>NC_080836.1:38914475-39548363 GCF_030435755.1 Ochotona princeps
TTATTTATGAAATGAGTAACATTTACAAAGAAAGAGCAATGACTGACAACTAAAGCATTTAAATTATTATTAACAGGACCTGCTGTACAAGTAGTAGATGGCAGAAGATAGGCTGTAAAGCTCTCTCTGGTTCTTCGCTATCTGGTTTAAAACGTCACCAGTTATATGCCAAGTTCTATTAAAGAGTCTTGATGCCCCAGCAAAGTCCTCTCTGTGGTTTTATACAATGTTCTCAGGAACTAACCAAACAAGTTGGACCACAGTTCAAGAGAGGAATGCCCACACAATTAAATGAGATAAGTGTGGGAGTTGGGCTTTCTCAGTCTCTTTCTAATTTTTTCTTTCAATTTTTGTTAATGTAAAGAGAACAGATACATCCGTTCCGTAGATAGATATAATTCTAATAAAATAGCTATACGTCTCTCCTTCCCTCCCTAAATCTTACCTCTTTTCTTTTCTCCCTTTAATTTATGTAATGACATACTTTCAATTTGCTTTATAATCACAGGTTTAACACATCACTAACCATTGTGCTCAATAAGTAAAAAGCAGAAAGATAACTGTTCCACAGGAATATAGACAAGGGCTATAAGCAGTAATCAATCCATAAGATCTCAGCTTCATTTTTACACAGCCTTTTTTTGCATTTTATATTAACAACCACATATCAAAGAAATTGAATATTTGTCTTTTAGGGACTGACTTATTTTAATACGCATAATGGTCCCCAGTCCCATCCATTTTTGCATGCAGGAAAAATGTGCAGAATTCTAATCTCTGCAGACAGTATTTTTTTTGAATTACATTCAACCCAAAATAAACTTGAATTGAAGCATGACATTGAGTTTTTGGACTAAAAGTACTTTGCCTGGAATAAAGACTTGATTCAGGATGTTGATTCCTCCATAAAAATTGAAAATGCAGGGCACCAGCACAGCAGTCTAGTGGCTGAAGTCCTTGCCTTGCACACACTAGCATCTCATATGGGTGCTGGTTCATGTACCAGCTGCTTCACTTCCCATCCAGATCCCTGCTTGTGGCCTGGGAAAGCAGTTGAGGACGGCTCAAAGCTTTGGGACCATGCAACTGCATGGGAGACCTGGAGGAGGCTCCTGGCTTCGGATCGGCTCAGCACCAGTCATTATAGGCCACTTGGGGAGTGAATCAGCAGATGGAAGATCTTTCTCTCTGTCTCTCCTTCTCTCTGTAAATCTGACTGTTCAATAAAAATTAATACATGTTGTTTTAAAAAATTGAAAATTTATGCAATCTCATGTGAACCATGTGCATTTAACCTATTGAGAACTTGTTGTAGCAACCTACATTGTGATGTAGAGGGTAAAGCCACTGTTTATGATGCTGGCATTGCATATGTGTTTTGATTGAACTCCTGGCTGCTTCACTTCTTACCCAGCTCCCTGCTGATGCACCTGGGAAAGCCTCAGAGCATGTCCAAATTCTTGGGCCTCTATACCCAGGTAGTAGAGCCAGGTGAAGCTCCTGGCTCTTGGCTTTGTTCTGAACCATTGTGGCCATATAAAGGGTAAATAAGTGGATGAAATATATCTTTTTGATACCTCCTTCTCTGTAACTCTTTCAAATAGAAAAAAAACTTAAAAAAAGGAAAATTGGTTATTTAGTAGATATAATTTCCAATTCCTTCATCTCCAGTTACATATTTTTACAATTCTGCCTTCTCACACCTCAAGAATGTGCTCACCTGGGCCTGGCACAATAACCTAATGCCTCAAGTCCTCACCTTGCACTCACCGGAATTCTGCTTGAGCGCTGGTTCTAATCCTGGTGGCCCTGCTTCCCTTCCAGCTCCCTGCTTGTGGCCTGGGAAAGCAGTCGAGGATGGCCCAAAGCCTTGGGACCCTGCACCCACTTGGGAGACCTGGAAGAGGCTCTGGCCTCCTGACTTCAGATTGGCTCAGCTCTGGCTATTGCGGCCTCTTGAGGAATGAATCAATGGATGGAAAATCTTCCTGTCTGTCTCTCCTCTTGTTTGTAAATCAGACTTTCCAATAAAAAAAATAAATCTTTAAAAAAATAAAAGAATGCGTTCACCCACCGTATATATATATATATATATCCCAAACAGAACTGACCTTAGACCACTGAGATTCAGAGCAGCTATCATTGGACTTTCTGCTTACATTTGTGCAGTTGGATATTATAATTCAAGATTGTGTTTTATGAACTCTTCATGACAGAATTTGTTAAATAATATTTTATTACTTCATATATTTTGTAGAAAAAATATTGTCTATCATTATTTTGAAAATATATGGCTTTACATAATGCCTGAATTTTCTTTTATAAATTATATATGATCAGAAACAATGTGTACCATTTCATTGCCTGTGTACAATGCTTGTCTAAAAGTCTTATTTTGTCATTTAATGTCAGCTTATTCTGTTATTGATGAGATAGTAATCCTAAGTTATGAATATTCTTCAAATAACTCATCAACAATCCTCCCACCTGCCACCTCATCTACACACATATACATACTGTATTACTGGCTTCCTGTTCCTAAAGTGAACCTGACTGGGAACCTTAAGCTCTCCTTATGATTCATGTGGAGTAAAAATTGCTACTCAGCGAAGCAAATGAATAGTCTAAGGGTCAGAAAAATAATTTTTAGCTTTTTCGTCCTTATTATTAATTAATGTATATTTTGTACCCGAGTCAAAATGTCCCATCTCTCTGACATTTATGTTCTCCTTTCCCCTTAATTGCTCAAAAGTTATCAGGTAAGATTTTACTAGTTTCTTCTTTGTTGCGATCACATATATACTTAGATTCTAGTAAAGATCAGATCATAATCTCCAAAGAGAATGTAGAATTAGCCACATATGAAAAGCAAATGTTTAACACTTTGTGGAAGAGACACATCCGGCATCATAATTTGAAGGTGTTTTGAGAAGTTCAAGTCATGAAAATCAGTATCTTTACTGTTTCTTCACACATCTTAGCTTCTTTATTTGTTTGTTTGAGATTATTTAGATAGATTTTCACAGTAACAAGAGAGAGTTCAATCTGGTCTCTCTGGTGACTATTATAAAAAAAGCATTAAAAGGCACCCTACCCAGGAAGATGTCATCCAAGTTGGTTGTCTAATGGAGGCTCAAGCGTGACCCAAGAAAAATCCCTAAGGATGGGATAATTTGCTGTTGTCACACTGTGTCAAGTCTTTGTCTTCTTATCATATACACATATACTCACAAACACAAGTAAATATTTTGTATGTATGTATGTATGCTCTTGCTACACATAGAGCATATGCATATGTGATCTAAAACCATAACAAGGTCATGTATATGTATATTTAGTGTGAATATATGTATATGAAGAAGTATGCATGTACGTATATGATACACATTGATATAGCATAGTATATACACATACATGTAAGAATATTCTTAAATTGTACATATACAATATATATATTTATAGTATATGTTCATAAAGTAAGAAAATACAAGCTAGGAATATTTATTTAATGGAATATATATGTGTATATATAATAAGATAAATGCTTTATTTATAACTTATTTAAACTATTTTAATTGAAAAATGAGATACAGTGTGATGTTCTAATACATTTATGCAAGATAAATTATCTTTAAATGAAGATAATTAACTCATCCGTTGCTTTACTTACTTCTCATTTTCTATGAAATCACCTGTATATCTATGCACACATTCTGAAGAACATGGACTTAAACTCTTCATGTCAATTTCTTTAGGATCATAGTACTCAGTGATTGATTGCTTTTTGTAACATAAAATAAATTTTAAGATTTATTCATTTTTATTTGAAAGGCAAATTTCTACAGAGAGAGAAGGAGAAACGAAGAGAGCTTCAGTCTGTTGCTTCTTTCTCAAAATGATCACAACAAAAAGAGCTGGGCTGGCGTGAAGCTAGCAATGTTTCTTCTAGGTGTCCTGTGATAGTACAATGGCCCAGGGACCTGACCCATCTTCTGCAGCCTTTTCAGGCACACTAGCAGGGAGCTGGATGAGAAATGGTGCAGCTGTGACTACAGTTTGCATTGACAAGGGATATTAGCACCACAGGCACGCGCTTAACCCAGTACACCATGGCACTGGCGGCTGTCAAATTTTTTAAAAGGAAGTATCTTATCTACAGTATTTCTCAAAAGAAAGTAATATACATCCATCTCTAACTAAAGTGTGGCTAACATTTATTAGATGAATTCTTTTTTTTTTGAAGATTTATTTATTTTTATTACAAAGTCAGATATACAGAGAGGAGGAGAGACAGAGAGGAAGATCTTCCTTCCAATGATTCGCTCCCCAAGTAAGCGCAACGACCGATGGTGCTTTTGCTGATCCGATGCCAGGAGCCAGGAACTTGCTCCAGGTTTCCCACGTAGGTGCAAGGTTCCAAGGCTTTGGACTGTCCTCCACTGCTTTCCCAGGCCACAAGCAGGGAGATGGATGGGAAGTGGAGCTGCCGGGATATGAACCGGCGACCATATGGGATCCTGGTGCGTTGAAGGCAAGGACTTTAGCCACTAGGCCACGCCGCCAGGCCCTATTAGATGAATTCTTACCACATTTCTCAAATGATAAATGTGGGAATTGAGAGGGTAAATCCTTTGCAATTTGAATTAAAATTCTTATCAGTTAAATATGTTAATTTTATCCATGCTTATATTGTACAGCAAACGTATGAGTGAGAGCTTTTTGTCTTCCTAAACAATCATAAAACTCAAACACGCATGTATAGTTGTTTTTCTGCATACTACGACAAGACAGGCACCAAATTAAAAGGCTGTGCCAAACTGCAAATAGTATGCCTGTTCATGTGACAATAATAAGTCCAAAGAAAGGAGAGAGGGCAAAGCCAAAACAAACTTCTTGACTCCTGAAAGCCTGGTATATTTCTTACTGAGTTTTCATTCCCAAATAAGCTTCTCCATGGTATACTCCAAACTTTTTTGAGAAAGCTGTGTAATCCACCTGCAAAAGGTCTTCCCTTGCATTTGGCTCAAAATGGAAAAGAACATTTACCTTTTACCATAGCGCAATTCTCCTCTTTTGGGGAGAAATAAAAGATGGTGATTTGTGTCTAAATTACCACCTTTCCTAGGGGAATTAGCAACAGTACTTCTTCACGATTATCCTAGAACTTTAGACTCTGAGGTTAGAATCTGAATTGATTGTTAAATGAACCATCATTACATTTAAAATGAAATTTAAAAAACTGAGTGAGGCTATCAAAAGATTTTTTAAATATCAGGCTTAGCTGTGGATCCATCACAGCCACATAGAGGTAGTGCACAAACCTATCACTGAATTCTTTGCTCTTTGGCTGCTTTGCATTTCAAAAACAATAGAAGTGCAGGTCAGAGAAACAAAAACTTGACAAAAAAGATTATCAGATTGGTTGCACAGAACTCAGTTTGCTGATTCATCCATTCTCACATTTAATGAGCATTGAGTGCTACATATTTATCATTTTTCTATATCCAAGAGATATAAAATCCCTCCCTTTGAGAACTCACAGTTTAGTTAGGACGACAAACTTAATAATAAGCAATTAAAATATAAGAACATAATTGCTGAGAGAGATGGATACTCTGTGAGTGATTTTAGTTGGTGCCGGATCTCACGAGTAAAGAGATTATACAGGGCATGATGGAATCTTAATTCTTCTGTTGATTCTGCTAGTAACTAATTATGTAACACACAATTCTCCTTTGTGGGGTTATGTCTTTACACCTGAAAAAGAGTTTAAGCAGGGCTGGTTGTGTGGCACTGTGGTTTTTATGGTTGCTTGTGCACAGCTCAAATCAGAATGCTAGCTGGAGTCCCAGCTACTCCACTTCCCAAGCAGCTCCCTGCTGATGCACCTGTGCAGACAGCAGGTGATGTCTCAGGTACTCCTCCCTTGCTACCTTTTGTGCAAGATCCAGATGGAGTTCCTATTTCTTCAGTTCCTGGTCCAGCCCTGGCTATTGTGGCCACTGGGGTAAGTTAACCAGAAGACAGGATCAATCCCTCCCCCCTCTCTCTTTCTCTATGATGATCTACATTTCAAATGAACCAGAACAAAGCAAAGCTGTCCAGATGCTTTCATTGCTCTTATTTCACAGCACTCTCTCTATTAATTCTCCTCGATATGGAGGTAGTTTTTAGTGCCTTACAACATCATATTTATTTACCCTTGAACTGGTCCATTACTTCAAAAGGGACCACCACTATGTCTTTTTGTCATCCTCTGTCTTCCATTGATTACCCTATTTGTTTCTCAGTGTGGTAAAGGAATACAACTATTAGATAATCAATAATATGCCCAAGAAACAAGCAAGGTACTGCTCTTCAAGAGATAGATGCTAAAATTTTTCTTCATTCTTATAAAACACATATTTTTTTCTTCCAACTCTCTGCTAGATCAGATTGATTTGCCATTAAGAATGGATGATTGGGGCCAGTTCAGTGTCTGCACATGCTGAATTTACATCTTTGTTACCAGCATTCAATGTGGGTTCTGGTTCTAGTCCTGGCTACTCCCCCTTTCAATTGAATTCCCTGCTTTGGACTGTGAAAGCAGCAGAGAATGGCTCAAGTCTTTGGGACCCTGCAATCACATGGAGGTATGGAAGAAACTCCTGGCTCCCACTTTCAGACTGACTCAATTTTGGCCATTGTGGCCACTGGGAAGTGAACCAGCAAACTGAATATTCTCTCTCTACCTCTCTTTCTCTCTGTAAATCTGTCTTCAAATAAAAAATAAATGAATCACTCAAAAAGAAAAAATAGAGAAAAGAAAGGATGATTGTGTGTCAGTGGTGCTCTTAACATGACAAGATAGAACAGCCATTATCTGATTACTGGGGGAAATACGGAAATAAATCCAGTAATTCTTTTCATAAGATTAACATGGAAATATAAATTTATATCCCAAGTTGTCTAATATATGGGAAGGCAAATGCCTCTGATGAGGAACAGTGAAAACAGAGAATAGAACTAATTCAAGTGATACAGCTTAACCTACTGCAAATCACCCATTTTGGTTAGAGTTTTTTGAGCCCCTAGATCAATAAGTGTCAGAGACCTTTGGCAAGAAATTTTTACACAATGGCCTATATGAAAAGATTTGGTGATTTCAGCTTTGCCTTTAGTCAACTTTATTCCTTTCTACTCACACTTAGCCTTATTGAATTATACATAGATTATTTTCATGAGCAAAGATAGGAAATTCTGGTACTTAAAGTGATTACTGCATTGATTCTGGACCCAAAACACACCATGTTATGGACTAGGAGATGTGATCATTCTCATTATTACACAGAGGGACATAGAATCCTGGTATCAAATCTAGCCAATCAATGGAAGAAATTCCAGTGTCTAAAAAGCATGTTGGTACCCTCAGAATATTTCCAGGACACAACAGTTCCAGAACATCCATGCTTAAAGACTTAATATATTCCTAACAGTAGTTTATGGGTATATATAAAATCATTACCATGACATTCAGTCTTAAACTGAACTTTGATGCCATCTACTTTCTAACAAATGCTTAGAGATGAGAGTTGCACAATGCATAATTCACAATGCTTATGTACTATATTAGTTAACATCAGAAATTGGTGTTTTGGGGTAGGTATTGATGTGATTATTAAATTTTTGAAAGAATATTCTAATTTGTTACTCTATAATTTCTCTTCAATTAATTCATTTATTCATCAACTATATCCTAGCGCTACAGTGCTAGGCTTGGGAAAAACTGCTCCTAGGAAAAGAGATATAATTCTTATATTTGGAAGATAATGTTCCATTCAAGCACACAGGTACTAAACAAGCACATATGTAAGTTCATATGTGATTAGAATTAAGATAGATATTATGAACAAAAATAAAGAACTAAAAATTGAAAGTCGTTGAGATGTAATTTTATTCAAAGGAAGGATTTCTGAGGAGGAGACATGTAAGGGAGAATTAAAGGAACACAGAAAATAACGGTCAAATGCACAGTAATAGGAAAAGGACTGGTCTGCCTGTTCCTCAGAACGGACGTTAGGACAACGCAGCTGGATTTTAGTCATATTTCGTTAATTGATTCACCACTAAAGTGGATACAACTGTGATTTACTGCCTTTTTTCCATTACTGGGGTGTCATAAAGTAAGAAGATGCTTATTGGGAAATTTTAAAAAAAATTATAATTACTAAAATATAGCCATACTCATGGGCCCGGCGGCGTGGCCTAGCGGCTAAAGTCCTCGCCTTGAAAGCGCCGGGATCCCATATGGGCGCTGGTTCTAATCCCGGCAGCTCCACTTCCCATCCAGCTCCCTGCTTGTGGCCTGGGAAAGCAGTGGAGGACGGCCCAATGCTTTGGGACACTGCACCCGCGTGGCAGACCTGGAAGAGGTTCCTGGTTCCTGGCTTCGGATCGGCGCGCATCGGCCCGTTGCGGTCACTTGGGGAGTGAATCATCGGATGGAAGATCTTCCTCTCTGTCTCTCCTCCTCTGTGTATATCTGGCTGTAATAAAATGAATAAATCTTTAAAAAAATATATAGCCATACTCAACTCTCTACTAAAACTTTGTGCTGGGCCCGGTGGTGTGGCCTAGCAGCTAAAGTCCTCGCCTTGAACGCCCTGGGATCCCATATGGGCGCCGGTTCTAATCCCAGCTGCTCCACTTCCCATCCAGCTCCCTGCTTGTGGCCTGGGAAAGCAGTCGAGGACAGCCCAAAGCCTTAGGACCCTGCACCCGCGTGGGAGACCTGGAACAGGTTCCTGGTTCCCGGCTTCGGATCAGCGCAGCACCGGCCGTTGCGGCTCACTTGGGGAGTGAATCATTGGATGGAAGATCTTCCTCTCTGTCTCTCCTCCTCTCTGCCTTTCCAATTAAAAAAAAATGAATAAATCTAAAAAAAAAAACTTTCTGCTGGGAACAAAAGAAAAAATTGTATATAATGAACTTTGAATCAATAAGGAGAGGAAGAAAAGTAAAAGCACAGTATGGCAAGATGACATCATGCTATTATTCTGCTCTTAAATGTCAATAATAGTGAAATATTGGTATAGTGCTTGAAAGGTAAACTTAAAGATATGATTGGTAGAATTTAAAACAGACTTTCTCTCTTTAAAGCTTTTGATAAGACAAAAGCAAGCAAAATATAGTCCAAATATCAAGAGAGGAAACACAGAAAAATTGCAAGGAAGCTCAGAAAATAGAACCTATAAAACAAAATGACAGAAGACCAAACATATCAGTTATGACAATGTATGTGAATGTGCTGAACTCCCCAATTAAAAGGCAAAGACTCTTAGATTGGAATAGGAAACAGCATTCAACAATATGGTGTTTACAAGAGATAAACTTGAAAACAAAATGACTTGTAAAGGTTATAAATAAAGTGTTGGAAAGATGTCTCCTTAAACTACAAGTGAAAAACAACAGAATGGGTGTTATCCATATCAATCAAAATCGAATTCAAGGTAAAAACTATTAACAATGTGAAGAGAATAACACTGTTTGTATAAAAGAAGCAATCTAAATTAAGTCACTCGGGACTAAATATGTATGTGCCAAGTAGCAAAGAATCAAAATACAAAGGCAAAATAAAATTTTAAACAGAGCAATCATTTTAGTAAGACATCTAAACATGTAACATCAATCAGTAAAAATGAATAAGGACCTATAAAATTATAGATTCCCTTACAAAGAACAAATACACAGGTGAATATATTTAAAATAATAATACTCATGAAGGAGAATAAAGTGAAAGTAAGCTCCCCAAGCACAGAATGTTCACACACACTTTCAAAACATAATTTCAACATCGCAAATAATAAACAAAATTTGAATAAAGTACTCCAATAACATAAGCAGTTTACAAAACACATCCAAATAAATACTAAATCAAAAAAGGCATACATATTAGAAATCAATACAAATTATAAAACAATATTTGTTGAATACTTAATATGGTATAAATCTATAATTGCATTTCATTCATGAATTCATTTGCTTCTCAAAGCAAGTGTATGATGTTTGAAGAATGAGCTGAATGTGGAAAAAGGAAATGGAGAGAAAAAAATTACAAGCAGATCAAAAGAAATGGGTAAAGGAGCTGGAGTTGAAACTGGCGACAAGCATGGGAGGAACATGCAGATCCTGTTACCTGTAGGACTGCTGTTGAATATGCAAATCAGATAGAGGAGGACTCTGAAGTGACACATGGGGGTGGGATTTTATCTATATGAAATAGTGAGTCATTTTAGGATTATGAACAAGAAAATTACACCATCATCAGTATGTTTGAGGAAAATTATTGTGGTAACAATTTATTTGAAGGATAAGGAAAAGAAATCACTAAATAATGGAAATCCACCCAAGATCTAAAACCTTAAGTCATGATGATGGTATCAGTAGAGGTAAAAATGCAAATAAAGAAGACAGGTGTAAGAACGACTGATGCGAAAATATTGATAAAACTTAGTATACATAGAAGAGTAATGTTGGAGCTGAAGTGAAGCTGGAAATGATGTGTTCCAATCAGCACATTTGTTTGGTAAATTGAAGTTTGAAGAAATTAAATAATTGTTCAATGATCCTAGAAGCTGTGAATTAGTGGGTCTAAAGCCATGACTCATTTTGAGAGTTCCTTGCTTATTCATTCCTCTCTATTAACTTGGTACAGGCAGTGAAAAAAAGGTAGGACTTGGAAATGTTTTAGATTTTCAACCCAGAATAGAGTGGTGACAAAATCCTGAACTCAGAACCTACCAGGCAACGAAAATTTATAACTGAGGCTTGAAAATTAAAGCTGAATTATGGATGTAAGTTCCCATTTATAGCTATGATTTGAAGACTATGAAAACTGTGTAAAGGGTAAGAGAGAGGAAGAGCAAAGGAGTGAAAAGACGTGAGAAACTGATCAGGCTGGGAGAATGTCATTTAGGAGGCCTAGGGAAAACAGAAGTTATAAAATGTAGGTACACAAGTAGCAATGAGAGCCTGGCTGCACTCCTTCAGGATTCCTATAGAAAGCGATGTCTATTGAAAGAATGGGTGATGTAATGATAACAGAGATCATTCCAATCCAGAGATGGTGATCACTTATATGATGTGGGAGGAATTTGATTAGAAGTTGACATTCATATTGTATTTTATCATATATCTTTATTAAGGAGACATGACTTCAGAAATGTAGATTTCATAAGCAGAAATTTCTAAAACTTAATAGGGTTCCAAGTTCTTCAGACATTATTTTATAGTAAAGGAATAAGAGCCAAGAAAAACATACATACATAAAATATATATACATAAAATAATCTCACTTCCCTTTGATTACGGTTTGCTACATTGTAGTCATCTACTTATATATTTACACAATCTCCACTGGTGACTTGTGACCTTTTTTTTGTGCCACAACATGAAAAACAAGCTTTCAGAAGAATGACTGCTGTTGTTGACTGTGTATACCATCTCACACTTCTTATTAAAGGATCAGATATTCAAATTATGCACATGAGAGGTTGGTGGCATTTTCAAAATTATTTCTTGGTACAACAAGCAACATAGAAGCATATTCTATTATAAATTGAGATACTAACACATGTAAGAGGGCAAAAAAATTATGCTGGGCTCCCAGAAGCCCCTCGTGCTAGATCTATTGTATTATGTAATATGTACTTGGAACAATTTGAAGAAACCTCAAATCTCACCAAATTGTCAGTTCTTGTGCAGTCATATTGTAAGATATTAAACCTATTTCTTTGGAATCTCCTCCACAGTACTATCGCCTTTTGCCATTTACAGTTTCTTCTTCCTCTCAAATGTCCCTCGGAATCACCGTGATGGGGGGTGTTCCTCCTGGGGGAGAACACTTTTCTTACGCATCAAGGACATTGACAGAAACCCTTGTTGCTTATCATTGCCAGATAAAGATTCACATATTCTTGTTTCATGCAAACTGAAGAGTATTTCTAGATACTGAAGGGCATCCATCTCCCTGTTTCATGCTTAAGGACTCATGCAATTAGACCATACCTGCCTTGATATTCTAGGATGTTCTATCCAGCTGAAGGTCTTTAATCTGCAAAGCCCATTTTTTGCAAATAAGGTGTGGGTTTCCCAGGTGCTGAGGACTAGGATGGGAACATTTTTGCAAGTCCTGACATTGCTGACTACCCCGAAGTGCAAGGTTGCCAGTTCCAAGGGTTTTTTTTCTCTACCTGTGGAGTAAGATGAAAACACCTTCTCATCTCCCTGCCCCTGCCTTGCACATTTCCATATATTAGAGAAACATTCTTGCATTTGTATATTTCTTTTACTTAAAGGCCAGAATTGTGTGATACCTTTCTCTGGCTACTTTATAGTTCAGCATTTTTGGGTTTACTTTGGCTCCTTAGACAGGAAAAAAAATGTTTTTATTCATCAATTTGTTTGAGATTGTGATCTTTAAGTGGAACTGTGCAAACAACCATGAAGTCCTTGGAAATGCAAAAAGTTGATCTTTGTTTTCCAACTTCAAATTGGTTATTAGACCCTATAAAAGAGAAAGACCATAAAGGCAAGCATATGGCATTGTTATCTATGGATGAAAAAATCAGGAGAAAAGAAAATCATAACACAATTTTGTCAGCAAACATTACTCTGAAATTCATTGATGGACTCATTTTTGAGTGCTTACTTTCTTCTTCTTTCACTGCTAGTTCCTATTTCCCTACACAAACCGTTAATTTAGAAATATAAATAAGGCTTTGGAAGCTATTCCTAAAGCATCAAAGTAAAACAGGAAATAATAAAGAAAATCAAAACTAAATCTTCTTGGATAATCACAATAGACAAGTCATGAATTAAGCATGCTGATATTGCAAATACAAATGTGGAATCACAGTGCTGCAGTCAGTTAGCGTGGAATGCTTACAAGGCATAACTCTCAGACTGTTAATGCTATGTTGTATTTTTTTTATCAGCCCATGTGCCTGTGTTTCTTACTAGGTTGTCTGTTATCAGGAAATTCTCCATTGGGTGAGTCTTTGCCTGCACCTGCATGCTAAAAGGATTTCTGCATGAAATGTTACTGCTCCATGTGTGAGAAACAAGGCAAAAATTTTAAAGCTAGAACAGAGAAAGCTGCGCAGGACTGATCTGAAGCAAGGATTCAGAAGTTTTGGGGGCATCTCCACCAAGGATGCTAAGATCCAAGTATTTGGGTCAAATTCAACTGCTTACGTAGGCACATTAGCAGAGAACTTGATGAGAAATAGAGAGCCTGAATTGAAACATTGTCTGAGAGGGATGTTGACATTATAGGCAGTGACTTTACCCAATATGCCATCATGCCCACCTAATCACAGCATGATTTATCTTTTAAAAAATATATGTGCAGTAAAATGGCTATGGAATTGAACAAAAGGCAATTTATTGTTGGAACAAAGGAGTTACTGAACAAAGGTGTTCTAGGTTGAACATGGAGTGGAGCTCATGATGGAAGAACCTAGCAAATGTGTGGAATTTTAGATGGAAACAAAAAGACTGGATGAAAGGAGGCCGGATAGGAAGATGTTAGTTAACGCAGAATTGTTTGATGTTAGAGAAAAGCACAAAAACAGTGCATGTTTATGAATCTAAAATACTTAAATGAGGGTGGAATGTGTCAGATCTCTAAGTCAGATTTCAGCAGGCTTTTAAGGGAAATGAGCCAATCCCAAAAGGTTAAATACCACATGTTTGTCTTAATTTAAGATGATATGATGTTATGTATAACATGTTATGTTATGTATGTTATATGTTGTGTATAAACTAAAATTGAAATGTCAATGATGTGGTCACAGAAAGTGGTTAAGAATTCGCATTTACTTTTAACATATTGGTCACTCATTACTATGTAATTAATTCCATAATGATGTAAATTTTTGCTGATGGTATGTTAGAGCTTTTAATTGATCAGGATGATACTCTGCTGGCTCTGTCTTCAGAAAAGAGAGGGTATACCTAAGAAGCCGTTGAACTTGACTGGACAATAAGATGCTGGACTCTATGTTTGGTATATGCTTGCAATGGGGGAATCTCAACTGAACTTGAACTGTGGTTATGCAACAAGGTGGAGGAATCCACCATGGTGGGAGGGTTTGGGGAGAGGTGGGGAGAATCCAAGTACTTATGAAACTGTGTCACATAATACAATGTAATTAATGAATAAAAAAATGAAAAAAAAGTGTCAGGGTTCACCGGGTTCTAGTCATCATCTAGAGTAGGGCATTCCTCTAAACAAAGGATCTTCCCCAAAGCACTAAAGCTGACTCATGTTGAACTCCTCTGGTGACAGTGTGCCCTTAGCAGAACTCTGAGAGTTGAAAAGGTGTCCTCTCAGAAGGGGTTTATCAATTACAGGGCCATCCAACTCCCTGAAGGTGAGATTGAAACCTTACCTTCCATAGGATGTGTCTGATACTCCTTTTATGAAAGCATTTTTCTTCATGGCATTAGAGAATCACAGTGAGTCTACAGATCTGAACCTTAATAATTGTGTTTTAACTCCTTTTCTTGAATAGACATTGAAAATCTCCAGAGAGTTGATGCCGAGGGAAATAAGCACTCAGGTAAACTGGAACAGAAAATCTCTTTTTCTCTCTACCTTCTCTTCCCAGTTCTAGGAAAGCATCAAGGTGGCATGCTTTCACATTTTTTGCCTTTTCCTTGTGGGGTCCTGTGCAAATAGGGTATTTGTGCTTTCATTAAGCTTTCCTGGTCTGATTAACTATAATTAATCTCAGCCTACAAGAAGTTGCTTAATATTTGTTACAAAATTAGAATTGTACTTCAGTTTTGGCAGTTTCTATCCAAAGCCATTTGTAATTAAGCCTATTACTGAAGCAAGATTTGAAAACAATGAATTTGATAATGATTGACATTTTGTTTGGCATAAATATTGTTTTAAAAAATTGGAACATTAAGCCTTGTGCAATAGCCTAGTGGCTAAATCCTCTGCTTGTATGCACAGGGATCCCATGTGGACTGTGGTTCATATCCTGGCTGCTTCACTTCCCATCCTGCTCCCTGCTTGTGGCCTGGGAAAGCAATCGAGGATGGTCCAAAGTCTTGGGACCCTGTGCCAATGTGAGAGACCTGGAAGAAGCTCCTGACTTCAGATCAGCTTGGCTTATACCAGCTGAACAGCCTACCTTGGGAGTGAACCAGCAGATCTAACTGTAAATCTGACTTTCCAATAAGAATAAATTAATTTAAAAATAAGATAAAAAGAAAATGAATAAATCTTAAAAATTAAAAAAAAAAAAAACAAAAAAACAAAAAACGCCTAGCGGCTCAGCACAGCAGCTTAATGGCTGAAGTCCTCACCTTGTACCACACAGGGATCCCATATGAGCTCCGGTTCCTGTCCCGGCAGCCCCACTTCCTATCCAGCTTTCTGCTTGTGGCCTGGGAGAGTAGTCAAGGAGGGCCCAAAGCCTTGGGACCCTGCACCCGCTTGGGAGACTCAGAGGAGGCTCCAGGGTCCTGGCTTTGGATCAGCTCAGCTCTGCCCATTGCAGTAGCTTAGGGAATGAATCACAAATGCAACATCTTCCTCTCTGTCTCTCCTCCTCTCTGTATATCTGACTTTTCAATTAAAAAAAAATCGTAAAAAACCCTGGAATGTTAATATCTTTAAGCAGAAGCTATTTATTATATCTCACTATAGTCCTCACTATTCCCTATCATCGTTACCTCCATGACATTTTACTTGGCTGGATTCTAAAATGATGTGTACTCCAGTTAAAGTCTTCTTTGATTTTTATTCCTTTTCACATTTAAATCAAATTACAGCCAATTTTGCAAGCAATTATTGAATGAAAATCCCCTTGATAAATAAATAAATAAATGAATAACACATGGTACTGACTTTGTTGCACCGGCTGGGCCTGTGACACTGAAATTCCATGTGGACATTGGTTTTTTTGTCTTGGCTGCTCTACTTCTGCCCTGCTTCCTTGTTTATGGCAGAACAGGAAGCAGAAGAGGATGGCTCAAGCCCAAGCTGCGCTATAGCCTCATGGGAGCTCTGAGGAACATCCTAACTCCTGGCCTCAAATCAACTCAGTTCCTGCCACCACAGCTGTTAGAGAAATGAGCCAGTGGGTGGAAGATTCTCTTACACACACACACACACGCACACACTCTCTCCCTTTCTCTCTTTTTCTCTCTCCTCTCTTTATCTTTACCTTTCAAATAAAATTAAATAAATCTTAAAACATAGCACGAGTACAACAGAATAAAATGAAGATTAAAGTTTGAAATCTTCATGTCAAAAATGTGTTCTAGCACCTTAATAAATAAAATTTAATGTTGTGTGGTATTTTATTTCTGGTTTCATTTCTTTATTTAAGAGAAAGAGTGACTTAGGGTCTGGAGTTAGATTCCCCATCTGCTAGTTCAGTGCTCACATAACTTTACATCTGGACCTGAGCCATGGCTAAACGTCCAAGAGAAATTTCATCTGGGTCTCCCACATGAGTGGCAGGGATCTGTTGCTTGAAGCACCCTTGTTGCTCTCCAGGTTGTCTGCTAACAGGAAGCTGGAATTGGAAAAGCAGCTTTCCCTTTCTGGTGATGTGAAATCCAGAAAACAGCTTGAGAGTTGATTGTGGTGAAGGCAGTAAAACATAGGGCATCACCCCACAACTCAATACGTAAGAGTTTTTGACTTCCCAAATTCCTGTGTTTCAATTGCAGTTTATATAACGATGACTACTAAAGATATAACACCATCCCAAATTTCCATAATCTATAAAATCACCATCAGATATCTTCCTTTGGATATTAAATGGACTCTTCAAATTAGGATATCTGAAACTAAACTCCCTGGGTTTTCCGCTATATTCCCATGCTCTTGTTTCACGGGTCTGAGAAGAACACTGTACAAAGTGACACACAGTGAGTCTGAAAACTATGAGTAAGATGATGAAAATTTTACAATGATGCACACTGAACCATGTGAAATTTCTGAATTTGAACTATATAAATACCATCTTATAACATACACTTTAAGGAAAATGGAAATCAATTGAGTAACGTAAGGATGACAGTACATTGTCTGCTATTTATGAAAGAGCCGCCTAATGTCAGTATGAGTGAAAGTTTGGTGAAGAATGAGCAAATGGAAGGAATTGTCAACTAGGAAGCATAAGAGTGACTTAAATATGTGTGTGGTTATGTTTATAAGGTTATTTGAGAAGGCTGAAGATGCTTGGGAGGTAATAATTAACAGAACTTGGCAATTAATTACAGAAATGGAGAGAGGAAAAGAAAATAGACCAGAATGATGAAAGATACACAAATTTGAACAATGTATGCATATTGTCTTTTATTGCATTAGGAAATACTTGAGGAAAAAATGGATTGATTATTGAAGGTTATAAAACTCATTCTTAAGTGTGATGAATTTGAAGTAGAAATGTTATGAAGCAATTGTATACATGAACTGCAACTTAGAGCTAAAACTAGAGATCCACTTGGTTCTTATCATCAAGTCATTAAATGAGTGGAAAAACTAAAATTACACTTGATCTTAGCCAAAAGGCCGAGAAGCGATGAAACTAAAATTAGACAAATAAATCTTTGTTTTTTTCCCCAGTGCAGACTGGATGTGCAAGGTCAGCCTAAACTACTTGAGAGATGATGGTTCAGCGGGTTCAGAATTCTCCTCCTCCTCCTCCTTCTTTCCCTCTCTTCTCTTCCCATTGTCCACTCCCCCTCCTTTTCCTCTTCCTTTCTTCTACCTTCTTCCTCTGCCTCTGTTTATCTCCATATGCTATAGATGGCATTCAAGGCATTGCTCATTTTACCACCAGACTCCAAGGCTATGCCTACGGTCTCTAGTAGAGACTTCTCCTTCCCCCATGGCAGCCTCGCCTTGCACCAGGCAGACCTGTTGTGGTTGCCCTTTCACTTGGTGACCTTAGTTCTGGGGATTTGTTTAACCATCTTCCACTTTTGTCCCTCCTGCAGAAGCTTTCTTGGTTGGCTAATCTCTAGGTTGCCTTCTTGTATCTTCTACTTGCCCATTGCTTTAGTAACTTATTGTTTCAATTAAATTTTCTCAATTAAAAATATCTAGGGCAGTTCTCAATTTTCTGATTATATGGTAAATGATCAAAAGCTAAACAATTTTGAGATATACTAATGGTTTTTGGAAACAGAGAGAAATTAATAAAAATGATAATCCCAGTGTCCTACAGTGACAACTCACTTCTAGAATCATCAATTTAGTCCATTTTTGGAATGATAATTATTTTTCTAAAATACACTGTGTGTATTAATTTCCACAAATGAGGGAAAACATGCTTGTCTTCTGTGTTTGGCTCATTTCACTTAGGTAATGATCACTCATTTCATCCATTTTGGTTTAAATGCCCATGTTCCATTAATTTTGCAACTAATAATCCATACTGTACATACAACACATTTTTATACAATGAGCAGGTTGATTCCACATCTTGGTTAGTGTGAATTGATTGGCTGTATACATAGGAGTGTAGACAGTCATCTTTTTCATACTCTGATTTCTTTTTTCTTTTTTTTTTTTTTTTTGGATATATTCCCAGTAATGGGATAGCTGGGTCATGCGATAGGTAAACTTACTTTTCTGAAGACTCTAGAGGGTTTTCCATAGTGGTTGCATCAATTTGCATTCCTATCAATGGTGCATTAGGATATCTTTCTATACTACCTCTAGCATTTGTCAGGAGTAGCATTTCCGCGTGTGCCTAGTGGGACTATATGTGTGATTGTCCTGAGTACAAACACCTCTCTATATATGAGGTGAAAACTAAAATACATTAAAAATAAAACTGGAACAATCCTGACTGTTGAATTTGCAGTTACATGCATAGAGAGGTGATTTTATGTTATTTCATGGCAGGCAATGAGGAGGGTCAGACTATGAATAAAACTAAAATAATTATCATTCGGGTAACAAGAATGAATTGACTGCCTTGAAATAGTAAGTTTACCCAAGCCTCTAGAATGAACTAAATCTTCCTCAGATTGTTTATTTAGGCCGACAAAACTCAAGGCCATTCACTCATTCCTAAGCCACACCACAATTAGCAATTTAACACTTACCAGAAAATGACGACATGGCTTTTTTTTTCTACATCATGTTCCTCTGTCCACTTGTGAAACATTATGTAGGTGGAAGTTAAAAGCAGGCTGCTGTTTCCATAGGACTCACACTTGCCATCTGTGAGGTCCCTATCGCAACAATTCTTTGATAGACATATTTTGATATAAAACATAAACCTTGTTTTACCTCCACAGATTCTGTCACCTCTCTTTCTCCTTGGTTTCATCCCAAGCATTCTGAAAATGTTCCAGTTTTGACATCGATCCAATTGCTGAGAACTCTAGTGTAAAATGAGAAGAGACACGTGAAAAGAACAACATTAACCATATAAGCACATTCATGCCACATTTGTAAGGCAACCAGCTAAAACTTGCCTATATATTATTCAAGATCTGTGATTTTACATGTGTAACAATCTGATGGAATAAATCATTCAGATGTTTATCCTGGTCAACTTACACATATGCACATACACACACATAATCATTTCATAAAAGCTAGAATTCATTTTTCATACATAAGACATTAGATTTTTCTGTACATCAATTGCAATAAAAATAGCTATTTATGCTGATTTTCTTGATATCTCTCTTGAAACAGCTATTTTTAATCAAGCATAGTTATTTTTTTCTGCTATATAACAATGTTATATGATCACTATACATCTACCAAAAATCTGATGACTTAAAACACAAAGCCTTCTATTAGCTTATAAATCTTCGAAATAGTAAATCAGATTAAGCTTCTGGGTGGCTTTCAGGTGTGGTTACTCACATCTTTGATAGCTAACTGCATATCCACAGCAGTGACCAGCGTGTGTACTCTTCAGATTTCAACAATCAGATTAGAATGTTCTCACGACAAAAGCTTCGGAGAAATGACAATGTAAAAACAAGCAAGTGCTTTTGCAGACAAATCTGGCTCAAGTTTGCTACCAATACATTGATCAAAGCAAGCCACATGATCAATTGCAAAAGCAGTGAAGAGTGCAACCAAAGAGCAAGGATACATCAGGGATGGATGAATCAGGCCATTGTATCACAAAAGCTAATTAAATAAACAAACAAAAACTTGGAAAGCAGGGGTCTGTGCTGTGGTATAGTAGACTAAACATCCACTAAACGGTGCGGACATCCTGTATGGGTAACAGATTGTGTTCTGAATGCTCCACTTCCAATCCAGCTCCTTGCTTGTGGCCTTGGAAACAGTGGAGGATGGTGCAAAGCCTTGGACCATGCATGTATATGGGAGGCCTGGAAGAAGCTCTTGACAACTGACTCAGCTCTAACATTTGCAGCCATTTGGAGCATAAATCAATGAACAAAAGATTCTCTCTCTCTCTCTCTCTCTCTCTCTCTCTCTCTCTCTCTCTCCTCTCTCTCTCTCTCTCTCTCTCTCTCTCTCTCTCTCTCTCTCTGTGTGTGTGTGTGTGTGTGTGTAGCTTTACCCTTCAAATAAAAATAAAGAAATAAAAAAAATCAGAAAATATCCCTAAATGCACACCTCATGCACTTACATGTATCTGATTACCCAGCTAGCAAAGTGATAAATCCTGCTATTTCTGCTCATCAATGTGCTAAATTATTTTCTTTAGGAATGAATGTAAAACTTAGATACCATCTATTTGCTATATTTTCCTTCCTCGAAACATTCATATAGTCCATATTTATAACTTTGTGAGGAACTTAGCTATTTACATGGATTCTATTTTATTTCTTTGTTAAAGGAGATTTTTCACTTTCGGTCCTATGAGTACATAAAAATTCAAACCTCTCTTCAGTGTGTTGTTGATTTTGCGGAACAGCTTCCGTTCTTGAATTGTAGTGCTGACTATTTGTTTCTAAGAGTCAAAAAGCAAAATTTAAACAAACCAGATTGCCTACTGTCCATGGTTGGATCTTTGGCAAACATAATGCAGCAAGTTAAACATGGCTATGGAAATGATTATGGCTGGTTGAACACAGAGAATTATTCATCATTCCCTCCTATTTTCAGGAATCTCTTAACTGCCTGTGCTTCAGATGTAAGAGTGCTTATAGATACATTGCCCCACCTGGAAGCATTGGTAGTTACAGAACTTTGGACATTTATATCATAGAACATTGTTGAGTGGTTGAGCAGAGAGATGTGTTTACCCTGACTGGATATTATCAACATATGGAATTTAAAGACACTGCACCATGCACCAAAGATACACACAATTATTTTGTGCGTGTTAAAATGGAGAGCAATCCAAAAAATCACAACTTTCTATTAAACCACAATTTAATCGACTTTACATAAAGTCTCCTCCAATCCTGAAGCAACTGAATAGGCTGTGTTATGGAAAATAAATACATTATATTAAAACATTTTTCTACGAATCTCCTTAAAGATTATATAAATAATGGTGCATAGGAAGGCTGTCTAGTGAGAAATTCCCCTTTGCTTTATTCTCGTGGATCCAAAGACACATGTACACTTGCATGAATACCACTTGTCTCATTATGAACAAATAGCCAAACAAAATGAGCACACTTCAAAACACAGGGTATAGAAATGTTCTGTCTTCTGGACAACATTGTACATACACTGGAATCTTTCATTTTAGAAGTCATTGTTACTGTTATTTCCACATCTGCTATCCGTTTGAACAGCTCTGCAAAAATTCAGTGAGGAATGGTGCCAAAATGATGCTACTGGTGATTCTCAAGTGACTTCTTTTATTGGATTCAAATTTTTTGAAAAAGAAAATCTTTAATGCACAGAAAGAGACTCCATTTCAAAGGAACCTGTGTTCAGATTCTGAACTTGCAGTCCTTAATCTAAGCAAACCTACTTGCTGAAAACACTGGGTGTCAGTTACTGATGTGTGGAAGGAATATGACAGCATTTAGCTTACATGTAAAGTCAGGACCAGTGTAATGTGAGTCTTAGAGAGATTGCAATGAAAACTTAGCAACTTTTCTAAGCCCTACTTTTCTCATCTGCTTATAATTCTTTGTAACTCTAGCAATGATACAAATGTGCAAAGGAAGAGTCTTTACAGAAACAAATGCAAGTCATTCTATCACAGAAGTATTTTGTATTCTATGACCAAATTGCTAATGTGTTTTTATAAATGTAGATTTTTTTTTTGCATTTTTATTTCCCTGAAAGGATGCACACCTGTATTTCCAGAACTAAAACTACAACCCCACTTTAGAGACTGGAGATATAAATGAGTGGTGTTTTTGCTCCACTGGCACAGATGCTTTAGGCTTTAAAACAACCTCATACTTCTTAATCCCCCTCTCCATATCCTTGCCAAGCACTCTGGAAATCTGAGTTTTGGACATCCTCCAATACCACATCTCATCCATATGCCTGCCACAAAGGAAGACATTCTGCAGGCTCTTTCTTCTACTCTATGAATGATTCATGTGTTAAGATCTTAAATACTCACTGAACGAAGGACCTAATAGCTTAAAAATCCGGTCTGACGTCAAGGAAGTGTGCTTTAGGGTCATGCTTCAGGGTTGGTTGTTCAATCCAGAACCAGAGAGCACTCTATTAGGAGAGAAGATAACAAGAATCTTTCCTGAGACACACGATGCTGCAGAGTGCTTCAGGCTGCTGTCCAAGTGCCTTGAGAGAACAGGCAGAGAGCAGAGGCCTTCAGAGGTAGGTGGTTGTGTTAGCTGAAAACTTGGATCAGCATCCTCCTTGATGTGGCAGCTATAGGATGCTTCTAGAACTCTCTAGACTTCAGCTGATGAAAAAATAGTATTGTTTCTTTATCACAATTGTTACAGATAATATTCAGCTTAAATGGTTTACATAACCAAGTACTCCTAGCACACAGTAGACTGTAGTAAGTCATGACTATTTAAATCAGCATAATTTTCAATATTATTTTCACAATATATAGGTTATTAAGAAAACTGGAAATTGTTAAGTCATACACTCGGAGGTATAACAGGTATAGTTCTAGTCCTAACAGTTTTAATTATTATAGCAATCTAATGAAGTGGGCTCTTACATTAACTTCACTTTCCACAGACAGAAACTGAAGCAAGTATGACTAATTAGCATACATAAAATTGTGGAAATAACAAGAGGATGAGAAGTGACAGGAAAAAATGTAAAGCTTCCTCTTTGCAGCATCCGAAGTATTCAGCTTTATACCAATTAAATAGCAAACAGAGAAACAACAACAAAAAAACCTACTGTTAGCAATTTATTTGGGGGATTTTGTTCCTAAATAATAAACATCTTGGGATTGAAAAGGCAAAAAGAAAAAATGAAAAAGAAAT
The DNA here is from genome assembly GCF_030435755.1 of Ochotona princeps. Lineage (NCBI taxonomy): Eukaryota > Metazoa > Chordata > Mammalia > Lagomorpha > Ochotonidae > Ochotona > Ochotona princeps. Next base: position 38,937,876 of record NC_080836.1, read on the forward strand.
TATGCTCCCTCAGACTATCGATGACCACCTCAAACAAATTCAGGTTTTATATTCAGATGTATTCTGAATGTTACATGATAATCTCTGAAAATTAGATAAATATCTTTTAAGTGTTTATATAGTTTTAATCTGTTAGGTTGACATAAATTGGATCCCTGGATGAGTAACAGCTAATTAATTAATAAGAATTATTTGATAATATTTATGCATGATTAGTTTTATTTTTAAAAAGCACTTGGACCTATAAAAGCATAGATTATATATTCCTGAAAGCAGATAAAAATGACTGTTCACTTAGAAATCCATACAATTTATCATTCTGAGAAGTTAAATACACCATCCAGACTCCATCTCCTAAGTGACTTACAGTGGTACTTTCTTGGTGTCACCTATGCGTTTAGGGGCTGTGTGCAACCTGAATTGGCACAGAATACTAAAAGAATGGACATACCCTTGCTTAACATGAATGGCTTGTCTCTGCAGCTTCTTTTGGCTGCAAGAAAAAGGCTACAGCATCTCAGACATGGGATGTCCACTTCCTCCTGCAGCTACATAGGGAGACAACACTCAGGCGAAGACCTACCTATGAGACAGCAGAGCAGAAGGCCAGAAAGATCTGAGAATTTTCATGAAATTATTCAAATCACTGAGAGTTCAACAAATGCCTCAGTTTCTATTTAATTAGATAATAAACCCTATTGTCGTTTTTTTTAAACTCACAATTATAATCTTCCTGAGTGACAAATTGCAGTTTTCATGTGCCTTATGATGAATAAATACCTATGGGATTTAGATTCCTTTAGTGAATTGTTCATTTTGTTAGCTCTGCCCATGGGAACCAAGGTACCCAGATGCCGTGCTATGGCCCAGATAGCTTTGTCTTGTTCTCACAGTCATAGTCTGCAAAAATTATCTTACTATTTCAATCCTAATTATTAGAGAAAGTTTCTCACCATTGAAATAAATTGGCTGAAATTGTAGTTCATATTTTCCTGTCTTAGAGGTAAAACTATTTTGTTTCTGCTAATTATCAAGTTCCACAAGAACAGAAATCAAGTCTGTAAATTCTTGTCAACTGCCATCTACACTTCATCCTTCCCATTCCATTGAGAATAGAAATCGGCTCACTTTTTCTTAGTCATGCAATATAAAGGAAAAGGATGCCAAACCAGAAATTATAGTAATAAAGTTACAGTTTTCAGCTCTAGTTCAACAACAGGATCATATGCAGAGCTTCATAAATATCGATGCCTTGTTGTCATCTTCAGAAACTGGCTTTTCATTGGCCTGGGTTGGACCTCACATGGAAGCAGTTGATACCAGTTTTCAGGTGGTTTTGACTGTCACCCTGGTTACCTAAGGAGGATATAAAAGTATCAAAGCAGAAGTCTACAGATTTCCTGCTTCTTTAGAGAAACTTCATCGATTTTCTGTGTAAGTATGATACTCTCTGCATAAAATAGCAAAGCATCAAAAAGTTCTTGACATAAGAGGATCAGTGCCAAATCATTGGTTATAACATCAGAGAAACTAAACAGCTATTTAAACATCAAAACCTCTTTTTTTTCTTGAAAGCGTAGGAGAAATCCAGAGCACATTTCATGAAGAGTTTTCTTGTGTGCAAATATGTGAGTCATTAAAAAACGTTTTACTCATATTCTTGACAAAACTTAGGAAAGCACAATCAGTGTGAATGAATGATTCATACTGAAGTACAGACTGTACCAAGAAATCACCTCCTCTAGCATTTCTTGAGGTGCTGTCTTCAGTTGGCCTGATCCAGGTGCTTATACAATGCCACTCCTGAAGCCCGTTCTCAGTTTACCTCATCAGAATATGGGAAGCAGCCTCAAAATGCCATTTCCAGCTATGTATGCTAACAGAAGCTAACTCTGGAAATCATGCAGGTGCTATGCAGGCAGATTACCTTTCCAGAAATTTTTGAGAATTTTCTTGTTTTCTTGAAAATACACCTTTGACCCAATTAGGAACTTTTCATCTGATTAGCTTTTGAAATTATCTTTTCCCAAAATATTTGATTCTAACCTGACAAAGATTCCAATTACATTTCTCTGTGATTTCTTCTCTATTTCTCCACATTTATGAAGCAAGTTGTGACAATATTGCACAGAATAGATTAAACCCACTGAAAGTCATTTCAGAATAGGAGACATCAAAGCTCTCTGCTTGTTTCACCCACATGATAGTTCAAAAAGTATAAATGACTTATTAAAATTCCTATCATGATAGAATATAGCTTACAAACTAATAACATTAAAACTTTCTCTTTATGAAGCATCATTTTCAATTGTTTCTTTAATTCCTTTTCTAAGATTCAATAATTTACTAGAAAGGAAAAGTTACAACAAAGTGAGGGAGAGAGAATCTTTCATTTGCTGATTCATTCCTCAAATGGCAGCAATGTCCAGAGATGAGCCTATCTGAAGCCAGAATCCAAGAGCTTCTTCTAGGTCTCTCACATGGCTGCAAGCTTCCAAGAATTTAGGCCATTCTCAAGTGCCTGGGAAGATAGAGGTCAAGACCCATATGTTTACATTTCTTTGGACACACACTACTCAAAACCAAGTATTTTCTCTCTAACCTCTTCTACAAAGACCAAAGGAATCATTCTGTTCTCATTGTGGCAGCTTATCCCTTCATTGATTAGGATGTAAGTGCAGGTTTCTCTAAAGAGTAATAATCAAAAGTCCCTGACATTCAAACCAGAGACTAGATTGGTCATTTTTCTTCCAAGGCCACTTGTTACAGCAAGGATACTTCTGTGCAAGTTTGCTAAAGATCCTTCATGACCACAGCAGTCCCCGAAGGATGGGCCCTGTTCCTTCTTAATTTCCCTAATACCAGAGACTAACTTTTGACCCTTGCCGCGAGCAACCCCATCCCATACAATCCTCCATGTAAGCCATCATGCTCCAGTGGTATACTAGCCAAGAGGACACCAGGTCAGTCAGAAATCCAGTGAAGGTTCCTTTCAGCTAGCCTTTAGTCAACCCAAGCACAGAATCTTTTGTAGCTGATTTCACAAGTGGATCACATCTTTTCAGAACTTGATCACTTGGGGAACTTATTTTTCCTGAAATGGAATCAAAGCACAGTCGAGCTCCTGCGAGGTACCTCTAAAATGCATGGAAAATGGAATTAAAAGGTAACCTTGCTTTGGTACCAAAAAATTCAAAAATTCATGTGTATGAAGGATTTCTTTTAAAGTTCAAATAAAATGTGTATTATAAAAAAAACAATGTGAATTTCAAAAATTTTGTTGTGACAAAATAAGTGTATATTTTAATTTTATTTTTCTACAAACACTTAAAGGAATCCTCATGTACATGTTAGAAAGAAAAAAAAAGCTTTGCGTTATTTTGTGTTTCCAGACATTGTTCTATGTTGCTTGCAAAGCTGGAAGTCTATAATCAAGGCGACATTTATTTTCTTTATATTTCCCTGCCTAAACTGATGGTGGAACTTCTTGTTCATTCACTAAATTACTCAAAAAGAAAATTAAATCAGCCTTTGCCCAGATTCAGGCAGCCACAAAATTCTGAGATTTCTCGTTGCTACTAAAAAGTGGGTGAATTTTATAGAGCCTTGGGTGAGAATGAAAAGTAAATCCAAGTAAAAATAGAAAGCTCTTGGGACAAGTTTCTCAGTTGTCACTATTGTCTAAGACTCACCTGGGAAACTTTTGGAAAATGCTGATTCCTTGTCCCACCCCAGATATCCTGATTTGGATCTGATGGAGGGCCAACTCCATCTTGAGAATATTTGTAGGGTAGGGCTTAAGGGAGGCCATCTGGTTGGAAAAGGAAGCTGGGAGGTTTGCCATGAGGCTATGTTTGCAAAGCAAGCACACTCTTTTTAACTTAGTGTGTATGTTACAAACCAATATCAATATTAAAGTTTCCTAAACTTTTATTCACACATTGTAGAAGAATGATTAAATTAGCTATATTAAAGTGGGGTTTGTATTTGCAAATAAAGTGCTTTCATAATGAATAAACGTAGGATGGGGATCAAAGCAGCAACTTCCCTTGGCATCATGACAGGATCAACCCCAGGCAGCTGCCTTTTCAGTCATCACCACAAAAAAGCCAAGTTTATTCATTCATTTATTTAAAAAGTATTTTAAGTTATCAGTTCGTACCAAGTGTCATCCTAGGTATGCTTTTTGAATATGGCAATAGTAGTAGTAAACCCTAACAAAATCATAACAGAAAAAATACTTTTCTGTGGATTATATTCTAGTCGGGGAAAGGAAGTTACAAGCAGCAAGCATGATATGTGAGAACATTACATAACTATGTCAAAATTTGTGTTTTTTAATCTTTGAAAAACGTAATATTGGGAAATAACACATCTTAAGGAGACGCCTCCCTGATATATATTTTAATTGTGTGCCCTCCTACACAGAACAGTGCCAAACACTGGCGCCGGCCTTGTGGCACAGTGAGTTATGCTGCTACCTGTAATGCTGGTGTTCAATTTGGACATTGGTTAGAGTTCACGTCAAATCCAGCTACAGTACCTGGAAAAAGAGAGCAAGATGACCCTCATAGTCAGGTCCGAACTGACCATGCAGAAGATGGCTCCTAAGTTTAAGCCTGGCCCAGCCCTGGCTGTTTTCACAAAAAAATAACAAAAACATGCTTGGTGAATGTTTGGAAATGGTAATGTGTATGTGTGCATAGAAGTGTAAGCTTCAACACCTTGTGGACTAATATCAACTTTCATGTGTGTATCTTTAGACTCAAAATCCTTTATAGGATCCTTTGAATCATGTTATGCTGTTTTTCCAAGTAGTTAAGGAAGTCTTTTACAATCTATGAATGGATAATTGTAAATTGAAGCAGTTCCATGCCAAAACATTCATACACTTAACAAACACACATATACAAAGGAATACAAATGTTAAAAAAATACCTCAATAATTCCTTTTTCCTATATATGGAGGTGTATTGCTCATTTAGAAAGCTAAGTATAGATGCAATATATTTATACTAAACCCTTAATTCGATCTTACTGAATGTAAAGATAATGTCATTTAAAACATTTTAATGACCTTAAAAGAAACGGTCCCTACAGCAGGAAAAATAGTTAAAATAACATTGCTAACATTAATTTAATTTCTGCAAATTTGAAATATTAAACGAACACATTCTGTTCCACTTGCTTTTTAAATAGTCTTAGGAAATATCTGAGGACCTCTTAGCAAAAATCTAACAGGATTCTGCAGCCTGTTTGTGAGTTCAGTGTAGTCTTCAGCCAATTCTATTTGATACATATGAAAAGAGTCTATTATCACTATGTATGTTTCTCTACAGCCTTCCTTTGTGAAGATTCCAAGCCCAATTTATCAACACCAGAAACTTAACTTAGCATAGTTGCATATTCTATATATATTTTTTCCAACGTTAATGTGAGTCATCATAGCATATCTCCTTAACCATATGTGCTAGAGCTAAGGACAGACAGTTATTTTAATATTCCTGGCCTAGAATTCTTCCCACAACAAACACATTTGATGCTCATACATGGTCCCTTTCTTGCCGACACTCACGCCTGTCAAAATGGCATGGTGCCTACTCAACATATGGACTGCTAGCTTTTCTCACTGGGGCACAGTTGCCAAGGAAAGATGGGTTAAGCTGGGCACCCTGAGTAGCAAAGCAGGTGACAACTCTCCCGTCCTCCATCATGTGGCTGCAAATTCTCTAGCCACATGCCACTCTCTACCCTCCCTTTCACAAGAAAGAGATCTTTAACAGTATCCCTGCTACTTTCAGTTTCTACTTACTGCCTCTGCTCTCACTACCTTTTATTCAGAGAGACTACACTCCCTGCCAAAAACGTGCTACAATTTAAAAATCATTTGGAAGAACATAGTTGTAAAAAAGAGTTGACAACCAGAAAATGTATTAAGTATGTGTGTATGCATGTAAGGGCACGTGTGTGTACATGTATACATGCACATACATGTGTACAGATGCATGTTTGCACAGCAAATTGATGTCATTTCTATTGTTATTCCTCATTTTCTTGCTAGAACAGAGAGTGAAACTGGGCAGCTAAAGCAGCAGTAAGTGTTGAAGATCAAATTTAGTGATTGTTTAATTCTTGCACAAATAGAGCTGCCTTATTACGTTAATCCAGTGAATCATTTCCTCCATAACCAAGCTACATCCTGTTTGGTTTATACTTCTTTATTTTAAAATTTCCAAATCAATTTTATTTGTCCAAATGAGTTTGTTTTAGCAATGAAAGAAAAATATCAAATTTCCTCAAATAGAAGTTTTTCCTTCCTGTCTTATGTCTTTATCATTCAACAGGAAATCCAAATAAGACTTTTGGTATGAGTCTAACTTCTGATTCCAGAGACTACATAGTTTCTCCTGTCAATGCTATCAAACAAACCCATTTAAAACACAAAATACTAGTTTGAATTGAGGTCTGAGGCTGGAGGTCAATTAATAGTCATCCGCGCCCAGTTTGTGCCAATCCATTTTAGAAAAATTATGTTATTTGATCATGATCACATCTCTACAACTTAGGAATTATCTTTACTTCCATTTTAGAGATGGCATGAAAATGTGATCAATAATCTCTCCATGACAGCTGTTTGAATCTGCTCTTTAATAATAAAAATAACTAAGACTGTTTAAAATCTTAGCTTAAACTGTTGTCTAATGAGTGTGTATATCAACTTATCTGTACAATCACGAAGGAGTCCTTAACAATAGGAAAGAAAAGGAAATCTTAGTTGATAACTGATGAACCAAGAGTACAACCACTGAAACGTGACACCAGAATTCAAATCTACTGTAGATCTATCATTTCTGACCACTGCTATGACTCACTTCAGGTGATCGTTACCTACATTCACACTCCGGTCTGTTGTCTTCTGCCCTGCTCATACCTCAAGCATGAAGAGCCATATTCCCATCCTTTAATGCATTGCCTTCACCATGTAGAAACTCTGATCAGTCTTCCAAAGCTCTCCATATTCAACAGATTGAAGCACAGATTGAATCTTGACATTCAACATTCCAGCTGTGTTTTTGTCTCTATTTAATCATCTAGCCCAACTCTTTTGGTTAGGTTGTATGTACTCAAGTGCTGTTGCTGCTCCAAATCCAAGATGTCCTTGATGTCTGGAAAGCCTAGCCTTCCAGATTATTTTAGGTCCCCCTTTGATCCTGTACATTTTCTTTATGTACTTTATCTCACAACAATTTCTTCAACCACTGAATATCAGAAATAACTAGTGAAGTGTCACCTGCTCAGATCCTCAGATTAATTATTATTGCAATTCTTGTTGAGAATTTTGAACAAGCACCATGTGTGTCCATGTGTGTCACAATGCCTGTCATACCCATCTTGTGTTGACCAATTCCTAGTAATTACAATACTCTATACTACCCAAGTTTTTAGGTTGCATAGGCTAGTTGCAGAATAGTATGTAATCAATTTATGAAAGAATAGCTTTCAACTACTACCACCCATTTACATCAATCTGAATGATCCGTAGCAAGGTGAACAAAAAAGGAATTCAATTTCATAATAGCTTTCCTCAAAATGAGCGCATTCTACACACTGTGTTTCACAACTGAACAAAAGCCATATTAATTTCTTCATAATTGGTTTAGTTAGATATGCCAGGAAATATAAGGTCATCATTCACTATTTCACTTTGTAAAACAACATAGTGTTTTCAGTTGTATGAACAGATAAATTACCAAAAATGGAAACTTATTTTATCATAAATAAACTTAACCTAAGTTGAGAATTTTATGCTCAACTTTTGTCAACTTGATCATATAGATGAGAAAATATTAGTGGTATTCCTGGAATTCCTTTTCCATAATCCTACCAAGAGTCCACAAAATTGACTAGCTGACTTCTCCAAGATGTTTCAACTCTGATTGTGGAAATCCAGAGAATTCTCTGTTTGTCGACACTCCCCTGGTTAAAGGCGATCACTTTGGTATCTCTCTGTCTTTCTCTCATAAATTTTGGAAGGTCTCCAAGTGTAAAATGGTACAACATATGTACTATGCAAGCAGGGCAGGCATAAGAAACACCATAAGGACACAGTAAAGCAAATTTCAAGCTGTGGAATGCTGGGAAACAATCAGAGGCAACACACCAAACTTGGCATAAAACAGAGAATGAGGTGGCTCTTTTTAAGCAAAAGCATCTTACAAGCTTGGAACAAAGAAGACTGTCAGGACAGAAATATTGTACCCAGGATTATCAGTGTTAGCCTAGAGTAGTAATCATAGTAGTCTGGGGTGAAATGGGAAGAGCACTGAGAATCATATTTTATTCCCACTTCTATTCATTTACCTGAAAATGCTTTCCTAGCAGTAGGTTTTCTGACAGTAACTACACATCCACAAACATTTAGGGAGACCTATTTTAACTTCTCCACCTTTCTCTCCCTAGTGAATTTTTACTCCTCCTTAAAAATGCACTCAATGTTTGGCACGATAGCCTAGCGACTGAAGTCCTCGACTTGCATGTGCCAGGACCCCATATGAGCATCAGTTCTAATCCCAGCAGCCCCACTCACTGCCTCTGGCCTGGGAAAGCTGTGAAGGACAGCCCAAAGCCTTGGGACCCTGTACCCATATAGGAGACCTAGAGGAGGTTTCTGGCTCTTGGCTTTGGATCAGTTCAGCCCCAGCTATTGTGGCCACTTAGGGGGTGAATCAGTGGACAGAAGATCTCCTCTCTGTCTCTTCTCTCTGTATATCTGACTTTCCAATAAAAAATCTTAAAATAATGCACCTCAAAGGCAAATTCTCAGCAAAACCTTTCTACACTACTCCTGGGAGAACAAGCACCTCCCCCTTCTGCAATCTCTCAGAATTTCACACTGATATCGTTGTATTCTGTTCATTTGCCTATTGGCCTCTCCTTCTGGGTATACTTTAAGCTTCTTCAGAACAGAAACCAAGTAAGTTTGATTCACTATTATATCTTAGATGACCATTAATGACCTACACATAGAAGATGCTACATGAATGTTAAGTGGATGAATAAACTAAATTGAGTATTTCCAATCATTAGTTTAATCATTTAATAATTGCCTTCTATGTACGTTATTTCAGACTCCTCATGTACAGCAGAAAACAACAAACATACACATTTTCTTCATGGAATTACATTATATTGTAAGAAACATGTCAGAAGGTAGATACAATAATGTAAGAAGGATAAATATAAGACAAATGTTCTTGTTGTTTTATCATAAATGAGAGGGGCAAGACAAATGATATTAAAGATATATGAGGTCTTAGAGGAAAACAATATTTTTAGGTTTTAAACAGGGTACTTGGAGATGGCCTCACAGAGAGTAAGACACGTAGGTAAAAAGCTGAGGAGATGAGAGTGGTGGTGGGGGAAGCATAAAAATACCAAATCGATGTGGAGTGCAGGGAAAAGCAGTGTGTTGGAAGGCTTAGGTCTGGAAAGGGTTTGGAAGCAGTCAATGGCTACAAATAGTTCCCCAGATATGAAAAAATAGTATATAATGTTTTGATCTAGGAGACTGGAGATTTGATGAGTTACAATCAAGTTTGAAGACTATTGACATTGTCTCTGAATATTAAAAGTAATATAACTCCAAAGCATCCCCTATTAGTTCAGTAAATGCTAAATTCTGCTTTGCTCTGATCTGGCTAAAATTTATGTTACGATTGGGCCTGGCACAGCAGCTCAGTGGCTAAATCCTCAAACTGCAACTGTCAGGATCGTATATGGGCACCAGTATGTATCCCAGGTACTCCATTTCCCACTCATGTTCCTGAAAGTAGCCTGGGAAAGCAATCAAGAACAACCAAAGCCTTGCGACTCTGCACCTGCATGAAAGACCCAGGGGAGGCTCCTGGCTCCTGGCTCCTGGCTCCTGGCTTCAGATTGGCTCAGCTCCAGCCATTTCGGCCAGTTGGCGAATGAATCAGCAGAAGGAAGATATTTCTCTCTGTGACTGTAAATATGCCTTTCCAATATAAATAAATAAATATTTCTCTTTTTAAGGAAATTGTGTATGGCTGGTACATCTATTCACAAGATGTGAAGACTATATTAGATTCAGTCACACAAGGCACATGAGTCTATTTCTTCCCAAATGCACGAAACTGTGGACCAGCCTTTAGTAAAGTTTGGAAAGTCTCAGGAGCTTTTCTTTTCTACTGTTTGTAGGTTGATTTCCATTCTCGCATGTCCTGTCTATGATCCAAATACCTGAGTCTTACAGAACACTGATCTCATTACTTTCTATGAACTAAGGGATGCTAGAGTTCTTTACATCATCTACCAGAGTCAAACTAGAGTCATGATCTTCCACCTGGAATCACATTCTAAACACATGTATTTTCCAAAAGAGTATCCAAGCTTCAAAAAAATCAACTCTATTTTGTTTTAAATAATGTTGTTAACAGTAAATGACATTTAAAAGATGTTCACTTGCCAAGGGCTAACAAGTGCACTTCTGAAATATTATGTGGACATGGAAGGCAATGTTTATTTTCAAAATTGTATAGGTGGCATTAAAAAGTACATTGCCAATCACCTTAATAGATTTACCTATACACTATGTCTAATAAGATAATTAAAAACATCCACTGGAAAAACAAATGTATATCCCCATTTTAAACTGTATTTCTTAGGAAATGTTTTCAAAAGGAAAATAATGTCTAAATTACATGGAATCTAACACTAATAACTGTAAATACAGCAATCTTACCATATTACTTTAAAAATACCTGTATACATGCACAAGGATTTATGTGTATTTTTAAAAACTTCTTTGAGAAACAGTGAATTCAGGTGGGTTTCCCGTCTGTTCATTAATTCCCCAAACACTTGCAATGACCAAAACTGGGCTTGGCTAAAGTCAAAACCAGGGACACACTCCATGTCTCACATGTGAATGAAGACAGCCCTGGCCCTTCAGTCATCATCACCACTTCCCAGGGTTCATGTTAGCTGGGAGATGGAGATGAGCTCATAGCCCGGTGTGGAATGCAGGAATTTAAACCACTAGGGATGTAAACCAAACCCCCAACTCTAACAGTACCTTGAAATCGTGGAAATCACAAATACTAAAAACACCAAAGCACTATCCAAGCAAAATGCTGAGGCAGCTGACTTATTTTCTAATTCTGAGTTTGCCCTAGGCTACTCTGTGATCCTCAGGAAGAGGCATTTGTCTTCACATCTCCATTTTTCCCATAAATTCACAATTAACCCCTCGTAAATTATTTACCTTTTGGTCTGTTCCTAGAAAATTTTTAATCTCTGGATAGTTTTTCATTACTACTCAAGATATTCTGCTCACTACCTTACAAGTACCCCCTCAGGAGATGCAAATTACTTTCAATATTATCTTAAGGACTGCTAAATGAAGTCAAAGAAAAAATCAGCAAGTCACATAATGTATGTTCTAAAGACAGCATATAATTTTAAATTTTACTTTTATGTAGCAACAGTTCTATTAATGTTCTCTGTTAAGACACAGCAGCATTTGTCAAAGGCTGATGTATGTGAACCCCAGAGTGTTGTGTGAGATACTCAATTAAGTTTGAAAGGAAAAGAGTCAATTTCAATTTCAATTTATATTAAATTCAGTATTTCTTTGTTTCCTACATCACATGTATAAGCTATAGTAATATAACTTATGCCATTTAACGATACAGAAACTGTTAGCTGACACTGTTATACTCTATTAATATTATTTATTAGTACACTTATTAATATTACCTACTAATATACTTATTATTATTTAATATTTATCATAAATTATGAAATATGGAGTTCCATGTGCATGTAATCTGTTAAAGAAGTGTTTGTGCTGGGCCTGGCATGATGCTCAAGTAGCTAAATCCTCTACTGTCATGTGCTTTTGTCCCACATGGGTGCCAGTTCATGTCCCAACTGCTCTACTTCCCATCCAGTTCTCTGCTTGTGACCTGTAAAATCAGTAGAGGACGGCCCAAAGCCTTGGGTCCCTACACACACATGGGAGACCTGGAGAAATCTCCTGGCTCCTGGCTTCAGATCAGCTCTTCTCTGGCTTTTGCCACCACTTGGGCAAAATAAAGCCACTCCTTAGCACCAGTGAGTTCTCCATGAAAATGAAGAACACCAGGCCAGGCTCCACAACAGCCATCTAGGTCTCTGGGCACATAGAGGTAGACATGGAGAGCCAACAGGCCTTAGGAAGAATTTCTCACTTCTAGTGCAACAACGCCAACAATTGCTCAGATTAAGACCACTGAAATAGAACCCTCAGGGCAATTTTGTGCACATCCAGGCTTCAAAGGCAACATCAAATGACCAATGTCCATGTACTGCTGTAATACACTTTCTCTTCCCTCTTCTTCACTGCCCCCTCTTCCACCAACCACATCATGGACCAGAGAGAAAACTGAAACACTTATCTCACCTCCCTACTTCTACAATCCTCACCATCTCTGCCCTAATCGGAGCCCCACATGCGTGAACACAACCGTCACCTTTGTAATAAACATTAAATTACAATTTAAAAATTAAAAGAGAGGAAATGGAGAACAGATTTGTTTTGTACCTTGCCATCTTTTAAGGTCTGTTCAAAAACTAACTCAAGGGCCCGGCGGCGTGGCCTAGCGGCTAAAGTCCTCGCCTTGAAAGCCCTGGGATCCCATATAGGTGCCGGTTCTAATCCCGGCAGCTCCACTTCCCATCCAGCTCCCTGCTTGTGGCCTGGGAAAGCAGTTGAGGATGGCCCAATGCATTGGGACACTGCACCCACGTGGGAGACCCAGAAGAGGTTCCAGGTTCCCTGCTTCGGATCGGCGTGCACCGACCCGTTGCAGCTCACTTGGGGAGTGAATCATCGGATGGAAGATCTTCCTCTCTGTCTCTCCTCCTCTCTGTATATCTGACTGTAATAAAAATGAATAAATCTTAAGAAAAAAAAACTAACTCAGAGCAACCCATTTTTTTTTAACAGAAAGTCTATTGAACTATAACTGTGAAATTAAATTATCTTGAGTTAAAACAGAATGAGAAGGGCTGGTGCTGTGGCAAAGCACATTAAGCTACATCCTATAGTGTTGCCTTTCCACGTTGCACCCAGAGTTCTCCATTAACATTCTGTAAAAAGGGACAGAAGATGACCCAAATCTTAGGCCACTGAGACCCAGGTGGAAGGAGCACCTGGGAGCACTCCTTCATCCGCCCAGACCTGGGGAGTGAACCAGCAAATGGAAGATCTCTTCCCCTCTCTTTCTCTCCTTTTTCCTGTATCATTCTGCCTTCAAATACAGAAAGTGAATCTTTAAAAAAAATGAAATAAAATGAAAGTCCCAGCTTGTGCCTTACAGAATGAAAAACTAAAGCTTACACAAAAATCTTCAGTTGCAGACTGCTGTCTATCTTGTAGGTATCTGGTATACTTAGGAGATAATTCAACATCAATTCTTTCCGAGCTTTCTTAGTCTCAGCGGAACATGGCAGAGGAAACAGCATCTTCAAAGGAAATGGGACTGTCCTTAAGGCAGGAAATTCCAGAATTATAGTATTGTGACATAAATGCCTTCATATTTTCACAGTAATTTTAAAAAAGTAGAGTATTCCAAAATAGGTCGAGTACCACCATGCCCAGCAGTGATCTGAAACATGAGTATGACATGAAAACCTTAGATGTGGGATAGAAGAATTTAGTTTTCATCAGGGTCTCAGGATTTTTACACTGCACTTCTGTTGAATGAGCTACTGCACACCCTCCCACTCCCTCCCACACCTCCCTCCTGGTCCTGTTCTTTGGCAGGTCAGAGGCAGCTGACACCCTTTAGAGTTTTCATGCACGCCTTCCTGGTTTTCCTCTCTCCTTCAGCTGTCATTTCTTCTCAGTTTATCATCATCAAACATGAAGCCTAGAGGTAGCATGTCTGCTATAAATACTTATGTGAGAAAGAAGGGAAAAAGCCTTTTGGAACATGACTAGGTGTCCTGTCTTGTCCTATGCTTGCCTGGGGAAATGTGAGAATTTGTAATCCCTATTGCCGGGGATTTCTGGTCATTTTGAAGCACCATTAAAATGATTATCAAAGCTTTAAATTCAGCAATGAAACACATGATTCTCTTCAAGACAAGGTCAACTTAATTGCATGTCTGTCCAAAGTGAAATACTGCTCATCACTTGCACCCCCAATGCAGTTTCATATGAAATAAGTTGGGATGTTTTTAAAAAAGTCGATGTATGAGAAATGAAACAGAATGATATACCCACAGATGCCAGTTTGCAAGCTGAAACTACAAAGAACATAAGTAACCAGCAATCTTTAGCAATCAAATATATTTTAATTTTTCCAGTGCTAGTAGACAAATCTAATTCATATCATTCCCAGTCCTATTTTATAAGGAAAGCCTGCTTAAAATATGATTGTCTGTTTCTCATTTATTTTCAATGCTAGTCAGGTGTTATGATCTTCCATTTCATTTGCTTGTTCCCCATGTCCTTGCCGGTAAATAATCAGCAAATAATCATAGATAAATTGTAACTGTGTTTACTGATAAAAGTGTTAATATGTTACTAAATTCTCGATCCAATGTACATAATTACAAGTTACAGATTTTTGGTACATTTACACTGTTCCTAATTATTTCTCCAATACTCACCGGACTAGGAATTTTTAAAGCTGCTTAACAGGGAACTATGTTTGCAGCCACTGTTTCCAAAAATTGTAAATACATGGTACAGCGGAAGTCCTCCCTACTTGACCTCAGGGAAACTGAATTAAATAACACTTGGCACCAAGCTTTCAACGTGTGTAATCATTATCGTAGGCCCTGTGCCAATCCCGTTTATGCAAAACTCTCAGTATGCAATATTAAGGAACAACAAGGATGGCAGGCATCCCATTGAAGAACTAATTAGTAGACCGCCCGGACTCATCAGAATGGTAAATAATTATTCTTTGACAAACTTAGTCAGATGTTAGAAGAAATTGCAGCTGGAATTGATGGCATGGCCATGATTCATTATTTAAAATCTATAGCGGCTAGATTTTTGCATGAAATGTGAAAGATGCCCCCATGAGGTGACAAGCCATCAATGTCGTCAATGGGTAGTGCTAGGCATTCTTCTCCCACATCACACTCAGACTGAAATTCATAGGCCAAACCTTTCCTGTTTTTTCCCAGTGAATCTTGATATCACATGTTTATGCTGCAAAATGGATTGATTCAAAATACTGAAGTGCCTTCTTTGACAAAATTTTAATCTTGTCTAAGACTTCAAACTACAAAAACAGACCCTTTTAATTTGTCACTACGTAGCAAGGGCAGAGATTCATTATGTCTTCCTTTAGTGTTATACACTGCAATCAAGTATAAATACCTTAAGAATTGAGTAATTGAAAATAATTTATGAAATTAGCAATTGCTCTGACGAATGACCTGAAAACGCTCCTGCTTCCACGCTCTAAAATGGTCAAGAAATGCATTCCAATACTTTCAAAACACTGTGTAGAGGAAAGATAAAACGGGAAGTATATCCTGGAAATACTTCAATTTTTAAAAATATACTGAAAATTCAAAAAGGTCAGATGCTTCCTTAGTTCAGAGTCCCACTGAAGCTTCATGAAGTTGAAGCAAAAAAAAAAAAAAGCTATGTAACTTTATGTTACAGTCCTCAGACTGACTCTTCCATCCATATATGTCTGGTGTTGTGATGTAGTGGGTAAAGCTACCACCTACGACACTGTCATCCAATACCAATGGGGGTTCATGTCCCCTTCTTATTGAACTCCGTCATAATGACCTGTGAAAAGTAGCAGAAGATCAGGCAACCATGTGGGCCACTACCAGCTGTGTGGATTACCCAGATGAAACCCCTGGCCTCAGGCTTTGGTACAGGCCTCTGCCTTTGCAGCTATCTGGAGTCAATCGGCAATGGAAGATCTTTCCATCTTTATCTCTCTTTCTCCCCCACCTCCCTCCCTTTCTCTGTAACTGATATTCAATCATACATATCTGGTTTTAAAAAGAACACTGTATATGATCTTGAGAAAGGTGCAGTGCATTTTCCCATAGAAGTGTATCATGGTGTCCATCAGAATACATTGCACAGCAACACAGATACCTCCTACTCAGTTTTGACATGATAGTGGGTGTGACAGTTTTGAAAGAGAAGTCACAGGACTTATTTTTACTTCAGCAGGAAGTGGCAAACTGATGCTTTTGTTCTCTGAGCCAAAGAGGCAGGCGAGTGTCCTTCTGGTGGGCCTGCTGCCCCCAGAGCTCCTGAAATTCAGCCATGGTGCAGGCCACACCAACAGTTTCTTAAACAGTGTCTCCCCTTCGCCCTCCACCAGCTATCCTTCCTCATAGATGCTTCAATCCCAGATCCAGAAGCCCTGGCTGCTAAGTCATCTCCAGAGAGGAGAATTCACACTTGTAAAATAATGACATTCAAGGTAGCAGGAATCACATCAAGGAAACTGAATCCTTGAGTGGAGGATCATAGCTGTGTATTCTCTATTTTTAGATTACAAAAGAATCCACAGCACCGCCTAGGAGCCACATGGGCTGATACAATTTTAATATACCAAAGGTTGAAGCCTGTCCCAAATTTCCACCCTTGGGAAACGAACATCAGTTGCTTCATAGAGGTCATCTTTAACAAAAGGTCAAAGAAAATTATTCTAGAGACTTGCAGAGGCTTTAAGTAACTGCTGTGGACAGGGAGCTACTTAGAGACCATAGAGTCTTCATGCAAGCATCTTCTTGCTGCCTCTGTATAAAGCATACAATACATTCTTTGCTTCTGCCTCCCTTCTCCACGATCTCTACCCTCAGTGAAATGTAAAGATTTGAAATAAAGTCAGATATGCAAAAGGTTATCAGTTGAGCGAATATGTGTTATTTCAAAATATGATTCTGCTTGAATGAAAAAAAAAAAAGACTGCTTTCCATAGATAGCATTCATGCTTACGCACTGCTATGAGACACTGGCCAAAGAATAGTCAGATGGAGCAAGAAATGTCTAGTGGCTGTAAGCTGAAATTTCAAGTTAGGTGAAAGTGTGGCACTTTCTGGGTAGAGGCTCAGAATTATTTCTGTAATAGTGAGTCGTTTTCTGATAACTTCCCAAAAACGTTAGGCTACAAGCTCTCAAAGCTCACGTAGGATAGACAGATGATTCCTTTCTCAAATATGATTTGCTCTAGCAGTCTAACTGCTGAAAGACAAGATACAGTAAAATGTAAGCTATTTGATCCCCATGAGGCTGTCTACAAGCAATACAATTTGAAATCGGGTTTACTGATTTAAACAAGTTAAAAGGAGTCCTTCAATGCTGTCAATGACAGAGCCTTTGACAAGGAAAAAAGAAGCCAGCACAGAAGGATTCCTGTTGGCAGGCTAGCAGTTGGATGACCAAGAGATGGTGTACAAAGAGTGCCTTCTTTGCCTAAGAAATTAAATGAAAGATATTTATAGGCTCTGTAACAACCAAATCTTAGGATTCCATGAAATCTGAACATGACACAGGCCAAGCAGTCCTTTTAGAATAAGCAGCAAAATAAAACCATGGAACACACACAAAATGCATATGTAGTCTTAGCAGTGACGCACAAGATGGCCTCTCAATGAAACTATTCACTACATCTTGACAATGGGATGCAGCACTCTGACACTGTCCACACCTGCCAAGTCATGCTACACTTAGATGCTAGAATGATGAACATATGAATGCTCATAAAGGACTATGCATTGTGATAATACAGGGGAAATCAGTGGGGAGCAAGGAGCTTGGGGTGGAATCACAGAGCCTATGAAACTGCGTTTTTAGAGGAGACTCATTTTGAATCTCTTCATTTTGGACCCGACATCATTGAATGAATCATTAACTGCCCTGGTGATTTAAATGTTCCAGTTTCATAGTAGTAACTCCATGTTATATTGGAGACTGTATTTTGACATACCTATATTGGTTACTTAGGAATGACTTTATGAGGCATGGGTTGAAATGTCACTCTGAGAACCAAAATTCAGCTTAAAAGCATAACATGAATTATCCCAATGGAGAAGAAAGAAAGAAAGAAAAAAAAGGGAGGAGGGAGGAAGGAAGAAAGAAAGAATTTGATTTTACTTTCATATTAACATTTCTTGCTCAAGCACTTTAGACTTTAATGATTCTTCTAAAATACTACCCTTTAAAGATCTTTTTGCTTTCTCACTGGAAATACAGAGTGCAAAAGCACCATCTTGTGGCAGAAAGGAGGAAGTTCAATATCATAATCAGAATCACATTTTTTCCATTCACCTCCGTTTGAAGTATTTGTCACGTTTAATTTTCAGCACTTGGTATCATTTTCTTAAACAGATGGTTAACTGAATTAATACAATTTAGGATTCAGTATATGCTTAGCATATTTGTAAACTGATCTGATGCCAGATTAAAAATTCCAGTACATAATACATTTATGAGATTGAAGTTATTTAAACAAATTTAAAATAAAATTAAGATTAGTTTTAAGACATAGAAATTTCAGTTGCTGTGCTTTATTTTTTCCCTTCTACTTTATTTTTAATTTTATGATACAATTCCGTAGGCTCTAGGATTTCTCTTACATCTTCTGAAATTCCCTCCCCGAAGCCAACTTCCCTCATATTATTACAATAGTATAGTCTTTCATAAGCAGTCATAGGTCCACCATTCTGCTATTTAAGTGTTTCCTAATATTGCTGGTACAGACAATGTGAGACAGTACAGCATGCAGATATGTCCAGCAGTTTCAAGGAGAGTCCTTCTTTGATTTAGAAGCAGAGATGCATATTGCACCAAGTCTTCACATCTGGATATGAGAGTCTCTAGTACGCAGTTACCATACATTCCCTAAATGAAAAACCATAAAACAAAATCAGCAGCAGGAACAAAATTCTTAAAATGTACAACAGCATGGAGTTAAATAACATGCTACCAAATAACCAATGCGTCAATAAAGAAACAATACAGTAAACAAAAAAAACCTTTTTTGGAGAAAATGATACTACTGAATGATTTATAAGTCAATGAAGAATTTAATAAGAGAAAAGGAACTGTTTTAAAGAACTGAAAGTAAAAACAAAAATATCAAAACCAATGGATTGTGGCAAACACAGAACTGAAAGGGTTATTGATCTTATAATTTGCATTAAGGTTGCCTTATTGCAAAAAGAACAAGTAGTGGGAGAATCAAGAAGGCGGAATAGGGTAAGGACACGTTTAAACAGATGGAGAAACATTTAATCAGGGTGAAGCAGAGAGGACACATTCCAGAAAATAGGAGAGGACAGAACAACAGCAGAGAGATTCCTGGAGACTGACAGACACAGAAAGCAGCAGACACAACAGTGTGGTGTCGCAGTGACTGATACTCCAGCGGCATTCAGCTAACAGTGATCTGAACTCCACCAGCAGCCGGAACTCCACCAGCAACCAGGTGGGAAGGGACTTTCACTGGGAACTTGGGAGGTGAACCCAGACAAAGAACTGTCCATCCTGTTGGCCCATTTGATTTGACCAGGAGCAGAGACAGAGCAGCAGATCACAGATGGGCAGTGTGAGAACAGGGTGGATTTCACAGCCCAGTCAGCCCCCTAGAGTTGAATTGGGTGCCATTTTGCGTACGGAGGTAAAGGCAAGAGAAAGGATTGAGCACACACTGAGCTGGGAGTGAACTCATTTCTGACTCAGTGAACTGCAGCAATGTGGCATTCTGGAGGTTCCACCCAAGACAGGTCTGGGTAGCCCTCAGACCTGACTGCCAGCAGATCAAGAACTCTAGTAGTGGTACATCAGGTGCCATTTTGTACACTGTGGCAAACGCTTTAGAACTGCAAGGGACAACAGTGAACTGCGCATGTGCTGAGCTCACGAGAACTCACTGAGTTCCATGGATTGCACTGATCCAGCAGAAAATAATACTGACTGTGACATTGTATAAGTCAAAATAGGTCCGTGTGGCACTTAATGTCCAACAGGTTCCGGCAAGATCAGCACCAAGAACAACCTAACTATATAGGACAGCCGGTGTCTCCCTAATCCTTGGACCTGCTCCAACTGGAAGTGGGAGAAAGGTTGTAGCAACAATGGTGCAGCCTCAGCACGGTATCACAGGAGGTGGAGATTGGTGAGCCAGGACTTAGGGTTACAAAGTTCTTTGCTAATATCTAACATAATAACCCAGACCTGGAACTCACTGGAGGGAGTGGCACAATTGGCTGCAAGCAACGAGTTATGTACCTACTGCAGTAAGTAAAATCAAACTGTAGACCTGTGGGTGACACAGCTTAGAAACCTGCCCCAAGGAGAAGACTCTGCTAACCAGAAGTACAATGACCAAGAGCAAAAGAAGAGACAAAGGCACAATGAATATTACTGAAAACTCCCCTGCAATGGAGCAAAACCCTATGCCAACCTCAGAGTTCACTGAGGAAGACATTAAGAATACGGGGGACACACAACTCATAAAACTCATTTTAAAGATTCTGATCAACAACAAGAAGCACATACAAGAATTAAAAGAATTTAAGGAATATTTTACACAAGTAATAGCAGCAATAAAGCAAATCAAGGCTGATGTATCAGAAATTAAGAACACAGTAGAGCAAATTAAAAGTACAGTGGAGAGTCTCCAAAATAGAATGAAACAAGCAGAAGAAAGAATCTCAGAATTGGAAGATATTTTCTATCATCAGGGGGAAGCAAACAAAAAGCTGGAAGCAAAGCTGGATCAGGCCAAGAAAAAGTATTCAACAATTGAAAGACACTATTAAGAAGCCTGATATAAGAGTTATGGGAGTCCCATAAGGTGCAGAAAGAGAAGCTGAGTTTGCAAATATATTTAATGAAATAATAAAGGAAAATTTCCCTAATCTGGAGAAAGAATTGGGAAACAAGATCCAGAAGGGGCACAGAACTTCCAATAGGCCTGATCAAAAGCGATCTTCACCAACACACATGATCTTCAAGCTCTCTTCAACTGAACATAAGGAAAAGATACTGAAATGTGCACGTGGAAAAAAAATCAGTTGACATATGAAAGAATGCCAATTAAACTCACAGGAAACTCTACAGGCAAGAAGAGAATGGAGTGACATATTCCAGATTCTAAAAGAAAAAAAAATTGTTGGCCTAGGATAACATATCCAGCAAAGCATTCTTTTGCCTTTGAAATTCTTCCACAGTAAAGAAAAGTTAAAAGAATTTGCCTCTTCCAAACTTGCCCTACAAATGATACTTCAAGATGTTTTCTTCACAGAGAAGAGGAATAGCACCAAACAAAACCAAAGGCAAATGTGAAGAACATCCCAGTAAAATGCCAACAGAAGACTAAACCAATGAAGAACCCATTCCTAAAATGACAGGAACAAAATACCACCCATACATATTAACCCTGAATGTAAATGGCTGAAGCTCAATCAAATGTCATAAATTAGTAGACTGGATTTAAAAACAAAACCCATCTATTTATTGTGTAGAAGAGACACATTTCGCCAACAAAGATCAGCGGAAACTATATTGCATGGGATTTGATGTTTTATGTTAGTTCCATCTCTTCAAAACACTTTCTTCTGATTGAATTCTTCAATGACTCATAGAACATAGAGTAGCATCATTTTCTGCAAGAATGTTTTTGATTTTCATTTCTTCAGCTACACGTTAGTCATTCAGTAGCATGTTATTTAACTTCATGGTGTTGTTAATTTCTTTTTTCTTCCTGATGTTGATTTTGTTTTGTGGCTTTTCATTTAAGGGGATGTATAGTAGCTGTGTAATGGAGACTGTCATATCTAGTAACATGTTATTTAACTTCATGACATTGTAAATTTCTGTTTTTCTTTCTATTGTTGATTTTGTATTATGACTTTTCATTTGAGGGGATGTACAGTTGCTATGAAATGGAGACTAACATCCAGATATGAGGATACAATGTAGTATGCATTTCTACTTCAAGACAAAGATGAACTTACAATGAAACTGTTCACTGTATCCTGACAATAGGATGCTGGACTCTCTGCCATTGTCCATGCCGCAATGATGGACATATGACTGTGTATGAAGAACTGTATTTTAGTAATGATATAGAGGAACTAGGTGGTGGGAGGGAGACTTGGGGCAGAGATAAGGGAAATGCCAGAAACCTATGGAATTGTATCATAAAATGATGATAATAATAATACTAATAATAAAATATAAAATGTAAAAAAATAAAATAAACTCAATACCTTAACTATCAAAAAAATAAGAGAACATGTGGTATTTGTGCTTTTGGGATTGTCTTGTCTCACTGAGCATAATGATCTTCAGTTAGGACAATTTAGTTGCAAGTGGTGGAATTTAATTATTTTTAATTACAAAGTAATATTCCGTGGAGTAGATGTACCATAGTTTCTTTAACCACTCCTCTTTGGATGGCCATCTGGGTTGGTTCCATGTGTTTGCTCTTGTATATTATGCTGTTATAAATATAAGGTTACAGATTCCTTTCTCATATGTAGTTTTCATTTCCTTTGGGTATATTCCTAGGACTTGGATAAGTTGCTTGCTTTATTAATGAAATACTGCCTGTTGAACACTTTAAATTAGAAGAAGTCTGCTATTGACAAAGAAGTAGCAATTTTCCTCACATTGTGAATAGAAATAAAGTGAAGTTTTTAAGAAATTACTATTTGTGTAGATTATATTTATATGACGAAGAGATAACAAAGTGAACTGGGATGAAAGGAATGGGGAATAAAGCCATAGCATTATTTTCTCTTTTGACAATAATAAATAGCATCTTTCACCTTAAACACTGCAACTTTATCATTTTATCAATGCTTCCAATTTACACATAGGATTACCAAAGCACATAAAATGTGGCTTTACTCAAGTTCACAGACCTGAGAAAACTTTCCCATGTTCAAAGAATAGATAGGAACAAAACTTAGGCTCCTTTTTTGCATTTTTCTAGGATTCAACCTCCAATCTATACCTATAAACAAATTGGATGCACCTAGATGATTAGTGACCTGTTTCAAAATGCACAAATTAGTAGATTCTGAAATAGTAGATTGGTTCTAATGGCCTAGAATCTGCATGTTTGAAAAAGAAAAAGCTGTCTTTTCAAAGATTTTTTTAAAGATGGTAAAAATTAAAGAAAGACAAAATTGGTCTTCATGCATATTCTTCATTTTCTTTTTAAATTTTGTACTGTCTCATTTCATAATGCCTTCAAAATCTATCATAAAGCTTACATACTCTAAAGACTTTTCCTTTTTAATAGTACCCCACATTTCAAGCTCTTTTACTATATGCACATAGTTAAATTAACATCAGCTAAAGTAACAAATATCATGCTGAATGTTGTAAATATATAGTCAGTTTAAATAATGGTGAAATATACAATACTCTCTGATGTTAAGTCAAGTGATTCTCACAAATTTGTTTCATTGATTTTGTCCATTTTCCCTATATGTAGCCAAAAATGGTCCCAGGTGTAAAACAACTGCAATTACATTATGAAAGGAAGCTGGCCTTTTTTCAAAGTAGAGGAGGAAGATGAAAATGAAAACACATAAAGAAAAGAAGACATGATGAGTGTCCCTCATGTATCAATGAATGAGTGACTGACTTTCCTGAATCAAATCATTGTTTGAATATGAAAACATTTCCTTCATGTTTGTGCTATTTGCAATGTAAGAATTATCAACACAATACAATTTTAGGTCTAATTTACAATTCAAACTTTCATCATCACTTTCTTAACTATGAAAATCCACAAAATTAAATTAACCTCCATTTGCAGTTCTTGTCAATTTGTATAAATTATATACTAATAAATATTACCTGTATTTCTTTCAAAGAAAAACTTATTTCATTTTATCTTATTTTATATTATTTTATTTTATTGGAAAGGCACATTTACAGAGAGAAGGAGACAAAGATCTTCCTTCTGCTGATTCACACAAGTGATTGCAATGAGCAGAGCTGAGCTAATCTGAAGCCAGGACCAAGTCACTTCTCCACACAAGTGCAGGGTCCCTAGGTTTTGGCCATCCTTTACTGTTTTCCCAGGCTACAAACAGGGAGCTGGATGGGAGTTCGAGTACCCAGGACATGAACAGGAGTCCCTGTGCTTACAAGGCATGGATTTAGTCACTAAGCAATCATGTTGGGTCCATTACCTGTATTTCTACACAATAGATACCATTGATGCAAATGATCTCAAGAATATAGGTAATAGTAAACTCAATTACCAACAACTGTGGAATTCTCCCCTTCTATGATATTAATTGTAAATTATGTCCAGACCTTAGACTTGTAAAATCAGGTAAGAAATCATGAGGTAGAAGCCTGAACCAATGTGATGGGCTTGTCTTTTGATCTGCATTATCCTTAGGTTAGTACAAGATTGGCACATATTCCAGAGATTCTGATTGCACCTGGTCTCTACGAATCATAGATAAAACTCAGTTTACTAGCAGTCTTGGTGGAAAAGGGACTGCCTTCAACATTCCACACCCAACATAAGGCAGGCAGTGAGGAGCGTAGCTCTGGCCAAAAATGAGTAAGGCATGAATGTGAGCACAGGAATGTGTCCTCAAAATTAGCATCAGGCAGCAAAGCCAAACACTAACAAGTGAATTCCTGCCAGTTTTGACTTATAGTGCATTGCTTGCAGATGAATCCTCTGGTTCTGTTTCAGCAGCAAATGAAGACCCATAATTCCAGTTGATTGAAATTCTATGCCAGCCAATATCACTTACGGTTAATTGCAGTGGTTTCAGGGTGTGAGTTCACATCAGCATTGCCTTGGAACCTATATTCATGGTTGACCAAGCTCAGTGGAAAGGCTTCAATTAGAGTATAGCATTGTGGAATGTAGGGTTATGAATGTCTTAACCCATTCCTGCCCAAGCCCCAAGAAGCATCATATATAAAGTGTAGTTAATTTGGGGAAGAAAGAAAGCAGTAGTGGTTTCCAAGTCATTGTACAGAAATGAGCCACTCTCTTCTTGGTGACCCCACAGCACAGAAAGAATCCCAAGTTCCTTGATGATAGGCAAGTGTAGGTGAAAAATGTGAGTTTGCTCCAATTCCAGGTAGAGGTTGACAGGCATAGACTACCTTCTGAATACCACAGTCACGGTAGAACTGTGAGAAATATAGTACAGGGACACCCTTCAGTGAAGACATGTTGACGCCAGTAGTGAAATGTGACAGAACAGTGTCCACAGGATTACAGAAAATTGACAGACTATTTGGACTTTATGAAAGAACAGCCAGAAAAAAGCCATAATATGAAAACTGGGAAAGTTAACTAGTTTTTTAACAAGCAGAAAATGTCATGTGTGAATAAGCACCCAGATCTTAAAGGAGAAAAAAGAGCTCATGTGAACAAATTAAGGTGTCAGAAACAGAGAAGACAGCAACTCATATCTACAAATTATCAGTTGCACAATACAAAGCAGTCATTTCCAACAAATTCGGTGAATGTCTAGATAATGCAGGAAAGAGCCGGTCTCATGGAACAGTGTGTAAACCACCCATTCTGACACTGCTACCCCGTATATAACTGCTAGTTCAAGCCCTTACTACCTCACTTCTTTCATTTTTTAAAGATTTGTTTTTATTTAAAGATCAGAGTTACAAAGAGCAATGGAGACAAAGAGAGAGACAGAGAGAGAGAGAGAGAGAGAGAGAGAGAGAGAGAGAGATTTTCCATCAATGATTTACTCCCCAAATAGCTACAATGGCCAGAACTGAGACAATTCGAAGCCAGGAGCCAGGTGCTCCTTCTGGATCTCCAACATGGGCACAGGGACTCAGGCACTTGAGCCCTGTGCTGTTTTCCCAGACCATAAGAAAGAATTGGAGCAGGAGTACAACAGTCAGGACACAAAACAGTAACAATATGGGAAATATGGAATGCTGGCTCCGTAGGCAAAGGCATCACTTATCATATGGATTTCCATGGATGCATCTAGGAAGGGAGTGGAAGATGGCTCAAGTACGTAGATTTCTGCCACCCACTTAGGGGACTGTTGCAGTCTCTGGCTCCTGGTTTCAACCTAACTTGGGCATATCTATTGCAACTATTTAAGGATTGAACCAGTAGGTTTAAATTCTCTCTCTCGCTTCGCCTTCCCTGTCTATATCAACCTACCTTTCCAGTAACTAAGTAAGTAAATTAAATAATAAGTATTCAAGAACTACAGAAAATGATATAATGATTTCTCTCTTATGGAGAAATTTAACAAAGATGAAAGTAATTTTTAAACACACAACACAGCAAACAATCATACAAACTAAAAAAAACTAAAATAAATAGACAAACAACAGAAAGTAGAGCTTGAAATCTGACAGGAAAGAGCTGGTGTGGATTGGCTCATGCCTCGCTGGGTGGGACACAAAGATTAGTCACTCCTCACCATGCTGTTGAGGATTTTCCTGCACACCCCCCCCCCCAAAATGTTCTGCACCTTAAATGTTGACAAATGTCTTGTTAGAGTTACAAGCCAGTCTAGATTTTCCTAAAATCTGCCAAGATCAGCAAAATTATACTTCAACACAACAAATGACGAAATACTAAAATGAAATAGACACGAGACAGCTGAATGGTACCTTATAACCATTTTAAGGTATATAGCAGCCGGTCCTGTATATAAACTAAAACTGAAATGTCAATGAGCAAATCATAGGTTGTGGTTAAGAACTTGCTTCTTCTTCTTCTTCTTCTTCTTCTTTTTTTTGTTTTTTAACATACTGGTTACTCAAAACCATGTCAATTCCATAATGTTGCAAATTGCTGTTGATGTTATATTGGGACTCTTAATTGACTGGAATGATATTCTACCAGCTCTAACTTTGGACCAGAAATGGTCTCCCCAAGAAACTGTTCAACCCATCTGGACAATAAGTAGCTGGACTCTATGCTTGGTATATGTTTGCAAGGAAAGAATCTTGATTGAATTTGAACTGTAATACTGCATCAAGGTGGAGGAATCCACCAGGGGGGAGGGGCGTGGGGAGGGGTGGGGGAATTCCCAGAGCCTATGAAACTGTCACATAATGCAAAATAATTAATAAAAAAAACACACAACACAAACAAAAAGCTAATTCATTTTTAGGCAAGCCTTTTGAAAGATGTACATAGTTTTTTCTATAATAAAAATTTTAATTAGCTTTCTAAGAGATGCTTTACATATATAGATTCCAATTTTTTGCACAAAATAATCTTTTAATTCTATTTTGCATGAGTTTTAAAAGAGCTTATTCACAGAAGACAAATAGAATGAGAAAAGTTAATCAGAATTTTGAGGCTTTAGAAGAGCAAATCCTTAATTTGGGGATTCAAAAAAATTAAAATGAACTTAAGATGGCTAAGAAGGTAGGAAGCATATTATAAAATATAAACAGGAATCTTTCAAACACAGAGGAAGATACCACTATCCACTCATTGGAAGAACAAAGTCACTGGTGAGACTCAACCTCATGTGTCTGCCCCCCAAAGTTTTATAATCAAGTTCTCCCTGTTTGAGTGAATATAAAGAAAAGATTATGGAAAGAAAAAAGGGAGAAACTCCAAAGGTATAGGAGTAAAGAAATGGAGAACAAATAAGCATTTCCAAATTTGCCTGATTGGAATTTTTTTCAAGACAAATGATATGGACAAAGAATAGAATGAGCTTCACTGTACTGGAGATAAAAAACAAAACAAAACAAAACCCTGCTAACTCTGAAAGTTTTCTGTTTCTTATTTTTTCACTCCTAACTTCAATAGTCAATGTTAAACAAATATTATTTAAGAATTTGTTATAACCAAAAGAGAATTTTGTAAACTTTAAGTTAACCATAAAGTAATAATAGACAATGGTCTTAACAAAAACAATAATAAAAAAATCACAGAACTAGAGGAAGTCGTTTTACAAAGTAAGATTGTAGGAGAGGTAATGGAAGGAAAGGATCTATGATTAAGTTGACACTAAATTTAAAATAGCCATAGAAAAACTGATCTATCAGTAATTAACGTAATTGTGATTATATTGTCAATTAAAATAAGGTGCATGACTGAAATGACTGAAAAACAAGCCAACTATAAAAGGCTTGCAAGAAGCCTACTTCAACCTTAACAACCCACATGCACTGAAAGTAAAAGAAGGGGTAAGATATTTTATGAAAATGGGATAAAAAATAAGGCAGGACTAGCCATATGTAGAGCAAATATAATGTATTTTAAATCAAATTAGTGAAAAGAAATAAACAATATCATTATGTAGTGATAAAATTCTATATCCAGCAAAGGAAAATAGTGATTGTAAACATTTACGTATCTAATATCAGAACACTCAAATATATAAAGCAATTGTTAATAGACTTAAAGAGAGAAAGGGATTCCTGTAAAATGATTGTAGGGGACTAATAATCCTACTTTTAGCAAAAAAAAAAAAACCAAAAAAACAAAAAAAACCAGACCATTCACACAGTAAATTGATGAGGAAATATATAAATGACACCCTATACTAACTGGACCTAATAGGTCCCTACAGGATATCCCATTCAATAACTGCAAAATATATATTGTAATCAGCACGTGCAACATTTCCCAGGGTGGATCACACAGCGTGTCACAAAACAAGTGTCAGCAAATTTGTTCAAAGATGTATTTTATTTTTATTTGAAAGTCTTATTTTTACACAAAGAAAGGAGACATAGAGAAAGAAAGTCTTCCACCTACTAGTTCATTCTCCAAATGGCGCCAATGGCTACAACTGAGATGATCTGAAACAGCCAGGAGCTGTTTCTGGGTTTCCCACATGGATGTTGGGTCCCAGTGACTTAGACCATCCTCCTCTGCTTTCTCAAGCCATAAACAGAGAGTTGCATCAGAAGTGGAACATCTGAGACAAAAACGGGTGCCCTTTTGGATGCTGGGCCTCAGCGATGAAAATTGGTATGCTTTGCCACAACACTGGCCACTTCCTGGAAATACTTAAAATTGCAATAATATCACATATTCACTATGACAGCACTGCAATTGATTCATGATGAGGAGGAATACATAAATGTATTAATAATGAGTAATGAAGTCAATAATTAATAAAAATATTCCAGAAAAGCCACATACATGAGCAAATGACTTCACTGCTAAACTTGTCTAATCAGTTAAGTAGCAGCTAAGATAAATTCTTCTGAAATAGTTCTTGATGAAAGCAAAATACCACAGAAATCTTGAACAGAAGGAATGTGGCCAAAAGTGTTTTTGCAAACTGGATTTATAGTATTATCAAAACAATGATATTGACATAAAAACGGAACCATGAGTCAAAGGAACGGAATAGAAAAATCTTGAAATGTGTCAATGAATTCATAAGCAACTGACTTTTGACAAAAATGCTAAGAATATACATTAATTGACTGTTAAATATGTCTTAACAATAGGATGCTGGATTTTGCCATTGTCCATACCTAAAATGTCCGGATATATTTAAATAACAGAACGATGGACTTAAGACCTTTTTTGAAAAAAAAGTTTATTTGTTTTTATTGGAAAGTCAGATTTACCTAGAGAAAGGAGAGACACGGAGAAAAATCTTCCATCCTCTGATTCACTCCCCAAGTGGTCACAATGGCTAGACTGAACCTATACCGAGGCAGGAGCCTCCTTTGGGCCTGGCAAGTGAGTGTAGTTGGGATAGGAACTAGAGCCCATACTGTGAGGAATGACCGAACATCAGCCCCAAAGATTGATGAGATCCTCACCATTAGACCTGCCGCTGCTTTAAATAGTTGCTTCCCTTAATTTTCAGCTTCTGTTTCATTTTTGTAAGTCTTGGGCTCTTGAGTTCCACAACCAATTTTGTTTCCCGACAGCCCTATCCACCAATCCTTTGCAGCCCCATATTCCTGACCGCACCTTCTGCCATGTCTACCAATCCCCGCGACCCTGTACTCTTAGTCCCCACACTTGTGCAAAACATGTTGCCTTCTTCCTTTCTCTGCTCTGTGCCTTCCCAGCCTTTGGCTGTCAGCTCTTCCTATAAGTATATTAAAAATAAATCGAGATCATTAACCTTCATGGAAATGCAAATAAAATCCAAAATGGTATACTAGCTCACTCCAATTAAGACGGGCTGTTTTCAGAAAGATAAATGGCAGGAAGTTCTCATGAAAATGTAATGAAAAGGAACTCATGCACACAATTGTTGGGTATGTAAATTAGTTCAGCAATGATGGACAACAGCATGGAGGTTCTCAAACATTTAAAGTAGAACTACCATTTGGTCCAGCAAGTATGTCCAAATAAAATAAAATCAGTCTTTCAAAGAGATAATTGCACTTTCATATTTACTATAGTAGGGTTCACAAAACCCAAGAATGAGAAATAACCTTAAATTCTTCAATGGATATATGAAGAAAGTATATTGCATACACATAATGGAATAAATAGTTCTCAGTCACAAAAAAAATGAAATCTTCTCACTGATGACATGATTACAATTGGAAGTTATGATGTAGATGTAAAAAGCAAGGCATAGAAAGACAAGCAGCACATATTCTCAACTCCTGTGTGAAATCTTAATAAATTGTTTCATTGAATTCCAAGTCTAACAGTCATTGTTGTGGAGGGTAATGAGAGATGGAGCAAGGTAAGGAAAGATTTGTTACCAGCTATTAAGTTAAAATCAAGTAAAGAAAGGAGTTCAGTTATTCCAATGCATAAGAGAATCACAATAGACACCAATAATGCACTGTATATTTTTCTTACAAATATGCAAAAGAATTTTCAATGCTTTCACTGTGAAGAAACAATAAGCATTTCAGGAAATAGATGCTTGTCCTGATTTGAACATTACACAATATGTACATGTACTGAAATAGCACATTGTACCCCATAAATATGTATAATTTTTATTCAGCAGTTAAATTTTTAAACAAATAGAGAAAAACGAGCCAAGTTAAACAAAGCCATTATAGGCCATGTAAATATTAAATAATATTGCTGAAGAATGCTTTCATATATTGTAAAATTACATGAATTCATTGACAACCAAGAAATTTTAAAACTCACATTTTCCTTTGCATAATAGGGTGATTAATGGTAAGGACAATGTAAATATATTTTGAAAGTAGAAAAAAGGAATTTAAATGTCTT
Source organism: Ochotona princeps (assembly GCF_030435755.1). Classification (NCBI taxonomy): domain Eukaryota; kingdom Metazoa; phylum Chordata; class Mammalia; order Lagomorpha; family Ochotonidae; genus Ochotona; species Ochotona princeps. The sequence continues at coordinate 38,969,066 of NC_080836.1, forward strand.
CAAGAAATAAGCAGTTGAGGAAATTGATATATTGACACTTGTTTGAGCAATAGCTAGTGTACACATAAGTGAAAACATCACAAAGCACTTCATAAATATTCAACATTTTATGGATCAGCAAAAAACCAGATAACACACATTAAAGAGAAGATGTGAAAGGAAAAGATAAAAATAAGTAATGACTTAAAATCAGTAACAAATAAATGTACTAGATATAAACACTACTATACGATAAACACTTTCAGATTGTCAGAGTAGATCAAAAAACAAAGTTTACAAGAAATTACTTTTTTAAGTTTGAAGACTTACAATAGATTGAAAGTAAATGGAATGAAAACTATTCACCATTCTAATAGTAACATTAAAAATGATACTAGGGTCATTAATATCAGACAGAGCCAAGAATTTTATTGCCAACAGAAAAGCATCCAAAAGGATAAAAGGATACTTGGTCCATTTCTTTAAATGGCAAAATGCCTAAAAATTACAAGAAGACAGAATAATCATCACTATTTATGTATCTAGCAATAAAATTGGTAGAATTGCAAAAAGAATTATATCAACCATCATAGATGAGGATTATTAATATCTCTTTATCAGTTATTGGCAGATCTTGCAGGAAGAAAAGCGGTTGAACTACAGTATCACAAATCAACTGGATATAGTACAATTACATAGTACTTAATTCTACAACAATGTATTGTAATTTTTTCTGACACCCAGATAGACTAAATTCTGGGTCATAAAACACACCTGAACAAATGTAAAAGAATAAAAATTGCAAAACTTTTGTTCTCAGAACACAATGGAATTCAACAACAACAAAAAAAATGTCACTAATATAGCTAGAAATCTTGAGAGATACTTTAAAGTGCATTGAACAAAGTAAAAGTGAAACTGAAATCTGTTCTTACTGGTAGCACTGAATACACATATTTAAAAATAAGAAAGATCTAAAATCAATGATTTACATTGTTGTCTTAGGATATTAAAAACACAAAGATGAGCATCTAGCTAGGTTAATTAAGAAAAAAGAAGAAAATTCAAACAGTATTAAAAATGAAAAAGAGCATGTGCCTTCATGTGTCCTACAGACATTAAAAAAATTCTAAGTGAATATTATGCATATCTTTATGTTTCCACATTTAAAGATCTACATGAAATTAACCAGTTATTTCAGATAAACAATGTTCTGAAGCACACCCAAGAAGGGAACATTCTATAGTCCCTTAGATTTCCAACAAACTAAGTCAATAATTAATAATCTTATACAACAGGAATCCCGGGCCCAAATGAGTTCACTCATGAAGCAATGGCACTAACTGAACTTTTCTGAGAAGATAGAGGCAGGAGAAATGCTTCTTAATTTATTCTCTGAGACCAGTGAAATTAGCCCTCCATATCTGTGAATTCTACATTTATAGATTGAAACTGCTGCTGATTGAAAATATTCAGGAAAAAAATTACATATACACTAAGTATGTCTATCCCCTAGCTTTGGCCTGACCAGGCTCAAATGTTGCAAACAACTAGGCTGTGAACAGCAGATGATCAATTGCTATCTCTCCCTCTCTCTTTTTCTCTCAACCCCTAATCTATCTCTCTATCTCTGCCTTTCAAAAACATTTTATAAGATCAATAAAAATACAGCTGCTCGTCTCAACTACAGGCCTGAAGCCAGTAATTTATAAAATAATAAAGCTAGAAGAAGCAAAATCTTATGATAGTGATGAAAGAATAGGCAAATTGCTTGCTTGAATAGAACAGAGATGACAGAAATAGACTCACATGAATGCAATAAATTATTCAATAAAAACAAAGACAGTATGCCATAATAATGACAATATTTTCAATGATACTAGAACAAATGGACACCTAGATTTAAGTAGTACAAAAATCTCACTATGCACTATACATCTCTCTACAATTAACAGAAAAAGTGCAAAACACAACTGTGAAACTGGTAGATTATAACACAGGAGACAAGTGAATTCACCTTGGATGAACTGACTTTTGACTTTGTGGAGAGAGAGAGAAAAATACTCCCATTTGCTGGCTCCTAAATGCCAGTGATAGCAAAGGCTGAACTAGATCTGAAGCTAGGATTCAATAATTAAATCTAAGGTACTCATCTAGGTAGAAGGAATTCAATTCACTGAGTCATTATTAATGCCTACCAGGGTCTACATTAGCAGGGAGTTGGGGTCAAGACCTGTAGCTTGGCATGGTATTGAGTCACTCTAAAGTAGAATTGAGGCGTTTTAACTGGTATCTGAACTGCTAGGCCGAACACCTGTGGGGAGTGACTTTGTAGATACAACATCAAAGGTACAAGCCACGAAAAGAAGTAACTGATGGGGTGAACTTCATAAAACTTAAATACTTGCTTTATGAAAGACAATGCCAAGACAGTGAGAAGACAGATCACAGGCCTGGAAGAAATATTTGCAAAATACAATTTTGATGAAAGGATATTATCCAAAGAAAAATCAAACATAAAACAATTCTAATTAAAGCACAAAACTGAATTCTAATCCTGTTTGACTTGCTCAGGACAAAAACGCCATCAAATGGGTATGACTGGCAGCCTTCGTTTTCCATTCCCACAAGAAGCTGAGATCTCAGGCACCATCTTCTTGCTTGTCTCGTGATAAAAATTCAGACATGGGAACTGACATTTTGATTTTGTCCAAGAGCTTTGGAAAGGTATTTTTTATTCCCTCAAAGGAATTTCCTGACTGAACCAGAATTCAGGGAGGTGGGATGCACCTTCTGATAGGGCTTCCACCCACTGTCCAGTTGCTTTTCTTATGATAAAACAAGGAGCCAGGGGAATGTGCCCTTCCAAAGAGGTAAAATGGAGGAAAAGCAAGATCTTATATTTTCAAAGAATGATTTCACGAAGTACCAGAGACCCTAACTAGCTATCAGCCCATCTGACTCCTGACAATCTCTTTGAGGGTCAAGCTCTTAGAAAAATAACACATTAGCAAAATCTAAGGAGAGCACTGAAATCTTAGCACGCAATAATGAGATACTTAGACCTGCAACAAATGGTTAAATTGAAAAGACAACAGTACATACAGACAAGGATGTAAAGCAACAACAACTTTTATTGATTATTGTTGTGCATAAAAAAATGTCACAGCCATGTTAGAAAGTAACTTAAAAGTTTGCAATAAAAGTAAACATAGGCGTGGCCTGGCATAATGGCTCAGAGGCTAAATCCTCATCTTGCACGCTCCACGATCCAATATGGGTACCAGTTTATGAACCAGCTCCATGCTTGTGGGAAAGCAATAGAGGATGGCCCAGGGCCTTAAGATGCTGCACTCACAAGGGAGACCCAGAAGTTCCTGGCTCCTGGATTCAGATCAGCTCAGCTCAGGCCATCATGGCCATTTGGGGAGTGAAACAGTGGATGGGAGACCTTTCTCTGCCTCTCATTTTCTCTGTAAATCTGACTTTCCAATAAAATAAATAAATCTTTAAAAATAAACTAAAGTCTTATCATACAATGATTTATCCAAATGAAATATCATGTATTTCTGATAAGGAACATTTTTTTCACCTAGATGTTTATAGTAGCTTAGATTTGTAATTGCCAAAATGTGGAAGCATCCAACATGCCTTTTAGTACTGGGATGCATAAACAAATTGTAGCAGCTCCAGAAATTACTATTGAAGGATTAGATGTAATAATACATCAAGCCATTGAAACCAAACTCCTTATCATGTGAAATCATGGCCCAGGTCCATGCCTTTTCTCCTAGTTCCAGGTGTCTTTGTTTCCCTTAGCATAAAGTGTCCTTGCCTGCTTATTTTCAGAAGGAATTCACTAACTTAAGGAAATTTACTGACTTTTTCGCTGCAGCAGTCATTTGTTTATCCAATAGGTAAGAATCTCAATGGGCAATGTTGTCTGGAAGGTAATTCTGTTACTACATTCCAGTAAACCTCTGCGTTTCCATGGGCTGGGTCTCCCCAGATCATCATAAATCTCTGAAGATCACAGCATCACTGACCAATCAGGAACCTTGTGCCTAAGTACCTCTCATTCTCAGCTTTCTGACTTTAAGAGCTTTCACTTGTGACTCCTCAGGCAGCCCAGAGGTTAAGCAGTAGCTGCCCAGAGCCTTACCTAGTTTCTTTTACCACCCTGATGTCAGTGATTGGCTTTCTGTGCCTCAGGAGAGCAGACCTAGTTTGGGGGTTCCACAACATTGTTTCCAACCAGTTTGGGGTATTGTTTAGCAACAACATGAAAACGTAAGAATCTGCAAACTCACCATGATGTAAGAAGTCAATCTTTTTTTTCCTTTTTTAAAAATTTCATTTTTAATTTTGATGATGTTTACACAGTTGATTAGGATGGCAAGGGTCAAGGATAAGGGGAAAGTGGATGAGACCGTTTTTCCCAAGTTTTTTTTGTTTTTTGGCTGTTTTTGTTTGTTTGTTCTCTCTGAATCTGGGGAGAGGGAAGAGAAGGGAAGAAGCTGCACCTAGCCTCCCAATCACAGTTCCCCCCTGGGGAGAATGCTCCAAGGGAGGTACTCAGGTGGTTTCAGTATTTTAACAGTTTTGAAATTCTGCTCATCCTGCTGATCCAAGAGTGAGGAAATCCTTCCAAGATCCACCATAGATTCTCCATTTGCCCAGATGGCTGGGTAGTTGACCAATTTGTTCTGCCTTCTTTGTTATGGTACCAGATGTCCTCTGCAAGCTGCCATGTCCTCCATGTGCATCAGGGTATGCCATCCACTGCTCCATCAAAGCCACTGAGGAGGCCCAATTCTGACACATGCACTCTACGGTCAGACCACAGATCCTGTGATTCTATCTATAGTTGGAGTTCTGAGTCCAGTGGTTCACTTGGGAGGATCCTCAAAGGAATCTTGTCAGAAGTAACCCAATATATTAATCTTGTGTGTGCTTACCAGTACAAAACTACACGCTAGTAGTTGCAATTGCTGGGTTAGTTCTGTCTCTAGCCCCATCTCTTACATAAATCAATGGATGATGCAGCCCAGCCCAGCCCAACCCTGCCCACCACACACTCAGTCCTCATGTGCATGAGAGGGAGCAGCAGCCTGTTGGTGTGACCCCCAATAATCCTTATTAGGCCTGCCCTCAGCCCTAGTTTCTATGTTTGTCTGTACAGCAGACTAGTCCAGTCTGTCCCACATTGCATTCATCTCTCGTACACATCAATGGGTGTTGAAGCCTAGCTCAACCCAACCAACCCCACTATTCAACCCACACTCATGCTCTGGGTGTCACTGCCTGTCTAGCCAGGCTCACCCATGCCATGGTCCTCATGCTCATCAGAGGGAGTTGCAAACCACAGTTTCCCTACTGGGCCCACTCCCAGATCTTGTACCCTCTAGGTGATTTTGTACTCTAGCTTGAAAGGATTTGTCTCCAGTCCCACTTGCGAGCTGATGTTGTGGCAAAACCAAACCAACCTCCACTTTCTATCACTTATGCTTGCACCTGTGGGTACAATCAGTTAGTCCAGCCAGGTCCTTCCCCAACCCAGCTTACATGCAGGCCTAAAACCGTTGTAGCCCTTCCTGGCCTGATCTGCCCCCATCACAGTTCTCACACTCACCAGTGGCAGCAGTAGTCCAGCGGGGTCCTCTCCCTAGCCCCGCTGCAGGGCTGCCACCACATCACCATCCTCCCACCCCTGAATCCCTGTGTGCTGGTTTGTACTGTGGTCCATCTGGCATGGCCCGCCTCACCTCAGCATTTGCCAGCAGTGTTGTAGCCTGGGCCTGTCCAGCCTTGCTCCAGTTTCATCTCCTGCTGGTGTGTGCTACAACCTTGACCAGCCCAGCCAGCTGCTAGTCCAGGCCCTAATGTAAACTGAGTGGTTTTGCTGCCCAACCAACTTGTTCTGCATTCCATTCTGGTTCTCAGATTTGCCAGTATGTGTTATGAACTATTCCAGCCTGGCCCACCTCCAGACCTGACCCACACATATGTTGCAGACACTGTAACATGGCTGGTCTAGGCTGCTCCCAGCCTTGATTCTTGTGCTCACCTACAGACTGCATCCTGACAGAGGAGTTCCCGAAGCTCCTATATCACGTCTCTTTGCCATGGCAAATCTCATGCACACCAGTGGGTCCTTGGCCCATACTGACTTAGTCCATCTCCTATTTTGGAGCAGCGGTCTTGCCCAATCGGCCTACTCCCATCTCAGTTCTTACTGTTGGTTGCCTCACCCCAGCCATAGTTGATCATTGCCCAGACAGCTCTCCTGTGGCTCAATGGGGGCAGAGACCTAGTCTAGCCCCCTGGCTCTCATGAGCACCAGTTGGTGCTGGAGGCTAGCCTAACCTGTTACACCCCAGACCCAGTCCACACACATACTAAGGAACACTGCAGTCATGTCGAATCCAGATCACCACCCCCATTCTGGCTCTCCTATTCACCAGTTTGAACCACTACCCAGCCTTTGTGTCCCTTACCTCCCCAACCAGGTCTATTCCCACTCACAGATCCTGTGCATGCCAGTGGTTGCTCTGACTCAGCCTGGCATAGTCCCTCATGTGTCTTGGCCTTTGCCTCTGGATCCTGTATTCTGGACTGACCCAGCCTGCTCCCAGTCCCAACTCTCACTGATGGATGCTGGAACCTGGCTCGGCTCAGTCTGCTCCCACCCCTTGCTCATGCATACCAGTAGGCATGACAGCCTAGCCCGGCATGACCTGAGCTCCAGCCTGTTTTCTGCACTTGCTGGTGAGCTAAGGTTAACTTGGCCCTGTCTAGTCTGCCCCTTTCCAGAACCGCCCCACATCTGCTGATGGGTGGAGCTACCTTGTCTGGCCTGACCAGCACCTAGGCATGAACCACATGCTCACCCCCAGGAGTTATGGCTCACCAAGGGCGTTTCCCAAGTTCCCCACCAGGCCCATTCCCAGTTCCAGGTTGCACATGTGCCAGCAGGTGCTAGTCCCTTACCTAGCATAATCTGCTCCCTCTGTCCTGACCCTTGTACGAACTGGTGAATGTTGCAGCCCAGCCTTACTGACCCACACCTTATTTGGGAGTGTGTCTGCAGGTGCTGCAGCTTGGACCAGCCCAGCCTGTTCCTAATTTCAGGATTCCATGAGTGTCAGAGGGTTCCATGGCCATGCCTAGTTCTGTCTGTCACCACCCCCAGCTCTTAAGCTAACCAGCAGAAATTGTAGTTCTGCAGGGTGAGCCCACTTATCCCCTACAGAATCTGTCTACAGACCTGGTTCTTTTGCATGCTGATTTGTGTCATGGCCCAGAGTAACAGTACCCATCCCCTGTTCTGACTCTCACTGGCAGGTACTATGATCTAGTCCTGCCAGCTAGGCTCCCAGCCCTAACTTTAGTGAGTTCCACTGAGTTGTGGTCAGCTGTGGTCCATGCTAACTAGCCCAGTTCGGGTCTCCTTTGTGGGCTAGTGCATCAGTCTAACCCATAAAGGTAATCCAGCCTCTCCCCTCCAAAATATTGGTCTCAGCCTCCTTGTTTACTTGCAACTACAGTGGCCTTATTGGGAATCCCTCAGAAGTCATTCCTTGCCTATAATGCACTCCCTCAGAAGTCTCCCTCTCCCACATCTCCATGTCCCTTTCCCTGATCAATCCACAGTCCCTGTGCCTGGAAGTACAGGGGTTACCCAGCCCAGCCTTCTGGCTTGTGCCACGTATGCTGGTCTGGGACCGTATCCCTCCACACGCCTAAGAGGCCCAGGCCCATTTAAAGCTCCCCAAGCCCTGCAGGCCAGCAGGCTAACCTGGGGATCTCCCCTCTCTACTCCCTACCCTGCCGGGAATCAATCACCTGGGGAAATCCCCAGGCTTGTACCTCATGCCTGGAAGTGAGCTCCCAGGTCCCCACACCCCTGCCAGTGCTATCCCAATGGACCCCTGTGAGACTGTGCTCCCAGGCCCCCTTGAGATAGTCACCCCTGTCTACCACTGGCGTGTGAATAATTAAAGCAGGGACTTCCCCAGACGTTGCCAGCATGGGAATAAGAAACCAACCTTAAAAGGCTACAAACCATCTGGTTCCAACACATGATTTACTCAATGGGCAAGACTTCCAAGATAGTGAATAAAAGTTAGTAGTTAAATGGAATTTGGTGGAGGTGTAGGTGAATAAGTAGAGCACAGCATGTTTTTAGGACAGTGAAGCTATTGTATATGATACTGAAATCGTGAATACGTTCTATTACACAGTCCACAACATCCAATGAATACATCACATATCAAAAGTGAAAGCTAACATAAGCTGTGGACTTTGGGTGATAAAAATGTGTCTATATAAGCTCACTGCACACGAATGCACTACTCTGGTTGTGATGGCTCAGAAAGTAACAAATGATCTTCTTTAATGCTAATTTTAGTAATTTACTAATTTACTAATACCAATATCGTTGATCTTCTTTATTGCTAATTTTAGAGTTTAAAATCTCAGAGCCTATGGAAATGTATCATAAAAGAATAAAATAAATAAATTTTAAAAGTATATAAAAATAGAGCCCTTTTTTCACAACCAACTCCACAAAATGTTTCTTAGTAACTGTCTTTTGCTATTGTGTTTTTAGAACAAACTTTTTTTAAAGATTTATTTCTTGTTATTGCAAAGCCTGTATATATCTGTTTATCTATACAGAGAGGAGGAGAAACAGAGAGGAAGCTCTTCCATCCGCTGATTCACTCCCCAAGCAGTTGCAACTGTTGCAACCATGTTGATTTGAATCCAGGAGCCTAGAGCCTCATCCAGGTCTCCCATGTAGGTGCAGGGTCCGAAGCTTTGGGCCATCTTCCATTGCCTTCCCAGGCCACAAGCAAGGAGCTGGATGGCAAGCAAGGCTGCTGGGGTTGGATCCAGGGCTCATATGGGATACTGACTCATGCAAGGTGAGGACTTTTTAGCCACTAAGCTACTGTGCCGGGCCCTAGAACAAACTATCTGTGTGTGCAAAACAATTGACATATATATGTAGTGGGAATAGAACATAAACATAACACCTGTTTTGAAATTGCTGCTGGCACTAAATGGTCAAGAAGCCTGGAGATTATATTGTAACTTATCTTAATATCAATTTCCCCATCTATTTTTTTATTTTTAAGCTATTTTTCCACCATTTTTTATTGTTTAGATAAAAATGGTCTATCTAACACACTTGGTGTTTGATAGAAAAAATGTTACCCAAAGAAGACCCTCATTTTTGATAAAAGTTATTGGACAGCATGGATGATTTTCTACACCTCTGAAATTGCAATTTTTAAAATAACCTAAAGAGGGAACTATCTATCAAATATTTACAGACAGCCAAGAATGTTTAAATAGCTGTTTCTGATAGCTCTAATAACTTATAAGAACTCACAGATACTTAAAAAGCCAGTAAATCATTCTAGTATTGAAGATTTTTCAGTCTTGACATTATTGGGAATTAGAAACAATCCCACGTTGTCAGGGATTGTCCTGTTCACGATGGGATGTTTAACAGTATTTCTTTCTGCTATGTACAAAATGTCTGCAGTAAATCTCCAACCTACACAGTTGTGACAACCAAAAATGTGCTCCAGTTGTTGCCAAAATTTCCTGGAAGAGGACAAGGGACACCTTGACTCCCAAACCTATATAGTAATAGTAAAGTTGAAAGTCAAGGGTGAAATTGCTTCAATTTTCTTTTTGTAGAAAGAAAATGTGTTCTTCAATATATTTGCAAGTTTTCCTTGATGGCTTTCTTCTTCTTCTTCCTCCTCCTCCTCCTCCTTCTTCTTTCTTTTTCTTCTTCTTCTTCTTCTCTCTTTTTTTATTTTTACTAGAACAATCTTTGTGGTCCTTTTGTGAAACTTCCACTGTTTTTCAATCATCCAAAAATATAAGCTATAAAAAGCTAGCCTTAAAGTTTTTTGAAAATTTATATTTGCATCTAGCTACCCCATTACACTACTGGTGATTTTTTATGGTAGCAATGAAACTAGGTAGACTAAAAATGTTTCCATTCAATACTTTCATTAAACATTGATTGTAACTTTTAAGATTAAATTATTGTACAAATGTTTTTCAAATAATTTAAAGTAGCAACTCATAAAAATTTCATGTTAGATCGTGAATTTTCAAGGAATATGGTGGAGATCACAAGTCAATCAGTTCCCTGCAAGTGCCCATCAAGTCTGCACAAATATGCAGTCTTCAAATAACTACTTCATGAAAGTCCCAAGACTAAACATTTCTTTTTGTCTAGCCTCACCCCCAAGACCCCACGAAGGTCACTGTCAATTGTCACCCTGTGTTCTCAGAGTGACAAACTTGATCTGATTAAAAACTTGTTTTAATTCGATTTGCAGCAAGCTGTTCAGCAGTATTTCAAACAAATAAGTCCTTCTGTTCACTTGTTAGAGTCGTGATCAACAAGGAACCAAAATAAAAATGCTGTTATCCATTTGGTTCTTCAACTAGTGAAAAAAAGAAAGATTGTGTCACTGATCTGGCAGAGTGTTTACCAACAGATTAAAATAGGCATATGACCAAAATTATCTATTTATTCTTCTTTTTCAGTATCGTATGCTTCTCCTTAAGTTGGATATATTATGCTGTGTGAGTTTATTACGTACAAATATATTCTTTTCCTTCAACACTCAACTATCCTAGATCTTTTGTCTCTCCATAAAAACATTGGAAATTATTTGTGAAAATCTACAAAATGATTTTAGGTATTTTTATTATGATTTGGTGAATCCATTGGTCAGATTGTGAAGGACTGACATCTTGATTAAAAGATCAAATTCTAGCATAAAGTCCTAGTATGTGGTTCTATATTTCAATATCTACTTCAATGATGATCTGTTTACATGTTGTTATTCAAGGTTTTGTGGAACTACAGTGGTCATGTCCCATACCCCAAATCAGTATAAATTAAAAGTGAAAAAAGGGGTTAATACTAAATTCTAGTATAAATTCTGTAAAAACTGAAGAACGGTGTTGGAGAGAGTCACATAGAAAACATGAGCACATTGTTCTACATTCTCTCACCTCCTAGAGAATGCCATGCAGTGACAATCTCATCCTTGGCCTCAACTCCTGTTAAAATGTTTGCCCATCCTTAGACCCAGATGTTTAGTTCTGGGAATCATAGCCACTCCTGTTGCCTTTCTGTCCCAAGAGAAAATGACAGCTTCTAATATCACTAGCCTCTAGATGGCCTCTTTCAATTTTTAACTTATACTTCACCAGCTTAAGCAATGCTTTGGATTAAACACTATGTGATGAGAGATTCTGTGTGATTTTCTTACCTGATGGCACCCTAGCGGATAAAAATAACTGCTGTGTCTTCTATAAGTTCTATTTAAGCTGAAGCACCTGGTGTGTCCCAGCTGGTTGGTGGGAACACAATAAATGTTTTCGTTGGGTGAATGAAAAAAGGCTTATAATTTGCTGACAAAATGGAGGCAGCCGTTTTGCCAAGAATAACTCTCTACTCGTATTTAATCTTCTATTTCAGCCATTTTAAAGCATTGCCTATTTATTTTACAGTCCTTTTTCAACACCCATTTTGTAAAATAAAACATATAGAAATTCAAACAACATGAGTAAATCATTCTAAAGTAAGTTCCCTTGTAACCACCTTCAGAAACAAGAAATGGAATTTTTCCAGCCACTTCAAGAGCCCTTCCATGAATATCATCTCAACCAAATCTCCCAGTTCCCTAGAAAAGTAAAAAAAATCCTGATTTTTGTAGCAACTACTTAGCTATATTTTTAATGGTTTTAATCACGAAGGAGTAACTATTGATGCTATAGGTTCATCTTCCCCCTGTAAATACTGATCTAACTTTTCATTTTTTAAATTTGTAGATAAGCCCTTCATACATTCCATTCACTTGTAATGTATCTGTAGAACAATTTGGGTCATTCATCAACAGAGTTTATTACATTTTGGATTGTGTTGATATTGTACTCAGGCTTTACTTAATTACATTCTTTTGCAACTCTGAATTTCCTTGGAATGAACTCCAAGATTCCAAGCTTCATCAGACTTGACTTTTTGCCATTGGCAAGAACACAGGTGTTGGTGGTATATTTTTTAATAGGAAATGTACCCAGTCTTTCTTTTCTTATGATATGAGCAGATATTAATTCTCAATGCCCAGATTCATTGATTCACTAGAATACAAGATGTAAATACTTTAATTTTATCACTGAGTCTTTGCTGATTAGCTGGAATGACTTTACAAGCTAGAATCATTACGTGTGCATCTACTCTTTACTTAGTGATATAGTTCCTAAAAACATGTGGAATAAAGATTTGAATCCTTTTTGTTGTAGTGAGTTTTTAAATTTTTAAAAATGATAAGTTGTCTTTCTTAGAAAATAATTGGTATGTCATATCACCATGCAGCCATGAATTTAACATTTTTTATGAATTTCAATCTGTTGTAGCTCTTATTCTTAGAACAATTCAAATTACTCTTTCTTTGACTAGGAGGAGATCGCTTCAGATTGATTCCTAGAGTCCTGTTAGTAGCTTCTTTGATGTATGTATGTCAGAATGTCCCAAGCTCCTGTTACACATTTCTTTACCTATTCCTAGCATCAGTCAATTCTCCCAGAAACTGGTTTCCTGTAAAGGGAACATCATTACAAGACAACCATTTGGTACTAGTTGTACTTACTGCCAAATATGCACAGTATAGTGGGTAATAATTACAGACTGATACATCCAATTCAAACATTCAGTTCTGAGACTATGACTTTTTTTACTTAAACTTGCCCATACTGCCTCTTTTGTAAGAACAGCAGGAATGATGGAAATAAAATAATCTTTAATTATTCATCTGCTTTATATTAGATTATATACAAAACATTGTACAGTCTCTGATTACCAATAGCAATGTTATCACCATCAATCTTACTAACTAAACTCTATTTAAAAATATCTAGAGATACTCACTCCATTATAGCTTTACATTGTTATGGTCACCCAAATCTATAGAGTTGTATTCTATAACCAATACAGTCTATGCTCTCAACCTTCATTTAAAATAAGTCCTACAATTAACTATTCACTCCCAGTCTTAGTCATCTCCATTGTCTAAAGACTAATTTCTAGTGGATTCCCTAAAATATTTCAAAGACATAATATTTCCTGAGCTCTTATATACAGGTAAAACTTTTTGGCTAATAAGAATTGAAGATATAATTGTTGATATATGAAATCTTGGCCAAATTTTTTAAGTGTTTTAAATATATCATTCCAATTTCTTTGACCTAAACACTAAAAAAAAAGCAACATCTAAAAAATTTTTTCAGTATTTGATTAGAATTGATCTTGGTGATTTGAAGTCGACGTTGTTGGGCACCTTCCTCACATCCCTTGGACCTCCATTGTCTTTGTCACTTTCCCCCACACAGTAGACAGCACAATAGACTTAAGGCTATTGTTGGTCCGCACACATCCACACGCGTTGTAAGAAATATTTTATAAGGGAATTGTGTGCAGAAAGTTAAAGTTTTGGTTTTGTTATTTAGTTACTCTATTTTTTACACAAATTTAGATACAAGGATCTATACTCTGTGATGCCAAGAATGCTACCACCTTGCCACAAGTCATTGAAGTTCAATTTTTAAATGCAAGTACTTTTGTAAGATTCATTTTTTTTATTGGAAAGTCAGATTTAAGGAGAGAAGGGGAGACAGAGAAAGATCTTCCATCCACTGGCTCACTCCCCAAGTGGCTGCAATGGCTGGAGTGGAGCCAATCCAAAACTAGGAGCCAGGAGTTTTCCTCCCATGCTGATGCAGGGTCCAAGGCTTTGGGCCATGCTTTGATGCCTTCAGAAGCCACAAGCAGGGACCTGGAAAGGAACTAAAACAGCTGGAACACAAACCAGATTTGGACCAATCTCTACTGCTCTCTCAGGCCCCAAGCAGGGACCTGGAAGGGAATTGGAGCTATTAGACTGCAACTGGTGCCAACAGAGGATCCCGGCACATAAAAGGCAAGGACTTTGGCCACTAGGCTACTATGCTGGACCCCAAAGCTTCTGTTTTCATGCACAGAGCTTCATAAAGACACTTATTTTTATTTCTTGCAGGTTTTCATTTTATTTTTCCAGGTAAAGGATTCCTATACTATATGCCACAAGTTTATTTAACTTGAAAATACCTATTTGTTTCAAAATACTCATATCATTATGCATTAATTCTGGATTCCCCTTAGTTCTATATCTTGCTAATACTTAGTTGCATTTTCAATTTTGAACAGTGCATTGGTACATAGTTATAGCTTATTGTGGCTTTAATTAGAATTTTGCTAAGTAACAATTTTTACTACCTTTTCACATTTTTATTTGCCAACCGTATATGATGAATCATCATTGTTATATCTTTTATGAGTTATTTTCCCTATTATTTAGGTGTAAGATTGCACTATGTACTTCAGATAGGTCCTTCAAAGGATGGTTTTGCCTATACGTTTCCCAGTCTCTATCTTGCATTTTCACATTTGAAATAATATGTTTCAAAGGAAGTCTTACTTTCTAGAAATTTTTCAGGTTCATTTTCTTTTATAATTCATGATGTTCTAGCTTGAAAGTTTCTATCAAATGTAAAATACAGGAGATTTGCTTTTGCTTTCTAATAAAAAGATCTTCTATATTTTTAAGGTTTAGATCTTACATTTGGGTTTATATTCTAAGTTCATTTTCATAATATGGTATGAGGTGCTGTTGAATTTCAATATATACATATGTATTGATATAGAAAAGTCACCAAAAGCACAGGCAGTCAAAGCTAAAATAAGCAAATAGGACTACATCAAGCTAAAAAGCTTCTGTACAGCAAAGGAAATGTTCAGCGAAACAAAGACGCTACCAACAGATTGGAAGAAATCTTTGCATACTATACAACAGATAGGGGACTCATATCCAGCATTTACAAACAGCTTCAGAAACTCAAAAAAAGAAAAACAAATAAAGCTTCAAAAAATGGATGAAGGAAATGAGCAGGCATTTTTCAAAAGTACAAATTCAAATAATAAATGGACATATGAAAAACATGTCCAGGCTCTCTAGCTATTAAGGAAATGCAAATAATATCTACCTTAAAGTTTCACCTAACTCCAGTGAGATTAGCTTCCACTCAGAAATTCAGGAACAACCACTGCTGTTTGTTGGTGATTGTTTTGTGGTTTATCATGTGTGTCTAATTTCTTGCAAATATATTCAAAATAAATATTCAGTTTATTTATTCTAAGTGACACTCAACACTGCATTATTTGTTGCTTTGCTCATGATTGTGTGTGTATGTGTATATATATGTATATACATCTTTACTTAAAGGCAGTCTTACAGACAGTGGGTAGAAATGGAGAGAGAGGTCTTCCATATGCTGCTTCACTACACAAATTCGTAGGTTTAGGCCAGACCAAAACTAGGAGTCTGGAACTCCACTCAAGTCTCCACAACACTTGATTATGTCAAAAACCTTTCAATGCAGTATTAACAAATAAACATTTTTATGAAAAACTGTCTTTCATGTTCTCACAGATTTTAAATTTTGTGTACTGGTCCAAATATTCTGAAATCTCATTGCCTTTGCCTGAAAATTTCCTGTAATGTTTTGTAATACAAAGAATGCTAATTAATGTTCTCATCGTTTGTTTGCTGGATGAAGCATCCACTTTACTTTTATTATTTTTATTTATTTATTTTTAACTTACAGGTTTTTTTTATTAATTATTTTGCATTATGTGCAGTTTCATAGGCTCTGGGAATTCCCCCACCCCTCCCCCTCCCCTCCCCCCGGTGGATTCCTCCACCTTGATGCAGTATTACAGTTCAAATTCAATCAAGATTCTTTCATTGCAAACATATACCAAGCATACAGTCCAGCTACTTATTGTCCAGATGGGTTGAACAGTTTCTTGGGGAGACCATTTCTGATCCGAAGTTAGAGCTGGTAGAATATCATTCCAGTCAATTAAGAGTCCCAATATAACATCAACAGCAATTTGCAGCATTATGGAATTGACATGGTTTTGAGTAACCAGTATGTTAAAAAAAAAAAAAAAGAAGAAGAAGAAGAAGAAGAAGAAGCAAGTTCTTAACCACAACCTGTGATTAGCTCATTGACATTTCAATTTTAGTTTATATACAGGACCGGCTGCTATATACCTTAAAATGGTTATAAGGTACCATTCAGCTGTCTCGTGTCTATTTCATTTTAGTATTTCGCCATTTGTTGTGTTGAAGTATAATTTTGCTGATCTTGGCAGATTTTAGGATAATCTAGACTGGCTTGTAACTCTAACAAGACATTTGTCAACAATTAAGGTGCAGAACATTTTTTTTGGGGGGGGAGGAGGTGTGCAGGAAAATCCTCAACAGCATGGTGAGGAGTAACTAATCTTTGTGTGCCACCCAGCGAGGGAGTGCAGGGAAGTCTTTCAGGACCATAAAAAGAGTGAGGAAAAAGTACAATATAGCCTATCAAGATCAAATCTGGTAATTCATAGACAACAGACTCAAAGCGGCACTAAACAATAGTAAAACTACTATACCAATGCATGAGGGGGGAATCGGGTGCGATCCTGACAACCTCTTTTTTTTTTTTTTTTAGAAAAAATTGCGTTTATTTATCTTTGAACATTAGCTATGCATCCAGTTCATCTAATCAAATTTATATCTAAGCATAACTTCAATGTATTACATTTCAGATTATAATGATGTTGGAAAAGCGCTTAGTAGAAATTAATGGCTAATTTAGAATATACAGTAGTTCACTGTTTCTGTTTACTTTCATGGTTAACATGAATCTGAAAGATTAACAAGTATAACCCTTGAGTCCTTCTTTGTTCTCCTTTCACACTGGGTAGTTGGTACCCTCTTGGCTCCATCTTTGTAAATGACACCATCCAATGACTCAAGTCAAAGAAGTCATGTGTCATCTTCGTTTCTCCTTTCTAACTCCCCAGGGCAACAGTCTGGATTCCACTTTCATCCTCTATTTTGACAAGCTCTCAACAGGAGGTCATGTGCGTGGAGCAGGGGGCACTCCAGAGTGGAGCAGGTGGTAAGGAGGAAGCTTGGATCCCAACCATGAAGACTCCCAGACCTTCACCACAAACTATTAATAAGAGCAACAAGGACTATATCCCAACTGCCAAGTAGGCCACAAGGAATTGGATGGCCTCGGAGGCCGAGTACTCTGAGGTCACCCACCCCCAACCGGAGCTTCCGCAGGGGATGGAAGAAGTCCAAACACTACTGTGCAGAAACCAACGTCATTGGAAAGACAACCAGAAGCCCTGAGCGGTCCACAGAAACAGAACAATAAATGTCCTTCGGGACCAGGGAGGAGAGCTTTCTCTGGTCCGAGCCTGGCTCCACCTCTGAACCCCCACCCTCCCTCGCAATGACCATCGGGATCGCTCCGAAAACCCCTCATAGCAAACAAACAATCATACAAACTAAAAAAACCTAAAATAAATAGACAAACAACAGAAAGTAGAGCTTGGAATCTGACAGGAAAGAGCTGGCGTGGATTGGCTCATGCCTCGCTGGGTGGGATACTTTTATTATTGACAGATGTTGTTGCTAGATGTAAAATTTTGAATGAACAGCTTTTTATGTTTGTTTTTTTCAGCACTTTAAAGATATTGACCCATTACTGTCTGCCTTGTGTTGTCTGGTGGGAAGCTGTCATCCTTAGGTCTTTCATATGTAATGCCTCTCTTTCCTCTGAATGTTTTCAATATTTTTTCTTTTGGTTTTCCATTTAACCATGATTTCTTAAGTGTCTGTGTTTAAATTTATTCTCATTGAGATCTCAAATCTGTTGTTTATTTACTTCCATTTTTCTTAGATAATTACTGACAATCATATTTTGAATATGCATATTCAAATATATATATATAATAGGTTCCATGGTCTCCTTATTTTCCCCATGAAATTTTTATAATATTTA
Source organism: Ochotona princeps (assembly GCF_030435755.1). Lineage (NCBI taxonomy): Eukaryota > Metazoa > Chordata > Mammalia > Lagomorpha > Ochotonidae > Ochotona > Ochotona princeps. The sequence goes on from NC_080836.1 coordinate 38,987,030, forward strand.
TATTAGGTGATTTGATATTGTTTATTCTTTTATATGTTTAATTATTACATATTCTACACTAATGTTACTGTTTCTTTTCCTTTCCTCTTTTATTTGTATGAGCAGATAACTTGCATTCTTGTTTAACTTAAAGTCAACCAGTTCTTACCACAGCTACATACACATTTATTCCTGTCATTCTCAATCTTTAAAATCAATATATGCCTTCTGTAATTTTCCAAATGTTCATGCATGCTATATGTAACATAGTGATTCCAAAATACATCACTTAAATTTCTGTAATCCACATCACATTGGGTTTGATTCTGTTAATTAATCTATAAATAATGAATAATTTTTGTAATATGTCATATAGATTGAATGCAGACAGCATGAGTAAATGAACTAAGATTTTGCTTAGAGCCTGTCAAATACCATTGGCTACCGCTCTATAATTGCTATATCAAACAATTTGTGAATAACAAACTAACACTAGCATTAAAGTCTCCAGTGTATATCCTAATAGAGGAAGGGGTAGCTCTGTTGAGATCATACATGTCATTAGTTTTATGTTCATGTGGGGAAACATGATATTAAAAGCCCACTTGTTGGATAGTTGAAACATAAATGAAGACTATATCTTAAAAAACTTTTATATTCTGACAGCCTATTATTCACTTCGGCTACAACATTGAAGACATGGCCTCAAAAGCAAATATAAAAAAGTTTGCTTAGGGGAAGGTTTGCAAATTTTCCAAATCTCTGTAAACCTCAGTAGTTATAAATCTTGCTATCCCTTATTGAATAATTTTATTTAAAAATTTACAACATTTTCCAGTATAAAAACCATGTTTCTATCAAAATCTTCACCTTGAACTATCGGTTGTTTATGCCATGCATGCAAGTACTAATCGCATCTATGAGAATTAAAATTTAAGTTTTTGTTATTATCTCCTATGTTATAGTCATGACTGGCCTGAGTATAAAAACTATTCCTTCCTTGATGCCTTGGAAATTCTGAAAAGGAAAAGATTTTTGTAGAATCATTTCAAAATTCGCTACAGCTCCTTTAAAACTATCCAGTAAGAAGTAACAGAATCAAAGAAAATTTATGGGAAGTATCCAACTCCAACTTGCTCTTCTCCCTCTGTTTTCTCTGCTATAGGCAGTGGAAAGACATCACCGCAATAGGTTACTCCTTAACAGTGGAATTTTCCACTCTCTCAACAATTCAACAGACACTCAGTATAGAACAATCAAATGGTCATTGTTCAGAGCCCACAGATCTTCGATCTTCCTCTTGCTATTTTTAAAAATGCATGTGACTATAATCCTCTGAATCTCAAATTCTTGAAGACAATATGACAAATTCATTTTAAGTATTCTGATGTAGAAAGCTAATTAAGTAAACTGGTTCAGCAACTCATCATGTCTCACCAAGTTCGACCATCTGCCTCAACATTTGTTCCTATGTGTAACCAGCTTTCATAGCTTCTTCCTTCTAATAGCAATTAATGAAACTGTTAATAAGCTCCATATATCCCACAATGTTATAACAATTTATCAAAGGATAACATTATGAGGCAAATCATATTTAACAATTGTAGAATGGCACGGGTTATTAGATGCTGTACCTTATCAGCTAGTATTTTGAACTTATGCTTCTCAATTCTCCAATCAATTTAACTAATGTTTGATGTACAATTTGGAATTAAAAATTTAGTCAGATTGCCATTCATTTAACTTGCTAACCGCTTATGAGACATATGTTAATGGAACACAACCTCTGTGCAAATCACTGAACCTTGCTCTAACTCATGTATATTCTGGCTTACTGTTCTTTTTCATAAGAACATTATTCAACCATTGTGTAATGAATGAAAAGATAAACTGTACTTTAGTCAGTATTTATGTTATATATTATATTTGCACAAAACACACATAGCATGAGCCTAAAGGAAAAAATGCGGTAAAATTTTAAATACCGTGACTGAAACAGTGCACCAGAAACCATAATCATGAATTCTGGCTTTGAAAAAGGCTCAACTAATTTAATCTTCTTCAGTGAATTATTTATCTGATAATGACCTTCCACTATAGCATTATAGCATTATATACCCAATGAAAAATGTAAATTATCACTTGATATTGTCATGGACAGGGAGTTTATTTTCCAAAAAGAATCAGGCAAAAATAACAAAGAAAAGTATGTGAACATCTCCATACATTTTCAGAGATACGCAATGATGTTACAAGCCTACTTCATTAACATTAATTATTTCTTGGTTTATCTAGCACCATGTCTGAGTGACACACACACTCACATTGACTCATAGTGACACTCTTTCATGACCTCAGCTTTTTGCTTCCACACTCATAGCCAACATGTCATAGTGGGAAAAAAGGTGGTGTCACATTTTAGCCAAGCACCTTTATAAAAATGCAGATTATAGCTGACACCATGTATTTCTTCTCCAGTAAGTTCTTAGGAGAGTATAGACTTAAGTCAGTGGCTTTTGAAATACTTTTTTTGATTTATAATAAATGACGCATATGAAAATAGATGTTAAATTGATGCATTTATTTTGTAGTTTTTTTTTTTCCACATCTCTAAGCACTTTCTACGCTATGACTAAAAAAGGCACTGACACTGGACATGACTGAAGGACCATCAAATTCTATTAAACTTGTGAAAGATCTGTTTACAAGAAACACATAGTATTTTCAGCAGGAAAAAAATGAACTCTAAAGGAGAAGAGAGAAACAGCACCAGTTTATCCATGTGCTGATCCTTAGCAGCGGTGAGGGTGAAGGTAATGGAAAACTCACCACTCGTGTTATCTCTGGCTTATGATGTGTTTTATAATCTATGAGGGCTTTAAAGAATGTTGACAAACATCAAAGTCAGATTTTAAACCTTAAATTGCACAATTCTTTGATTAGTTGACACAGTAACTGCTGTCTTTGCAACTGTCCACAAATCCTTCTTCACTCAGTCTGTTCATTATAGTTGCCCTTTTCTGCTCCCTAAACTTAAAACAAATCAAAAAATTTTTGAATGCAGTGTCATAAAAATTGCTTCTTGCATTCTTTGACATTTTGGTTTATAAAGATAAGCAAGTACATGTTTTTGTACTTGATTTCAAATACAAATTGAAGGAGTATACTATGAAGCTAAAAAGTCTTGATTATCTTGATTCTTACATTTTTCTTACAATTTTTTTAATTTTAGTAAAGCTATTACTTTTATTTTTATGGCAAATAGATGGAATTTAGATAAACTGCACAGCAATAATAAAAATAATTTCAAAGATAAGATTCAGAGTTTGGGAAAAATAATGAAAATGCAATTGGGACCCTCATTAAAAGTTTAAGGATAAAATGATGGTATAGCTTGATCTTTTTTATACATGTTTGATTTTATTATGTGAATATCTTTTATTTTACAGTTGTATTAGCATCTCAATTGAAATAACCAAATCAAAAATTTCCCAAATCAGATGCTGTCAAACTGAGAAACTATGCCGTATTTAAATAATTCTTCACTAAAATTCACTAAAGTTACTTTCTCAGTAACTTAATTTAGCACTTATGTTTACATTAATTTCACTTACTTTTTTAAAAAAATTAGCATTTTGTATCTTAGCATTTTATTCCAAAGAATGTTCACTCTAGTCCCAACAATACCCCAAAATGGTACTCTAATTCCAGTCCTGTAATTTCTCAGTAACTGAATGCCACAACCAAAATTATGTAGTCCACAACCAAGGAAAGAAACTGCACGTGGACAAAAATAATTGTGGAAGGAAGGAAAGAAAGAAGGAAGGAAGGAAGAAAGGAAGGAAGGAAGGGAAGAATGGGTGAAATTGTCTTGATTGTGTTTTTCAAGAATCATACTCAAGTCATGAAATTTGGTCAGTCTTCATTTCAATGGAAACATCCGTGACGAGTGAGCGAACAGCATGCTCATTCAGAGAGGCAGCACAGCAGACAAGCCACAGCACGATGCGTGGATTGAGTGTTATGCCCCAGAAGTATTTGTGCTTATTAAGTAAAGATAGCCCTTTTGCCTTTAGGCATTTATTAAATATTATATATTATAAAACATGTTAAATTTTACTTTCCCTTTTTTAGCATTATTGACATTCACAACTTCCTCCCTTTCCTTCCTTCCTTAGTCTTAAATGTTTCACATTTTCCTTCTTCTTTTTCTTTTGACTATTTCCTAACTTTTTTCTGCTTCACTGTCAAGGAGAAAATGGAATACTTCAGGTTAATATTCCACCAGATTTCACTATAAAAGGCAAACACTAAAAGGCTGAGATAGAATCAACTCTATTAGACTGTTACTGGATGGATTTCAGAGTGGGGACAGAATTTGAAAAAGAAAAAAATTGGCACAACCTAAAGGAGTAATAATAAAAAGAATGTGACAAAAGATGGCTACAGCAGATGAAGACTAAATTTAGCTATGAGATCCCTTGCAGCCAAGGCAATACAAAGATGAAAATATTGTTCTCAAATGCTTCTTCTCTACAGGGACTAGATCCTCCTTAAGTCAGAATCAGAATGCAACCAGCAATCACCATGGTGGGTCTCCAAGTCAGCTCTTCCATGGGTACTGACCCCTGAGACAGTTTCATTCAGGACGTGTTCTGTTTACCTTGATAACCTCTCTTCCTCGATCTCCACCACTATGCATTGAATAATGTTGAAGACGTACACCACAAAACTCAGCAGGTAGCATTCCATGAAGATAATGATCCTAAATATTTCATAAGTAAAAGACTTAACTGTGGTGGAAGTGCTGTGCCTTGGACCACCGCTTCAAACATGGCTAACTAGAAGACATATTCCTCCAGAAGAGAAGGGGATAGAGGTTCTATCTTGGTTTCATTCACTTTCTAAGCAAAATTTGAAATAGTTGACTATACTATATTGAGTACAGAAAGCAAAATCTAATAATACAGCACTATCAGGAAAATCAACTGTTAAACATGTGAATTTTTCCTAATACAAAAGCAACTTTTAAAAATGTCAGATTTTGAAGCTTGTCACATGCGTGTGTGTATAATAACTTTGGGGTTATTATTTTGATTATTAATTGCTGAACTGCTTATGTGAACTAAGAGCTCACAAGACAGATAGATGCTCGTTAACCTGATTAAACTGTTCCTAATGTGATTCCCATTTGCATAAGAGTTTTGTTCTTCCTCTTAATCAACTGTTGTTTCTAACTGCTACCAGTATTATCCTGCTGCTCATCTGCTCCATCACTCCAGGAACATACAACTGCCTAGGTAAGGTTTGAAACTTTGCCAGACTTTCCTCCAGAGGACATCTAGAATGTTATTTATCACTTAAAGGGCTTTTCCCTTTACTCTCTCATTCATGGTTTTCTTTCACTCCATGGGCTAATAGCTGCCTTCTGGACACACTGAGGTTTTCTCTAGATTGTATATGTTATTGTTGTTTTCCCAGTGGGCATCATATGTTTTAAATGGATGAGCTTATGTTATCATAAAAAAGAAGCCAGATCTTTCTAGGAGTATTATTTATAGCCAGATAGCCTCAGAGAAATATAAGCAACCTTGAAGTTTCATTCTCATAGGCACATTAAATTTCCACTGAACATAAAAAATGTATTTCTGCATCATCGTTAGTTTTGGCTCTTTAAGTGAAGTTAGCTCAAGCACATATACATCATAAATCCTGAAGGCAAGCCCTGAATATCCATCATGGTAGAATATATCACACACCTTCTGCTACTTATCCCCATCAATAATCCCCTCTTTCATGTCTACTGAGCCCCTGCTTGCTGCATCTATGACTCCTAACTTGATTTCTGCTTCTGTCACTTCAGCTTCAGCTTTGGCAATAGTTTACCTTGGCTCTTCCTTCAAATGTTGACTTCTTTCTTTGTTTTATAGAAATATTTTTCCATGGTTCTCAGAAAAGTAGTACGAATGCAAACCTAGAAAGAAGAACCCCAGATCACCAGCTGTCACCCTCCACAGAGAGATTATTTAGACTACCAATATCAAAGTCATTGGGAAGAAAGAGCAAATTTAACTTGAATTCGAAGCTTGGATGAATTGGAAGAAAGTCATCACATCTCCTGACAAAGGACTTGTATAAAGGGGAAATTAAAAATGTTTCTTTAATGACTTCTTTCTCTCCCATATTCATTTAACAACTTCACAGAATGTGTAGAAATTTATTAAATGACATGTAGATGAATGCTTAATAACAAATTCAAAGCCATGCAATAAATGACTGCTTAATAAGGAGTTTAAATTTGAATGCCCCTGCAATGGCTCATCAAGCTAATTAATTACCTGTTCCTTTTTGGCACTCGTTCAAGTCCTGGCTGCTCCACTTCTGATCCAGCTTCCTGTCTATAACCTGAGAAGGCAGCAGAGGATGGCCCAGATGCTTGGGACCCTGGTCCACAAGGGAAACCTGGAAAAAGATCCTGGTTTTGGATCAGTTCAGCTCTGGCCATTGTGCCCAGTTAAACAGTGAACCAGCAGACGGAAAACTCTCTCTTGCTCTCTGTAAATTTGCTTCTCAAATAAACTTTTTATGCTCTTTAAAAAATAATCGAAGTTCAAATTTTAAAATAACTAGCCACAATTTTTAATGACCTGCTGAATACTCAAGGTAATATAACAAAGTGGAAAGAGGTAATGTCTGTTTAGGAAATTCTGTCTTAGCAAAAATAGTAGGCAATACCACAATCCCCTTCTTCAAAAAGAACTTACTAACACAACTAAGCTAAACTTTACTAAAAGATGACAATTATTTAGTGGTTTTTCTCAATCCTGATTACCTACTTCCTCCTATGATATAGAATAGAAAATAAATTAAAGAGAAACTGTTGTGGAATTCATTTGCTTTCTTCAAGCTGTAAGGAACAGAAAGTAACTTCTCCCACCCACAAGAAAGAAAAAATGGAATGACTGCCAGTCAAACAGGCATTTAATATTTCTGGCTGAACATTTGCAAACATGGGGCAACATCAGAGAGACGGAAGTTCAGGAGGTGATGACGTGTTTGGAGACTATAATTCGTCTCCAGGAGACTGGGAACCTAGATAAACAGAGGGATTGATACCAGCTTCCGGCTGAGAAAATTTTGTTGACAGTGACCTGGGTGAAGCACAGAAGGAGGGGAAGGTTCAGCTGTCACGTCAGCCTAGTCCTCCAGCAGTTGATATGGTTACAAAACCCAAGTTTCCTTAACCCAAGCGATCATCACTTAAGCAGCTGGGTCCTAAGAAGGTGGAATAGGAGACTCAAAGACAGTCGTTTTCTGCTTTGAGTGCTTGTCATGTCAGAGGGTAAATGGGAGCATTGCTCAGGGTTAGAAATTAGAAAAAGTCAGGCAAACTCGTTGCTGTGTCACGGAATTGTGAGCATCCTAAGAAACTCATTTCCTGGCCAAATCATGGCTTCTGGGCAAGGGGGAGGCAACCATTTGCCAAAGTATTTTATAAACTCCAACAGTGTGAATTCATAATGGATTACAAATGATTAAATCTTGAAAAAGAAAGAAAAAAAATCCCATGATGGACTGTGCTGCATAAACAGATTTATGCTTAAAACAGTACCAAAAATCACGTGTCTGAGCATTCTGGCACATTCTGTATCCTCCATATTCTATGCTATGAATCTAAAGACTGGGCAGTGGGAAAAAAGAAAGAAATGGGTGCAAAATGCCCAAAGTCATTTTCAACAGCAAAGTCAGGAATTTGATTTAATGTTGGCCAGCACAGATACTGATAGTAACTTGGCCTTATGAAACTAGACATTGAAGGAGACTCCTAGAAAACAGCGTCATGAATTGGATAAGGCTCCACACTGGTGGACACGATCAACTAAGAGACCAGGATTCATATTAAAGGGTCATCTTCACTTACTCAGTAAGGATGGAAAGCCTGGGATTTTTTCCAGAGATACCTGAAATGCGACAATTTATTTTGTAATGTTTTCCTCTTCCAAATCTAGCTCTCCTGACAACACAAAGAATGCACTGAGCAAATGAAAAGGCAACACAAATTTGACATTTTCTGAACAAAAATTAAAAGAAATATTTCCAGCATTAAAGAGGTATTTAGTTTCTAATTTGGTAGTGGAATAACATCAGAATTTGCATTGTTTAGAAAAGATAAGAAATCTTGATGAGAAATAAGTGATTGAATTATGTGATAAAATCTTTCTTTATAAACCATATAGCTCCCAACAATTTCAAAACCCATTGTTCTTTTCCTAGACAAATTCTAACCATGATTCTCCCCAAATGTCACAATTCTTATTTCTGCCATGAACTTGTTTACATATCAAAGGTATATTTTTTCTTTTCTAAATTCAAGTTTATTTGCACAATGACCTTTTAATAACAATCCTTAAAATATGTAAATGAAAAATCTTTGAAAAAATCTTAAAATTAACTTTAGAGCCAATATTTAGGAAAAATTAGGATATAATAAAAGGCTATATGTTTGAGGTTTTTGTTTTTATTTAGCTCTGGATTTAATTGAATTTTGATTCTTGATGGAACACCAACTTAGGGATTTCCTTGCTGCTTCTCATCATTAAAAAATATTTTGAGGAACAAATCTGTAGTATAATCATTTCTTTTCATTTTCTTATATTATTTATGGCTGCTAACCCTACAAAGGACTGCTCAGTAACGTAAAAAATGCTGACATTTTCTGAGTCTTAGAAATAAGTTCTGAAATATTTCAATGTTGGAATACATAATATTAATCACATTTTTAGTTGTTGTAAATGGAAGCAGATGCTTTCTTACAGGCCCAGCTTCTATTCAGACTTCTCTTGCCTTCCTGTTCTTTTAGGCTGGTTACGTGTATCTCCTAGGTAAGCAGGGTTCAGCTTTAGAACAATAACAAGGTGCAAGTAGATTTAAAAAGAGAGAGAACTGCAAAATGCAAGTCTTGCTAGATTTAAAAAAAAAATGTTTTGTCTTCTAAACTCGGACAGGAAAAGCTTCGTGGCCCTGCGTTGTGGTTAAGGGATGATTGTTTTTCTATCATCATGTCCAAATGACAAAGGGAAAAGTCAAAAGTAAAAATAATTAAAAAAAAAAAAAAACCTTCGCATCTGTGAGGTACCACCTACATCTGCCTACAGATCTCATGACGCAAATTAGGCACAAAATGCGTATGTCACTAGGCGGAGGGGGCTGGGGTTCCTAGTGTGAGTCCCATTGGCAGGGATGTTTTGCAGTGGGTTGAATTACGCCTGTCTGAAAAACAACATTTGGGTTCACCACAGGGAGGACTTGGCAAGAGAGAGTTGCTGACACTTGGGAAGAAGGCAATGACAAAAGGCAGCAGAACAAAATCCTATTTAATTACTAGTTACGGCTTCTCCAATATGAGGTTTTCCTGATCACTATTATCTTTGAAGAAATTAACAAATATTGATATGCCCAAAACAAGAAAACAGCCTCATTACTTCAAATAAGTATCACTAGACCTGCAGAATTCTGTTAAAAACAAACAAATAAAAGCCATGAGTATTCGGAGAATTTTTCCTGCATTTGGGCCTTGGTCCCAAAGTTCCCTCACCAATTCAGTAGGGTTAAGATTGACTCCAAGTGCCAGTGCCCAGGTGTAGTAAACTGCTCCTCAGGCTGCAGGGTCAGCATTTTTTAATGGGTACTGATCCTGGCTGCTCCACTTCTGATCTAGTGCTCTGCTTGTGCCCTGGGAGGGCAACAGAGGATGCTCCAGTCCTTTCGGCACCTGCACCCATACGCAGAACCCAGATGAAGCTTCTGGCTCTTGGTTTCAAATGGCTCAGCCCCTCAGCTCCCTCTGCCTCTCCTTCTCTTTGTGAATCTGTTCTTCGAATTAAATACATAAATTAAATATTTCCTTACAAATACATTAACTGCACAGAGTCTTTACAATTCCAGACATGCCTACATAATATAGAAAGCAAAGATGTACCTATCAAGTTTATTTTCTTGCCCACAGTGCATGTTTCAAAATAAATGCAACTTTTGTATTTTCTTTTTTTTGTAAGTTTTATTTACTTTTATTTGAAAGGCAGATTGTATAGATAGATAAGGGCTTCCATCCATTAGTTCGCTCCTCAAATGACCGAAACTGCGAGAACTAAGTTGACCCAAAGCCAGGAAGTGTTTCTACACGGGTACAGGGTTCACAAGGACTCGAGCCATTCTCAGTTGCTTCCTCAGGCCATAAGCAAAGATTTGGATCAGAAGTTGAGCTGCTAGATATGAACCAGAGTTCATATAGGAGGCTGGCACCACAGAGCTAGCACAGCCTGGATCACGCCCTACACCTAGCCTATATGCTAGCTGACAGGTGCTGTGGCCCTGCCCAGATTGCCTTGCTCCCAGTTCCAGCTTACACACTCTCCAATGGAAGCAGCAGCCTAGTTCCACTACAAGGTCCACTCCTCGTGTGCTAGCGGGTGCTGTGGCCTAGTCTGGTATGGCCTGCCCCCCAATCCCAGCATTCACTAGCAGGTAAGGCAGCTTAGCCCAGTCTGGCCCATTTGCAGAACTGGCCCTCTTGTGCAATGCTGGGTGTTGAAACCCAGCCCAGCCTGCCATGCATCCCATCCTGGCTCTTGCTCATGCCAGTGTGTGCTGTGGATTCACCCAGCCCATCAGTCCCCAGACCAAGCCCACATGCATGCTGATATCCTTCCGCCAGCCCAGGCTCTGCACTCAGCAGAAGGAGCTAAAGCCTAGAAGGGCAGTTCCTTAATTTCCCTTACCTGCCCTGCTTACAACCCAGATTTCACGTGTGCCAGCTGGTGCTGGGGCTCAGCCTGACATGGCCTGCCTCAGTCCTGGCATTCACCAATGCATAGTGACCTAATCTGACTGGTCCACATCCACTGCAGTTCTAACCAGTCGGTGCTACAGCCTAACCCATCCTGGTCCACCTGTAGACCTGGCTGTCATGTGAACTGGTAAGGGCTATGGCTTAGACAGCAAGTACGGAGGCCTTGTCAGGACTGTTCTGCCTCCAGAACCAGCCTACATACATGGTGATAGGTGGGATAGCCTTCCCCAGCCCAGTACGTCCCTAGTCCCGGCTGTCACCTTCACCAGTGGGGGCTGCAGCCTAGCAGGGGAGTCCCTGAAATACCCATATCAGGACCATTCTCAACCTCAAATCTTGCATGTGCCAATGGGTGCTTCAACCCAGACTGGGTCCGCCCCCAGTCTCAGCTCCCACTAGTAGGCGTTGCAGTCTAGCCTAGCCAGGCACATGGAACATCTTGTCTAGGCCATTGCAAGCTATTGGAAGCCAGAGCTACAGAGAAGGAAGGGCAGAGATGAAGTGTCTGCTGTTTCACTCCCCTGATGGCCACAGTGGCCAGACCTGAGACAGGCTGAACTCAGAAGCCAGGAGTATCATTGTGATTGCTTTATGCAGGTGGTAGGGACTGAAACACTCTAGCCATTTTCTGGCCATTCTCTGATGCTTTTCTCAGGCTATTAGCAGGGAGATGACTCCAAAATGGAGCAGCTGGGTCTGGAACCAGAGCTGCTGCAGGATGCAGGCATAGCAGGCCGTAGTCTCACCATTTCACCACATGTCCAGCCACTGAGAATATTTTAATTAACATATTAATCTGTACATTTGATGCAAATATTGGTATTTGTCATAAAAATATAACAGAATACACTTTTTTGTTATGCTTATTCTGTTTTAGTGTCACACACTTTTACCTTCATTTGAATTGAAAAGTATTAGTTCTTAATTTTTTTGAATAAATTTGTGTGTTATGACCTTAATAATTTTAAAATATTCAGCTCAGTGATTTTTTTTTAAGATTCATTTTGTTTTTATTGGAAAGTCAGAGAGGATGACCTTCCATTCGCTGATTCACTCTCCAAATGGCCACAACAGCCAGAGCTGCACTGATCCAAAGCCAGGAGCCTGAAACCTCTTCTGGGTCTCCCTCATAGGTGCAAGGTCCCAAAGCTTTGGGCCATCCTCGATTGTTTTCCCAGGTCACAAGTAGGAAGCTGGATGGGAAACGGGACTGCTAGGATTAGAACCAATGCCCATATGGGATCCCAGCACATGCAAAACAAGGACATTAGCCACTAGGCTACTGTGCCTGGCCAAGCTCAGTCATTTTTAAGCACAGTTAAACTGCTGTGAAATCATCACCACTATCCATTTTGAGACTTTGTTCTTACAAAACTGAAACTCTGTACCTGTTAATGAATAACTTCCCTCCCTTCCTGCCCCTGAGCTCTGACAACTTCTGTTATGCCTTCTGTGTCTATGACAGATATTTCATATAAGCAAAAGCAATGCTCTATCTCTTTCAGAGCCTGGCTTACTTCATATAGCGCAATGTTCTCAAGCTTCACCCATTCCACGGCATATGTGAAAGTTTCCCATTTTGCAAGATTTGGTTTATTTAAATGAAAGGCAGATTGACACACATAGGAACACAGAGAAAGAGATCTTCCATGCACTGTTCACTCCCTAAATGACTGCAGTGCCTAAAGCTAAGCCAGGGTGAAATCAGAAACCTAGAACATCAGCTGTCTGCTAAATGGGAGTCAAAGACCCAAGCACTTGGGCCATTACACACTGCTTTTTCAGGTGTATTAGCAAGGAGGTGGATGGGAGGTGAAGTAGCTGATAATCAAACATGTAATGCCAATGTCTCAAGCAGCAACTTAACCCACTTCTTGCCTCTTTTTTTTTCTAGAGATTTATTTTTATTGCAAAGTCAGATATACAGAAAGAAACAGAGACAGAGAGGATGATCTTCTGTCCGATAATTCACCCCCCAAATGACCGCAACAGCCAAAGATGAGCCAATCCTAAGCCAGAAGCCAGAAGCCAGAAGCTTCTTCCAGGTCTCCCACATGGGTGCAGGGTCCCAAGGGCTTTGGACTGTCCTCGACTGCTTTCTCAGGCCACAAGCAGGGAGCAGGGTAGGAAGCGGGGCTGCCAGAATTAGAACCAGTGCACGTATGGGATCCCGGTGCACACAAGGCGAGGACTTTAGCCACTAGGCCACCATCTGGGCCCTGTTGGCCTCTTTTAAGGTCAAATAATATTTCGTTGTATATATTTCTGTCTCTCTGTCTCTCTCTCTCATTCATACACATATTTAAACATTTATACCATATTTTCTTTTTTAATATTTATTCATTTTCATTGGAAAAGCAAGTGAGCTTTACAGAGAGGAGAGACAGAGATAAAGATCCTCCCTACTTGTTCACTCCCCAAGTGACTGCAACAGCCAGAGCTGAGGTAATCTGAAACCAGGAGGCTCTTCCATGTCACTGGAGCCAGTGTCTATGTGGTGTCCCGGCACTTGTAAGGTGAGGACTGAGCCACTGAGTCATCCCGCCAGCTCCAACATTTATCCCATATTTTCTTTATCCACTCTTCAGTTGGGGTACACTTATCAAGCTCACAAAGAATTTGGAGATTGAAAATGACAAATTCTGGCCAAGGCCTACTGCAGAAGAAAATCAAGCATTTTGACTTTATCTATCCTCTTGGGCCCAACTTGGGCAAGTGTGTTTTGAGACAGGGCAGAGTAGAGCTTAGCAAAATGTGAGACATTCAAAAACTACAAATGAACTGAAATATAGCCAATGGGATGGCTTGCTTATAAGGCATTCCTTGAGAAAGCATTCCCTCAAGGAAAAATCTAAGTTTTAAAGTCAGCTAGAGGAGAAAGTAGGGACCATCATGCTTATGTCAGTGTCTCAACTCTAGGTTATGGCAGATGAGTACTTTTCACATCTCCTGGAGATAAAGGAGTAGAGAAAACTGACCAAACACCCTATGCCCTAAGATGAGAAGTGAACTGGCCATGGATTTTAGACCCAGCACACTAGGGGTGACAAAAGCCTGTTTCACTAATCTGATAGGCTGAGAATCTTGCCTGGTGCTACACATACAGTGAAGATCCTACAGAATGTCTCTGATGGCTCTGGCTGTGTACCCCCAGAGAGATAAGAAAATGTTAGTAGAGAGTCAGGTGGCTCTGGTGGGATGTCTCCCAAACCATCTGATCAACTCCAAGGAGAACACTGAAAGGAGAGGCACTTAGTCAGAAATGATCATATGGGACAGAAGTCAGCATGGCCTGATTGCCTCAAATCTGACATCATCCTGGGTTTCAGCACCATTAGCATTTTAAGGTTCAAAAGAGGAGAGTAATGACTAGTTACAGACTTTATTTTAGGGTAGAGAAACAGAGGATAAAGACAGCATAAGGATAGAACCTTCCCAGACAAAGGGAAGAGGGTTTCAAACCAGGATACATTCTGTTTCAGTAGCAGCCAGAGTCCCTCCTTAAGCAAATGGCTGGGGGATGTCGCGATTCCTTCTTTTATATATATTTATATCCTCAAATGCTTTCTCAGTTGTTCTGCAGAAAGTCAAAGCATAAGTCAGTTCATGGTAGCCTAGCAGGCAAATCCCCTGCCTATGATGCTTGCATCTTGTATGGTGGTTCATGTTTTTGCTGTTCTACTTCTGATCTAGCTTTCTGCTTGTGGCCTGAGAAAGTAGTAGAGCATGGACCAAGATCTTGGGCCCCTGCATTCAAGTGGGAGACCCAGAAGAAGTCTCTGGCTCCTGACTGTGGATAATCTCAGATCCAGCCGCTATTGCCATTTGGGTAGTAAACCAGTAGATGGGAGATCTCTGCTTCTCTCCCCCATCTCTATTTTTCACCTATTTGCTGTAAATATGCCTTTTAAATGGGAAAAATAAGTAAATATTAAAAAAAATCTTTCAACTGATACCTCCTTTCCTTTAAAAAATTAAAATAGCATTCAGTATTGGTATCATATTAAGAATGGCCTGTCATAAAATCAAAACTCTTTCAAAGATAGAGATTTAATGAAAAACATTTTCAAAGTTCCACAATGTCCATTATGTTTATTAGAATCACATACTGTGTTCACTTGTTGAGCAAAAATACACTTACAAAATTCTTAGTCTTTACCTTTGTTCATGGCAACTGCATCTGCATGATTGTCTCTGTGTGACTATTTGTGTGTATATTAAGGAACCAGTTGGTAACATACTTGCATATGTGAGAATAAGACAGTAATTTCACCATGTCAATGTGTGTTTTTAAGATTTATTTCACTCTTATTTGAAAGACAGAGTTCAAGAGAGGAAGAAATGGACAGAGATAATCCATCTGCCAGCTCACTCCCCAAATGGCTTCAACGACCAGAAGATAGGAGGTTGGAGATTCTTCCAGTTCTCCACGTGGGTGCTAGGGTCCTGAAGACTTGAACCATCCTCTGATGCTGTCTCAGGTCATTGGCAAAGAGCCACATCAGCAGTGGAACAGCCAGAAATGGAGTTGGTGGCCCATACGGGATTCTGGTGCTGCAGGCAGAGCCTTAACCTACTATACCATGGCACTGGCCATGTACCGTGTCGAAATTTAGTGAACACTTGTGTGCATTGTGATGCTAGATTATCATCATGATTTAAAAATTTCCACAGGCCACATTTTCATACATATTTTTGTTACGTTTTAGTTCCCTAAAAACTATCTGAAGTATAAAGAATCTCATGTATATGCAACATATATGCTGAGTGCAACTATCTCAATCTTAGTCATTTCTGAAAAATTAAAACCAGAGCAAACAATTGTTTGGTGTGTGATATGTGCCTATGTCCTTGACTTGCATTAACGTATCTAATCCTTCTATGTTACAGATTACTTCTCCATATTGCAGATTACTTCTCCCATATTACAAAGCTAAAAATGGAAGAATGAACATTCAAACCCAGATAATCTTTCCCCATAACCTTTATCTGATCTTCTTCAATGGGACTCCATTGTCACTGAGGGTAATGGCATAGCCAGACTTCTCTATCTGGAGCTCACCTGCACATTGCAGAACACTGAGGTTTCCCTTTCTTCTCCCATATGAACCCGTGGTATCCCCAAGGCAATATGGCCCAAATGGTTTCCAGCACTCAGTGTTAGAAAACACCTGCTTGGGATCTTAAAACAAACAAACAAAAACATTGTAGCTTGGTGGTGTAGAGAGTTTTGCCACTTCCTGCATTGTTGACATCCCATATCCAAGTGCTACCAGAATCTGAGCTGCTGTGCTTGGCATCCAGATCCCTATAAATATGACTGCAAAAGTGGTGAATGATGGCTCAACTACTAAGGACCCTGCCACGTATGTGAAAGATCCCCATGGAGTCCCTGGCTCTTGGCTTTGATCTGGCCCAGCCCCATCTGTGGTGACCACTGGTGGAAAAAAAACAGCAGATGGAAAATTTTTCTCTCTCCCACACTCTGTCATTGCACCTGCCAGATGAACAAAACTGACCCTTCCAAAAAATAAATGCTGCAACTCTTTTTCTCTGGAGAATACTGCAGCGATACCACATTTCTCTGAGGGTGCACATCCCAGTACCCACACACGGGATAGCTAGTATATGAATATATCACAGTGCTATCTATCACATATACACATGTTGCATACTTACAGCAAAGATTTGAAATGAGAATAAAATATGACTATTCATTTAATATCTTCTTCCTCATTCTTACTTTCTTCATTACTGTTTTCTTTTTTTTAACAGAAAAATATTTTATTGAGGTATACTTTCATTAAATAAAATATATATATTTGAAATGCAAAACTAAGTAAATTCTGCCAAATCTGTGACAAGGCTCAAAATGTTTATGGAAATTTGAGTTAAGTCCATTTGGTTTTCCTTGTTTCTGGAGAGCAGAGCCTGAACAGGAGGGGTGAGGGAAGAGTGAAGGGGAAAAAAGAACAGAAAATACACAAATTAAAGGTGAGAAGAGAGGGCAAAGACAGAAACCAAATTTAAAAATAAAACAGAAAAAATAGTTATGTGTAAGACCTAAGTGTTAGCTGCTCATAAGTCACTGAATAAAATTAGTCAGGAAACAAAAGCTATTGCTTGCTTTGCCTCAAAACTTTTTGCATTATAGAGAGCAACTGAGTTTCAGACTGCCCCACACAACGTTGTGGCAGATGGTTATTCAGTCCCTGCCACATTTCATTTCCAAGGTCAGACAGACCATTAACTCATTTTAGAAGGAATTCATGTCTCTTCTGTTCATTGTTGATCAGGAAGGCATTGTCATTTCGAACAGAAATTGGCTACACCATGGTCTCAGTTCTACCCTCTGGAACCATATGGAATGATTTAAGCTTTCTGCCACATGATAACCCCTCACGATTTTGAAGTTGTTATTATATTGCCCCTGGGATCCTATGATCCAAAGTAAACGTGTGACACCATGGTCTACCCTTCAATATGCAGTACATCCGGTAGCAAGGCCAATGTGCTCCAAAGCCCCGTTCCATTTCTTCTTAGGAATAATTGCTTCCCTCCAGCTTTAAAGCCAGCATATTCAGGGCAGTGTGGGGGCAGAGGGAGAAGGTGTGCTCTATGAACTCTGAATAAATGGGTATATGAATTTACATGGATCGGGCCCAGCATGATAGCGTAGTGGTTGAGGTCCTCGCCTTGTGTACGCTGGGGTCCCATGTGGTTGCCTGCTCTGGTCCTGGCGGCCCTGCTTCCCATCAGCTCCCTGCCTGTGGCCTGGGAGGGCAGTGGAGGACAGCCCAGGGCCTTGGGACCCTGTGCCCGCGTGGGAGACCTGGAGGAGCTCCTGGCTTTGGATTGGCTCAGCGACAGCCGTTGCGATCGCTTGGGGAGTGAGCCATTCGACATAGGATCTTCTTCTCTATCTCTCCTCCCCTTTGTGTATCCGGCTTTCCAATGAAAATAAAGAAATCATTAAAAAAAATTTACATGAATCTTTGTGATGTCTGTATATGAATGTAAATGTATATGTGCACATGCAAAAAGCATTCATGCAGCCTGGGTATTCTTCCAAGTTGCTCGTTCTTTATATGTTTTATTTACGTGTTCATTTAAGTATCAATGTTTTTACCTAGGTGTATACGTAATTAGGTATATGTGTGTGTGCATTTATTTATTTACATAGTTAATGTCTTTTACCGATGAAGTATGTATTTATGTGTGTACGAATTTAGGTATGTATGGATTTATGTCTTATGGGAACACAATAGCGGTGGAGGGGAGAAGAAGTGCAAGATACCGCATACACTGGTTCTCCCCAAAGAGCTGCCTTGGCTGGCACTGGGCCATGCCGAAGCCCAGAGCCCGGAACTCCATGCAGGGACCCCAGTACTTACGCATCTCAGCAGTCTCCATGGCTCAGAGCCTGGAAAGTGCGCCTGCGCTGGGCACTGTCACCCAAAACAAAAGCTGACCGCCCGCCACAGCGACTGCTGCCTGCCCAGGTTGGAGCGCCTCAGAGTGGGCTGCCCGGCCCTGGACCCGGACCCGGGCGAGCCCTGAGGAGCCATCCTTGCCACTGCGGCCCGATCCTGGGAGAGAAGCGCCACAGGCGGGAAAAGGCCCCTGTCAGTCAGGTGAGGTTGTGGTCTGTGGCGGCCCCATGGAAATCTTGGTCTCCTGAAGCCTCCTTCCAAAGGCCTCCTGGGGAGGCTGGGTGCGGACTATGCCAACTTCCTGCTTCTCTATGAGGTTCCAGTACATTCTCAATAGATGGAAATAGCTTGTCTATTATCAGGCTTATATCACCTTTAACGGTACAATAAATGCTTTGGTGCTGTGTTCATATTTCTTAGCTCAGAGTGGATGCTGGCTCATGCCTGTCTTCTGTGGGTTTTGCCCTAAGTGGTTAAATGCTCAGACACATTGCATCACAAGAGCTGAACAGTTCTGAAAATATGTGGTAATGTAAATAACATTAGGGCTTCTCTGATTGCTGCAATCCTGGCATTAATCTGATCCTATTTTCCTTGTCTTCTTGCTTTCATTTTCAGTTAGATTTACTCCATGCCGGTTTCCAATCTTATTTTCAGAGAAAGGAAAACTATTTGTTTGATATTGAGGAAAATGTCTAAAGGGCCCTGAGTTCAAGTCTCCTTTATATACTTCAAGTAATCCAAGTTTCATGGTTCAGTATTTCAGCAGACTTCAAAAGAAGGATCGTTTCCAGGTGGTGATAACGTAAATAGATCCAAAACCATGGTTGTAATTTCATCTTCCAGCATGTTATCTTGAACTTTCTCCTGGGGGCAGGAATTGAGTTGGTGGGGAACAGGTATGGAGGAGGGTGGTGGAATATGAAACGGCATCCAGCTCTCTTTTGAAATGCTCTCATTTCGTCCCACTTCTTCACAGCACATGAACAATGCCCTCAAACGCCCTGCAGTGTCTGCTGTCTGCTCCACCTACGACACTTCTTTTTCTCCTTTTTATATCCTCCCCCTTCTCTCTGCCTTATTAAAATGGAGATCATTAAAAGAATGTTCCAGTGTAGGGTGGATAAGAATAGGAAGAGGCAGGACCAGCTGGCAGGGCTTATCCTGAGGGAATTGTTGGGGTGAAACCTAGAATAGGTGCCAGGCAGGGGCAGCTGCTCAGACCAGGGCAGAAAGGGAGGGGAGTACCAAGCACTCATTTTACTTTTTACATAGTAGTAGTTTTACTCCAGCCAAGCTCTAGAGAAACTCACTCATGGCTTTGTTCTCTTGACTCAAACCCTGCATAGGAATCGTTGAAACTCCCACATGACTGATGTGAGAAACCAGCTGAAAATTAATCCAATTTTTGTCAAAGAAGACAGAAGGAGGATTTACGTATCCCTACTAGTGGAGTTTTCAAAAGCTGAGGTCCTAGCATGCCTGAGGTCAGTAAAGAATGTCTCTTTTCAGTAAAATAAGCAGCAGACTAAGGTATCTACTTTCTCTTTGCTGGTAGAGTGTCTACAATTCCTTTGATAGTTGGCAGTGCCACTTTGTATTGGAAAGATTACATGATGTGTCTCTCTTTTCCTTGCATGTCAAAGGGAAGATTCACGGTGATTTTCGTCTGGATTGCACATAATGGTTTAGATGTCACCAGGACCCTCCAAGCCCAGAGACTGTACTTATTCTCCTTTAAAGTCAGCAGCACTTCTTTCTTTTCACCAACAGCTCATTGCAAACATTATCCCGTGTATTATCCCCTATCACCATTTAAAAAATGACAGGAGGCCTTTGACTGGCACTGAGACCCAGCACTAGACAGAATCACCAAGCTGAAACGGAGTCACTCATTTTTATTCAAATTGCATAACCACAAACTTAAAAAAAAAAGACACAACTGAAACTAAGTTGTGTGTTGGACATTCTAGGAGAGAGAATTGGCAGTCAAATCCCCAAACAGGCATCCTAAAGAAGATTTCTTTGTCTTAACCCTTCAAAGAAAGCCAAGTACCCTGGAAATAACCTATCCACATGTGCACTGCGTTGTTTCTTTGCTCCTCCTCAAGACACCGGCTCAGAATCCCCTGCTCTGCGAGCCCACAGGTGCACACTTTCCAAGTTGTGGAGGGATGATACGCCAGTTCACAGAGTGCAAATAGAAGCATTTGACCTTTAAATTATGATTTTGTCTTTTGATACGAAACACCCATAGCCTTTTACTGTTTGTTGCTTGTCTACCATGTACGTCTTTCAATAAAATCACAAGCCATAAGTCAAAAATCTCCAAACTTTCCATCATTTCCATTCCATTCTGCCCTGAAACAGGTACAATTTCAAATAAGAGGCAATCCTTTTTCCCCTAAGATGAATTATGCAATTCACCTGTGTATTTCAGTTCATTTCCTGCTCATTTTTATCAGAAAAGTCTTTATCTACTCTTCATATTAAATCTTACCACCATATGACAATTCTTAAAAATATTTAAGTCTTCTCCATCCTCAAATAAATGACAATTCTATCAAACTACTAATGTCTTTCTTCCTTTTATAAGAAATTTACATTAAAGGTCTTTTCTATGAGACATTGTTTATAAGAAAAAATAGTCATTTATTGAAAAAGATATTTATTTGGCATTTGAATTAAAAAGTACTGCAGTTTAGGGAATGCATTTCTTTTCTTGTTGATGTGATGTCACCATCAACAATACAGGAGTAAAATACTATTTAATTTTCTTTTTTTGGGGGGGGAGGTCTGGCTTGGTGGCAAGATAATCCTCCATGCCATATGGGTACCAACTTGAGTCCTGGGTGCTTCACTCCTGATCCTGCTCCCTGTCTATGGGGAAACAGCAGAGAATAACTCAGGTCCTTGGGACCCTACACCCACATGGGATATCTTGAAGACGCTCCTGGCTCCTTGTGCAGGTCTGTTATTTGGGGTAAGAACCAATGGATAGAAGAACTCACCCTCTCCCTTTTCTTACTCTGTAAATCTGCCTCCCAAATAGCATTGGATAATCTTTTAAAAACTTATTCCTTGTTTGAAAAAATATATTTATTTGGAAGTAAGAGTTACAGAGAGTTTTCTTCTGCTGCTTCATTCCCCAGATGTTAGCAATGGCTGGAGCTGGACCATGTTGAAGTCAGATGCCAGACGCTTCTTGCAGGGACCCAAACACTTGAACCATCTTTCGCTGCTTTTTCCAGCCCATTAGAGGAAATGGAGCTGCTGAGACTCAAAACAACACTCATATAGGACATTGGTGTGACACATGGCAGCTTTACCCTCTACACAGGGTGCTAGCCTCTTTTTTATTTATTTATTTATCTATTTGTTATTTATTTTAAAGACAAAAAGACAGTGGGAGAGAGAAGGATGAACACACACAGAGTGAGATGCCTCTTACTTATTGCATCAATCTCCAAATGCCTACAAAAATAGAACCTGCAGTTGGCAGTGACCCAAATATTTTCATCACCTACTGTCGTTTTAGGTATAGATCATTAGAAATTCAGGAAAAGGAGCTGGAACTTGAAGTCAGACACTCTGATACAGGCTACAGTTATTCTAGGGAGCATCTTAACCACCATGCCAGAGCAAGCACTCTCCCCAAGGGAAAAGAAATTCTAAATATGGGCTTTTGGCTCTCCAAACTCAGCCTTACTCAAGAAAATTGTATTTCTCAGTATTTGATGCCTGTTTCTTTAGGGATAATTATTCTTTAAGTTTTCTCTTAGGGAATAAGGCCCAAAAAAGAAAAAAAAATGAATGCAAAACATTATTACAGCGGATCCTAAACCAGGATCTCCCTTGTCTTGGTTGCCTGTCCTTCGGTAGGTTACCTAACATTGCTGTTCCTGTATCTTCTTACATGTAACATGGGAACAGACATGTTGCAGTATGCATCTCTACTCCCAAATAGATTGTTAAGTACACTCCCAATGAAACTATTAAATATACTTTGACTATATGATACTTGATTTTCTATAGTATAGTGTTTTACTACAATGTATTATTTCGCTCTATACCTGCAATTCCATGATACACTTAAATAGCAGAATGATGGGTTTGTGTCTATATCTGAAAAGCTACACTATTATAATAATATGGGGGAAAACAATGAGGGGGGAAATGTAGAGGTATGGAGGGGGAAATCCTTGTGCCTCCGGAACTCTCATGAAAAAGAAAAGCAGAAGAGGAGGAGGAAGAAGAGGAAGAGGAGGAGGTAGAAACAGGGGAGAGACTGCATGATGTAATGTCCATACCGGCATGAATGTTAACCAATGCATTGAAGTCAAGCACATGTGGATTAAATCTACTATGAAATCTGATTTCTGTCCATCCCTCCAAATTCATCTCCCATTTTTGATGTCACTTGCCCCAGTCTGTTCACAGCTGCATTACCACCATTCCACACAACACCAGACTTGTTTGCAATTCAGTGCCTTGGTTTTGTGTTCTCCACTCATGACTTCTCCCATGTCGTTTTCTACGGTCTATTCCTGTTTTCTTACCCAACACTTTTTATTTTATTGCGACATGCATGCATCATTGCCTGAACAAATACTTTGTTCAATCTGACCAATTTTGGAAAAAGGCTGTAAGTATTATTTCACACCAGTCTAAACTCACAGGAGACCTCTCACAGGAAACTCTACAGGCAAGAAGAAAATGGAGTGACATATTCCAGATTCTAAAAGAAAAAAAATTGTCAGCCCAGTATAACATATTCAGCAAAACTTTCTTTTCTCTTTGAAAATTAAACAATCAGCTTTTTAGATTATGACTCTATTCCTTTTCTTTGTTGGCGGTGTGTTTCTTTAGACAATGTTCTCTTGTTGATTATAATTTGCTTCTTCTGTAAGACTATATTTGAGGGAAGATGGTCACACTAAATGTACATGCTCACATGAAATAAGAAAGCACACCAATGTCAAGCTTTTCACTTCGTTTTCTGCTAGTAGTTTTTACCAGTTCTGGTGTCATGTTTATGTTTTTAATCAATTTTAATTGATTTTATCTCTAAAATAAATTAAACAAATGATATTATTCATAACATCAAAAATTGTTAGGACTAACTTTATCCCAGAGTAAGAAAAGATCTTTACTTTAAAAATATAAAATATTGATGAGAAAAATCACAGGCACAAACACTTTGAAAGCAATTTTGCAATAGGGAATTGATAGCTTAAAACTTAAACACTCAAAATGATGTATAGATTCACTGCAATTTTTGTCAAAAGTCCAATAATATCCTAATAAAAATTTAATGCTAGTAAAAATTTTATGCTAGTAAAAATTTAAAAAAAAATTCAAATCACACTAGGCCCTGAATAACCAAAGAGCTAAAGACATCACATTAACCTGATTTCAGAATATACTTTCAAATTATTATAATCAAAATAGTACAATTTTTATAGTATTAAAACAGATATACCAATGGAACCTGACCAACTGAGAATTCAGAAATAAATGCACACATTTGTAATGTTTATCTTTGATACAGGTGTTAAGAACAAACAAAGAGGGTACCAAAGTCTTTTCTATAGCCATTGTTAGGAAATTGAATATCCAATGCAAAAGAATGAATTTCAATTTACTTTAAAAAACATTTGCTTATTTATTAGGCAGTGTAATGAAAAAAGATAGGGAAAAAGAGAGATTTCCTACCTTTTGGCTCACCCTACACGTTGTTACAACAGCTGGGGCCAGATTAAGTAGAAGTCAAGAGCCAGGAGCTCATCCTGCTCTTCCACGTGTGTGGAAGTGTTCCAGAGACTCATGCTAGGTCCCAGTGCTTTCTCAGGCACATTTTCAGGCAGCTGGAATGGAAGTCAAGTCAGCAAGACTCAGACTGGCAGTTGGACGTGAACTGTTGGTGGTGCAATCATAGGTTAATTCATATTCCTGACCCTCAGGTTTAATTTAGATTTTTGCCATTCCATTTGCCATTGGTTTTAGATGGGAAGCAATAATTGTGTCCAGAGAAATGCTTTAGAAAACAAGAGTTGTATGTAATTGATGAGGTCACAAGAAATGTAAGTTCATGAAGGTTCAAAGGATTGAACTGACAATGTTGTTCATAAGTTATTTCTCCTGGAAGAAGCTGGACCATTTCCTTAAAAGAGTTCATTCATGGGAGACTCTCCATGGTCGAATGACTGTTAGTGACCAAGTCAATACTTTGGACCAAGTCTGACTATCGATCAGCTCCTGCTTTTCAAGGGGATTTGGGTAATTTTTTTCACTTTTATATACTTTTCATGTTTCATTCTGAATCATACTTCAGATAGACTGAAGTCAGAGTTAATAAGTTGCTTTACCTGTGATATGTAGATCAATATTCCTGCTTAGTTTTTTCCAACATTTTTTTTCCTCTAATGAGTAAATTTGTTTTGATATGTAAGGACAAGTCAGAGTCAGATAAATCCATCATAACTTTTAAATAAACGTAGAACAGTAAAAATATAGGAAGGTAATTTTTAAAAAGATGGTTTTTTATTTGGCAAAAAATTGAAGTCCATGTAATGAGTCTTCAAAAGTTTATGAAAATGTATTTTAATAAAAGCTAAATAAATTTCAAAAGCTTTTTATTTAATTTAGGGAATAGCTGGTATTTTGCCTCCCACATGTATCCACACATCTATCAAAACAAAATATTTGCACTTGTATCAATGACAGTAGCTATCATTATAGGATAGAAATAGTATAGAAAAGATATTCACATGATTTACTCTATTCTTATTAATCTTCAAAGAAGCACTTATTTCCTTCTCAATTGCTCAGTAACCACATTGTATTAGCTCATAAGGCCATGCATCTAGCCAGTGTTGTGTAATATTTAAGCACCTGGATCATGGTGTCAGATCTGTGTATTCAAAATCCATATTCTTCAATTTTTTGCTGAAAATTACTTTGTCTTTCTAAATTCTCATTTCTTGACTATGGAATAAAAATCATAATTTTTACCTTCCCATTGTGTTACTTTGTGAATTGAGTTAGATGTTCAGTGAAAAAGTGTGGCAAACTACTTAAGGCATATTGAGAACACACAAAGTACACACATAAACATACACACAAACATAGACATTCAAGCTAACATCCAAGCTTGTGTTTCCAGTCTTCTCGGAACTTAAAAACTCAAACTTTCTCTAAGGTCCTTTGCTCTGTCTTCATCTCTACATTTTTTCTAATTTATCTGCATTTTAGCATCCATTAACATTCCCTCTGTCCACAATTTGAGCAAAGACCATCAGATTCTAATTTCGTCTTCAAGCCCAAGTCTGGTTTATTCAGAAAGCATCTTTGTCCCTCCAAACTGAACTCTGAACCCATAGAATCCAATATATTCTTTCTCTAATGTTATTTATTGCAATTTACAAAATATAATAAAGGTCTAAATATCTGTGTCCACCAATAAATTATGAGATCCCCAGGACAAGAACTATGTTCTAGCCCTCAGTATCCCTCAATGTCCAGCACTGGTCTGAGACAAGGAACATCCTCAATAGATTTTGAGAGGACAGATGAAGAATCAAGGCAAGGATACATCCAGAAAACAGTTGATCCACCACTTCTACCATCCGCATGGATATTCCAAGCCATATTGTACAGGCACTGAGTAGAAAGGAGAATCAGGGATTCAAGAAAAATGCCCTTCCAGAGATGTTTTTATATGGGTTCCTTTCTGTCCCAACCTGCAGGACATGACACTCAAACCCTGAGGGTGGACTGGGAATGCCGGGCTGCTAGCCCCGGGCTGCTGGCCCAAGAAACACACGGGCACTCGTACTTGGTGGAAAAGAGTGCCTCTCTCTTTATTTTTATTCCTCATATATATACCTTCTTCTCTAGGGGAGGGGGAGAAAGGGAGGGATTTTCTGGGAGTAATTATCTTCACTGAAGCAGGGAAGGAACTAATCAGCTATATTGAAACAGGGAGGAACTAACTATTTGAACAGGAACAAGGGTGGAGGTTCTATTCTGCTTGCTCTACAGAGGATGTTTTGGCCTAATATCCTGCTTGCTGTAGCCCTGCCTGCAGGTTTTTGCAATGCAACAGGCTGTCAGGAAGGCCAAGTCTAAGGCCCATAAGTCTCTGGCTCCTAACACCTTTCCATGGAGCAACATACATACTTAAAGGCTGAAAGTTAGAGAAGTCAGTGATTTGGGACAAAGAATTGAGTATCTGTCCTTACTTCTCTACATTTACCTTAGACTCTCTCAAAAAGCAGAATAACGTATGGCAGAAACATCTTCAGCTCACTCACAGTTCCTCCAAGAACACAGCTCCTGAGCACAGTCTTCAGAACTCACTACATGAATAATACACTCTGACCCAGTAATCCTTGGACTGCATGATTTTTACTAGGTTTTACTCTATCTTGGAAAGAATTCCACACACTATTAATTATATTATTAAATAATTAGTTATTTAAATAACTAATTATTTAATGATAGAGTTCTCGTGAGAAACAGAGCCGATGGGATAACTACGTAAGTATGGAAAGAAAGAAAAAGAGAGAGACAAGGGGCAATACGTTAAGGGAACTGTCTGTCATGATTTTGAAGCCTGAGAAGTTCCACAATATGCTTAAACACTATGGAAGAAAATAGGATGGCTCAGTACAAATCCAGAGAGGCTCAGGAGCCAGACAATTAATAATGTAATTTCCAGTCCAAGCTCAAAGGCCTGAGAATATATTGGCTACTGGTCTAAGTCATAGAGTAGGAAGACCAGAGAATCTAGAATTCAAACTGCCAAGAAGGTGAATGTCTCAGGTCTAGGAGATAGACAGCACATTCACCTTTCCCCTTGCAGGTCTTTCTGGTCCAGCAATCAACCTGAAGGTCTCCCCCACCTACCTAGGTGAGAGAGGATCTTCCTTACTCAGTGTAGATATACCCGATATCATCTATTTAGTTACCTTTTCACCCAGCCAAATTCATATCTAAAATTGCCTATGAACTGCATAAAATTGGCAATGTTCAAATGTACCACTTCCTCACCAACCCCGCCCCAATATTGATGGATGTCAGTTTAGACCAGTGTTTTTCAGCTTTGATCATCTTTAGAAAGACCTCGGAAGCTTTTAAAAATTATAGTATCAGACTGTCAGTTCCACAGCATCCTCCATCGATTAAGCAGACCTTAAAGTCTGATTTCTTGTAAGTGAAGCACCATTGAGCTGTCAGTTGAACAACACCAGTCAAAGATTGGTCCAAGTCCCAGAGGAATGTTCAAACTGTTACAGGCCCGACAGGACAGAAAGGATGGAAGTTTGTCTTCATCTGCTTGAGGTGCTGTTGTTAAACACCCTACACTGAGGGATTGATTAACAATAGCAGTCTATTCCTCACAGCTCTAGAAGCAGGGATGTGAAGATCATAACACTGGGAGATTCAGCATTGGTAAGGGCCACTACGTTGTTAATAAAAAGTGCTTTCCTGGGGTACCCTTTGATTGTAGCAAAGGCAAGACTGTTCCTTGTGTCCTACTATTTAAGGGCTACTAATCTTAGTTAGGATGTCTTTGTTCCCATAATCTCATCATCTTTCAAAGGCCCCTGCATTCTAATTCTATTGCACTGGTTTAATATGTTAAGTGGAGGCATACTCAGACCTACAGCAAAATGTTTGGAAATGTTTGTGGCACTAGACAAGCAAGCTTATATTTCTTGAATCTAGTTTTAAATGTAAATAAACTAATGACAAAAATGCAGTTAGCTTCAAAAGAAATCTTTCAATTTCTCCCACAAGCAATGCTTGTGAATAATTAAATGTCTGCCCCAATGCCAAGAACACACTGGTCTCCTGCTTTGAGCCAGTGCTCCTACCAGCTGAAACATTAAGGTCAATAGTTGATTGTCCAGGCAGAGCATTCAAAGCACCAGGGCACAAAAGGGTTAATGAGTAGTAGGCGTGGAAGGTTGGGGTTATAAACCAGGAACACTAGCCCTCCCAAGTTAGATAGATTTCTTTCTGTTTAATTGCTCTTAAAACACACACACTCTCACACAACACGGAAGGTGAGAGCTGAATGAACTTCTCTGGGTAATGCCTTGAAATGTTTTCCTTATGAGAAGTGGTGTTGAGTTACAGCGTGCAGGCTGAGAACAAGGAGCAGAGAAACAGCAGCTCCAATCCGCCCCCCCCCACATTTTTCCTGGGCTGGTCAGAAGGTGGGCATGAATTGACGTGGAGAAGACAAGTGAGAGGTCCAACTGTCCGGTGGCTGGAATCGACTGCTCTTGGAATGACCCAAGGGTAGTGTTTAGCAGGGTTTAGCCAAGGCCAGCTAAGCAGGCACAGATGCTCTGCTGCTGTGAAATGCCACGCAGGCAGAGACTGACAAGCAGTAGGAGCTGAGCTGTTTCCTGCTGTGTCCAGGGGAGGGGGCTCGTTCTGGCAACTCTGCTGCTCCTGCTTCTGGTCTTTGGCTTCCTCTCCACTCAAGGTAAGCGAGGTTCCAAGGGAGGGTAGGCTGCAAGGGGAAGACTTTGCATCATGAACAAGATCCGAAAGTTTTTCCGAGGAAGTGGGCGAGTCTTGGCATTTATCTTTGTAGCTTCTGTCATCTGGCTGCTCTTTGACATGGCAGCTCTCCGCCTCTCATTCAGTGAGATCAACACCCGGGTCCTCAAGGAAAGCATTGTCCGGAGGGAGCAGATAGGATTCAAGATTCAGCCGGACCAAATGAAGATCCTTTACAGCAGCAAAAAAGACATAAAGCCTCTACAGAGGGGAGATGGGAAGGGGGAAAGGGACAAAGAGAACTTCAGAAAGAGTGAGGAGAGAGTGCTCAAGGCTGAGAATGACTTGTACCAAACTCATTACGAAAGAAGAGTGCCTAACGCCCTGGGAAGAGGCAAAGTTTTGCCTTTGTGGCATCCTGTCCATCTGCAGACTCACCCAGTTACTCTTACCAATCAGCAGGCAGAAGAGAGAGGCATCAAACCTGAAATTTCCTCTAGCCAGGTGGCAACAAAGCAAGCAGCTCAGGGTGCTCAGAAAACCCCTTTCAGGGCAGCCGGAGGAACTCCACGGATCAAAACAGAGGCACACACAGAATTTGCTGGTATAAAACAAGAGGACCTAAAGACTCTTAGCCTAGGCAATGACACATCGAAGCAAGTGCCTGAAACGGAACTGAATTTGACCACCAGCCTTAGTACTTACTGGTCAAATCAGCAATCAAGATCAGTGGCCAATGAAAGGACACACCCTGTCAGCCCACCAGTGCCAAAATCTAGAGAAGCTGTAATCTTAAATAAAACTGAGACTCAGAGCAAAAAACGAAATGCAAATAAACACAAAGTCAGTAAGGGTCTTCCTTTTTCCAAGTTTCTTGCCAGTTCCAATCTCCTAAAGAAACACTCTATTAATGAGACACAGTTGGGAGGTATGCCAAAGGATGACGGAACTAAAGTGGCCCCTGCAAAGACACTCAATTTCTCTGAAACCCATGTTGTGATTATAACCAAGCAGGAGGAACTGAAGACAGATTATAAAGAAGTCCCCAGTCCTAAAACCAAAAGCATGTTTCCTAAAGTACTGCGTGCAAGCCAAAGTAAACATGCTTACAGGAGTAGAAGTCAGGCACCTTTCCCTTCACTTACTTCACAGAGAGCAACAGTGTCTCAAGCCATCCAGACCTTAGCCACATGGAGGGCAGCAGCGAAACTCAACTCAACTGCCAAGGCCCAGACTGCAGGATCCAATCAGAGTCAAGAAAAAGCCTTTTTACCTGAGGACAGTGGAATGCATCAGGTGCTGAGAATCGATGTGACACTTTCTCCGAGGGACCCCCAAGCCCCAGGTCAATTTGGACGTCCTGTAGTTGTTCCCCAAGGAAAGGAGCAAGAGGCCAAAAGAAGATGGAAAGAAGGAAATTTCAATGTCTACCTCAGTGATTTGATCCCAGTAGACAGAGCCATTGAAGACACAAGACCAGCTGGGTAAGATCCATTTCTTTTGTTTTCTGGTCCCATGTGCTTTGGCATTCATGTAGAGTGGATTTATCTTTTGATAATTGGGGGTGATTTGGGTCACCTAGAAAATTAATTAATTATGAGATGTATTAATTATGAGATGTCCACTAATTAGCACATGCATATAGAGATAAATTCTATAATGTTGTTCTTTCTTTAGTGATTTCCAAGAGCAGGATAATAATGACTTACATTTGCAGAGTTTCACTATTTACCTGCATAGATTTGGAAAACTTTTCATAGGAACCTTGGAAAGGAGGTGGCAGGGGTTATGCTTCAGATGACCAGGTCAGGGCATTCAGGAGTTTTGTCCTTCTCCAAAGGTAAGAAAGCTATGAATGGGCCTCCAAGCATTGGGTCTTCTAAGAAGGAAATCCTGTACTCCATCAGCAGAGGCTGGATCAAGTCATAAACAGCTGATGTGATGCGAACACAACTGGGTTCCTGGATCTTTTTGGCCCACTTATAAGTGAGGTACTTTGAAGCCATATGAGGGTTGTTTCAAAAGGTTCATGGAAAAATGAAATTAAAAAATAAGTTTATTTTGTTGGAAGAAATTTGGATTACATGCATATAAAATGAGTATTTAAAAAGTTCATGGAAAATACACATTATTCAATATATGAAAGAATTTCCCTCTTTCTTGGTAAAAAAAAATGTTCAATAGTTGTTATAGGAATCCAAGTCTTTGAAAAATTAATGTATCAAGAATCATTTAGAGAGGGATCATCTTGGGAAAGTGACAACCCTCATCTTTCAATTCATACGATGATGAACAGCACCAAAAACCAAAACAGATGTATCTTAATTCCACTTTTCAAGGTCTTTTTGCAATGACCTTATTGTTTCCTAGACATTAATTTCTATTACAGGTTGAAGTATGCCTGGACATTCAGTTGTCTAAGCAAGACAATGTCATTCTGGTAGCAGAAATGAATGAATACCAAGATTGAGAATTAGCACATGTGATGTGCAGTTATGGCCTTGTGTAACTTCAGTAGAAATTTTTTCCTTTGTGATCTAGGTAGTCAGGGCTTCAGTTTGGCCAGTGTTGCCCGGAAGCAGACAGATGTGTATGCACCTTTGTTCTTATTAGTAAGCTGAGTCTCTTCATTCTGATATCAGTTACAATGAGACCATTTTAAACTCTGAGTCACTGGGAAATGACTATCAGCACGTTACCAACTGCCTGCTTAAATCAAGCACAGTGCCATTTTTAATTCCTCACCTCATTGATACTCCCAGTATTGAGGAGAGTTGAAAGTTACTCAAAGATGAGGAAACAGAGACCCAAATGGGTCTTCATGAGTAAATACTTCATAGAATCCAGTTCCCCTAAGAATACCACTAGGTGAACAAAACCAGACGTATTGATTTGATTCAAATACAGCTGTGTTCCTGTGAGGATGCAGCCAGCAATTCTACAGAAAGGATTTTTAAAAATGTTATGATGTACCATCTTCCATCTCTTACTGATTATTCCCACCCCAAATCCTTAAAAATCGTATTAGACCTGTTCAAACTAGAGACCCTGTCTATCCCAGTATCATTTATGCCAGTTCTGAACACAAATTGGGGGGCAGGGGGAGGAAGAAGTTGCTGTTATAGAGAGCTCCAGTTCCAACCTAGAGAATGGGAAATGTACAAGGCTCAGAAGTGAGTCATAATCATGTTACCCTCTATGTGCTCTACTGAAGGCTAGGTGGTTCCTAGCCCTTGCTAATTTCTGTAATTTGGTCTGCAGAAGCTTGGCATTGCAATCCAGGAAAGTTAGCCAGGTTCTGTCTGGAGTAGAAGCTATCCAGCTGCAGAAGATACTGACACGTGGACATAAAATGATGAGTCAGAGAGTATGTGGTCAGGCCTCCTCCTTCTTATCACACAACCCACCTTGGCTAAATATAGGCAGTTTTCCACAAGCTGCCTGGCTGATCTGATCCATAAAGGACACAGACTTTCCAGCCCTCATAGCATCTGCATGCGGGTCCCCACCCTGAACCACTGGCATTGCTTCTGTGCTACTGTCATGAAATTGGCTCAATTTTTAGCCCCTCCTTTTACTTAACCACTCAAAGAGTATGTGGGCATTGTGGATGTGTACACTAAGATAGCAAAAATGGAAAACATTTTATTCATCGGGCTAGTCAGATTTGGGATGAGGTCTATTTTTCAGCTTAAGTTTATTTTTACATTTGCTCAAAAGTATTTTGGAAAGCACACAAGAATGTATCCTGCAAGAAATTTTTTCTTAATAAAATTTAAGACTCAGCAAAAAGGCATGTGGTATCTGTGTCGGAGAGACAATCTTTCATAAGAACATAGGAGAGTTACCTTAAAATTAGCTATAGCATCAATCCACACTGCAGCCTTTACATTTCAAAGTTCAGGGAAATTTCTCCCTAACTGCTTTTTCATTTTTCACCTCAGCCTCCAAAGTCCCTACTGTGGATTAATGAACAAAGCCACTGACAGGTCATAATTGTTGATTGAATATAAGTTGAACCCAAAAAGATAAAAACCATAGATGTCTTATATTCAGTTACATTCTATTTCTGTCAGGAAATATCATAAGTAGTTACCAGTCATTACTGCCTTATGATGAATGATATGCTAGGGCAAGACTAACATGAACAGGTACTGGGGTATGCTGGTCCCAACCCCATTTGTATGAAGCCTGAGAACAAAACAAAGTAATGCTCGGGTGTTGGCAATTAGAATGGTGATTTCTTACATGAGGTAGATTTAGGTGCATGAAAGCAAACTTTTTTTGAAGTCATAGAAATGTCCAGTAATTTGTCAGTAGTCGTGAAGATATAGCTGTATGTATGTATCCAAATTAGTTAAATTGTTTGCTTGCTATATAAATGTCACTTCAGTAAGTATTCAACACATTGCTCAAACTTTAAAAAAATCGGTAGAGACAAAACTGATTCCCAGGACAAATTGCCCGAGAATTTTTGTTTATTTGTTTTGTTTTTATCCAACGTGATTCCCAAAGAACTGTTCCTGAGATGGGAATATGCAGTTGAACCAGTTCTGCCAAAAGCACAAGTGCTCCTTTCTCGTGTCAGTGTTACTCAGTATGTTGTGAGAGTTACCTGTGTTACCCATTCCTGCGGTGTAACCAGGGGCACTATCCAGGGTGGCCCATCAACACAATGATCATGTTTGTGTGCTAAGCCCACTGTTGGGCACAACTGTTTTTACTAACTCCATCCTTTTCAAACCTACCTCTCCCCTTACCTTACATCACACCAACCATTTTCTCTCTTTTTTTTTTTTTTAAAGATTTTATTATTATTGGAAAGCCGGATATACAGAGAGGAGGAGAGACAGAAAGGAAGATCTTCCCTCTGATGTTTCACTCCCCAAGTGAGCCGCAACGGGCCGGTGTGCGCCGATCCGATGCCGGGAACCAGGAACCTCTTCCGGGTCTCCCACGCGGGTGCAGGGTCCCAAAGCTTTGGGCTGTCCTGGACTGCTTTCCCAGGCCACAAGCAGGGAGCTGGATGGGAAGTGGAGCTGCCGGGACTAGAGCCGGCGCCCATATGGGATTCCGGGGCGTTCAAGGCGAGGACTTTAGCCGTTAGGCCACGCCGCCAGGCCCTAACAACCATTTTCTCTTACACACCCTCATTTATCACTGCTTGACATTTAGACGTAGCATACCCCTTGCGAACTATGACTTGAGCTTTGTTTCATGTTCCCTTAGCACTGGGCACAGAGCTCTGAACTTCATGACACAGATTTACACTATAGGTGTGTTTTTGAAATTTGATATTGAGAGGCAGTAATTCAAATGAAGTTTAAAATAAATCTTTGATAAATGCACAATGGTCATTTTGAATATACAGAATATGTTAGAATTTCAGTCTAGCAGAACTACATCTTGTTTAATGCTGTGTTTGGTTAATTCATTTTAATTCATTTTATTTTTAATCAGTTGCATTGGTTTTAGTATATGTGCAGCCAAAGTGAGCGCTATTGCATTGGTTTTAATTTTAATGCTTTGCCTTTCAAGACAGAAAAATCTCATTTTATTTACAAGAAAGCTTTATGCCAGTAAATAAAATACAATTATGTTATTTCTTTTAATTTATACCTACAAAACAACCTTAAAATTCTATTTTGTCCTTTATGTTAAAGTTCCATGTCTAATCACACATGCCAGTTTTGCTAAAATGTGCTCCTGTCTACTGAAAACCCACGACAGTTCTACTAGAAGAAGTCTTATCTTTTGACCTATAGCTATAGTTAAGAAGAAACTCCAAAAATGAACTCTTCCTAAATCTGAATTTAGAGAAAAGTGGCTCAAAGGAATCTTTCTACTAGCATTTAATTTTCAGATTACAGAAAGAATTACAGTATGTGTGTTTGCAACTATTATGCTGTCATAACTTTACCTAAATTGTTAATTTAATGCTTTCCTATAGAACTCTGACAAGCCCCTCAATGAAACACTTAAAAATGGGTCTTTATTCTTTTAGTCCAGAGCAGGGACTGTCAACCATTAATTTGACTTCTTCCTACACAGCTTGAGAGTTTCCTTTGGGCACATATGAGAGGTAAAAGATAGCATCGTGCCTTTGCCACAAACCCATCCAAATTACAGAGAGGAAAAGAAAACTGTCTGGAACCTTAATTTTGACCTTGGTAAGGTCAAAAGCTTTAACTGTGATATGGGAGAACAGAGGAAGTGTGAGTGAAGAGGACGCAGAAGAGGGAGATGGGGAGAGGAAATAAACTCATCACCAAGACTCTCAAACTTCAGATGCCTAAAAGGTCTTCAGGGCTGGAAGAGAGTTTTGTTTTTATGGTTTTTTTTTTAATCTGATGGAATTAGAGTGCTTTTGTGAATAATGATGAATGGAGAACATTATCTAAAGTTGAGTAGATAAGTAATTTCGCTCCTGGGAGGGTGAGGGGTTGCATCTCACACGATTGTTTATAAGGCCTGCTTCTTGCTTTTGCTCCTCCAATGCATGACTGCCACACAGTAACATTTACTACACAATGGCTGGGTGCCTGTGTGGGTGAGTGGGCACATGTATGCACATGTTCATTGTTGAACTCATGTGTATTTGTGTGTCCAGGCATAATGTTCTATTTTCCTGAAAACCCAGGTAAGGGACACAGAAATGAAATAAATAAAAAAGTGTTTAAAAGGTTCAGGCTAGCTTATAACAAAAGTTAAATAGGACCAAGAGATGATTACTGAGCCTTAACTATTTTATTTAACACAATCTCCCCATAACTAGGGCAATAATAAAGAGAAAAATAGTAAGAGGAGAGAAATGTGAAACATATTTCTTCAATTAGTTTAAGGAGAAGAAAATAGTTACCCAGAGTCTAATTAATGTAACACTGAGAAATGTTAACGCAAATCAGCGACTTGTTCTTCCTAAACATTATTAAAGAGCTAGAAATACTCTTGGAAGAGAGTAATTAGCAAATGTAGGAATTCAAACCTGTTTACATTGCTTTTTCACACATCTAACCCAGTGTCTAATTTAACCAACAACCTAATTTTATCTGGTTCTTTTGTCCTGGAAAGTAACTTCATGTTGAATGTTCCTGACCTACCCATTCAGAGCAGAAACTCTCAAGAGAGGAGCACATTTTTCCCCCTCAAAGGTCAGAAAATGAATGGTAAATGGAAACATAGAAGCTCTATTTTGTGTATTTTTCTTCCGAGGCTGAGGTGTTCACAGTCTGTTGGGGAAAAAAAAATCTGTATTATTCTAAATTCAGGTAGTTTATAAACTTGAACTGCTTCTAAAATCTTGATATATGGACAAATGAGAGCCGTAAGAATATAAGCAAATGAGAATTTACATAGGGCTTACTGTTTGATTTCTCATTTGATCCTTGAAAACATTCTCTGAGATAGACTTGAACATCATACCAGCTTTTTTTTTTTTTTTTTTTTTTTATTTTTAATTAATTTCATTGCATTATGTGACACACATTTTTTTTTTTTTTGCACTGGAATTCCCCCCGCCCCTCCCCAAGCCCTCCCCCTCCCACGGTGGATTGCTCCACCCCGCTGTATTTCCATAGTTCAAACTCAGTTGAGATTCTTTCATTGGAGGTTTTGACCAATCGTAAAGTCCAGCATCTAATTGTCCTGGCAAATTCAACGGCTTCCTGGTGAGACCATCTCTGGTCCAAAGGCAGAACCAGCAGAGCATCATCCCAATCAAGTAAAAAACTCAACCCAATATTTACAACCATTTACAGCATTATGGCATTAATTGACACGGTATTGATTAACCAATATGTTACTAGGAAAATGCATGTTCTCGACCACAACCTGTGACTTCCCCATAGACATTTCAACCTTGGTTTACATTCAACCATGGTCTATATACCTTAAAATGGCTATAGATTGCTATTCAGCTGTCTCTTGTCTTTTTCAATGTTAGTATTTAGCATTTTATAGCATTGAAGCGTGATTTTGCTGAACCTGGCTGTTTTTCGGGTAGTCCAACTCTATAACTTTAACAGGACAAATGTCAACAGTTCAGGTGAATATTTTTGGGAGGGGTGTGCAGAGAAATCCTCAACACCCCAGAGAGGAGTATCTGATCTTTGTGTCCCACCCAGTGAGTCACAAGTGCATCCCGGCTGGCCACTTCCTGTCTGCTTCCAAGCCTTCCCATCTGTTCTCTGTCTGTCTATTCTAACTTGTTTGTTCGTGTTTGTTATGAGAGGTTTCTGGAGCAATCCTGATGGTCCTTACAAAAGAGAGTGGGGACCCAAAGTTGGAAGCAGGCAAGGGCCAGAGGAAGCTCCCCTCCCTAGTTCCGAAGGAAGCTTACTGTCCTTCTGTTTCCGAGGACCGTCCAGGGATCCTGGCTGTCGCACCGATGTCCCTGAATCCTGCAAGGCAGGAATTGGGCTTCTTCCATCCCATATTGTAGGTCCAAATGGGGGTGGGCGACCTCAGAGTTCCTGGCCTCCGAAGGCACTCCTTTTCTCCCGTGGTCTCCTTGGCAGTAGGGATGTAGTCCTCGGTGGTCGTACTGATAGTCCTTGGTGAGGCTCCGGGAGTCTTCAGGGTTGGGACACAAGCCTCCTCCTGTCCCCCTGCTCCGCTCTAGGGTCTGCCACCGACTCTATGCGTATGACTTCCTGTTAAGAGGTTGTTAGGATTGCTCCTGATTCCCTCCACATGTCTTTGTAGTTTTGCTATTGTCTAATGCTGACTCGAGACTGCTTTCTATGAGTTACCAGTTATGATCCTGATGGGTTATATTTCCCCCGTCTTCCTCACACCTACTGGGGTGATGTAAGATTTCTCTGCCCTCCCTCCCCATTTCCAAGTGTCATAGGGCTTTACAAGTTTGTTAGGTTTTACAATTCTTGATGTAGATCATAAGCAATCTGACTCATATCGATTGTTGGTTCATTGGTTACTTCACAATGTCTTATTGCTTGAGATACAGGCTGTTTGGGGTTGAAATAATGTTACTGTTTTCTGCATTGACATCATTTCATAACAGCCACATCATCACAACCACAACAACATCATCAACACCAGAGTATAGCACCCTGGTAAAATAATGGGCAGCTGAGTAACCAACACATGCTTAATTAAAAGGAAACACAGAAGTCTTTTGGGAAAAATGATGCCATCGTCTGCTTCATGAGCATGTGATGAATTCTAGTAGTGGAAAGAGATTATTTGGGAGCAATCAGACATACATAAAAAACTTTACTGTTGTCTTGTCCAGTCTGTCCCGCCCCCCATCAAACTCTGGAAATTATTGATGCATTTTGATGCCACACTCGACCCGACCAGCCCTCCACACAGCCCAGATAAAAACTGGCATAAGCATCTCTATTTAGCAATCCCACCCCTATCTTGGTTCCGTGTTCATCAGAGGGGTAGTTACCCAGGAGGAAGATGCCCACCACCTCCCAACTAGGACACTCAAGTTTCTGGGTCCCGGCTTGGTTGGCAACCCAATCTGGTTATAATAGTTCTTATGGGTACTCTCATTCAAGCCTCCATGTCAAAATTCTAATACTCCCACAGTGTTTATGTTTACCATTGCTGGGAAAAACCAGAAATTCATTTCTATCCCATAAAAAGGCTGGCCCTATTCAAGAGTGTTACTGGGAAGCTTATTCTGATCGTAAAAACTCTGTAGCTCGCCGCAGGGCGGCCAGCAGGCAGAGCCTGGCACCATCTGGTGCACTGGCCGCCCCAAGCCAGGGACCCCCCCACTGCCTTGTGGCGGTGGTCTTAGCATGCTGGCTCCTCGTTCTCGGGTCCGGCTTGGCTGGGCTGCTCCCCCAGGGCCGCCCCAGCCCTGAGGGGCAGCCAGCCTCCTCCAGGCCAGCAAGGTTCCAGTCCCTCCCCCACTCGCCCCACCTGCAGCTTATGGCTGAGGGGCGGAGCTAGCCCTCCAGCCTGGTCTGGAGGTTCCCCTGTAGCAGGCTTACCCTGGGGGAAGCGGTAGCACTTGGGCCTGGGAGATAGCCAGGGACCCCCCCACTGCCTTGTGGCGGTGGTCTTAGCATGCTGGCTCCTCGTTCTCGGGTCCGGTACCAGCTTTAACTATAGCAAAATATGAATCACAGAAGAAGCTGAGGCTTCATCTGTGATAGATAATACCGCAGAGCAGTGTGTTTCATTTCACGTGGTATTTGCTCCCTGTCCTGTGGCCATTCACCATGCCCATCAGCTGGATCTTTCATCCTTCATGTATGTCATTGCCTTTGATCATCACAACAGCCTTGTCAGGTTGATCAAGAATTGTGCTTTGTTAACAGATGAGGACCAAAACAAGCAAAACAAAAACAAACAAAAAACACCGCAAAGAAAGGTAAAGTGATGTATCTCAGGGCTCAGAGCTCACAAGTGACAGAATTTGATGCAATAGTGTTTTGTGATTCTTCTTTCTGGAATCATTCCATGTTCTCATTTGGAATCACTCCACAACATCAGACTACTGTCTCCCTTACCCAGCTGCTCCTTCTTCATAGTGACCATCATCACCTCCACGTGTTTCCTTGCCAGGCTCAGTGAGAGGAATCTGTGCCTTGCTGAGCTTCGCACGTGTGGTGGTGCTTGTCACTTCAGCAGTGCTGTGTGTATTTGTGCCTGCCATATGTATGTATGTATGTGCACATGTGTGAGTGCGTTTTCAGTCCAACTCATCCTTACATCCTGCCTGCAATGTGAAGCTATAGCATATGATGTTCTTATGTTAAATTTTGCCCCCAAATGTCTGTACTAAAATCCTACAATCACAGGACTTATGACTTCCCTTATGACAGAAGTCTTTGTGGTAGAATTTGTTCCAAAAGCAGAGGAAGAGATGTGGGGGGATCGCCCCACGCCCCGTCCTGCTGCCTGGAGGGCGTGGCTTAAGCCTAACCTTCCCCATGGTCCGAGGCACAGCTTCCAGGCCTACACATGAAGTGTGACCTCCAACAGGACTACAAGGTCAAGAGGAGTACAACTTGAACCTGACCTCTGACATGACTGGAAGATCTAGGGAAACAGACATGTCATACAGCCAATTACAATGTCTTTGGTGGGTGTGGAGCCGGAAGGCTCCCTCCTGCCCTCCCCTTCCTTACACTTTAAAGTCTATAACCCGTGCATAATAAAGCGGACATTCCTCACCCTGCTCCAGAAAAAATAATATAATAAATGGAATTCTCCTGCGTTTCACAGATGATAAGCAAAAATGAATAATATTTATTCTGCTCAGTATGCTAATATCAGATTTGGTACTCAAAGGACAGTTTCCCAACTTGAGACTCCAGTACTTTTTGTATAAAATAGAACTCCTTTTTCCTTTCTTTTTTTTATAGTCCTATGCCTTTGGCAAAAATTAAAGCAAATTTCTTCCTGATCTGTAGCTTAGAGGTGCATGAAAGAGTTAGTTTTGCCCCAAGACCTGAGTCCAGATATGCAAAGATATTGCTGAGTTTCTAGTGGATGGTGTAGCATTAGAACATATTACCTAGTTTCAAGTTAGGCAGAGCAAAATACCACACAAAAACACAGGGTGCTCCTGGAGGAAGGTAGAGAGAGGCTTGATTGGACTTGACAAGGAGAAGAACATTTGAGCTGCAACATGCAAAGGAAGAAAGTAACGAAAGTGGGGGGGAAGTACAAAGGGAGTGATTGAGACCCCAAATTAAGCTGTCACTGGGTAAAGAAGAGTGTTGAAAACTTATAGAGCAGTAAGAGTCCATACAGTCCATGCCATCACTCCCAAAACAGCCACAAAGGCGAGGATTGGGCCATGCCAAAATTCAGAACCAAGAACTCCATCCTGATTCCTAGCTGGCTGGCAAGTGTTCATTCTACTGCTTTTCAGTTGCACTGGCGGGAAACTGGATCTGAAATGGAGCACCATTTGAATGGTGCTCTGTAAAGTTGCGTAGAAATTTATCGTGGAATATTGATACTATTTGAAGACTCAGGAGTGATTTCTGAGTCCAGTAAGTTACAGAGATCCGGAGGGGAAAGTGACTTGCCCAAAGTCCCACTGAGCAGGAGAAATAGAACTAGCCCAGAGTTCTCTTATCTCCAGCCAATATTATTTCTGTCACATGGCATCCCTTCTGTGTTACTCCCTCCCATCCCAAGGTCACTTTGACAGCTGCCTGCTGAAAATAGACTATTGTTCAGGGGTAAACACTGATGCGATGGTTTGCATTTCCAAACCTGAACCTGTCGCTTTGGTTGATACAAGGGTACTTCAGGATGCACAGTTTCATTTAGCAAAGTCTCTAGAGTGGAGGTGATGTGTGTGACTGAACTTGTGCAACTTAGTAGCCAGCTGAATTTGAGTGAATGTTAAGGACATTCATTAACCCTAGAAAGAACAGAACAGAAAGGTAGATTTTTATAATAGTAAATTCTCTTCCCAGTGAGAGTGAAAGACAACCCAGTAATGCTAAGGTCTTGGAGAAAAGAATCTAATTCCAGGCAGAGCTCCTCTGATAGAT
Organism: Ochotona princeps; assembly: GCF_030435755.1. Taxonomy (NCBI): domain Eukaryota; kingdom Metazoa; phylum Chordata; class Mammalia; order Lagomorpha; family Ochotonidae; genus Ochotona; species Ochotona princeps. Next base: position 39,028,303 of record NC_080836.1, read on the forward strand.
GCTTGATTCTCCTCCTGATGCTTCCAAAGATATACCAGGACTTGGGGACTGAAGGCCCCTGCAGGCGCACATGAAGGCTGTACTTGAATTGCAAATAGAAACTGAGAAAATATTCTCCTCGACCTTCTGTTCAAACCTGTGAAGCTGAGACTTGGCCTACATAGTGCATTTTGACTCTCTTGAAAGAAAATGAAAAATTCATAGAGAAGAGAGAATGTTATCGTTCCTTCAATCTTTAGATCTCAGACTGTTTTCATTTGATAGACTACATTAAATTCCAGTTAGTGGCTCAGTATTCAGCACATGGGAGCCCAGAGGACAAAACACATCAATTTCTTTACCTCGTAATAGATGACAGAGCACCTGATACATTCAGATTAAAGGACTGCTTGGGAAAGAATAGTGTATTCTGCCAAGATATGTGAATCTGGATTATGGAAAATCACATATTCTCACATGGGTTATTCATCATGAAACTCACTAAGTATTTTAATTAACTCAGCAAATTTTCATAGGAATTATGTGATGAGGCCATTGTTATCTTCCAGTTAAAATTAGGAAACTGAGCCTCTAGAAAGCTGAGTTACTTGTCCACAACCGTGCAGCCGATAAGTGCCAAAAAAGACTCAAGACTTTAGTCCCTCACGTTCTCAGGTTGAGAGTCTTTCTGTTCTGCCAGAATAATGTGCCAGCTCTCTACAGAATGGTCAAATTATCCATGTTAGAGTCCCCATTGGTCTTTAATACTTGAATCGACTCTAGTACCCTAAGTCTGGATTTCCTGAAACTAAACAGAATGGGTTAATTTTTAAATCCTTGTTAAACAGAGGTATTTATTTGAAATATGGGCTACAGAGAGAGAGAGAGAGAGAGATCCTGCATTTCCAGATTGATTCCCTAAATGACAACTTCTGGCACTGGGCCAGGGTGAAGCCAGAAGCTCAAAATCCAGCCAGATCTCCTACATGGGTAGCAGGAACCCATGTGCTTGTACCTTCTCCTGCTGTCTTCCCAGACACATTAGCAGGATATTTCATCATAATTAGAACAACTGGAACCCAATGCAACACTCTGACATGTGATACCAGTGTCCCAAGCTCTGGCTTAACTGGCTGTACTGGAGCATTGGTCCCCAGAATGGGTTAATTATTAAGTGAAGCTTGGGGACTGTAGAGTCAAAGACCCAATTTATGTAATGAATGAATGAAAGTATGCACTGAAAATATGATTTATTAGTTTCAAGAAAGGTTTTTTTAAAAAGATTTATTTACTTTTGTTGGAAAGTCAAATTAACAGAGAATGAGAAACAGAGAGAAAGATCTTCCATCCGCTAATGGCCACAAAGGCTAGAGCTAAGCCGATCCAAAGCCAGGAGCCAGGAGTTTCTTCCAGGTCTCCCACACAATCGTAGATTTCCAAGGCTTTGGGCCATCCTAGACTGATTTCCCAGGCAACAAGCAGGGAGCCGGATGGGAAGAGGGGCTGCCAGGATTAGAACTGGCACCTGTATGAGATCCTGGCACATGCAAGGCGAGAACTTTAACTGTTAGGCTACCACATTGGGCCCTTGAGAAAGTTTTTAAACCCAGAAATATCTTGCACTTAAATTAGAATTTACTATAGCTGTGATTCTTCCTCTTAAAGAAGAGACCAATGTTTATAGTGGGAAAATAAGAGCAGAGAAAATTTATTTCGACAGTTGCACCATAGAACATCCGAACTGCAAAGTTTACTGATTTGTGTAAACCACATGGTTGTCAGCATGCACACCTGGTATACAAGCTAATGGAGCTGAAAACCTCTGGTTTTACCCACTGTGTCTTTGAGGAAAGCAACCACGCTGGTTTATCTAGACATGTGGAAAATATTTACAACACTGAAATGACCTAACATCTCAATTATCTAAACCAAAGAGCACTCTGAAACTTTGTGTATGAAACCCCTTGTTTTTTTTTTTTTTTTTTTTTTTTTTGCGATTCTCCTCTTCCTCTTCCTCTTCCTTTAATATTGTCTTTTATTAGGCATCAATGTGAATAACAGCATACAACTTATCAGTCTTCTTCAGTGTGGTTCCTTAAACACATATAAAAATACATGTTGTAAAAAATGCCAGAAGTACTATTTATTTCCTGGATATTAATATCTCCTGGAATCCTTCATGATTTACTCATTTGGGATTCAAATGGTGAAATTAGGCACCATGACATGTTAAGGGGAAGTGGAGGGTCAGGTTTTAATGGATAGAGTTGACTTTCCAGATCTCTCCAATTCTTGAAAGTTTTTCTTAATTCTGATACGTGAGTGGCTTGCCAACAGACCAAAAATCTACTAATTTATAAGAGACAATCATATGCATGAGCCTGTTTGATTACCACTTCCTAACCCATTTCTACTTGCCACTGAATATTTCTAAAATCAAGCAAATTTTAGTCATAAGCTCCCAAAGATTTCTGGGCTTATGCAGAATATGTGCAGTGGACTAGTACTTTTTAGAGCTGACTTATTTTTCAACCTTAAAGATTACAAAGAGTACATCATTGTGAAATGCACAACTTCCAGGAATTTATTTTGTAGAATTAGAGGTGAGAAATTCATGGGAAGCCATGGTTATCTTTCACTCTCCTTGTCACTCAGGCTACTTCACTCTTCTGAGTTTTATCATCTCTTTTCCACTTTAGAAGCTCACTTCGTAAGTATGCTTTCAGAATCTTCTGCCATGTTTCCGTCCATCTTACTTGTTGTTGTGACCCACCCCAGACTTGGATTTATTCATCAGATTTCTTTCTCTTATCCTACACTCAGGTTACCTTCAACACACATATGTATCTGGATAATATTTTTGCCTTTCTAGTTTCAGAACCATCATCAAAGCACTTCAAAAGCCATTTTACTTTGTAGCTTGTTGCTATTATATCTCAGTGCCTATCATGGTTATCCTTAATATTCCCCATTCTTCTTGGTTCCCTGACCCCACCACAATAGCAAGTGACCTTTCCTCTAGTATGAGCTTCAATTTTTTTCAACATTTCATCACATATGTATAAATTTATCTGTATGCATTGCCATCCTTTCTCTTTTCTGTCTCAAAAAAGAAATATCTCTTATATTATTAAAGGTTAAATTATAAGCTGCAGTTCATCTTTTTTTCATTTTTTTAAATCAAGGTTATTATAGGCAACCATGGTAGAATCCCATACAAGGAAGATTCCCCCTCTCGGGAAGTTCTAGAATGAGGAAATGAGATCAATAGATGAGCATTATGAGAGTAGCATCAGCAGCTACTGTATAGAATAATGGAAGGATAGATACATTTTGATGGAATAGCCAGAGAAGTATTCATTGTGGCGGCAATATTTAAGGTGCAGTTTTAATGAACAGAGAAAGCAGCCATGAAAGCATGAGAGTAGCCATTATTATATAAACTAGGGAAACAGTAAAGGTTGGACATTTAGTGTTCTTCAGACAACTGAAAAAAAGTAGTGCTGTGAAGGGGGAGTGCGAGGGAATAAGGGAGTGACAAGTAGTTGGAAAGATGACATCAAGTCTTGTCAGCTGCACTTATTGTTTACTTCATGCCATAGAAATTGAATAAAGCATTTTAAACAGGTCAGTGGTGCTGGCATGGCAGAAAGCAAAAATGGAACTTGAGATCTTAATAAAATCTTGAAGAGGGATTTAGGTAGCCTAGTACCCAGGACTGGCACCCGTGGAGGTGTAAATAAGGGGGAGTGGTGTGGAGATAATTTTGACAGCAAAATGGGAAGCAGTTGATGAATTGATTTTGTTTTGCACCAAGAGGAGGGCAAAGTTCAGAATTTTACCTCTATTTCTATAACAAGGTATGATAATATCATAGTAATTAAGAATGAAAATGCAGAGAACTAGCTGGATTGGATGGGATGAAAGCAAGAATTCCATTTAGGCATGTATGTGTACTGTGTTTGTACAGTATGCATGGGGGGTGTCAAGTACTCTGGAATTCAGGGCAGAAACCCAACCTGGATCTAAGTTGGAGGGTATTATCACACTAGACCTTTAGACCTGGATAGAAGCACACAGTGACATAGAACAAACAAGAAAACAAAGTCAGGATCTACCTAGTGATAGTAAGACTGTTCAGAGAGTAAGCTGAAAGGTAGGAAGGTAAGAAGGCTGAAAGGAAAAAGTCAGTGAGTAATGGGAGAAAACCAGGGAAGTACAAATATTTCACAGTACAAAAAATAAAAAATAAAGTTCAGCTGAAGATAATCTTGCAGTATGTACATCTTGAATCCCTGCATTTTAGCTGACAGATTGAGGTTCAAAGCTCTGCGACTTCTCCAAATCAATGATTGGGAAACTGATATTTAAACATCTCCCTAGCTTATTGTAAAACTCACTGTCTTAGTCTTGCAAAAACTGTACTTGTTCACATTTCCATGTGAATCCTCTCTAGGTGAATGATTTTGAATAAGTCAATTTCTCAAGTTTTATTTTGCTGTACTTGAAGAAGAGTGTAAGATTATATATCTCAAAGAGTTGTGTGAAGAGGAAAATAAATGATATATGGGAAATTCTTTATCAACTATAAATTATGTGGCATACAAATATGATTTGTTTACTTCTACTCCTATGTATATAATAGATGCATACATATATATCTTATTTATAAAATAAATAAAATGAATCCATATGACTCAGCTGTCAGAAATCTCCATGATTGCCATCATTCATCTATAAAGAAGAAAAGAGTTGCTACAGGTTTGAAGCTTTAAATTAAAATAATATATAGTGTTTATGATGCTTATTTGTGATCATTGCCATCATTAATTATTGGATTGCTAAAAGTAGCTGTGTTCACAGGATATTGAATGTTCTTTTTGTGGTTTAACTGGGCACCATCCTGTGAATAACAAAACAGGCAGGGGATGGAAGAATGCCCGTGGTGAGACAGTATGAATTACGGACATGGGAAAAAAAACAAGACCCACTTAGCCTTGTCCTCCTTGCCAATGAAATGATTCCTACTTTGGCTACTCGACAGCAGAGTCTCAGCAGGGAACCATTGGGTAGAAATGCTGAAGGAAATTTACTTTTTGGCACATATATTCACATTGTCCAAAAAATACAATGACACATCGAAAGGGAGGAAGAATATATCCTTTGGCACCTGGCAATTAGTACATGGAAAGGACAGTCATTAAGCACTTGGCAGCAGTATATATTTCAGAATACTCTCTTCTGATATGCAACCCAATGACAATAGCAAGAGCTTCCACTTAGTAAATACCTGTACCAGCGATGGTATGCTAGGCACTGTATGTGCTTTCCACTCAGTGGCAAAATACTCTGAGCAAAAAGCATTACTTCATTTTTGTGGGTAGGTAAACTGAAGTATGGGAAGACTAAGGAATATATTACTGGTTGAAGTCAGAAATATGCTGATAAGAGTCAACATAGAATCTAATCTTAGTGAAATCATTGGCATACCCATTGATCCATCGGTGATAGTTGATAGAGTGTGTGTATATGCACATAATCACACTTTGAGACTTCAAACACAGGCTTGTGGATCTCACTAGCAAGTCTCCTGTGATGTGCTTACATTCTGGCCCAGGTGTGCAGAACAGCTCATTCACAACAACCTCCCAACCACCAGTGTCATCATGTGCTTTGTGGATGAGGTGTGGTCCACTCTCCTGAGGTCTGTGCACAGCATCCTCAACCGCTCTCCTCCGCACCTCATCAAGGAGATTCTGCTGGTGGATGACTTTAGCACAAAAGGTAAGAAAATCAAGCTTACTTTCTTGTGAAGAAAGGCAAAATTGAGTTTGAGGCAATCCCAATTTAGTAGGAAGGTTAACAGGATAATTTGATGAGGTGCAAACATTTTACAAATGTTAAATCAGTGCTTCATAGGGAGACCCACTAGCAAAGATCTTCTGAGACTTTTGGAGTGTTTAAGTTCATCTGGGGCTCTAGGGAGTTGGCTGTCTCAAATTTCACTGAGTTATGACCCTCCTGCCTTGTAGGAGTTATTTGCTAGGAATGACCACTTGGAGATGGACACTATGTGCATCAGAGTCCAGAAGATGTTCTGTGCAATTACACAAATCTCTTGCATGGAACTGAATCTGCAAATGCCTTGCAATAAATGAAATAACTTTCCTATGATAATATCTAGGGTTCTTCTTAAACCCCATCAAAAGCATAGAAAGGGAAGTCTTACAGCTTCTTCCTCCAAGAGCAAGGCATATTGTGTGTTCAGTCAGGGTTGGAAAGTCATGGAACTGGAGAGATGTGTCTCTAACAAAGTTCAAAAGCAACATAAAGCATGTTCTTTACATTTCTTTTTGTTACAGTAAAGCATCTCACTGAATTGTCAGCTTGTTTATTCGGTTGTCTCAAGTCCCATGACTGATACCTTATAAATTTCTAAAATGTAACCCAATTCAGAGAATTAGAAAATAGCAAAGGGATGACAGTGTTAAATGAGACCTAAGCCAAATTTGAGACACAGTGACATGAATAGTTTCTTTCGCCCAAGACATTTTGCCATAACCACACTAAACTCAGCAAGGTGAGATGTCGGAAGAAAATCAATAGAAAATGTTAGTTGCCCTGGAAGCATCAACTAACTTAATATCTAGTTACTAATCAGATAAAAGCCTGTTTCTGAGAGGATAGATCCAGTTTGTTAGGGCTGAGGTTTATAGACTTTGCAGAGTCTTTTTTTGAAGAAAATGACCCAAAAAGTATATAGAGGGAGCTGCAAATTGTTTTTGAAATCCATCATACTGGAGCCATTGTCAGTAGCTAAATTAATTTACAGAAAGTGACTAAAAGCCACAAATATACACCCTGTAAAACACTCAGAAATCTTCCTTATGCTGAATCACACTATGGCCACTCCGAAAGAAAGGAAAGATGTGTGAAAGTGGAGGTCAGAGTAGAATATGGCAGTGACTTCAACCAGCTACCACTACATCAGCTTTGGTTTCAATTTGTCTTACTGCAACTCAAGCTTCGAACATTGATTAGCTTCTCTCCTGGATATCAGAAGGAGCCTTAGCACAGCAGCAGAGGAAGGAGTGGTACAGAGGCCTCCATTAAATTTAAATATCCAGACACAGCTAAATGAAAGTGTTCTATTGTGTGTTCTTACCTTGATACAGACTACCTAAAAGATAATTTGGACAAATACATGTCTCAGTTTCCAAAGGTTCGGATTCTTCGCCTCAAGGAAAGACATGGCTTAATAAGAGCCAGGCTGGCAGGGGCACAGAATGCAACAGGTAACAAGTTACTCATCCTTTGTTTTGTTTACATTTTTTGTTCTGTTATATAATTCTTTGCAAACAGAGAGAAAATCTAAGAGAGTAGTACAATGAACAGATTTATCCGATACTTAATTTTACCATTTTTCTTACTTTTCAGTATGTGTTTTATCACACAGATTCCTAGACATCCATTTACATGTACACACTTTCCTCCCTGAAGCTCAGTAAAGGCCTTTAACAGAAATCATGACACAGCACCCCAAGTACTTCAGCAGCCACCACTTAGTAACAGGGATATTCCTTTACATAAGCATAGCTTTCATACCCAAATATCACTGAAGAGATCTTGTTTCCCAATTCCCTAATTCACACACTACGTTGAATTCTTATAGGATGATATTTTGATCAGTGAGTATCCTGTTTCCTCGCAACATTTTTATCCCTTGATTTTGTGTCCATTAATGATCCTTTCTTGAATCAAACCAGCATTGTAATATTGTTTTTCTGTCATTCATTTCTTCTTTTTTGTCTGACATTCATTGGTACCAAGTGCTACTCTATATGCTTTCTGTACTCACTTAGATCTTCACAAAACCTATGAAATAAGTAAAAACATTTCCCCACTTTATAGGTAAGACTCTAGAGGAAGGAACACAGAAGTTAAGAATTCTCCAGGGTGCCTCACCTCATCTAGTGGGAAAGCCAGCCATGTCCCCTGCCCCCACCTCCACCACACACATTGCTGCCTGAGTCTGTGTTCCCGTCTGCTTCCCTGCTCTGAGTGTTAGTTCCCACCCTGCTTTGGTAAGCTGTAGCACCGCCGACCTGTACCAGCTTGGATTCAAGCACATTGTGATGGGGGCTACTTATTGGGCTTCACTTCCACCTAACTAGAACTCATGCATGAAGGTCTTATTTCATTTATCTGGTAATGAATTTCTTCTTTTTTATAATATAAATTTTAATATTTTTTTTTTCTATTACAAAGTCAGATATACAGAGAGGAGGAGAGACAGAGAGGAAGAACTTCCGTCCGATGATTCACTCCCCAAGTGAGCCGCAACAGCTGGTGCTGCACCGATCCGAAGCCAGGAACCAGGAACCTCTTCCAGGTCTCCCCGTGGGTGCAGGGTCCCAAATTTTTGGGCCGTCCTTGACTGCTTTCCCAGGCCACAAGCAGGGAGCTGGATGGGAAGTGGAGCTGCCGGGATTAGAACCGGCACCCATATGGGATCCCGGCATGTTCAAGGTGAGGACTTAAGCCGCTGGGCCACACCGCCAGGCCCAGTTAAGTTTCTTAAATAGCACATTTAGAAAAACATCAATTGGCATTCCAATTTTTTCTGGAGAGCAATTGTTTGCAAATTAAATGAAAATAAGATAGTGAAGAAATAGTTCCATTAGGTAACTTCGAGCTGAGGTCTGGGTGAAAAATATCCAAGGCACTGGAACAAATGGTACAAATGTCCTAAAGCAGAAAGGACTCTGACCTACTCAAGATAAAGAAAGGAGTCCATTATGGCTGGTGAGTACTGATAGTGGAAGAGACAGGTAGGAGATTCATTTGGAGAGAAAGGCAAAAAGTCTTCTGTAAAGTTCTGTGCATCACTGAGGTACTAGAGGTATTACTCTCAATATAGTGTGAAACTGATGAAAGGACATTAAAGAGCTAAGTAAAACTGATTTATGTTATGAAAGCAGACCCTAGTGACTATCTATAGAATGGATGTTACAGAGCTGAAGTAAGGAGGAAGTAAAGAAACCAGTTAGGAGGATACTGCAGGGGTTCCACACCCACAGTCACAAGGACTACCATCATAAATGTAAGGAAAACTGGACAGAAATATTTAGGGGAAAAATTACATCTATTCTAAATATATACAGACTACCTTTCCTTGCCATTATTTCCTAAACAGCTAGGTAACATTCATGAGTATCACAGAGATAAACATTTATAGATATTACAAATAACTTAGGAGTGATTTATAGATGGATTGTTTTATTAGTGAGCAGAAGGATTGCATAAGTCATATGAAAATCTTAAGTCATTTTATATAAGGGGTTGAGCACCCACACATTTTGGTTATCTGTGGATTGTCCTGGAAGCAATACCCCAATATGAAAGAAAGAGTATTTACCAACAGAAGTGTGTACATTACTCTGGATAATGAATGTAGCACTCCAAAGTGCTGTTTTCCATTTCCATTCCTGTCTCTCAGTTAGATGGCAGGCTCTGTGGCATGCACTTTGGGCAACATTAATAGAGGATCTGTGCCTCAGAGATTGGAAAGAAGCAGAACGAAGTCTCTTGATGGGTTTAGTAAACACCTTACCTGAGGATGCTGCAGTGTCCCTAACCCTGAGGAGAATTCAGAAAAATTCAGGATCCTTTAGTTGAGATGGGAATTTAGAGACTTGCACTCAGTGGGGCTGGCTGGACTGGGACTGGTTCCCCCATCTTCTGTAGTACAGATAGGCCGGAGAGCATGCAGCACCTGGAAAGTTCCACAAAACAGGTTGGCAACAATGTCAGGCAGTCACATTCCCCAGAAAGCATTGTCAAAACCGAGATATTCCAGACACGAATTTGAGTGCATAATCAGAAAGATTCTTGACAGTCCCCTAAAGATTTGCCCTTTAGGAGAATGCAAAGCAAAAGAAAGCAATAAGCAATAAAGAAAATTAATCTGAAGTAAAAGAACATGCAGAAATACAAGTCAGTTGGCCCATTTTGGTTCAAGGAAGATTATCAGATTCTGAGAAAATTGGCAAGATTTGTCTACAAAATAACAGGCAGTAATCTCTAATCATTAGAAGGGTATATTATGCCTTAAGGTGCTAGACCATGTGAGGTTCTTCTTGAGAATCTGATTCATGCATAATGGCAAGCTCATTCTGTTGCATGCTGTGAACACGGAGGTCAAAAAGCCCAAGTAGATTTAAAGAATTGACAGATCAGTCAGGGGATATGACTCTGGAAGAATCATTTGCCGTATGAAGGCACGTAGTAGGGAGTATTCACTACAGAACACTAAAATAAAGATTACATTTTATCTGCTTCGTGACATAGCACTTAGCAATGCTGTTAACATTGTCATGAGTATTGGAAATACTCCCCAAATGACAACGGCCATGGCTGAACTGATCCAAAACCAGGAGCCAGGAACTTCTTCTGGCTCTCCTACTCAAGTGCAGCATCCCAAGGACTTGGACCACACTCTGCTGCTTTCCTGGGTCATAAACAGAGTTGTATCCGAAGTGGAACAGCCAGAACATGAACTGGTGCCCATGTGGGTTATTAGTGCCACAAGATATAGGATTAGGGGGCTGGGCCACTAGGCCAGACCCCTAGAAATTTGTAATTTTTTTACTCTTTATTTTTCTTATAGAGTTCCAATGGGAATTCCTCTTCCCACTCTTCCCGATTACTCCTCCCCACACTGATTTCCCCTGTATATAACAATAATATAGTCCTTCAAACACAGTCACAAGTCCATCGCTCTATTTAAATATGTCCTGACAGTGTAAGTATAGACAACGGTAGAAAGTCCAGTAGTAAAGGTAGTTGCGTACCAGTGCAATCCTATACTTGTTTCACTGTTTCTCAGAAAAAGCAGCAGTGCATGCACTGTCCCAGGACAATATTCACCCCAACTGGAAATGCTGCCAGGTTTCACTTTGCACAGAAATCTCTGTGTTCTTGCCTGGTACAATCTGGCAATCTTGTTTTTAAATAAAATATCTGAAAGTAGTACAAGAACATTCATGCATAGGAGGATGCATCTCTTCCCTCAAATACAACAATATGAAATGCCAGACTGATTCGGGCAGAACCTGCTTCCCTGAGGTCCTGGGAATAAGACAGTATCTGTGGAGACCTGGACCAGGTGAAAAGTGAAGGCAGATTTAGGGACCCATCCTTATGCCACTGAGACTGAGGAAGTTTATCCAAGTCTATCTGACCCTATAGACTTGCTGTAAACACAGGGACAATTAGTAGAGAAAAGAAAGATCTTTAAACTCTGGGTTTGAATGCAGTAATAGCATGCATTTTGAGAGAAAATGATTGCTTTCAGCTCATGCTATTGTAACGAAACGGACCTGGCAAGCAGTGTACACATACCCTAAACTATGGCTAAAGGAAAGAGTTCAGTGCAGGCCCTCTTTGGAGGATATTTTAATCCACATAGGCTGCTATAGTTAACTATCTTCCATAGTTTATAAGTAATGTTTATCGCTCACAGTTCTGAGGACTGGGAACCCACAGACCAAGGCACTAGCAGATTTAGTGTCTGAGAAGTACATATCTCCATTTCAAAAAGGATGCATTGTTGCTGGAAGCTCAGATGACAGAAAGATGAAGGAACAAATTAGTAAGAGTACTAATCCCATTCAGCAGGGATTGGGTCACCTTCGTGACCTTTCCCACTTTTCAACCTCTCATGACAGAGACTGGTGGGGCTACAGTTTCAGGTCATAATTATTAGGAGGACACATATAAGAAATCTTAAATATGTTCACGGAAAATTCACTTTATGAGTAAACCATAGGCATTTCATAAATTTCTACATCAAAATAAAGGTACATTTAAATTCTATTTTTCTACTTTTTTCTTTCTGTCGGTAGAGTTAAAGAGGGGTGGGAAAAGAGAAAGAAATCTTCAATCTGCTGGTTCACTCCCCAAATGGGCACATGGCTGGAGCTGGGCCAGTCCAAAGCCAGGATCCAGGAGCTTCTTCAAGTTCTCCTACATGGTGCAGGGGCTCAAACACTACTATCTCAGGTGCATTAGCAGAGAGACGGATTAGAAGTGGAGCAGCTGGGACTTGAACCAGTGGTCATACGGAATGCCTGTGTCATAAGCAATGGCTTAATCCCTTTATGCCAGCCACTAAGTTCAAGTTTTCAATGAATATTTTGAAGTACTTTAGACATTTAGAACAGCAGGGGACAATAACTACAAACTATAAGGTTCTGAAAATTGGACTTATCGAGCATGATTAGGAGATATAAATGCTGTCCTCCAGTGTAGGGGACTGTGGGGGGCCTGGGGTTGGAGGTAGCATTTCTGCTGCTCTGTCTAAAGAGGCTTCTCCAGTGAATTCTCCACCAAGACCTTGGCTAAAGTGGCCCATTTTATGTCAACCAAAACTTCCATTTTTGGCCAAGTAGTTAATATATTCTGAATGTCAGTAGTTGAGAGGTAGCTTACAGAGTTCAATAATGTTATCTCATCTAAATGACTATTCTCACCTTGTTCTTTAAGGTTTCCCATCCTAAAAGTTCCGCTATTTTCTGCCTTCTTTCTTTTGACAAAATAGGCTGTGGAATGAGCTACTTATCTCCTAAAACCACATTGCCGCTCAAAACTGTGCAGCTTTGAAAAACTACTTAGGTTCTTTGTTCATTAGTTTCTCTGCCTCTTAAATAGTAACGTAAACTAGACTCATTTTGTACATTTGTTGTAAGGCTCTGTAAGACAACTCTGCAGAATGGCCACAACAGAGTCAGGCAGAGAATCAGTACTTGGTCAAGGATATCAAAGGCTGTTACAGGCTTATTAAGAGATGAGCTGAGCAGTCAAAAATTGAGGTTGTCAGTTAACACCATAAGCCAAAATGAGAGAAACATTTAAGTCTTAACCAATTACTGCAGTGGCATTGAAAAGAAGCTTATTCATCTAACATTCAGCTTTTCTCCATTAGATGGAATTGAGTGGCAGCACAGAGCAGAGGAACTGTAGGAAACTTCCCAGTGCTGCAGGTTCTCAAACAAACAAAAACCTTCCTCTCTTTCCTGGTTCCAAGACCCAGGGGGCATGAGAGAGGGACAGAAGGGATTAACGCTGAAAAACTATGTCATGATGGAAAAATGTATCTTCTAAACTCTTGTTAGAATTGGTGGAATCATGACTGGGAATCAAGTTTGAAAATGAGAGGGCCCTCTGTCACTGGTGCTGTCAAATCAGCTTTCACAACTGACCATGAGATCCCACATAAGAGACCAGTGCTATTGCACTTCAGATTAGGCTGCCTCCCCCAGTGCTGGCCTCCCGGTGAGTGGCAGGTCAAGTCTGGGCTGCACCACTTCCAGTACAGCTCCCTGCTAATGACGCTTGCCCTAACAGAGTCTAGGAGCACCGTTTCTTGGATCTCATTATAGAATGAAATCGTAAGGACCATGAATTTGGTGAGATGAAAATGCTACTGCTTTTACAATCACCTTTCTGGAGCAATCCCCAGAAAAGTTAAAAATGCACTCCACATATACTCAACATGCACGTTTTCAATTTTTGTTGTTGTTCCTTTTTGAATCTTTAGGTGATGTGCTCACATTCTTAGACTCTCATGTGGAATGTAATGTTGGGTGGTTGGAACCACTTCTGGAAAGAGTATATTTAAGTAGAAAGAAGGTGGCCTGTCCTGTAATTGAAGTCATCAATGACAAAGACATGAGGTAATATTGCTGCAATCTACAGGATGTTATTGGGGCATTAACTATAAAAGCATAAAGTCCTGGGGTTGTTCCTGAAGTGTGTAAAACATAGAGTTTATTCTCAAGTAAACATACACAATTGATATCTTGGAGTTCAAATTCTCTGGTTCAAAAATCTATTTGGTCTCCACAAATTCTTATCCTAAATATCAATAAATTGTATTGATCATTATTTCTTTCCCCTTTGTATTCAGTAACCTCCAAAATATTTATTTTCCTAAAGTTTCATTTCATTTTGTGGGGAACATTTATGTACTTCTAAGTTGTTACTTCCTCAGAAATAGCCAGATCATTGAGAGATATTCAAAAAGTTGATGGAAGAGTATGCATTACCAACACACTATACAAAGGTTTCAAAAAGTTTTCACACCAAAATAAACATATTTTTAAATTCCATTTCCCCACAAAATGTTTGAAATGCTTTTATATTTTTAAATAGATAAATAAATTCAAGGAAGCAATTCAACTGATTTGTCACTAATGCCAATTTTCCTAAATAAGCAAATTTAACTGTTAGATCATCTAAAAAAGAACTTATTTCAAACATTGGAATAAGTAGTGGAACTAATGTGATGAGATTATCTCAGGTAGAACTTTGTTTTATTTTCTGGATTAGTTACATGACCGTGGACAACTTTCAAAGAGGCATCTTTTTGTGGCCTATGAACTTTGGTTGGAGAACAATCCCTCCAGATGTTGTTGCAAAAAACAACATTAAAGAAACTGATATAATAAGGTAAGTGTTTGAAACTTAAGGCTGGGAAGCAGTCATGGATCTTTCTGTAAACGTGTGAAAAGGATTTCACAAAAGAGCTGTCATTCCACAACAAAAATTACAGGTCTGGCCCCTGGATTGACAGATCAAACAAAGTTTCCTAAAAAGTAAGTGTCACACTGCAAAACCTCATTTCTTAAAAATATTATTTATTCATTTTTATTTATTTGAAAGACATACAGAGAGATCTTTTTTCTATTGATTTACTCACCGAAAGCCTACAACTGCCAGGGTCAGGCTGGGCAGATACCAGGAGCTTAAATGCTGGTCCAGGTCTCCTGCAAGAATAGCAAACATCCAGCACTTGAGGCATCACCTGCTATGCTCCAGGATAGGAGGCTGGAGCTGGAAGTGCAGGTGGAACTCAAAACCAGACACTCTGATTTGGAATATGGCCGTCTTCAACACTGCACCAAATTTCCCTTTCCCCCTATAAAAAAAAAAAAAACCCACTCATTTTAAAATTGTCATCTGCTCCTTCTCTCTGTACCCCTGCCTTTCCAAGAAAAAGATAAAAAAAATAAATGTTTTTAAAATGGTCAGCTGCACTCCATCCATCCCTAAACCAAGAAAAATTCACCAACACTATTCCTGTTCTCTTGAAACCTAAAAAAGGCAAACTTTGAATGTGTATCATAAATGCTTTATAAACACTTATAATGTTAGAGCAACCATTTTATTTATCCAAAATCAATCCATAGCAACATATAACATTGTCTAAGCCTGTTGGATTTGATTTTCTAATACCAGAGTGTTTCAGAAGTTGAGAATACCGTTTCAAGCCAGCAGGATACAAAGTTGTCAGGGCTTCCATAGCATTGTCCTTTGCCTGTAATTTATAATTAGTAAAAAAATAATAATGGTAAATAATAGTAATAGAAATATCATTACAATAATATCTGTGTTTAAACTTTTCTTTGTATTTTAATCATTACCTTTCATGGGCCAAGTGCCAAATGCTTTGAACAAACTGAGAAACAGACATAGAAACTGAATATGAATTTAAATTGGTGTTTTATTACTGGAAAAGCTGAGCTGAAGAACAGAGCTTAGGCCTGAAACCAGAGTTGGAGTTTCCTGTGCTTTCCCTGGGGCCTCAGCCTGCAGCACAGCAGAAATCCTGAAACATTCCCTGTTGGGGATATGTTGCGCACACACACAGGTTCCCAATTCCCAAAAGAATGCCAAGTCCAGATGGACATTGCAGGGTGCTTCTCTACTCCCACCTTTCACTAAATAATTCCTGCATTCTGGCCAAGTGTGTTATCAGAATTGACAACCCCAAGGAGTACCATTTATTGTGCATGATGCTCTGTAGAGAACCTGCTTTTCCTAACCAAGGGATTGAGGTGATCATACTTTGCTTAGGGAAAGGAGGAAATTGAGATTTAAACCAGTGAAATGATTTTTCCAGGTTTATGCAACTACCACAGAAAGGATTTTTGGGTTCAAATCCAAACCTCTCTGGATTTACTTATTTATTTTTTAATGTGTTATTTATATGCTTAAATTATCTGAAAACAGAGAGGGACAGAGTAGGGTTGACACCAAGAGCATATTCACTGTTGCATTCACTAATGCATGAAGTAATGAACTGGTCAAAGCCTGGAGCTGGAAACTTGATGCAGGCACCCCAAGTGGGTGGCAGGAACCCAATTTTTGAGTCTCCTCTGCTTCCTCTCAGTGTTTACACTGGCAGGAAGCTGGAATCAATAGCAGAGTCAGACTTCAACTACGACACTTTGGTATGGGACACACAAGTCCCTAATAGTATATTAACAATTAGGCCAAATACCTATCCCTCCCTGAATTTAAAACTTTTATTCCAATCTTACTCCTGGAAAGCCTCTTTCATTTTTTCAGATTCCCAATTTGAGGGTCAGCATAGTAGTTGAGTTCAGACATATCCAACATATTAGGAAGAAAATGCTTTCTGAATATTCTAATAAGGATAATTAGAGTGTGGATAGACTACCTACTTAAGTAGAGAGAAAAGAAGAGCAACTAACTCCTTTCAAGGATTCACTTTGACCCTAAGATTTCTCTAACACTGTAAACTCAGAACAGGTTCTCTACAGAAACCACTTTGAATTGACTCAGTGGTGACCATCATGGAAGTGCTCACCCCTTACTGAACTAGTGACCAAACTGTAGTTTCTTTTTTTTTTTTTAATTTTTTTTGAAGATTTATGCATTTTATTACAGCCAGATATACAGAGAGGAGGAGAGACAGAGAGGAAGATCTTCCGTCCGATGATTCACTCCCCAAGTGACCGCAACGGGCCGATGTGCGCCGATCCGATGGCGGGAACCAGGAACCTCTTCCGGGTCTCCCACGCGGGTGCAGTGTCCCAATGCATTGGGCCGTCCTCAACTGCTTTCCCAGGCCACAAGCAGGGAGCTGGATGGGAAGTGGAGCTGCCGGGATTAGAACCGGCACCCATATGGGATCCCGGGGCTTTCAGGGCGAGGACTTTAGCCGCTAAGCCACACCGCCGGGCCCCAAACTGTAGTTTCTATGCTCCATGGTCACTGATGGTTGGAGTTATTTTCTTTGAATTTGATTCTCAATAGGAATTTGCTAGTCCTGTGAGCTTGCTAAGGATGGTTAACTGTTTTTGAGTTTCTGTTTGCACGATTTCTAACACTGCGACTATAATCAGCTAATGCATACGAAGTATTTAATATAGTGCTCCTCTATAACAAGCTATCAAGTTTGCTGTAATTGGGAGAAAGGAGAGAGAAATAAGAAAAGATAGCAACTGAGCCATGACCTGGCT
Source organism: Ochotona princeps (assembly GCF_030435755.1). Classification (NCBI taxonomy): domain Eukaryota; kingdom Metazoa; phylum Chordata; class Mammalia; order Lagomorpha; family Ochotonidae; genus Ochotona; species Ochotona princeps. Next base: position 39,045,612 of record NC_080836.1, read on the forward strand.
CCTGATTTGTCCTGGTCCCTGTTCAGGGCATTTGAGGAGTCAATTCATGAATGACGGTGCTCTCTCCCCTTCCTTCTCTTTCTTTGTCATCCAAATAAACATAAATAAATCAATAAGCTTTGTCTCCAAAATTATAAAATGGCAGTCTGTTGTGTTTGAGAAGGTGTCTTCCTGTGTGTTGCCATTTCTTAGTGCCACATGTGATTTTTGAAATTCTAAGATAACAAACACATTGTGTTTACAGCATTAGTACTCCCTTAGCCCTAAATAAGTGCTGTGAGAAACAATATTTTGGATAGTTTGTGTCAAAGTATAAAAGACAACGAAGACCCCTTGTTCCAGGCTGCATTTTTGCTCTTCCAATCAAGCCCTGCACCAAAGCACAGAACTCATCACTGAAGAGTTATCTGTGATTCTATCTGAAACTGCCCCAGGAAGCTGTCCTGAAATTTCTCATGACTCTAACATGCAGATGGTCTACTCCAAGGTTCAACTTCCATGAGATGACTGGTTAAACAACAAACTTTTCACTTTTCTTCTTGTAGGTGTCCTGTAATGGCAGGTGGATTATTTTCTATTGATAGAAATTATTTTTTTGAACTTGGAACATATGACCCTGGACTTGATGTCTGGGGTGGAGAAAATATGGAGCTGTCCTTCAAGGTATGACCAAGTGTTTGTTTTCTGTATAATTAGGAGTTTATCATTTTTAAAAGGCTTCATTTTATTACTACAACCAGATATGTGATGAACATGAAGAAGAAATTTCATAGAAATTCTAGGGTCTCTAGATTACCTTTTCTGCCCTGGTAGAACTTGGAAGACTCACTGGGCATGAAATTTACTAGTGTCCTAATAATTCACCACACCATTTCTGTATGTAATAAGTGAAAGGAATGACTTTCTGCCAATCCGCAGAAGTCTGTGCGATTCCTACTTGATATGAAATAACTCTCCTGAAGCAACTCTGCTAATTCAAATTAATGTAATAATTCAGCAGTGGATCATCTTGAAGAATACAAATTTCAGAAACATGAAGGAGTACTGTAAGGCAAGCAGCTCACAAGCCATGTGTATCCTGGCCCTCAGCTCCTTGTCCACTTCCTACTGTAGATTAATAAATGAGGCAGATGTAAGAATGACAGTGACAGACAGTATCCACAAAGCAACTGCGCTCTGATGGTGTCAGGTAGTCTGTATTAGAGGGCTGTGATTTTGAAGCTTCTGGTCAAGAAGACTGCTATTTGAATCCTTAAGGCTCTTTGAGGATGACAGCAGTGAAATGTGGGGGTCCATATTCCTTTCCCTGCTTTGAAGAAAACATTAACCCATGTCATAGAGTTTATATATTTGGGGGCTCTGTAAAATGTCTTTAGAAATAAAAATATCCAATATATTGCATGACAGAAATGGAAAAAAATTACATTTTGTTTAGGCAAAATTGAATGACAGTAATATATAGAATTGACCAAGCCTGTTGGATTTGATTTTCTAGCAACAGAGTGTTTCAGAAGTTGTGGACACTATTGCAAGCGGGCGGGATACAAAGTTACCAGGGCTTCCACAGCATTGCCGTTTTGCCAGTAATTTATAGAGAATCATGTGAAACCAGTGTTTATCATGCATTCATTCCAGGTATGGATGTGTGGAGGTGAAATTGAGATCATCCCCTGCTCCCGTGTGGGCCACATCTTCAGAAATGACAACCCATACTCCTTCCCCAAAGACCGGATGAAGACAGTGGAGCGTAACTTGGTGCGAGTGGCTGAAGTCTGGCTGGATGAGTACAAGGAGCTCTTCTATGGCCATGGTGATCACCTCATGGAGCAAGAGTTAGATGTCGGCAATCTCACCCAGCAACGAGAACTTCGGAGGAAACTGAAATGCAAAAGTTTCAAGTGGTATTTGGAGAATGTCTTTCCTGACTTAAAGGCTCCCATTGTTAGAGCCAGCGGTGTGGTAAGTTCAAGTGCCTATCTGAAAGATGGCCACGAACCAGACATCCTTCTACACTGGAGTGCTTAGGAAAATCTCTCTAAAGAAGTAAGCTTAGCACCCAGCAAGTGTCAGCCATTTCTAGACAGCAAACATTCGGCAGAGGAGGCAACTGATACAACACAGTGACATTAGGAGACATTCAAGAGCAGGAAATGATGGATATTGTTGTCAGGGTGTGAGGATACAGGCACGAATAGCAGGAGCAGGAAAGGAGAGGGAGGCAGCAGTCGGATTACACAGGTCCTTCCAGACAGAATAAGGCCTGCTTGCCTTTCTTCTTTCCCCTGTCTTTCCTTCTGAATATAAAGGGAAATTCTCAAGCAAAGTTAAGCACTAGGATGACAAGATTTCATTAAGGCATTTTAAAAGTTGCAAAGAAAGAATGGCAATAATGGAAATAGTCAACAAAGCAGAAGATAAGAGCACAGGACATGAGGTAGGGTAGCAGAGGTTACTAGAGGGATTGGAGACAGTACACAGCAATGACAAATCAAGGCAGAAGACAAGTGGAGGAAAGCGGGAGTGACAGTTCAAGAGGACGGGAAGACATGAGGACATTTAGCTAGGGATGGGTTTAAGGGTGGTCGGCCCAGGCTCTGCTAGGTCCCTTTATCCTATATTTATTTTCAATCTCTCTCTCTAACTTCTACTTTAATTTGGATTTATAAATATTTCCAATGTTTTCTTGTTTTCTTTCGCATTTTTCCGTTTCTTCATTTAAGGCAGACTTGGTCATCGGTACTCCTGCTCTGCTGGACCACATTTTTTATAGCTCTCCGTAGAAAGACAATGGCGCAAACTAGCTAAGCTGCATCTTGTGGATCATCTGCCAGCAAGAGTGATTGGCCCCTTATATTAGCAAAACTTAGCAGTGGTGTGGACAATGTGAAGTTGGTGTGCTACTTTGTTCTGTTCTTTCTTTTTATAAAATTTCACTGACAAAAAAAGTGTTAGGAGGCTTATTTTTATGTAACAAAACACTTATGAAGGTTCTTTTTGTCCAAAAGGATCACCATACATTAGCAGCAATTTCAGTGACTTCAGTGGTATTTTTTATCTTGGGTAAACCAGAAGAAACACAATTCAAACAATAGCAGATCAAATACATCTGTAAAATAAATGAATTCTTTAATTCCATTCCTTAAGTGTGTATGTGGGGCGGGGAAATAATGGAACTCTTGCCATAGTAATTTCTTCTTGTCTTCTACACAGAATCTCAACAATTGTATTACTAAATTTTAACCACCAGAGGGTACTAAAAACTAGCTTTTAAACTTGAATATTGCACTCCCACAAAAGTTTTAACAGCTCTCCTGATGAAATTGCCTTCTGCTGATGCCTGAACTATAATAAATATTTTTTAAAAGATTATTTTTTATTTATTTGAAGGACATAGAGAAAGAAAAGTACAGAAATAGATAAGAAGAGAGAAATCACTAATTCACACCCAACACTTGCCCTGGTTGGTCCAGGCCAAAAGCAGGAGCCAGGAACCCAATCCAGGTCTCCCACGTTGGTGGAAGGAACCCAAATGCATTTTAATCATCGCCTTCTGCCTCTCAGGGTGCACATTAGCAGGAAGCTCGAAACAGAAGCAGAGCTAGGACTGAAACCCAGCCATCATGATGTGGATTCAGGTGCACCAAGAGGAGTCTTTCTGTTCTTTTTGCAGATGTGTCTATTTATTTGCTAGGCAGAATTACATAGAGACAGAGAGGAGATCTTTCATCCTTCATCGTACAGCCCCAGTGGCGGCAACAGCTGGAGCTGAACCAGTGCAAAGCCAGTGCATCGGAGCTAGGCGCTTCTTCAAGAGCTTTCTTGTCGATGCCAGGCCCAAGCATTAGGGGATCTTCCTCTACTTTAACAGGGACATTAGCAGGACTCTGGCTCAGAAGTGAAGCAGCTGGATATGAACTGTTGGCGATACAGACTATTTTCTTTGCAGGCAGCCACTTCACCTGCCGTACCACAACACTAGCCACCCCCATTCCCAAAGTAAAGTCTTCAGCACCGTAACAAATGCTTGCCCCTAAACAGTGATTTCAAACACGTTCCTTTTTCTGTTTTCCTCACTATCTTTTTTACTGCTTTGCTTAGACAAACTTCAATAATTTTGCCACTTACTCTTGAAACAGCCAGTAGAGAGTGTTACTACTAGTCTATAAAAAGGTGGGGTTTATCTCTAATTAATGGGGAATAATATTAACTACACCATTATGCTGTATTAGACAATCTTGAAGTTTCAAGAAAATAAACTCCATGCCCTCTTTTCTCACCTTTTCCCATTTTATAACCTACACACATAGGAATTTAAATCTCTGATTTTTTTAATGACAGCAATGAATTTCTTAACTTCAAGCATTTGAAAAAATTAAAAATAGCATGCAATAATTTATTTTTGCAGTGGATTAAACTATTAACAAAAAATCTTACCTAATATTTAGCAACTCCATAATAACCTATAGGAATTCACAGCTCCTAGATTGGAAAATGAAATAACTCAACATAGATAAGTCAAAATTGGTTTAATTTTAAAAACTCAGTTGAAGTTATTTGCAATAAAAACATGGGCATAAGACTTTTAAAAAGTCAAAACTTTCTGAATGAAATTAAAGCTAACAATTTCTTGGCATTTTATAAAAACATTTCTTTATGAAGAAAAAGGGATTCTCCAGTAGGAGAAAAAAGGAAAGGAGGGAAGTTTCATGGAGAAGTGAAACACAACAGAAAGTTCTCTGTTTCCTTCTAGTGCCTTCCAGTGTTCAGAGGAAGGACTTAAATTGTGTGAAATAAAAACAAAGAAATTCAGTAAGCTACAGGTACCCAAACACTGTGATGCACAATGTTACTGGTGCCACTATAGGAATCAAGTAGATTTGAAAAAATATAGTACATTCTGAAGCATAAACTGAGCATTAATAACCCGAGTTCTGGAGTAGGGTAGCCTTTTCAGCTCTGTTGGAATCTGAGTTTTCCAAACTTGTTTAAAGATAGGATCTGCATAATCCACAAATATACCAGCTTCTACTCATTGCTGCTAAGGGCCTCAGAAGAATTAGAGCACACATTCCTGTCTTTATACTCCAGCATTATTTTATTTCGTGCATTTCTATTCTCTTCCTTGAAGTCTGTTGTGGTTTAATTTATGTAAGCTTTGTAACTATTTAGATGTATCAATGGTGGATGGTTCCTTCTCACATTTGTGATTGCAATGTATGGAGTTTGGCATAGCTGGCTAGGCCATCACCTGCAGTGCCAGTATCCCAAATGAGAGTTGTTTTGAGGATTTGAGTCCCTGACTATTCCACTTCTGATGCAGCTCCCTATTAATGCTCTTGGGAAGGCAGCAGAAGATGATCCATCTTCTGTGACTGGGATCCTACTGCCCATGTGTAAGACCCTGAAAAAGCTCTAGGCTTCTGGTTCCAATCTGGCACAGCCTCGGCCTTGTGGTTGGGTGGGAGGTGAACCAAAGGATAAAAGATCACTTCCTCTATATTTGCTTCTGTATTTAATTCTTCTTTTAACTCAAATAAACAAATAAATCTTTAAAAATTAATAAGTAAATTGCAAGTGAAGCTTTCTTGGAGAAATACTGGTGGGGACTGTCATTCTAGCATTGCTTTGTGCTATTCAGTATGCTAAACATCAGTTATTTAAGCCACAGAGGGACCAGGAAAGATTAATTCCTCAAATGTCCACAATGGCAAGAACTGGAATGAGGCTGAAGTCAGGAGTCAAGAATTCACATACATAGCACAAACCTAAGTGTCCTTGAACCTTCACCACTGCTCCTCAGCATCTGCGTTAGCAGCAGAAAGCTAGAGTCTGGCCCCAGAGACACAAACCAAATCCACACATCCTGACAAGGATCTGGCATACTAACCAGTGTCTTCTAAGCTAAATGCTTGTTCCCAGCCTGGTACTATTTTTAATACTTGCATCTATTCCTTGAACGTTAGTAAAAGTTACTACACAAGTGTGTAAATTTTAAGATCTGTGTAAGGTTTCAGGGTCCCGGGAGTGCCTGGCTTCCCTCTGGTCTCCCTGTGCAAATGGAGAAACTACTTTTCCTGGTGCACTGACCCACTGAGGATCTAACTCTTGGACTTTCTATTTTTATGTGGTAGCCTTAACTCCAACCTTCTGACTTCTGCATGGCCCATTGTTTCTTCCAGTGTCTCCCTGAAGAAGAGACAAGCCCGTGTTGAGCAACATTTGCCATCTTGTCTCTGGCTTTTGGTTTGTCCTACATTTTCTGTTCTATGGAGATGCTGCTTATGTTTTTGCAAGCTGAACTATGCATGTAAAGGTAGACACCCATCTATGGAGCTGCTGTTACAAGTCTGTCAACCCTGTGAGCTCCGCAGCCTGCCTGGTTGGAACACCTGAGCCAGCTCTCTGTGATAGGCACCATGGGATCAGGACGCACAAAGAGCACCCTGGCAACAAAATCTCACACTCCCCACCCCAGCCCCAGTTCTGGAAGCATTCCTGGGACATAAAGTGTAGCTTTGACACTATACACTTTCTCCAGAAATCTGCCTATCCTGAATATCTTAACCTACCATCTCATTGGCTCTGCCCAGGAGTTGAAAGGGGGTAAATGAGTCAACATATTTCTACATTTAATGGTGATTTATAGGAAGCTACCTCTGGGTTTGACCTTGTGAATCTATTTTAGACTGGAGGTAGGAGGACCTGCCAGAAAGTATCTTTACACCTGGCTATGTTAGTTTTGTCCATTGCTTGCTTGAATCATTAGGCAGCTCTTGATAGAGAATCAGTGGGAATCAGTTGATTCAGAGTGTAAGCAGTCAAATAGCTGGAAAGGGTCAAGCAGGGAACATAGCCATAGTTTTTGATTTGATGGAATTTCAAATGTGATGTTCATTGACTTTTAATATATGCAGCAGATAAACTTGAGACAAGAGCAATTACTTTTTATTCCACCTTTTATTCATCTAGTGTTTAGTTTTCCAGGCAAGGGTTAATTAAAAGCTTCTGTTTCTTGGCTCTGTGGCTGAATCATAGGCCTAAATTGACAGATTGAAGCTGTAGTTTAGCAAGATTACATTATGTTTCTGTTAGAGATAGCAACCAATGAAATCCTGTAATGCTAACAAATGTGGAGCTATTAACTATCGTTTAATCTTATTACAGTTTTATATTCTATGTTTTCTAGATGTATCAGTGTGTCTTCTTCTACTTCTGAATACATCTTTCTTTAATTTGTATTTTCTATTTTGCTCCCTAGCTTATTAATGTGGCCTCAGGAAAATGCATCTCCATTGAAAACACCACAGCCATTCTGGAAGACTGTGATGGGAGCAGCAAGGTCAGCCAAGCTGAGATTGTTTTTCTCTAGGGAGTTGACAGCATGAGTACATGACACGTTCCATGTTCACTTGAGGAATTTATTTTTGCCCAATAGAAATCTGTAGTTACTATCTAAGTGTCCTGGTACTTAAACAGCTAGTGCTAAAAAGGATCCACTACTAAATGCAAAGACAGAGACTAAATAAATAATCATGTAGAAAGTGAAGTCAACACACTAGCAGCAGGAAAGATCCAGTGCCAGATTCTTTATTTAAAAACCTGTGTTATCCTTCACAAATCCTTTGTCCTTTAACAAATGGTAGATATGGTATTACCTACTATTTCAGCTGGTGAGGTGGTAGAATTAGGTAATACATGTAAAGCACTTTAAACCCTAAGTTACAAGTAGTGCTCTGTAAATGTTTGCACAATGCCATTAAGACAAAATGTAAAAAAAAAAAAAAAGATAAAAGGGGCAACCAATAAATAAAACACATGTCTAGATCATTTCAATAGGGGAGAAATTTTATTCTCTGATTTATAGCTCCCTCCTGCCCCATCCCACCCATTCTTCTGCTGCATGTTAACGTAGTAATGGAAACCACACAACCCATGATCCGTGGTAGACTACCCTGCAGCAAAGCCCCCACAGACTCAGAGCACAGCAAGCAAATCCAGGGAGAACAGAACAGGGACTCCCTACACTGTGCTGGAGGTGAGGTCTGAGTGATCACAGATGATCACACGTCCCTCTCCAACATATGTTCCCTCATGGTTGTCCATTCTGTGGGAAAAGTTACCTGGGTTGGGTGCCAAATAGAACTCACTGGAATGCTGATGTGTGACTAGAGATGGGTCTTCCTAATTTGCAGTTCATTCTTCAACAAATAATAAGTTCATTGTCTTTTCTTTCTTTGCTTTGATAATGCTTAGTTTTTCAGTTCCATTCCATTTCTCCCTCTAAGTTCAATACAGCTACTAGAAGGAAAGACATATCTGTTACAATTTAGCTATGGATTATCAACATGAAGTCAAAAGAATGCTTTCTTAATTAGGGAAGAGATGAGACAGGGAAGTGAATGTCTTAAACAATGAATTGAAAGAAATACTTGTAACTCATTAACATCTCAAGAGAAAGTGAAATCACAACTTACAAAACCAAATCACAATCAAATTATTTAAAAGAAGAACACTAAATAATGTAATCCTTTAAGGCTCATATTGCTAGGAGCTATCCTGAAGAGTAAAAATCAACAATTTCAGACCTCAAGATGTACTACCGAGCAATGGTCATCAGAACAGTCTGGTACTGGTAGAGAAACAGAGAAAAAAAACAACGAAAGAGAAGAGAAACCCCAGAAAAACCAACACATGTACAGCCAACTAATCTTTGACAAGAAAACTGAAAAAAAAATCCAGGGAAAAAGCTTGGTATCTTCAACGAATGCTGTTGGGACAACTGAATAGCAGACTGCAGAGGTAAAGAGCAAGACCCGCACCTGTCGCTTTATACAAAAATCAGCTCTAAATGGATCAAGGACCTAAATCTGCACCCAGAAATCATCAAACTATTACAGAAAAACATAGGAAGCACTCTCCAAGATATAGGAATGGGGAAAGACTTCTTGAAAAGACACCGAATGTACAGGTAGTCAAAGCCAAAATAAACAAATGGGACTGCATAAAACTAAAAACTTCTGTACAGCAAAGGGAATGATCAACAAAGTGAAGAAGCAACACACAGAATGGTAGAAAATTTTTGCACACTACACAACTGATATGGGTAAAAATAACCAAGATTTACAAAGAGCTTCAGAAACCCAGTGACAGCAAAACAAACAGTCCTGTGAAGAAATGGGCAAAGGAAATGAACAGACATTTTTCAAAAGAACAAAATCAAATGGCTAATAGACGCTTGAAAAGATGCTCAGGCTCCCTAGCCATCAGGGAGATACAAACAAAAACCACATTGTGATCCCACCAAACTCCAGTGAGGTTGCCCTACATTCAGAAATCTACTAGCAACATCTTTTGGTGTGGGTGTGGCGAGAAAGGCATCCTCCTTCACTGTTGGTTGGAGTGTAGGCTAGTATAGCCACTCTGGAAGTCAGTGTGGAGAGTGCTAAGACACTGAAAATAAACGTGCTGTACACCTAAAGGAAATGAAATATGCATGAGAAAGGCATCTGTAATCCTATATTTATAGAAGCACAATCTACAGTAGCAAACACATGGAAACAACCCAGGTGCCCATCCAAAGAGTAGTGGATAAGGAAGCCATGGTACATCTACTCCATGGAGTAATACTCAATCATTAAAAAGAATGCAGTTCTACCACTTGCAACTGAATGATCCCAACTAGTGGTCATTATGCTAAGTGAAATAAACCAATCCCAAATGGATAAATACCATATATTCTCTCTGGTATAAGGCAACCTTCATGCTAATTATAAAAATCAATAACCCCTTCAATACTGTTTATGCTGCAACCCATGGATTTTGATATTTCTGCTTTTATTTTCATCCAAAATAGTTTATTTTGTCTTATTAAGTTCTTCACTGACTCATATCATAGATCACACAGTAACATCATTTTTTCCAAGAAGGTTTGTTTTTTTTTTCATTTCTTCATTGACACATCACAAGCTATTTAATTCCATGGTGCTATGTTTTTTTTAACTTTAGTTCAGTTATGAACTTTAAAAGAAATTGAAACATCCCTTTTCAAGATAACCCCAAACATCTTCCAGTAACAGCACTTGTTATCACAATGCTGTTCAACCATGATGCTCAATTTTTTCTCTGTACACTAATCACCTGGAGAAATTGCTACCATACAAACTCTGATTTCATAAACCTCTGGTGAGACTAAGATACTGCACTGCAAACCAGTTCCCAGGTGATGTTGGTATTGGTCCAGAGATTATCATTCATGTACCAGTGGGCAGACAATAATTTCAATTTAGTCTGATACTCCACGTCAAATTTGAATTACCTTAAACGTGATTCGTTATAAAAATGCATTCAGATACATTTTACAAGCAGTCTTGTTTTTCTAAATATTTCTGCATTAGTGTAAAACATCAATTCTTCCATGACCCAGAGTTTTAAAGTACACTGACCTGATAGGTGTTAGAAGACTATGAACAACTTGATAGAATATTGTGAATAATTAAAAATGTGGTTCTATTGTCCAGATTTGTATTTTTTTCAGACACTAAATACTTAACAACATATTTTAAATAGCAGTTCCTATGAACTGGTCAATGCTGGCCTAGTGGCAACTTCGTAATTCCTGTTGCTACCAGCAAGAATCCTTACAAATAGAACAAAGCCTGTGAGTGTTTATACAGTATTAAACAACGGAGCAGAAACATTTTCCCCAGAGAAATTTAACTCTGTCTGGGGTCTCCTGGAAATCATTCATGCATTGGAACCTTAATCATTTGGTGCTTTGAACATCCCAATACTGTAGGCACTAAGTGTTGTTGGGGATTCAGAATACCTGAGATGATATCACATGTAGACTTACTGATTGCACTAAATAATTCCTGTTACCACAACTGGCATTCATTGAAGCATTGAAAGCTGACTGAGTCTAACACATTTTATAATCATGACCCCAACCCTCTAAGATAGATGCTATCTTGAAGACAAGAAAACTAGGAGCAGGTAGAGTGAATGCTTATATTAATCACAATGAAAAGTGGAAGAACTGGGATTTAACTATACTCCATCAAAGTGCCTTTTGTGTGATCCACTGTTAAGAAAAAAAATGACGGAGTCCTTACCTTTATTTGCTCCCTGGAGTGACCTTCTCTTTATTCATTTTTCCCTATAGCTTCAACAATTTAATTACACTTGGTTAAGATTTATCAAGCGTGGAGAATGGTGCCTGACTTACATTCCTGACAAAGGAGTCCTAAGCCTGAACCTTTGTGATAATAGAAACAAAGGGCTAAAATGGCTGCATAAGTCAGCATCAGCCTTTCACCCAAAACTGGTAAGCAAAATCTGTGTACCCCTTCTTTACCACAAACTCAACTTCAATCAAATGGGGTTTAAAACTCTCGTGGTAAGCTCACGAGTGAGGAAGCTTTCCATGTATTCATGACAGTAGAGATGGTGTAGAAGTTCGCACAGAGAGAAAACATTTTTAATTGTAAAGTGTTTTCTTCTACAAAGGTTATTTCAAACTAGTATTTTAAATATTAGTCAGTAGATTGTTACTGTTGTACGACAACCACTATTTTTTCTTCTGTTTTCATTTGTTTGCGTCAACAATGCCAAAAGTAGTGTGCAGGCTAGCATTGGTTCAAAAAATTCAATTGCCTCACTTTTTCTCCTGGTTTGTAGGTCTTTTTATTTCAGCCTTTAAATGGAGCCTGTGACTTATTCCCAGATTCTCTTTTCTCTTTAGATGGATCACATTATTTTTGATAACTATCATCAGTTGTTATGCTTGGAAGCAAATGTTTCTCAGAAGACCCTGAATGTAGCTGCTTGTGATACAATGAAGCCACAACAAAAGTGGAAATTTGAGAAGTATTTTGAAGATTGAAGAATTGAATTTTTTATCTCATAAATCTCTTAGATACTGTGAAAATAGCAATGAACTTGATCACTGTATTTCTCCATGGTTGTTTAACTTTTTTATTTTAGGAGCATTTGAGTGGAAGATTTTAAAACATCATAATACTTGGAATTCCAAAAGATAACTCAGGGAAACAATCCATCATTGGCTTGGAGTCCTTCTATAATACCATGTGGCCTTCTAAACTATGTTTCCTATCCTGTGTGGGAACTGTTTCTGCAAGTTGCCCCATCTCTATCAACAGTTAACCAGGAATGAATACAGGCCACTTGGAGAAGCACAAGGATACTCACAATGATTATGTTTTATAATATCCAGTTCATTTGACTCACAAGAAAGCATACTCAATGAGCACTAAGTCTTTGATTTGCTATTTTTGAAAGAAAAGTTCTTGAGTTTCTCTAGACAGAAAGCCTTCCATTGATAACAGGGCTATCGTCCTGCTCACATCCCTCTGGACTAGTTTGCATTGGTATTGATCAACTATCAAAGACCCTCCTTGATCTAGGATGTCAAATAATGTTTTTTCACAGTCTAAGGAAGTGGAAAAGTTTTTTAGGAGGGGAAAGAAATGTCTCCAAATACTTACTCAGTTCTAGGAATGTTTGGGCTCATTTTGTGATTTAAAAAGTCACCACATAAGTATCTTTCTAGCATTCATGAATGCTTAAAAAAAGCAAAGAAAAAAGCAAATGAGTCACAACTTATCATAGTGACCAAAAATACAATTAATTAGAAAATACTTTTCACAGCCCCAAATGAAAGGACTTAGTGTGAGTAAAACAGAAACAGAGCAATGAAAGTATTGTTTCTCTGATATGAAACTAATAAAATATTATATGAATTTATAAGTATGCATGAAGATGAAGCATGTTAAATATAGATTCCAAAAGATTTCAAAACATAGATAGTGAAGGAAATATAATGAAAGGGAAAGAGCACGGAGTAAACAACCCTTTGGAAGGGAGCCAAGAAAAAGTTGCCATGAACTTGAGCAAAGAAGAAAGTTTTAAAAATGTTTGCATTAATCTAAAGAGAAGAGCCATTTTGCATTCCATAGGTACCATTCCAAGAAGTCAACCACACTGCTATCCCTCTTCTGCTTATCTTCAGTATTTCGTCTCCTCTCTTCATCAGGTTTTGCAAAGACATAGTTTTAATCCATTCTATATCCACAGGCTTAACTTGGCCGGCCATAATCAGAATATTTAACAGGTAAAAAGTAGGAAGATCACAGTGCCACAAGAGTATAAACAGGGTTAAAAATAAAAATCATATTGCAAAGCAACCATCTCATTCTTAAGCATCTTTTGTATTCAGTATTAGCTGCCACATAGGAGAAAACGTGTGGTATTTGACTTTTCGAGACTGCTTTATTTCACTTAGTCTAATGGCTTTCAGCTGTATTCATTTTGCTGCAAAAAGAAAGGATTTTATTCATTTTTGTGGCTGGGTACTAGTTCACCATGTATATCCCCTACTTCATTATCTGGAAATGAGTTCTAGTGCCTGGGGCAGAAATAACAAATACTTTAAAGTAACAAATGTTTCAGTATGAATCCAATGACACCTACACACATTTGGGGAAAGTTCTTTTTTTTGTTTGTTTGTTTAAATTGAGATTCTAGTTTAAAGTATGCCAATATTTACATATGCCAAGGGACGTGAGCAAGTAGAATGTATTTACATTTGCTTTGTTAACAACAATAACAAAAAAAAAAAATGATGCCCAAAAGACTAACTACCTGTCTAAAAATTATAGGCCATTTAGTAAAAGAATCAGGATTATAATTCTGCTCTCCAGAGGCAGGGGTTATTCTCTTGCCTCAGATAACTGAGCTAGACACATATGCCCACATGGTATGAGTTAGAAACTCACAGCCCTCTTTCCTAGAGTAGGGTCCCTGGAGGATGCAATGCCCTACTCTTGTTATAATTAGGAAGTTTAACCTTTAGTTGTGGTAAAACTGATCATTCTTAGTTCTGACTTGTTATTTCATACTTTATTTTTATTCCTAACTAGTGAGAAGCAGAACTATAGCTAAGGGTGAAAAGAAGACAAAATGCACATTTATTGTGTACTTAAGATATATTTTTCAAATAATAGATTATTTTAGCTGAGATCAGAGAATAGATGATGTGAAAATTCTTTTCAAAAAAGCCATGTTATGTAAAGAAACAGAAACAAAAACCAAAAAATCCCAAATCAGTAAATTACTGACCAAGTGGAACAGGTGCCTCTGTTATTCTTCATGTAATAAAAAACAAAAATGAGATTATCTTTCTCAGGACTATTGACTATCTTGCTATCCAAATACACTTTTCACAAAGAAAAGTCAACTCCTTTGCTCAGGAAATGATAAATTTTGCTTTGAATACACTCACTTTTGGATATACCGGCTGAGGAAATTTGAATGCTTTTCTTACAAGACCAAACAATCTATTTAACATGCATTTCTCCAAACTTTGACACACTCACTGTATAAACCTATATTTGGATCTGCATTATCAATACACCAAACAAAGGATTATTTTTTCCAAACATGACATGTTTGTTCCTGGATAAAATTTCAAAACTGTTGTTACCATGTGTTCACTCAATGATGCCAGTGTGCCAGAAATTAATCACTAACTAGGAATGAGAAAGAGCCTAACCCTGAGAGTATTCACTAATTGTGAAATATACCACACTTTTTTTTCCATCATTGCCATTAAAATTTTGTTTTCAGAAGGCTGAGATTATGGTATAAAGGCTAGGCAGTCAATGGTATTGCTAATATTAAATCCTTGAGCGGCACACATTAGGGACCTAATCAACTCATATTTACTCAATAGAGGTTTTGTTTGGGACTTCAGAGTTTTCCATGGGTTGACTTAAATATTGTTTTTTCTTAAGATATGTAGGTGTCTTCAACAAGATTTGATCAAAAAATGAATTTTCCAAACCTTCTAAGTGTTTTTGCATGTTTCAGTTTGTACAATTCCTTCCTCTTTTTCAGTAGTTACCCAGTGTTTCCACCCTACTTTTATGTAGAATATCACAGATGCTGTTGGTAAAACCAGATTTTGTCACCAGCATCAAATTTGCTCAATTCTGCTTGCTGACATTCAATCAGCTGTCATTCCCAGGCTGCAAGCCACTGTGTACCACAACCACAAGGTATCATTAGCTTTGTCTCACTAATTTGGAAACATCCTGTTAGATATTAAAATTTCTCACTTAGGGCATTGCCTTAGGGATGAAAGAAGGGCAGTGTATGGAAATTTAATGTGATCAATCTTGGTTTCATGAATGACTTGTAGTGATTGTCAAGGGGGCTCCTATGCAAGAGAATGGAGTTGAGGCACACCTCAAATAAATATAACACCATCTTTGTTTGTTCTAACATCTCTAATTTAACTTTCATATTCAGAACACAGAAAATAATTATACATTAGATGTCAGCCTGAATATCTTAGTTAATTTTTTTAAATGCACTTCAAAGGGAGAAGGGAAAAGAAAGAAGAATTAGTTATGGAGTACTCACTGTGTGATAGGCAATATAATATGCTCTGTCCCTTTGCTGTGTGCGACTCAGTAAGGTGGATCTCATTCTCCCCATTACACAGATGAAGAAGATGGTTGTCCATATACTGATCAGGGATTTGGTATTTCCACTGATAGGACATCAAATCTAATTTCCATTTTCTCCGGATTCTAACAGCAGCTTCTTTCTCTTTGCCATACAACTTAAACTCTTTTTTTTTTAATGAGATAGCCAATATTGGAGGGTTTAGTTTACAAATTCCTGTTAATATTAAGTGAGATGAAGTCAAATCTCTATGATGTCTCTTGGGTGTGAAGTAGAGAGGAAACAGAAGCTGGGCCTCTCCCTCAAATCACTGACTGTTGCTCTAGGGTGGCTGCTCAAACATGACTTGCTGATGTCTGTTTAACTTTATGCAGAATCTGTTCTTTCCCATCTTCTAGAGTGAATATGAGAGAGACAGAGAAATAAACACCTAGAGAACTACTGCTCTGTGATTATGATTACCAATTTTTTCTTTCTCCAGCCATTAAGCAAAGACAAGTTATTCAATTCAAACAGAAACATAGTAAAAATTAAGAGTCCTTTACTTTAAAATACAAACCATGACTTTTAATTTTTTAAGAATAATTTATTTCTATTAGAACGGCAGATCAGATTTACAGAAACAAAGAGAAACACTGGGCCCGGCGGCGTGGCCTAGCGGCTAAAGTCCTCGCGTTGAACGCGCCGGGATCCCATATGAGCACCAGTTCTAATCCAGGCAGTTCCACTTCCCATCCAGCTCCCTGCTTGTGGCCTGGGAGAGCAGTTGAGGACGGCCCAAAGCTTTGGGACCCTGCACCCGCGTGGGAGACCCGGAAGAAGCTCCTGGCTCTGGGCTTTGGATCGGCGCAGCACCGGCTGTTGCAGATCACTTGGGGAGTGAATCATCGGATGGAAGATCTTTCTCTCTGTCTCTCCTCTCTGTATATCTGACTTTGTAATAAAAATAAATAAATCTTAAAAAAAAAAACACTAAGAAAGATCTCCCATCTGCTGGTTCACTCCCCAAATGACTGCAAGGACCAGAGCTCAAGGCTTTGAGCCATCCTCTACAGCTTTCCCAAGGAACAAGGGAGCTAGATGGAAAGTGAGGCAAGCAGGACATGAACCAGTGCCCAGATGGGATCCTGGCGAATACAAGGTGAGGACTTAGCCAATGAGCCATGGTGCTTGGACTGCATAATTCTAATTTCTACTCATTGTATAGATTGACATTTTGTATCAACTTTGTCAGGGTTACTGAAAAATGCCTAGAAGCCAAGATACTTTGAAAAGAATTGCTAGCAAAAGGAATCACACAAAAATATTTATTTACAACAGAGAGCCATTCCATGGACAGATTAGAATAAGTTATGTAAACCTCTGCATATCCCCGATGAAGTCTGGTGGATGATATCTCAGATTTGAGTGGTCTAAAGAGAGGGAAAAAAACCCTGTAGAACTTAAAAGTTTTCAGGTCTCTGTACTCAGCCTAATGACTTAATCAATGGTTACTATTCCCATTAGCTCCCTTTACAATTTTAATTGAATCTTGTTTTGAAAAAACACAAATAAAAATGAGAATTTTAATTTTCCATCACTAGGAGCAAATTGTATTATGCTGAGTTCCTTGTAGAGATGGTTGCTATCAAGTTTAAAAGAGAGCAATTTATTTGAAATAAGAGGCTTTCCATTTCATCAATGATAAATCCTAACAGTTTGCAGAAATTGATTATAAATATCTCTATAAATCAAATCCATGTATTACTCACAGAATTATCAACTGGTGTATCATAAATAGTTCTTTATGTGATCACTCAAAAATATTTTTTATAAATACAAAGAGGCTTCAGAAAGCTTATGAAAAATAAAATGAAGAAAAAATATGCCTGGATGTATGAAAATTTCCCCAAATTAGTTCATCTTTTCATTCTAACTCCACAAATGTTTTGAAGTAATCTTAGTATGTGTTTGGTTACATGTATGATAAGTGTGTTTATATATAATGCTTGGAATTGTGAAAAAGGAGAAGTATGCATTTTTATTGATACTATAATAGAAACTTTAAAAGTTACCATTTGGGGTATATTGAATTCTCTGTCGGAGCGTGTCTCTCTTGCTCTGCCTTTGGCCTTCTGCACAACGCTGGGTTTGCACTATGGATGCTAGTTCCAGACTTGAAGGAGCAATCCAGCTTTAAATCGTCAGGGTGTGTGTTTTTCAGTTTAGCCTTATGTATATGCCCTGACTCCCCATCTTCAAACAGCTGTCCCAAATGTCTTTGTTTTTAACATATTGGCCGTATGAAATTGATTTCAAAACAAGAGAATGTGAACTAGTGAATTTTGTATTGATTACCTGAAAACAGCTCTTAGTACAGGAACAGCATTAAAACTATGATAGATAAATGAGTTGAAGCGAATTTGGACTATTTTTTTCCTTTTAAAAATATATACATAGGAAGCAATTACATGCATTTTATGTATAGAATTTGTTCATTTGTCACTGACCAAAAAAGTATAAGAAAACAGCTCAGAATACGATTTTAAATTTCCAGGTAAAATCCAAAGTATGTTAAAAAAAAATACATTTGAACATTTCACCTGAGCTGGAAGTTAAGTACTAGCTGTCGTCATTTGGTTTTGGTTTTGTCATGTTTCTAGGTGATTACTGCTACTCACTACCGTCCACGTCCTTGTGTTTGTGTTTTATGGCCTAGTAATTTCAAGGTCTTCATGAACTCTACACATTGTCATGTTCATTCTTATTGCGTTATATTATTGTCTGATATATCAATATTGGCAAATGTAACTTTTGGCAGTATTTTGATCACCCACTTGTTTTTTACAGTGACGTGAAAGTTCATATGCTAAAGAATGTGGTAGCCTTTCTTAGAAAGTCAAACATATTTCTTCTTTATGATACTCCTGTGTTTCATTCTTTTCCATAATTCGCTATTATTGCTTACATTTTAAATGCTTTGGCTATCATTTTGAACAACTTAAATGTTCAATCTCCATTTTGAATATGAGCCAAAAGTACAACACCCATGTAAATATGTAGAGACAATTATTATGAAAAGGTCAGCATATTTTCAATTAATTATCTTGATGACCACAAATATAATCATGTTTTTTTCCAAGTTGTTGGTGTTAATATACTCCTAAAATAATGTTTCTTTAAAAATCATAGACATTTTCTAGGAACATTACATATTTATCAATCAGAATTTTTTCCTCTGATTTTGCTTTAAGGTTTTTTTGAAATAAAGAATATCTATGAATTAAAATACGTTGTACTTTTTGATAGCTTTAATAACTGCTGATAGCTTTAATAACTGCTGATATGCAGCGGTTCCTTCAAAATATTAAAAGGCAGCTAAAGAAGCAAGATCTTGAAACCAGAAACAAAGACATCATTTTATTGAGAACTAATGGAACACAGCTGTATATTTTTTAAAATTGTTAATAGATAGTTTGATAGATTCTGGTAAATTCTGTGCCTTCAAATGTAAGATGAACTTTGTAAATGAAAGATACATTTTATATTGGCAGAGAAATAGAGCACTTATTAATCCTGACTCATTCAGTAATAAAGAAAAATAACAAGTCATGTAAGAAATGACACATTTACACAGGAAATCAATTTTGTCTCCCATGATGACCAAGGGTCTTTGCCAGCCTTGAAGGTTGAAATCACAAACATCCAGGTAAACTTTCATGTGCTATTACAAACATGTCCTATTTGTGTTTCAAATGCTTTAAAAATTGCACCATGCAATCCAAATGAGACATCTGTCTTTGGTAGGATACCAAAACTCACATAGCCTACCTGTGACCAGCCTGTTGCTTAAACAACTCTTAGCTCCCTGGCTTTGATGTAAGATGGCAGTGCAGGCCAATGCGCACCAATGAAGCACAATTGCCACAGTGCTTTCTCGCAATTACCTTACCTTCTGCATGAACACGAAGCCAAATGCATCTGTCAGTTGTTGATAATGCATAAGGTTTGGTTAATAAATGAGAACACAAAGCTAAATAAATGAGGTGTACTATTGGCTATTGTTTTTTTAATTTATTTTTTGACAATCTTGACATAATTAGGGTAAAAAGGTTCAAGCGCTACAGGAAGATGGGCAAGACAATTAGTTCTGTATTGTTTCCTTAATATATCTGATGTAAAAAGAGATTTTAAGGGAGAAGCTCCACCCAGTCTCCCACCCACCCCAGGTCCCGGATGTGGGGCATGCTCCGAGGGTCTTGCTCAAGTGGTTTTGATAGTTCAACAGTTCTGAATTGCTGCCACTCTCACCACTCCAAGCACGATGAGGTCGTTGTAGAATCCACTGACTGACATAGTCCATCATAAAGTCTCCGTTTGCCCAGTTCTTCACTGCCAACATATAGCTGAGGTGGTTGATTGACTTGTTCTGTTCTCTGTCTTTTGATGGTTAGGGTTCTGAGTCCGGAAGCTCGATTGGAGAGATCCCCAAAGAAACTTTGTCTGAGGTGTTCCCAGACCAGATCTTTGTATGTACTAGCAAGCACAGGGCTTGGCACAGTCCATTGCCCAGATCAGCTGGTGGTTGCAATTGCTGGGTTGGCTCTGTTACCCTCTCTGGAACCCACTGAAACCAATGGGTGTCACAGTCCAGCCTGGTTCTGCCCAGCACATACTCGGCCCTCACATAAACCAGTGGGAGTTGCAGCCTATCCGGAGCGACCCACAATAACCCCCACCAGGTACGCCTGCTACCCTAGTTTGCCAGTATGTGTGGCAGACTAGTCCAGTCTGTCCCACATCCCCTTCTGCTCTCATACATGTCAATGGGTATTAAAACCTTGTTCCATCTAACCAGCTCAACGATCCAGCCTTCACGGATGTTGTTGGGTGTCTCTCAAGCCACCCTAGCCCCTGCCCTAGTTTTCGTGCCCTTCCATGGGGGGTGGTAACCTAGGAGGGAGGAGGCCACTATTTCCCACCCAGGCCACCCTCACTCCCTGATTATGCACTCTCCAGGTGGTTGTGTGGTTTAACTTCTGTCAGCTGATGCTGTGGCTAAGCCCCAACAACCCTTACCCACACCAACTGTAGATTGCACCAGTAGGAATAATCAGCCCAGCCTGTTTTTTCCCTGATCTGGTCTACATGAGGCGCATGTATGCCAGTGGGACACTTTCCATGACCTCTTCTGGGCTGTTTCCTTCCATACTTCTTGCGCTTACTTGCAGGATCTGTGTCCTGTCAGAGGAGTTGCCCAGGCTCCTCCATCAGAACCCCTCTGAGTGCCAGATTTCGTGCATACCAGTGGGTCCATGAGTGAGCACTACTCAGTTCACCTCCTGTCCTAGCAGGCACAGTGGGTTTTCTTAACTGGCCTTCAACCCATTCTGGTTCTTGCTGTTGGGTGTTTCAGCCCAGCCACGGCTCTTCCATACCCACATATAGCTCATACATGGCTCAGTTGGGGTTGAGACCTAGCCTAGTCTGTCCCACATCTACCCTTGTCCTCCAGAACACCAGAGGGTGTTGCATTCTGACCTGGCCCGGTACATCAAGTCCCAGTCCACACTTGTGCCAAGGGAGACTACAACTGTAACTTGATCAGAACACAGCCCCATTCTAGTTCATGCACCCCTTAGTGGGAACCTCCACCCAGCTGGGGTGTCCCCTTAACTCCCCAACCAGGCATGCCAGCGGTTGCTCTGACTCAGCATGGCACAGTCCGTCACCTGTCGTGACCCCTGCCTTAGACACTGTGGCTCAGCATCAGTGGCTCATGCAAACCAGTTGGTACAAGAACCTAGCTGGGCATGTCTTGTGCTCCATCCTAGTTTCTTATTTTACTTGTGGGCTAAGGTTTGCTCAATACTGCCCAGTGCGCCTATTCCATTGCCTTTTCATACACTGATGAGCAGTTGGAGCTACTTTGCCCAGCTTGTCCGACCCCCAGGTCTGGGCCACCTGTTCACCAGTGGGAGCTATGACTCGCCAGGGGAGTTTCCCAAGTTTCTCCCCTTGATCCCCTCCCAGACATAACTCTCATACATGCCATTGGGTTTTAGGCCAGTGCCTGGCATAGTCTGGCCTTCCTTTTGGCCTTGCATGAGCTGGTGAACATAGCAGCCTGGCCCACCCCACACCCTAACAGGATGCACATTCGGGTGCTGCTGCCTTGACTAGTCCAGACTGTTGTTGGTTCTTTAATCTGTGATTGATGGCAGTCTCCTTGGTCACACCTACTTTAATTCATCACCACCCCATCTCTTGAAGTAACTCCAACCTGTGGGGCTAGATATTCCATAGGGTTTGGCCCACACATCCCCCACAGAATCTTCCCCTGGATATGGTTCTCTAGTGTGTTTGTTGATGGCATGGCCCTGCTTAATGTGACTGGTCTCCACTGGGTCAGTTCTGTTTCCAGCCCTGTCATCCACTTGGACCAACGGGTATTGTGGTCTAGCTCTAGCCTACCCACTTCATACTCATTCCTCTCGCAAACCAGTGGGAGCTACAGCCTAGTTGGGGGTGACTCCACATAACCCCCACCAGGCCTGCTCCCTTCCCTGGTTCCCATGCATGCAAGTATGTACCGCAGGCTTGTTTAGTCTGTCCCACCTCCCGTTAAGCTCTGGTACTTGTCAATGGGCATTGAAGCCTAGTTCGACCCAACCAGCCTACTATCCAGCCCACACACACACTGGCAGGTGCCTTTCTGTTTAGCAACCCCTTCCCCTATCCTGGTTTTCGTGTGCTTGAGTAGGAGTGGTTACCCATGAGGGAGGTGCTCACTATCTCCCTACTAGGCCACTCCAACTTCTGGATTGTGCACTCTCCAGGTGATTCTGGCATTCACCTTAGTAGTATTTTCCCCCGATGCCAGTCTCTGCCATCTGATGATGTGGCAAAGCCCTACCAGCCCTTGCCCACTCTAATTTTGCTTGCACCATTCGGAACAGTCAGCCCATTCAGGCCCTTCCCCAATCTAGCTTTCATGAGGCCCACAGGTATTCCCCTCACCTTTCTCAGCCTTTGCCTTCAATGCTGTGGCATAGTATACCTGCCTCCTGTAGGTCAGTTATTGTAAGAGCTTGGGTTGGAATGACATGTGCTCCATCCTGATTTCTATTCTTTTTTTTTTTTTTTTTTGAGAGAGAGTTGAAATTTGTTTGGCCCTGCCCAGTCTGCCCCCTTCCAGTTGCAGCTTGGCCCACTCCACATCCTGTTTTAGGATGCTCCTTCGGGTGATGCTGCCTTGACCTGCCCAGAATGTCATTGGTTCCTTTACCCATAAGTGATGGCAGGTGCCATGGTCACTCCTAGCTTAGCCCCTCGCCTCCCCAGCTCGTGAGCTAACCTGAGGGACTTGTATTTCCACCTAGTTAGGTCCACACTTTCCCCATAGAGTTTACCCCCAACCAAATTCTCTCGCGTGCTGGTAAGTGTCTTGACTCTGCTGAATGTGACCAGTCCCCTGTTCCACTACCCAGTCAACTAATGGTGCCCAGTTAGGCCCCCATCCATAGCTTTGGTGTGGACTGGCGTGTGGCAGTCAGTGATGCTCTGTGCTAATAGCCCTTCTTAAGATTCCTAATTTGGCTGGTGATTCAGTCTGGCTCAAATAGACCTTATGGACACTCCCCTCCAAACCATCAGGTCTCAGTCCCCACACGTACCTGAAAGTTCCAGGAATGTGTAACCAGGAATCACCCAGAATTCATCTCTCACATACACTAAAGCTGGCATTATTTATGAGTCCCTAAGCAGCAATTTCATATCATGAGGTGTACTATTCAGTGGAGTCCATAAGAGCCAATTGCTTGACCAAGTCACATAACCATAGACCTCCCACCTCGGTCAAGATCTACTATTGTTACTACTTCTGTTATTGTATATTAAATTTCATGATGGATAACATAATACAGTGTCTTGATGGTAATGATAAAATTGTAGGGATCAGCAATAATCCAAAAAAGAAAGTGGGTTGCCCTGGTGGAAAGACCTAAAAGATATAAGTGAAACAGGAAATCATTCTAGTACATCAACTTTCTACCTAACTTTAGCAAGTTATAAAGTGCCTCTTTATTCTACAAACTGACACTCATGAATGAAACAATTGGGTTCCATAGATTATAGGTAATCACACTTTCAATGGTCAAGTGGTCTGGAATTTGTTTATAAGGCTAAAAAGGAGCACTTCAATCATTTATTCGAAATTGGGTTATAAACACTAAGCAGTAATAAATTATATTGTAGAAAAATATTAATGACCAGCAATAACTAAAGAAGCAATCATGAGAATGCGTGGGATTTGTTACACATAAAAAAGCAATAATTTTAGGAGGACTTGCCCAGGGTTTTTCACAAAATAAGACAGGAACAAACAAAGAGTTGAATAGTACAATGAAGTCTGTGTTACATCCGAACAATAAGGAATTGTCCTTTTATTTGCAGTGCCATGCAGTATCTTTATCTGTGGTAACAGAAACTTCAGGGTAATATATATGGAATCAAGAAATGGAAAAAAAATGTGGAACCAACTATCAAGGAGTATAAATATAGATACTATCTTTTCATAAATATTCAATACATTATTTGACACATTGCCTTGGGTGAAGCTCCACAAGCACAATTTTAAGCAACTTGATTTGGGCTGAGGTCCAGTAAATTACATATTCCTAACAACTATCAGAGCTTTCTCACTAAAAATACATACTCACACTCCACTTTGAAAATATTCTAACATAATTATTTCCATTTTCATAGTAACTAGTACAGTTATGACTAGCGTTGTCTCAGGTTTATAAGGAGAGAAAATTATTCCAAAATACTGTTAATAAGAGAAACTATAGTAATAGAGGGGCGTTTTCTTAAAATTGTGCTAAAGCTGTCATTTTTATTCTTAATGATTTTAACTGTGCTAGACAAGGTTTTATTTTCAGTAACAAAAATATAGCCAATATAACTCTGTATTTAGTCTGTTGCCCAGTAATTTTCTAGCCCCTCCCTGTATCAACAACACAATAGGTTTTAGTTTGAAAGCATAATGCCAACATTCAGCAAACATTTCTCCCAACTGACAATGTCCCATCCCCTCTAATGAGAAAATACACTGAATTATAACTCTAGGAAGTAGGTCTTTAAAATTTCACTCTGTATGTGTCAAGGAAACCATTTACAGTAGTTTTTGAGGATAAAGAAAAGGTAAATAATTTTGAAAATGGATTGCCAGAGTCTTCAAAGCCATGCTTCAAAATAAGAGAGGTTTAATATCAATCTTTCCATCATCACAATATTCTGAATAAAAAAAAGACACACAAAAAATATAGAACCATTTCAAACAGTCCCTCTTCGAACTGAAGACTCTTTTCCAACATTGAAATTTTTAAAGCTAATTCAGGCCAACTTTGCCAGTGGGGGTTAGTTTAGGGTTCACCATACAATGCTATATTAGCAACTTTTTAAAAGCAAATGTCAAAGAATGAATCTACTGCTTTTTTGACTTGAAGTTAACAGTCTGGATTTCGGGTGATTTCACTATTCTATGGTACATGAAAAGTAAGCTTAAACAACTTTCATGTGGATAACACAAAGAAGGCATAGAAAAATGCATCTGAGGACAATAGAATTAGCTGTTGCTTTAGTGGGTATGATAATTTCTCAGTTCCAGTTAGTTTATAAATGCATCATAGACTCAAACTCATCGATTCTTTGCTTGGTGTTCCCCTTCCTGATTTTCCGATAGGATATTGTATTGTATCTTGAATAAGTGTTTCGGGAAATATCATTCTTTTTTCCTAAGGTTGGTTGCTCATCGGGTGTCACAGGTTGGGAACTGGGACTGCACAGCGGGGAGTACTCTCTTGCATCATCTTCCTTTTCAAATTGAAAACCCTCTTCATACTTTTTCTTAAATTCTATCACCCGAACTTCATCTTCATCATCATTGCAATCATCATCATCATTATTAATTTCTTCATCCCAAACCTCTTGCTCCTGGTCATGTTTAGAGTGAAGCATGTCTACTTGGCCAGGTTTCTGAGATCCCAACCATTCAATTTCAGTTGCCTCATAAGCTTTGATCTTTCTAGCCTCATCTTCTCTCTCTTCCCAAGGTCGTTCCATAATTCTTTCTTCCTGTATGCTAATTTCTTGGTTACTGCTGCTCAGCGGAATCTTCTCCCACTGATGTCCTGTAGCAAAACCAATTGGCAGTTGAAATGTTCAGAGCACAATACCCAGCTGTTATTTTGTTATCCCCAAACAATTTTTATGGACAATCAATTCCTAACTTTTTTATGACACTTAATTCTCTGGGTTAGTAGTAAGTTTTCTCAAATGAGCTACACAGTATAATTGGTTTGGAAAACACTGTACCATAGTTAAGTAAGCATCTTCAGAATTTAGCCAAGTTTTTAAAAGCGAGTGAATATTGTAAGTCTCCAAGAAAGGTAGCAATCCAAAATTATTTGAGTATAGAACTCTTTCGGAGAGTACTACCGAATTTAGAAAGAATGAAATTTCCCGAGACACACTGATATACCCTTTCTATTGGAACCAACTGGATATGTGAATATGCAAAATAAAATTTTTGGATCTCCCTCTCTCTTGCACACACATATACACACTCATTCATATCACTCAAGGGAAAGTAAGAAAAATCCTTCAAAACAAAACTTTTTCTTCTAAAAAATTGAAAACACAGCCCATTCCTGATCATACTCATTAGAATAGCACAATTGGCATTTAATTTAATATGTCTCAGATTTGTCCTAAAACAGCTGATTACGAAAGAAATGGGTCATCAAGGATTGTCCCCTTGCCTACTCTATGCATCAAGACTATCAAAGTGCATTTAAAATGATTTGAAAAAAAGCTGTCACTAATTTTTAGGAAGCCAAGTTTGAAAAGTCATCCTGAGGTCATTATCACATAATGTTAGATTAGTCTGTTGCTTTGGACACATGTCTAATGACATTTAATTCCAGTTATTTGGTACCCTGTAATTTCTTTCAACATGTAGCCATTCCATCAAATCAGCTAGGTCATATCATTGTACAATCAACAACATTTATTGATCATGCTATAGATCAATTATAAGGAAACGCTGGTAGCTTGCACCCTTATGGAGGTTCTGTGAGACACCTTAGTCCATGATGTGTGTGACTCAGAAATGCTATCTTGGTTAACTCCTTCTCGTATGGGATCCCCCTTTTCTTCTGACAATATAAAAGTGTGTAAATGACATGAGAGGTCATCTTCCTCTTTATTCTTTTTTTTTCTGAAAGATGTTTACAACTTTTTAGCTTTCATCCAATATTTTGTATTCTCATTTTATTTCTTTGTTTTCCTGCTTTGAGCATCCAATTGTAAACCTGAAGAGAGATAAATTACTATCCCTGGTAAGTTATATAACATGTAGCTGCTACCAGATATGTCTAGTCAAAGTTCTATACAATAAAATATGCATTTGAATGTTTGCAATATTCTTAACTTTATTTAATTCTATTGTATCTTTTCATAAGGACTAGGAAATTGAGTTTTTGTTCATATTCATGAGATGGGCATAAGATTGTCATGTATGAAATTACTTCCTAAATTTAAACTATAGTTTTTCTTGAATATATTTAGCATCTTTATATTTTTCAATTGAAGATTTTATAACTGTTTATCATTGTGGAAATAAAATCCCCCAAATTTGTACCTCTGTCAGAAAGGAAAGACAAATGAATTCCAACCAAGCACACAAGGATACATTCAGGGAAAACACCAATACTCTTGTCTACTTTTAAAAAAAAGCAGACTGTTTTCGTTCTTCATTTACTCAAAATTGAAGATCCTAGAGAAATGTTATTTGCAGTTGATATTGTGACAGGAAATTTGAGAGGAATTCCAGGTGGAATATGAATACCCTTGTCTCTAAACTTCCGGTACGTTGGAAGCAGAAAGGTGAGGCCAAAGAAATTATTCATTGTTAAGGTCTCACGTTCTATAAATTATTTCTAGTAATATCTTGTTATAATTTCCCTAATATGCTTACTTGGTTAAGTCTAATCAGCTGACTTCAGTTTTGAGATATATTTTTCATACCTACATGAGATGAAAGGAATGATGAATTAGTAGATTTAATTTTGTTTATTATTTAGGAACTCCTTGTATGTAGGTGTCTTAGAAGAAAAAAAAACTAAAGAATTTTGTGTCTGTCTACAGAGTGTATTTGAAATGCAATATAAGGCTATTTTTTCTTAAGATTTTCTTGAACAAAAGAATCAAAATTAACTTAACAACCCAAGGAGCTTTTTTGACAGGAAGTAGTTAAACACTTTTTACTTGGAGAAGTGGCCTAGAGTTTTCTTGTGGAATAAATCAAATTGCAAACTAAATGCCAGTAGTAGAATCCTAGAACAATTTTGAAAGGTGTACATTTTACAACGCTACCGAAAGATTTGGAGACACAGTCAAAAGAAAAGGCTGGTTTAGTGGGCTGTTTGAGAGAGAGATATGCTGATCAGCTCCACTAATCCAGGAGTGTGAAGTCTGAACTGTTTGGAAAACTTCCAAAGGTGTAACTCACAGATAACTTGGTACTCCAGTATCTCCTATAGTGATTGTATGATTTTTGTGATTTTGAAATCATTGCCTGGATGAATTTATCCAACCCCACAATCATGAAGCAGTTCATGTAAAAACTGCTATCCTTAACCAGTCACACAGTTTCTGAGTGCAAATATATAAATAAAGTACAGTATATTACCTTCTCTGAATGCCATTTCATCATCACTTGTTTCCTGAAGAGAAATATCTGTGATAGCCTTATGAACAATAAAAAGGTTTTCTTCTGGGTTTTCTGGGAAAAAATTAAGATCAGCATTTTAAGATTTAAAGTATGTAAAATTCAAGGATTTGCAAATTTCCAATACTCTAAATATATTTCTTCAGTTTTGATTATGAGCATTGATTATTGTCATTTGACTCCTGATTCAGCTATTTACTGATTCTCCCTTTTTGGTGATTACTCAAAGTGTTTACTGATAGTCTTTCTTTGATAGTTATATAGAACATAGAAGCATAAATCCAAGTTCAGGTATATTTAGGAAGAATTCTAAAATTCTTAACTTTCTTTCTGTAAATGAAACTGGAGCTGTCCACAATAATTGCAAGTGATAGTTGTGAATATTTAACCAATGCCTGGAAATACTTGCAGCCACACTACAAAAGCAAGTGCTGCTCCTTTGTCTTTGTGTGCTGGAAGAACTTGAGTTTCTGGATGTAAGGAGAGTTGATCAGGGCCATATATTTCTCCTAGAAAAGCCTCTAAGAGCCCACTCTCTTTCTGAGTCTATAAATCAAAATAAGTGAATGTAAGAGAAATGAGCTAATTTACCATTTGGTGTCTTCCCATCCACGGATGAGTTGAACAGCACGTTCCCTTGTAACTTTCCACTTTCATCCTGGTTTCCTTCTGCGGGTAATTCTTGAAGACTGGGTTCTATTCTGCAGTATAGAGAACTGGTCCCATCAGTTATTTCTTCATGGATTGTAGAAATTGAGTGTTGACCATTTTCAGGTGGTTTTTCCCTATTATATGCAGCCTGACTACATGCTGCTGGAACATCTGTCATGATGTGCAGTCAAGTCCAATTTGCAGAGAGCTTTAGAGAAAGGAGTAAACAGATCCTTGATAAGATATCTTGAAGTCCTAAAGTCCCAACTCCTACTTTAACAGTGCAAGGTTTTCTCTTGGCATATCATAGGAAGAGTCCTCTCTTACAGGTGTCCTGGCAGAGTGTGGCACAAAGCAGCAGGATTTGCCAGATGTGCCAGCAGTCCATGAGCATGAATTCAGCCAATCACCACCTCCTTTGTTGCTCAGCAGTTCCACTTGTGAATCAATGGCACTCTTGATTTACATAAAAAACAAACTGAAGAAATAAGATTTTTGTGTTGGTACATGGGGAGGGGACTTTCAGCTTGTCGGTCCCCTCTGGGAACAGAGAATTTTGTCCCTCTCATAATGGCTTATTGTAATTTTCCTTGTAACAGGAGCCACAATTGTTCCACAGCTTTAATCCACAGAGAATGACCATCTTGAGGCATTTTAGTTCTGTGTAACCAGCTTAACATTTCCAAACAGATTTTGTTAAAGTAAAATCTGAGCTATTTTTTAAAGCACAATGGCATTGTTTTTTATTCATTGAAGAATAAAAACAAAACACCTGTATATAAAACAACATTATTGTAAATGCTATAACAGTAGATTTTATGGTGTGCTTTCAGGAGCCCAAAGAAGTGACTGAAAAGTAACAAACTAATTGTAATGACTTTTAGGGTAATTCCTTTCATCTTCAGCCTCAAAGACTCTAGTTGCTTCATGATAGTTAATGTTCAGCCCTTAACTTTAAAATTGTAAGGTAATTTTCCCCATAAAATGTTCACATCTCTAAATAAAAGCATTATTAATATCCTATATTGATAATACATAAAGCAGAAATAATCAAATAGTATCAATACAACCTGCCTTTGAGTACAAAGGATGATTAAATAATTTACCTGACTGCTTTCTTTTTACAGAAATAAATTAGTCTTCTGCTCTTGTATTTTCCTGTTGTACAAAATGATTTCCAAGTGCTTGCTCATGCTGCCACCTCTTTGACATGCCCTTTTCTTCCTTAAAGCCAAGTTCCAGACCTCATCAGCTACTCTAAATTGTCAAGGCTGAAACTTTAAAATTATTTCCCCTATGACATAGATCCTGATCTACTGGAATAGGATGGGACTTCTGTTACTTATTATTTTTGACCTTTGAGTGCTCTTCAGTGTGTTATTTAACTGTAATTGCACAATTAGCTGTGTGGTATCTTGTTCAGTTACTGGAACCCAAGCTTCCTGGGAATTGGAACCATTTAGTGTTTTTGCAAGTTAGCCCAGCAGGTAGCATCAGATTTGGCCTAAGTATATGTTAAAAAAAACTACATATATATTATACATATAAATAAATATATGTTTATATGGAGCATATAAATATATAACATGTGTTTATATAAATAAAATATACATATATAATAAATATATGTATATGTTTGAATCTCTCTCTGTGTTTGAATCAACCAATGCATTTTACTCCAAAAGAATATACTTGACATCCTTTAAGAGAAAAAGAAGAATAGAAATTGAACTGTAATTGTATAATTATCACCCTCCGAATTGTGCCTAGGCTGGGTCCAGTAACACCTGCTAGCATCCAGAACATGTTTCTGTGGCATCACTCCCTCTCCCATGACCTTGGCAGGCATCTCAAGTCCAACCTAGGGTTCCCTCCTCGGCCATCACCAACATTTCTGTGTCTGCCAAACCTTTTGTCTGTTTTTGTTTTTCATTTCTTTTCACAGCACACATTGCTCTAATTATATCACAAATGGTAATATACTGAAACTTTATAAGCATCTTGAGGGGTGGTTATTATTATTACTTCCCTTTTACTCACTAGAAAGATGAAGTACAGGCAGGTTTAGGAATATAGTCAGGGTCACACAGCCAGTTAGCCTACTGATGAGGCTACACAGCCCTGCTGAAGCTAAGGGCCTCTGTGGCCTGCTTGGTGGTGTTGGAGGAATCCTCCTGCAAGAAAATCAACTAAGGAGCCCATTTGATGACAAAAGTGTAGGTGGCATCAGAGGGGAATGAAAATACCAGGAGAAATGCTTAGGAACAAACGCAGGCATATTAGATTGTGAGGTGCTTTCATGTAAGAGGTAGTATTAACTCAAATGCATATCCAGTAATAGACATAGAAAAGTAGAAATAATATTTACTTCAAAGGACCTACCCCACAAAATATAACAATTCAAGGGCACAGAAACGTTCAGGAAGTTTAGATTCATTCTCCCCCTTACTCCTAGATTTCTTTCACCCTATAGCAACACAGAGTTCACGCCTATATCCTCATTTTTTAAAAGATTTTTTTTTTACTGGAAAGTCAGATATACAGATAGAATGAGAGACAGAGAGGAAGATTTTCTGTCTGCTGATTCACTCCCCAAGCGGCCACAACAGCTGGAACTGAGTCAATCAGAAGCCAGAAACCTAGAGCCTCTTCTGGGTCTCCAACATGGGTGCAGGGTCCCAAGGTTTTATACCACCCTCAACTGCTTAGCTGGATTGGAAACAGGGCTGCTAGGATTAGGGCCGGTACCCATATGAGATCCTGACATTTGCAAGACAAGGACTTTAGCTACTAGGCTACCATGCCAGGCCCTATACCCTTTTTTTTTTTTTAATGGGAGATTCCTCTGTTAGTTAACTTGAAATTGTCTTTTAAAATGCAATGCTGGAGTTTCTATGACATTTGAAAAAAATGATGCAAAATTCTCTCTACCTCAACTATCCAGTGTTCTCACCCTGATGAACAGGTTTTTGCTGTTTTTAGAAGATGTATTTATTTATTTGAAAGTGAGAGATAGAGAGATTTACTTCAGCTGATGTACTTCCAAGATGGCTGCATCTTGGGAGCCAGGATCTGGTCCAAGCCAGGAGCCAGGGGCTTCATCTTGGTCTCTCCATGAGTAACAGGGTCCCAAGCACTTGGGTCACCACCCATTGCTTTTTCCAGGCCATTAGCATGAAGCTGAACTGGAAGAGGGTCAGTTGGACTCGCACCAGCAATCACATGGGCTGCCAGCACCACAGCAGAAACTTGGCGTTTTGTGCTGCAGCACTGGTCCCCAAATGTCTGTTTTGATCTAGCCCTACAGAATGATGTTGGGTAAATGGCTCACAACTTTTTTCTGAGCATAATAATTGGGGCATGAGACATATTTAGCACGAAGATGAATCTATCTACTAAATAAAATACAGTGCATTTTGTCCAGAAACAGGTAAGTTGTCAATCATTGTTTGGAAAACTCTATGACTTAGAATTCTGGAATTCCCACTATTTTTCTTAATTAAGACACTGCTGTATAATGTTCCCTGTATGAATTATAGCTTTTAATTTTATATAAGTTACTGAAATATGAGGTATTTTTCTTATTTGTTATTTTTAAGGACATCGTAGAAATGTAAGTCCAATCAAATATATAACAAAATGAGATCATGAAAGGATCATCACAACGAAATACTAAGTATCAAAACAAAGTTATGTCAATATCCACTTTCTCTTTGCCAAATGATAAACACTTAATAATGGCTGCATTAGATCCAAAAGCTGAGTTTGGAGAAACATTAGAAATACAGATCTCTAATAATGTGTGAAAAGTCACAACTTAATGCTATAGCTGAGATATGGCCAATGTATAGTGCAAAGATAAAAGAAGAAATAAAAGATAAGTTTTCATCTTGACTAAAAAATCAGTTCTCTAATTTTATTATACACATTTTAGTATATATATATTGTATACATTATAGAAAATGTATAATGAGAAAAAATTTTCATAATATATGCAATTCTGTGCTAAAAATCTTTTAAAATAATTTTTACTTTAAAAATATCATATGCATAAAATTTCACATATTTATATCATGATTTGTGTTGCTTCATTATATGTATGCATGTGTAATGTCCAGAGGGAATATTTTTATCCTTTCAAGCACTTTATATTTCTTTACAGTGAAAAGGCACAGAAATTATATTGTATAGTTATCTGATAGAAAAGCATGCAGTAAATTAGCATTATCTGTTTTTACCCTATTGTACAATAGAACCCTAGAACTTCTTATTTCTCTGAAGGTATAGCCTAGTACCTATCCATCTTTTCCCATCTTCTCCTTGCCACTTTCCAACCTCTGGTAGCTACTGTAAGAGCACCTGCCTTAATTTTGGAATCTGCATATGAGTGAGACCATAGAATACACTTCTTTCCATGTTTGGCTTTCTTTATATAACATAATGAACTCAACTTCTATCCATGTAGTTTCAAACAACAAGATTTGCTCATTTTGTTACTGAGTAATGTTTGGTTGTATACATATACACATGTTCTTCATCTATTCCCAAGGTGGACGTTTCTAAGGTCCCTCTAGTCCATGGGTATTGTGAATAGTGCTCTAACAAACACAGGAGTTCAGATGTCTTTGCATAGACACATTTCACTTTCTTTGGACATCTACACAGGAGTGGGATGACTGAATCACACGGCAGATCTCATTTCAGATTTTTGAGAAACCCCCAAGTTGTTTTCAACAGTGATTGTACATATTTACGTATCACCAACAGAGTGCAAAGATTCCCTTTTCCTCACATCCTCATAAACGCTTTCAATCTTTTGTCTTCTTACTGAATAACCAATCTTAACAGAGTGAAGTGATATCTCATTGTGAATTTGTTTTGCAATTCTCTTAGTGATGTGACACATTTAAATTATATATCTAGTGACAATTTAAATATCTTCTATTGAGAAATGTCTATTTATATCTGCTTAACATTTCAAAATTGGAGCCATCTATTTTGATGCCATTGTTGCTTGTATTACTTGTATATTAACCCCTTATCAGTTGTATAGATTGTAAGCATTTCATCCTATTCTCTAAACTTTCCTTGGCTCTGTTCATTGTTTTGTTGGTAATAGAAAATTCTTTAGTTCAATGAAATCCCACTTGCTATTTTATTTTCATTTCTTGTCCAATGAAATGTCTTGATGTGTTTTACCTGTTTCCTTTTAGCAGTTTCAAGCTTTCATGTCTCATATGTAGCTTTTCAAATCATTTTGAGTTAATTTTGGTTTATTGTGAAAGCTGGGACTCTCTTTTGCATGTGCATATCCAATTTTTCCAGCACTGTTTATTAAAACAAACATCCTATCTTTGATGCATGTTCTTAGTAACTTTAAGTCTAGTTGTCAATGGATGCGTAGATTTACTTCTAGGGTCTCTATTCTACTTCATTGCTTTATGGATCAGTTTTTAAAAGTTCATGCTTCTTTAATTACCATATATTTGTAATATATTATGTATATTGCATTATTAGGTACATTACATATCCTCTAAGTCAAGCAGTGCTGCTCCTTTTGTTCAAGATCACTTTTGCTAGCCAGGGTTATTTGTGTTTTCGTACAAATTTTACTGATGCTCTTTCTCATTCCACGAAAGTATGTCATTGAGATTTGGTGGGACTTATGTTGAAACTGTGCATTGTTTTCGATAAAACGCGAATTTTAACAATAGTGGTTTTTCTCATCTATGAATATTGTGCATGTTTCCATTTCTTTGTATCCAATTTCTTATTTCATGTCTCAGCTCTTTGGGTATATTTATTTCTAACCTCTTTATTTTCTGAAGCAATTGGAAGTAGAATCACTTTTTTTGAAATTTGTTTTTCAAGCGATTGACATTTGGTATATAACGAACCTACTGTTTTTGACACATAATTTTTTTGAAGATGTTTTTAATTGGAAAGTCATATAGATATATGTGTGTGTGTATATATATATACAGAGAGAGAGAGAGAGAGAGAGAGAGAGAGAGAGTGGGGAGGAGACAGAGAGGAAGATATTCCGTCTGTTCATTCACTCCCCAAGCAGCTGCAACGGCCAGAGCTGAGTGATCCAAAGCCAGGAGCCAGGAACCTCTTTCAGGTCTCCCACACAGGTGCAGGGTCCCAAGACTCTGGGCTATTTTTGACTGCTTTCCCAGGCCACAAGCCGGGAACTGGATGGGGAGCTGAGCTGCCAGGATTAGGACCGGAGTCCATATGGGATCCCAGTGTGTACAAGGTGAGGGCTTTAGCCATTAGGCTACCATGACAGGCTCCTATACATTAATTTGTCATCCTAAATGTTTGTTTACTTTATTTATTAATTCTAACAATTCTGACAGAATGTGGAAGGAGTATTTGGGATTATCGGTATCTATGCCCATGCCACCTGCAAACCATGATAGACTGAGTTCCTCCTAACTTTGATCTTTCTTTTCTTTTCTTTTCTTTTCTTTTCTTTTCTTTTCTTTTCTTTTCTTTTCTTTTCTTTTCTTTTCTTTTCTCTTCTCTTCTCTTCTCTTCTCTTCTCTTCTCTTCTTTTCTTTTCTTTTCTTTTCTTTCCTTCCTTCTCTTCTCTTCTCTTCTCTTCTCTTCTCTTCTCTTCTCTTCTCTTCTCTTCTCTTCTTTTTTTTCTTTCTCCCTTCTGCCCAGCAGTTTTACCTAGGATTTTTGGTACAACATAGAATTAATTTGATGAAATTAACATCAATATCTTATTTTTAATCTTTGAAAGACTTCAAGTTTTACAATCAACGTGATGCTGCCTGTTGTCTTGTTACACATGACTTTTATATTAGTCAAGATTATTCTTTCTATAACTAGTTTGTTCAGAGTTTTTTCAGGAAGGGATTTTAAATTTTAACCGTTGCCTTGTCTGCATTTACGCAGATGAACATGAGAATCTTGTCCCTCATTCTACTAATGTAGTCTATAGCATTTATTCGTTTGTGCATGTTGGTCCTTATACAAATGGGTTGCTGAAAGGAATACTACCTGACTATGGTTAATGATCTTTCAGTACTATTGGATTTGACTTATTAGTATTTCACTTGGGTTTTTGCATCTATACTCTTGATGGATATTGGCCTGTAGTTTCTTTGATGCTGTTCTTGTTACCTTGCCTGATTTTAACATAGACTGAATGCTAGTCTCAGTGAAAGAATTTGGAAGAGCTCACTTCTAGGTTTTGAAGTAACTTAAGAGGGATTGACATTTATTTTTAAGTATTTGAAAGAAATCAGCAACGAAACCCTTTGTTCTAGGTTTTCCTTTGATGGGAGATTTTTTATTACTGATCAATCTTAAAACCTCTTATTGGTCTGTTACGTATTCTATTTCTTTTGTAACCTTGGCCAAGTATGCAAATCAGAACTTTTTGGGTTTCAGATTACAGAAAGACTAAGTAAACCTCAAAGAATCTTAAACTGATTTTAACAACTCATTTAACTGG
The DNA here is from genome assembly GCF_030435755.1 of Ochotona princeps. NCBI lineage: Eukaryota > Metazoa > Chordata > Mammalia > Lagomorpha > Ochotonidae > Ochotona > Ochotona princeps. Next base: position 39,081,995 of record NC_080836.1, read on the forward strand.
TAAATCCAGAAGAGACTTCAATACTTCTTGATCCTGGATGAAAAGGAAACTGTATATTTGGAAGTACTTGTGTTTACCTAAAGATCCATTTCTTTCTAGGCCCCCATCACTTCTATCTGGTTATCAGAGAATCACTGATGACCACCTCAAAAATACCCACACTCTAATTCCCAGAATCCATGAGATAATATCTTATATGGTAAAAGGTACTTTTCTGGGGTAGTTGATTTAAGGATTTTGTGATGAGATTATTTTTGAGATCATGAAGTCAATTCAATGTAATAATCAAAAGAAATCTGAAAGAAGGGAAGCAATAATGTTAATGGGAAAAGTAGGAAAATAAATGTGGCTCAAAGGAAGACATTAGAGGGAAGCATATGAGAAAGGATTTTGAGCCAATGAACTTGAAAACCCCTTAGGAAAAAAGAACACAGGGAAATGAATTTTCCCTTGAAGCTAGTGGGTGGAACATTTTCTGCCAAGATCTTGATTTTAGATACTTTTAGTCCCCACAACTTAATGAAAATAAATTTAACTCTTTTAATCCACAAAATGTGTGGAAATTTATAGCATTAGTAATAGGATTCTGAAATAATGATATTTCTGCTTCTCTGCCTTTATTTTCACATTAGCCAGAGGCATAAGATTTAGTTTTTCTCATGATTTGCAGGATATATAAATTTTAAATCTCAATGAGATTGGATTTCTTCCTGTTGTCCCTGAAGACCTCTGTAAACAAGGTTGTGTTTTCTCTCAGCTCTGCAATAGTACTTGATGTGATGGGCATTTACAGAGGTTTAAAAAGCTAATAACTAAATGGGATGTGGGACAGACTGAACAAGTCTGCGGTACATACTGGCAAGCATGGGAACCCCGGAAGGGAGCAGAACTGGTGAGGTTTATGGGGATTTGTCCCAACTAGGCTGCAGCTCCCACTGGTTTGTGTGAGGACCAAGTATGAAGTGGGTAGGATTGAGCTGGGCTACAATACCCATTGGTTCAAGTGAAAGACAGGGCTGGAAACAGAACTGACCCGGCAATACCAACAACCAGCATGGGCATAAGCTGACTGGGGCAATGAACAGTGTCAGACCCTGTACTGGCAAACTCACACAAGAATCAGGTTTGGGATCATCTCAGATGAAGTTTCTTTGGAGATCCCTCCAACTGACCTGCTAATATCAGAACCCCAACCATGAAGAGACTATGTCAGTCAATAGATTCTGAATAGGTTTCATCGTGATTGGAATGGCAAGATTGGCAGCAATTCAGAACTGATGAACCATCAAAACTGCTTGAGCAGGACCCTCAGAGTGCACCTCACATTGGGGATCTGGGGTGGGTGGGAGGCTCGGTGGGGCTTTTCCCTTTGTTTTTCCCCTGACCCCAGATATAGGGAAAAATGATATTAGTGTGGAAACAATGGTATTACCCACTTTCATCCTGTAACCCTTGACACTTTGTACCCTAATCAACTAAGTAAGATTATTAAAAAAAAAAAAGCTAAAAAAATTCACAAACTCTGTAGTATGCTGATATTTCCCTAAAATGTCTCCTAAAACTCAATGTTCAGTAGAAAATAGCCTAAATCATGATCTAAAGGAACAGTTTAGAGTAGTGTTGATCAGCTTCATAATTAGGCATGAGTGAAGACTCAGATTCTCATTTCCTTGAGTAATTCAGTCAAATTCTTAATATCCATAATATCCATGTATTTTGTATGAAGTGTTTCATTAGTTGAAAACAAAGGGAATTTAATTCAAAGCAACATCAACAGAAATGGATAATTTTTGGCTTTGGGGAGTCTCCAGATAGATCAATAGATGATAGATAGATAGATAGATAGATAGATAGATAGATAGATAGATAGATCCCTCTCTCCATTCTTTCTTATTGCTCCATTGTTCTACTTCACTCTGTATTGGATTTTTCTCAAGCAAGTCCTCAATAGCCATGGGACATACTCCTTTGCAAACTCTAACCTTACATTATCAAGATTATTAGCAATGGGAAAAAGAGCATTTCTTTCCCACAAATTCTGCCACTCTTTCTAGGATGGCCTTGATAGACTAGTGTGGATCAAGCAATATTTCCCAACACCAACTATTATTAATACTGGCCAAGTATGGGATTAGTGTACAACTGGAGTGGAAAAATTGGAGTAAAAAATGTGAAAAACTGCAGGGAAATCAAGCAAAACAAACAAAAACATTGCTCAGATCTGCTGTTAAAGATATATAATAATGGGACCCAGCATGGTAGCCTAGCAGCTAAAGTCCTTATCTTGCACACACCATGATCCCATAGGGGCACCAGTTCTAATCCCTGCAGTCCTGCTTCCCACCCAGCTCCCTACTTGTGGCCTGGGAAAATAGTCAAAAATGGTCCAAATCCTTGGGATCCTGCACCCTCATGGGAAACCTGAAAGAGGCTCTGGGTTACTGGTTTTGGATCAGCTCAGCTCTGGGTGTTCCAGCAGCTTTGGGAGTGAATCATCATCCTCTCTCTTTCCTCCTCTCTGTATATCTGATTTTCCAATAAAAATAAAATAAATCTTTAAAAAAGATATATAATAATATGTGATGTAGAATTATTGTAAGATTTGAGTGAATGAATCCAACAAGATTGTTTAGCACAATGTGATATATGTCCATTCAATGTTTGCTTTATTGCTACAGAGTCATATTACTACTGTTATTACGACTGCTGCTAACACTGTAGTTTTGTAAAAATCACATCACCTCACTATGCCCTTTTCTCCATCTTTAGATAGAGATTGTGACTCATATATTGCAAGAAGACAAAGAAAGTTCATGTTTAGCATGGGAGCCATACATGGAAGAGACTGATGAATACTAGATAGCATTTGTATTATTTGTGAGGAAGAGTCTTCTGAAGAAAAGAATACAGTATCTCATCTACATATTTTGGGGTTGTTTTTACAAGCCAAACTCTGGCATTTGACTTCTGGACTTCCGAGATGAGCTACAGTTAGGTTACTGCAGAATTTTTTATTCAGTTGGAGTTGAGCAGATGCTAAGATGTTTCTGTCGCCAAGACTTTCCATAGATACAGGACAGCTCTGTTCATTGAATGGCAGAGATGGACTTGGTGCATGGAGCCAATGATCACACACATGAACCACTGACTGATGATCAATAGTCAAAGCCTATTAACAGCATCAGAATTTTAAAAATGAGGGTCACGTAGGCATAAGGAAGGAGGGTTTCAGACAGGATGAGATTTACATGTTAACAGCAAGAAGGGATTTGCTAGTAAACCATTTGTTCTTCTAACAAGCACTTCTTTTTGGTCTGTTATCTAGACTAGAGGATATGGGCATCAATGCTAACAATATACTCACACTTTGACGAGTAACACATCTTCAGCTTCCTTGCCTTGATTTGAGAATCACGTATGAGCCCAACCAGTGGTTTGCTGTGCTGTGCACTGATGTGATAAAAAAGTGATGCTATATTTGTATGAAATAATTGCATAACACTCTAGACTTTGATATATCTATCTCTCTTGAACAATTGTGCATATTGACAATGGATTATACTCCTTCCAAACAAATTGTACAGGTCAGGAAAAGATAAATTCCCATAAAATAATTTCATTTCTCTTGGCCATAATGTTAAGTATAATATCCAAAAAGCCTACTTACAGAGTGTTCTAAATGGACTAGAGTCCCTAGAGATTTTAGTTAAGCATTGAGAATTCTGTTTTAATTACAGTGGGATTTATAATGTGTTTAATTGGAAAGGTGGTTTCGCTATTTGCAGAGACTATATAAGAATTAAATTGGTAGAAATGGAATTTGTGTGGGTATTGGTAAAGCCAGAGACAGATAATTTCAGAGTGCGTATACAGAAACAGTCTGGTAGTTTGAAAGCATTCTGTAATCCTGCTTTAGAAGCAGAGGTGAAAGTAATAGTGCCGTCAGAATCAGCCCTCTCAAACTATTTCAAATGTCACTAGGAGTTAAGGCAGCATGTTGTTTTTCAGAGGAGAAAAGGGGAGAAAATAATTAAACACAGTTTTCCTTACAGAAAAAAAAAAAGAAAAAGCCTGCTGTGAGTGTGCCTTTGAAAGCAAATGATAGGGATATGACTGTGAACATACACAATTCCTCCCAGAGTTCCTCTGATTGTTCGGCTGAGTAAATTGCATAAGTAGAAAAAATTCACATGCTGGCAGCAAATAATATAAACACAGATTTCTTTGAATCTTTTGCACGGGCTTTATATTCAATCCGAGAAGGGAACACTGCAGATTTTTCTGGTTTCTAATGATTTAAGTGATCAACTTACTCACCTCCAAGAAGTTGAAGCCAGACTGGAGATATTTCTTCAAAACTGTACTATACAGAGAGACTTTGGGAGTGGATCACCCTGCTCAGTGGGTCCTATCAAGTGGTTTCTACCCAATAAGTTACATGTAAACTCAGAGTTGTTCATCTTGATCATTTTCAAATAGGTGTTTAACTACTCTCCCATCTCCAATTTTAATTCTGTGCCCTCACCACATTCATCATTTCCAATACCAGCAGATTAGCAAACTAACATTAAACTTCTAAACACACTCAGGAGCACCATTTTGGGAAGCAGCAAAGATGGAACCTTGGACTCACACATCTCAATAAATTGTGTGGTTTTGAATCTCAGCTTTTCTTCCTATCTAGGTTCCTGCTGATGTGTATCCTTGGAGGCAGTGGGTAACAATTACAGTATTTGTGTCTGGTACCTATAGAAGAAGCAGGCATTGAGTAATGGGTCCCTAAATGCGTCCCAATCTGGCTGTTCTGGACTGTTAGAGAGTGATACTACTGGATGTAAGATTTTTCCCTCTCTCTATATCTCTTTTTGCCTCTCCTTCTCTCACTTCCAAATAAACACAGAGAAAAAAGAGGGGGGGAGATGATATTACAAGTCTCCTATCACATTATGTAGTTCATACTAAATGTTCAATACAAATGAATTTATAAAGTAATGTCTATATGCCAATATCTTCTAGTATGCCCACTTATAGAATGGGCTTCTGACCTTGTTTTAACATTAGTTTTATTATGTATGAACTCCTCAACATGGCCCAGCTACTATTTAGGTTTATTACTCAGAATTACTCAGATTCCTGTTTACTCTACTATTCTGTATTGGTAAGCATGCTTCCACATTCCATGTCTTAGATTATTCTCTCGTGTTTACCATGCCTGCCTGCTAGTACCCTTCTCGCTCTCTCAGGCCATAGCCATATTTCAAAGCACATCTCTAACATGACATCCTCCTCAGAGTACTTAATGACAGTTTCACTTTGACTTTACTTATATTTGTTTCTGCACACTGTCAGCAATTTATCTTTATGTTGATTTAATAACATCTCAATAATTTTGCCTTATAGTAATATGTGAACAATTGTATTTCTTTCCTACCAGAAAAGCTTTATGCAATCCTGATTATACCACTGAAAAGCCATAGCAATTTAGGCAAATTCCTTAAATTTAGAACTTTGGGTCATCAGAAAATGCTTATTTTGAGTTTTGAAAAGATTACATTATATGACAAAATAGATGGTGATGACTTGGCACAGTGTCCTCCACCTAGTGGAAACTGATAAGAGTCCATTGGTATCTATTAGCACATTTTCGTGTTCTTATGACCATTTTGTGATTAATTTTCACCTTTCTGCATAAACAATCACAGCATTTATTTCATGGTTTATGTTATGCAAATATGCTTTGGGTTAATAGTAACTACATGTTTCTAGTCTCAGAATATTACAAGTTTTGAGTAAGTCTTTGACCACATTTGTCATTGTTCTTCTATAAGCCCTTGTAAATTTTATGTATTATAATTAAATACTACAGAATCAGGATCTAAGCATGGGCCTGTGTTAAGAGGAAAAAACCTTGTTAAGACAAATTCAAAACATGTGACATATTTTAAAACACCAGATTCTGGCTAGTTTCATCTTCAATCCCATTGCTCATGTGACTCTAAGCAGCAGAGAGTGGGCAAATCATTTGACTTAAGAACTGAGTGAACCACAATTTTTGGGCTGAAATAATGGACTTGTGGTAGAACCTTCCCCTAGAGGCCTCTTTCAAGGATCTAATAATCTCCTACCTAAAGAACTAGTAGCTGGTACATAACACATGCTCTGAAAATTAAACTGTTACTGGGAATAAGCATATAAGGACCATGCGTGCTTCACTCAGTTGACTTCAATTTGCCTCAGACTCCTCAAAACAAACTGTTTAAAGAATACATTTCTACTCCAGACTGATTTTTTTAGTCGATCAGTCTATATATGGCATAAGGGCACATGGGTGATTGTGGCACACTTTGTTATAAGCAAATAACTTCAAACCTACACTCAATCAAGGAGGAATAAATAGCAGCAACATTAAAGGATAAAAGTTGTTCTTTTTGCATTTAAGTTAAGGACTTAAAACCTTGGACATAATACAAGTAAATTATAATCAAAACACCCCGGTGCTTTCCCAAAAAATGGACATGCAAACCAATGGAACAGAATAAGTTCAGGCATCTCTAGCCTTTGACGATTGAGCTAAAATCAATTCCTACGGAAGGGACACTTCCGGAACAAATAGGATCCACACATGCAGAAGTATGAAACAAGACCCCTACCTCGTGCTTTACACAAAGGTTGTTCATGAGGAATCACATATCTAAATCTGTGACCTGCTAGCATCAATTTACTAGAGGAAAACATCGGGGAAACTATGCAAGATATTGCCAGAACCAGACTTTTCGGAAAAGACTCCAGGAGAACAGGCAATAAAAACCAACACATGGGACTACATCAGTCTAAGAAGATTCAACACCACAGAAGAAATCCTCAACAAAGTAGAAAGGAAACTGACCAGAAACGATATTTGCAAACTGTGCAACTGTTTAAAGTTCAATATACAGTATCTCTAAAGAGCTCAAGAAATAACCACAACAAAGTAAACAACCTAATTAAGAAATAGGCAAACTAAATTACCAAGCAATTTTCAAAGATGAAATAATAACAGCCAAATGACACAGGGAAATATGCTCAAGATCACTGGCCATCGGGATTATAGAAATTAAAAGAAATGTGGTTTCACCTTGCCCAAATTTGAACAGTCATCATCCAAAAACCAAAAAAAAGTAAATGTTGACAAGGATGTAGGGTAAATTAGCCTTATACACTGCTGGTAATAATGTAAACTAATACAACCATTATGAAAGAGAATATGAAGATTACTCAGAAATCTGAAGATAAATTGACCATATGTCTCATAGGAATTTACTCAAATAATGTGAAATCAGTTTATGAAAGGGCTGTGTGTATGCCTATATTTATTGCAGATCAATTCACAATAGCTAAGATATGGAATCAACGCAGACATTCATCAACTAACAACTTTATAAAGAAAATGTAGTACACACATACTACAGAATACAAATTAGCCATTATGTAGTACAAATACAACTCAGCTATTTTTTCAACAAAACAGATGCAACCTGATAATATAATGCTAAGTGAAATAAGCCGATCTACAAAAGATAAATATCATATGTTTTCTCTGATATGTGACAATTCATACAGGAAGCAAAGAATGTGTAGAAATGAGATGGACATTTGTGATGTGGTTGTTGTGTTAGCCATTCTTTATATTTTTCTGGAACTGTGATTTTTCTACATTTACTTATTACATTTTATGGTGAATCATGAATTAAGTCAGTTTTATAGAGAAGATTGGCAAAATTAATGGGAAATAAAGGAAGGAAGGAGAGGCATTTAGGAAGAAGGGGAGAGGAATACGCTTATTTTCTTAGAACTGAGTCTATGAAATCTCTCCTCGTCATATTACTAAAAATTTGTTTAAGAGCTTCAAGCCTAGGGCAAACACACTTTTGAGAATAGCAATAATGATGATGATGGTGATGATGATAAGCAACTCTCATCCAGCACATTCTACACACCAATCATTAGACAACAAGCTTTTCATGCAATAGCCTTTGACTCTCACAACAATTCTTTGAAGCAGATACTCTTTTGCTCATCATTTTATAGGGGAAAAAGTGGACAAAACAGACTTTTAACTTGCCAATGTCACCTATATGGGAATAGTAAGGGACACAGCCAGGATCATCCAAGAAGTTTAGCTTTAGAGACTATGCTCTTAATTATAAATATGTGCTGCATTGTAAATACAACAGAATTCACAGATGGCCCAAGTTACAATGACTATTTCAAAACGAGGAAACATCCAAGTTTTCTGTAACACGTCTCTGTTTACTCTGTTAACACTTGCTCTAGTGGACCTAGAAAAAAAGGTAGCTTATATGGTACTCACTGACCATCTTTCTAACCTACTTTACTATTTTTCATGGTGGCTGCAGATAGGTATTTTAGTTTATTTAAATTAGAATTCTCTTTGTTTTCATCCATTGTAAAATATCAGTATTGAGTTCACATTGTGTATAGTTCTTCAGTTGAGTGCTTGTGGCTATAGTCTTTCAAAGACCTTTATACCTGTTAATTTCTGTATTATTCATTGCTCCATTATCAAATCAATCTATCCTTTCTGAAAGACATCATTTGGAAATACCAAAGGAACAAAATCACAGGAAATCTCTATAACAGGCAACTTTTAAGGGAAACAGCTAATGTGCACCAGAAAGCCTGAGGTGATGACTACTTATTCCCCATCCATCCAGCAAGAGAAATAATTTAATGTGTAGTATCTATCAGGCTATGTTCTCATGAGATTTTATGCTTGAGCATGAAATTCATGCCTAAGGCAGGTCTTTGTAGCAAATTTTAAGGAGCAACTAGCTGTTTCTTCCACCGAAAATCCCAGGAGAGAAGAGGAAACTGGGTAGGAGAATGACGGGCATTGGAACTCATCATTATCCCTAAGGGGAAATTGGTAGCAATTCAACATTGATTTGTGTTCTTTCTCATGTCTAACACTTTGCTGCTCTCTTCACAAACAAATGGGTGATAATAAGCAATGGATAAATGGTGGCTCCAGTGTCCACAATCCTTTCGCCAGTAGTCATTCTTTTGCTGTGAAAGAAGAAAATCATTTCCAGCTCAGTACAAGAATTTTTCAAAGGCAATCTTAGGCAGCCCAGCATCACAGACATCTCATTGAATTGATTGGAGCTTTGACAACCAATGTCCTGGCAACACACAGGTAGAGCTAGCAGAGTGCTTGTTCCCAAGGCTGCACTACACAAAAGTTGCAATTGAATATATAAGGAATTAAAATAAGCTTTCTCTTCTTATGGGTGAAAAGCCCAAGCTTCATAGAGGTTGAAAGTTTAAATGAGGCAGATTTGAAGCTAAGGGGCAGTCACGACAGTCAGAGAAGTAAATATCTTTCTGCCCAGCTCCCTCCTTTTTTTTCATTTCCGTGTCTCACCTTTATTTCACTGTAATGTGTCTGAGTGTTCTTGAACTTCTATGATTTTTATTCATTAATCACCATAAAATAGTCATCTAAATATGTGTATATGCTAAACTAAAGACAATATGATCGTTTAAAAGGGTCTTCAAAGTAAAGTGGCCTCAGATTGGAATTGCTCAGTACTTCACTGTAATATTGGAGCCAGCATGGTAGCCTACCTACTGAGGTCCTTATCTTGCACACACTGGTATCCCATATAGCTGCCAGTTCATGTCCTGGATGCTCCACTTCCCATCCAGCTCCCTGCCTGTGGCCTGAGAAAGCAGTGGAGGATGGTCCAAAACCTTGGAATCATGCACCCATGTGGGAGACCTGGAAGATGCTCCTGGCTCCTGGCTTTGGATCAGCTCAGCACCAGCCATTACCAGCTTCTTGGGGGTGAATTAGCATTATATAGGGGCAGTCATTCTTTGAAGTGTTTTCAGTTCTGAAAACTGTGCAGAGCTGAATTTCCTTGCCCTAAGTGTTTTCTCATGTTGCTTGTTCTTGGTGAACCCTTGGTAATATATACAATAAATTTATTCTGTCTTCTACCCTGCAATTCTTCAGGTATTTGAAAACAACTTTCATGTTGTGCCCCTCTCACAAGTTTTCCATTCTGGAATAGATTCTTTAGGTCTCTGTAGTTGTTTATCACACAACATTGCATTGAGTGTCTCTGTGAAATATTGTTCTTGGCCATTTTCTTTTGCTGCTTATATACAAGCCTTATGTACAAGACTAAATGGAGAAAATACACAGGAATATAAACACACATAGCGCTAAAATATTGAAATTGCTCCACTACAACTGTTGAGGAGGTATGGTCTAAAATCCCTCACTGGATGCCCACACTGCAGTCAAACAGCACCTGTGACATATCCATGATATGACAATCCACGTTGTTACTTCTTGGTTGACAAATATACTTTTTGCTTGGTGAATGCCAAAATCATGTCAACTGATAATTATCTTAAATAGTGTTCTTGAAATATTTTTATAAAAAGATTTCTAGAATTTTTTTTATAAAATTTTAAAATGTTTTTTATTTATTATAATTTTATTGGAAATGCAAAGAAAGGGAGATAAACAGAGAAGTCTTTCATCTTCTGATTTACTCTTCAAATGCCCACAAAGCTGGGCAAGCCCAATGGAGCGAGAAATACAATCTGTGTTCCCCCCATGGGTGATAGAGGCCCAAGGTCCTGAACCATCACCTGCACATCCCTTGGTGCATATGAGAAAGAAGCTGATTGGAAATGGACTCATAAAGGGCTAGAACCTGTACTATACAGTGGGATTTGGGTCTCAACTGGCATCTTAACCTTTGTCAAATGTCTATTTTAAAAAATAGCTCTTAAAAAATTTGACACCCAGCACATCTCTTGTGACCAGACTGTGGCAAGTTTCTTTAATATTATTCTCATTTAATTTTCATAATGCTGAAATAGGAATACATTATTCCTATTCTATAAATGAGAAACTGAGGTCCTCACAGATTATGCATATCACCCATATTTCACTGTTATTAAATACCAGAGACAGAATACAAAGATAGATGCATGGAAAATAAACTTACCAAATTCTACAAGTTCTTTTTATTGCTGGAAAATCATGGTACTCAAGCCTGTTAAAGATGTTATTTCTACGATGAAAATAGAAATCCAACTCACTGTTTGTGAGGTTTGATCTTTTTCTTATTAGATACTTGTAACTTCTTCGGTGAGCAAATGTTTTAGTTATTTTGTATTCTCATTGTTGAGTCATGATATTCAAAACATGACTCACAAAAACCCCCGCAGCTTTTTAATTGATGTCATTAATAAGGATCAACTCCAATTATGTATCCTTGAAAAAAATATTTTGAGCCCAAGGACAAAAATATAAATCTACCTCTTCTTATGATCCATTTGGTTAAATAGATGCCATTGTTCAGCAATACCATGACTTGGACACATTGTGTAGTCACCACTGCTTTTGGTTTAACTCATTGTTGGACGAGCTGACCATATTCTTTCTTCACATTTTACCCAGACTGAAAACTACAAATATTAGACAGAAGATCATGTTTGTGGTAAGGTTGGGCATCATCAGCCTGGAATACTGAAACTCTCCTGCAATTTTGGCACCCACTGGGCCTCTGAAAACACCACCTCCAAATCTGAGGACGCAAGGTATATCCAGAGAGATACAGCTGAGATCCACTGACTTGGATTAGAAGCTGATGCAATTACATTCCATTAACAATACTTACACAGAAATTTCAACTAAGTGCTTGAGATCGACTGTGTGCCAAGATAGAGAGGAGAAATTTGAGGGGGGCACAGCCTTATGATGAAGCCCAGTACATTGGTGAACTTAACCTCCAAGAATTTAGTCAGGTTCTTCTGCTGAATTGAAGCAGGTCTCCTCCTGCATCTGACATGAAAAAAAAAAAAAAGATTGTTTTATTCTGAAATATCCCAGAGTCTACTTCATCCAAAGACCTTTCCATGGAGGAAGAAGTCTCTGAGCCTTGTTCCAGTGAGGGAAAAGATATTCATTCTTCCTTCAGCTTTTATTAGTCTTCCAGTTCTTCATAAGGGAAATTTATAAGGAAGAAACAGCTATGGATATGACAATACAAAAGACACAGGCCCCTCAAAATGCTGCAGTTTGGTACATTTTAGGATTTATCTCTTTTTGTTTCAAAGTTACAGAGAGAAATTTTCAGAAAGAGATATAGAAATCTTCCATATGCCAGTTCATTCCTCAAATGGCCACAGTAGGCAGAGCTGGATGGACCTGAACCCAGAAGCCAGAAGCCAGGAACCAGGAACCAGGAGCTTCTTCCAGGTCTTCCACATGAGTGCAAGAGCCAAAGCACTTGAGCCACCTTCTGCTGCTTTTCCAGGCTGTTATCCTTCAAAAGTAAAGGCAAAATAAAGACTTTTTCAGAAATAGATACTCAGAGAACTAATCACCAGGACATGCAGCCTGCAACACATGTGAAGAGTGAGAGATTCCTGCGAAGTACAAGAAGAACACAATGTTTGAAAGACATCATTTCAAAGATCCACCATGTTTAAAAGCATGTGAATCCGCTTTGAGTTGGGTATTGGTCTACTGCAATAAACCCATCCTTCCATGGCATTTCCCTTGGAACCTTTTTATTATCTTTTTCTAAATGTAGATGAGATCTCTTGGTTATCCTTGGCTGTATCCAAGTTGGCAACCTCTGTCTAAATATGATTTCAGACATTTGCTTTCCTCTCTATTATTCAACATTTTAAAAAATGTCATTTTCATTGCTCTAAATGTGAGTTTATTGGAGATTCCAAGACTTTCTCTACACTGTCTGTCTCATGAAGTGAAACCTCTTCCCTCTTCACACAAATATTACACCAGGTCCAAGGGCAAATGAACAAAATGTACTTTTTTAAGTAGATCCTTCTTGTAACATTTCACTAGCAAGTCTGGCTTAAATAACTTCTGTATCTCAGTTTATAAATACTTGATCATTTTTATTGTCATATACTTCTTGAGATAATGAAAGAGCCTGCAGCCAGCGTTGTTGTGTGGCACATGAAGTCACTGCCTACAACACCAGCATCCCATATAGATGCCAGTGTGAGTAAAGGATGAGCCAAGTACTTGGGCCCTCGAATCCACATAGAAAACTGAGACAAAACCTGTGGCTCCTGGCTTCAGCCTGACCCAGTCTCAGGCACTGTAATCATTTAGGGAGTGAAACCATGAATGGAAGATTCTCTGTTTCTGCACCTTTCTCTCTCTGTAACTCTGCCTTTCAAGTAAATAAAAATAAATATTTAAAAAATGAAAGCTTGGAATAATCTTTGTATAAAGCATTTATTCATAACTAGTAATAATATAATGATTGTATAATGGAAAAGAGCTTTTGTTTCTCAGAAACCTTGGTTTGTGTCTATATCTCATATTGATTGAGATTGGGGAAACGATTTCAACTCTGCTTCCTCATCTGTAAAATTGGTTTAATAAGTGAATGAGCTGCTAGTTTTGTAGACCTACACAAAATTAAACACATGAACTTGACCTTGAATGCCTGGAGATACCAAATTCCAAATATGGGAACATGATGCCGCTAGAAGACATTTGGACACACATGAATAAAAATCAAATCAGACAGTAAGAGAATTATCTTAATTTTCTTTTAATCCTTCTAACTATACAAAGAAGAAATCTCTACTCCTTTTACATCCTTCTTTCCACTTTCTCATTCTCTCATTTAAGCCAAGGAAGAGCATTCCTTCAACAAGCACTATAATTTTTCCTTGGAATTAACTTAATTGAACTAATTTTTACAATTATACTCAATTATGATAAGCAATATTTGTGAAGTTCTCATTTCTTTATCCAAATAAACTAAGTTAAAAATTGATTTAAAAAAGATAAATCTGGTAGAATCTAGTATAGAATAGCTGGTTTAAATTTTGGCAAAAAATCATGAAGTTACCATATGAAAGATGAAATATAGTACATTTATACATGGATTACAGAAAATATTTTATATTAATACGAATATATTATATCAAGTGGTTCTTTAGTCTTCAAAGTCTAGGGTACAGGTTGAGCATGATTCTTGAATCTTCTTACATAGACTGTTTAAAGACTTGATTAGCAAGTAATAAAAATAAAACTACACTTGATATATGACTTCTCTCTCCAGGTCCAACAGCAAGTATCACAACCATGAATATATAGTATTATTACTAAGGAAATACTCAAATGTGTTGAGTCCACATTTAGGCATATCAGATTGATTTGCTTGATATAGCTGAGTTACACAACTCTTCTCAAAGTAATTCTACATGCTAATCTTCCTGGTCAATTTTCACATCCAACTTCTTCTCTCAACTTTGGAAGTTATAAGCCAATGTTGAGACCAGTCATAGATTCTTATAATTACATGTCATTTCCAAAACATAGGCCAGCACGCTGTAAGCTGACTCTAACACTGAGAACAATATCAAATGTATTTGCTTTTCTCCACACTTTACACATGCCAAGCTCCTTCACTATGACCCAGTGTCTGCTCCAGTTTCCCTTCCTGGTTGTCCCTACTCCCTGTGACCACAAAACACATATCACAGAAACAGTTATAAGGTAGAACATTTTAACTTCTTCCTTAGATATCTTACCCCTTTCTAAAACTTCTTTTTGTGGATACCTGATATTTTGACATAATTGCTAGACATAATTGCTATATAACCAGTAAGGAAGTGCTCAAAGTCCTAAGCCAAAAAAAAATGCAAACTATTTTCATGAGCTTCAGTCCTGAGTAAGAAGTTTCAATAATCCTGGGATGTAAATAAAAGTAATTACTCTGTTTTCTCTCCACTTGTGTGAGCTTTTGCTTTCTTTGTTGACACTGTCTTTTGACTTATTTATAAAAATTCAGTTCAAAATTGCCATTCTTTCTGGAGTCCATTAGCAATATTCCCCATACCAGAACTAGCTGGAAATGCAGTAAGCTTGAATAGCTCACAAGCAACTCCTCCATGGAAATGTGAATCAGCTTCAGGGAAACGCTGTGTGATCCTTTCAACTTTCACAAATTTTCAACTGGAGAAAATCAAGGCTGAAACAACCGGATGCCACTGAAAGCTTACATACAGACATCTGTGAATGTAAATGTTCTGCACAGCACTACATGCTGGTTAGTACTATGTGGTGGTTATCTATGTATTGCCCACAGAGGTAGCCAAGGGTATACTAATTTTATGCCTATATTTTTTACCTTCATGTTTCAGAACATTTTTTTCTTCCTTTTTGGTATCTTCAGGTCTACTACACTAATCCTTAACATTCAGTGTTCTGCAAGCACTCTATTATGCTATTCAAGTCAACTGTAATTGTAGTTACTTGATGCTTTCAGAACTCTTTTGTATATATCATTTAATGTTCACAGTCATCAACAAGCACTGTTATCATCTCCTAAGCTGCAGATCAGGAACCCAGGTATTACCCAAATACCTTGCTTATTGCTTTTGTGAGAGCCTTGAATTTACTTGATTTCAAACCTATTCTTCAATTGTATTAATCTGGTTTCACTACCAACACAAATACCTAAGTTAAGCCACTTGCAAAAGAAGAATGTTTACCTCAGGATTATGTTTGTGAAGGTTCATAGGTCACATAGTCCCATTAGTTTGGCACTTGGTAGGGTGACATAAGACGTCAGAGATGGAAAGAGCACAGGTAGAGAGCCAGGAACAGATTGCAACCAGCTTTTGTAATTAACTCTCTTGGGTTCTAATAACAGGCTTCTGGTGACCTAAAATTTTTCTATTAGACCCCACCTCTACTCATCATAATGGGATTTTTCCACCCTCTTAATACGACTTTGAGGTTTAATATCCACATAGGTTCATTCCAGTCTTCTTCAGCTTAAAGCAACAGTCTGCATTGCTTAGAGCTATACTTCATAAATTCCTGTGTCAAATGAATATTGATTTGCATATTGATTCAAATGAGAGATTGCTGGAATTTTGAAGATGAAGAAAGCTGAAAAATTTATTGCTTTCTCTCACTGTCTCTGCTTTGTACAGCATCACCAGAATTAGCTGCATCCACTGTGAGCTCCATTTGCTAACACAAAGTTTTCATGATATTTCAGCTTCTGTTACATAGTCCTGGATCCTGGATTGTAGGTTCCCTTTACACACCTCACCAAACCTCTGCCCTCCATGCCAGGGTGGTGATGGTTGCTTGATTTTATTCATCTCCAGATTGATTCATCACATGCTTTAGCCCCCTCAATTCTTTGGTTGCATTTTTTTTTACCAAGTCTCTAAAGCAACTACTCTGCATTGAATTTTCATGATGACTTCTGTTTGGCTCACTTGATCCTGACTGACAGATGAAGGATAAAGGGTGAAGATGTAGATGATAAACACCATCTTCTTTTTCCCAAGAAACAAAGAACACACTTGTGATAGTAAGGAAATCCCCATCCCTTAACTAGTTAATTTCCAGCCTATAATTGGATGTACACTTCTAAACCACTTGGTACAGTGTCCTCGTTTTATAAATAAGAAAACTAATTTGTAGAGACTTGCCAGAATCATATAGATGGAAGGTGGCCCCATCATGAGTACAAACCTTTGAGGCATAGGAAAGAATTCATTTAATTAAGTCATTAACTTCCATACTATTCCACTGCATTCAATAGTTCTGGGAACCAGTAAAAGAAGGTCACAGATTGGAGATTTTAAGAGAAGATAGGAGTGAATAGGTATAGGCCTGTAGTTTATGAAAAAAATGGAATAGACAATATTAAATATATCATCTTTCCCCAAATTTTCCAGTGTGATTTAACCACATATCAGATATTTCTCAGAACAATGTCTTCAGAACAGGCATGTGGCACAGTAGGCAAAGCCAACATCTGCAATGCCGCCACGCTACAGTAGATTACCAGTCACAAGCTTATCTACTTCTAATCCCACTCCATACTGAGTGCATAGGCCCCTGTCACTCTCACAAGAGACCCACATAAACTTTCAGCTTCCTGGTCTCAGTCTTGCCTATTCTGATCATTTCTGCCAACTGGGGTGTAAAGCAGCTGATACAAGCTCAATCTCTCTCTCTCTCTCTCTCTCTCTCTCTCTCTCTCTCTCTCTGCCTAGATCTTTCTCTTTCTCACATAAATAAAATAAACCTCTTAGAAATGACATCATTCATGAGACTAAAATATAGAGTCTACTGTTATTTCCTTCTTTAATACTGAGAAGCAATTTGCTTTGAAGTTGTAAAGGAAGTGTACATGGATAAAGAAATAAGAATGTTGATTTCTCATCCAGGTGTGAGCAGGAGTGTGAGCACCTGCAGCCATGATCTGGCAAGTGAAGTTCTATGATGTAATGTGCATTCAATAAGTCTTCAAGCCAGTGAACCTTGGTTGGAAACCATAGAGCCCCAGAAAGCAGAAATATTCAGTAAGTGAATATTGAGTAATAACTCAGTTATTTGAAGAATTCTAATATATGTGAATTTCTAATGTAGATTTTTTGCATACTACCATTTTAAAAATATAATGAGGAAATAAAGTAGGGTCCGGCAAGGTAATCTAGTGGCTAAAGTCCTCACCTTGCATGACCCAGGAGCCAGTTCTTGTTCCAGAGACCCTGATCCACCTCTTATCCAGCTCCCTGCTTGTGGTCTGGGAAGGCAGTAGAAGACTGCCTAAAGCCTTGAGACCCCACAATCACTAGGAGACCAAGAAGAACTACGGATTGTTTCAGCTCTGGCCTTTGTGGCCGCTTGGGCAGTGAGTTGGTGGTAGGAAGATCTTCCTCTCTGTCTCTCCTTGTCTCTGTATATCTGCCTTTTCAACAATAATAAATAAATCCTTTAAATAATAAAAGAAAAGAAAGTGAAATCAATTCTAATACCCAGGTAATTAAGATTGTTATTTTAATTACATGGCCACAACACTTCTCCCTAATAGCTAGCTCTCTTCCTATTGCGTCTTGCTCATTTCTGGGTCACAACACCTCACACTTGAAAGAGGTACCAGGGCATTCTCTGACATTGCCCCTAGACACCAGGTGGTAAAACACAGGAAAGGAAGTGTTGCTTTTGTCTGAAGTGATGGTCCGCCAAAATAAAGAAGTGGCATAGTCCTCATACTGGTCTCATTTTAGCATATTTCTTCAATTCTTCTTTCACTTTCAACCACACAAAAATAAGAGACAAAAGAAACCTTAAAAAACCTTTGCAAATCTTAATCAAGAATTGATTTGAGACTGCATTCTTAATGAAACATTTAGCACATTGCAAACAGCTATTCATCTCAATACTGAAGTATTGTCTAATTTACACTTGGAGTTCACAAAGGCAGTTTGAAAATCACCAGACCTAACTTCATTTTACTTGGTCAGTGAGAAAAGGAATACAGAATGCAAGTAACTCATGGTGCCTGGAAAGGATGGCCAAAGTCCGTATGCTTGGCAGGTATTCCCAAGATACAGCTGTTGAATTGAATTTCATCAGAACTAGCTGGCAAACTGAAATTTTATAGGATGTTTGCATACAAAATGAAAATTATTCTAGAAAAATGTGCCTCCTTTGTGAAGATAAAGGAAAGGAATATCTGATAATTCTACTTAAAAATGAAAATAAACATGAGCAATTTTGTGGACTTAGATGATTAAATATACCAATATGTAAAAACATGATGAATATGGAGACCTAAAACAATTAAAGACTATAAAAGCAAGAAGCATTGTTTGGGTCCTTTCTATAGGTCAAGCATTGAGAGGAATGCTCTAAATAATCACTGGCCAGCTTCCTGGTGTAAAAAGAGATAATGATTAAGACCCCAAGACAAATCACCGTAAAATAAGGTTGCTATGTGTTTTTTGTTATATTTGCATCTAAAGTTTTCTTCTTATTTATTTTAAAATGCTGTAAATTTATCCTGTGGGAACAACTCCACTGAGTAGCTAAGAAACTGCAATAAATTTTTGGTGTCTAAAATGATATGTGGTTGGATTATTTCAATATACTTAGGTTCATAACAACAGGCTCATTTGAGACAAATCTGTGTTACAGCTAATGCTCAAAGAATTCCAGATCTTAGTAAGAGTTGCCATGTATGTTTTTTTCCTTCACTGTTTGGCAATCTTTACTTAGTTATTCTTTAGCAACATTCATTGAGTAGCTACACCATGCTAGCTACTATTCCCAGAGTTGAAGATAATGCAATAATTAAGACAGGATATCCTGTTCCCCAAAACTTACATTTCTTAAAAAGCAGGTTTCAAACTAGGAAATAAATAGGTGGATATAAGTGCTATATGGAAGATAGACTAGATAGTATAATAAGGAGATCAATAGACATGAGGGCAAAGAATTATAGACCTGAACTTAGTGTTGTAGCTCAGTGGACAAAGCCACTTCTTGGTATGTCTTTGTCACATATCAAAGTGCCCAGAGTGAAGTTTCACCTTGAATTCAAATCCAACCTTCTTCTCACACACATTAGATGGCAGCAGTTGATGGATCAAGTATTTGAGTCAGTGCTACCCACTCAAATGACCCGCATAGAATTCCTAGCTACAGGGTTCAGCTTGGCACAGCCTTGACTATTTTTCATTGAGTAAGAAAGTGAATGCCTAATGTTATTTAACTTCCTTTTGTAAAATTTTCTGTTTTTCTCTCTGTTGTTGATTTTGTTTTATGGTTTCTCATTTAAGGGGATGCATAGTAATTCTGTAATAGAGACTATCACACACAGATGTAAAGCACAGTGTGTGCATCTCTACTTCCAAATTAAAGATGGACTCCCAATGAAACTGTTGAATAAATCTTGATAGTGGGATGCTGGACTCTGCATTGTCCTTGCCTACTATGTCAGGACACACTTTCCTGGCAGAACAATGGACTTATGACTGATTGTGAAGGAATGTACTTTTGTAATGATGTGGGGGAAATTAGTGGATGGCGCAAGGTCTTGGGATGGGGAAAAATAAATCCCAGAGCCTATGGAGCTGTATCATAGAATAATAGAATTAATTAATTAATTAAAAAGAAAGTGCATTCATATTCTCTCCCTCTCTCTCTCTCCTTTTTACCTCTGCCCTCTTGTCTCCTCTTTGCCTTACCAATAAACCAAAATAAATACTTTACAGAGAGTAAGCAAAAATTTGAATTATCAGAGTCCTGCCTAACCAGCAAAAGAAAAAAAAAAGAATGGTTATGAGAAAATGAAGCAGAATGTTAAGCCTGTCATGTTTGGGAAACAAAGAACAGTGTTCTTGACACAGAGAAATTACAGTGAGGTTGAAGTTATGGACATCGTGGTAGAAAGCAGTCCAAAACTGCAAGAAAGAACATGGGCACCATGATAAGGAATCTTCCAAAGCAAATGGTCAGTCTTAAGAAAAGGAGTGATATGATCTTATTTTGATTTTTTTTCTTCTCATTGTGTGGCTTGGTGATAGGAATTTTAAAAAAAGAAATTATTTAGGCATTTGAAACATGCAGTTGTGCAAACCAAAAAGAAAGCTGATGGATTGGATTACTACTACAGGTGAATGGGAAACAGAAGTAACTTAAACAGGGATCAAATTCAGATCTATTTTGGAAGTTAAGCCAACAGGCATTTTTTAAAATGTAATACAGGAAACAAAGAGGAACAAGGAAGTGATTTATTTTTTCCTTAGTCTATTTGTGTTGTTCCATGCATTGCACAGCAGGAACTCAAGGTTGATGTTAGCAATAATGCAAATTCACATAACATGAGGCTTGGAAATGAGGAAGACTTGACCAGATATTAGAGAACTGAGGGCAGTACATTCCGGGATCTCTGCAAAAACAAAGCATAGAGTCTCCTTTGTTTTTACGATCACTGTGCAAAGACCAAAAATGGAGATGTTGCAGAATTCTCCATCTTCTTCTAAGATTACAATAGGTTATTCTTCCTCTGTCCCAACATTTCACACAACATCATGAATTTTTCAGTTTCAATAAGCGCCACCCCATACTATTAGATCTTAATAAAATTTGATCGGCACTGATGTTTAAAATGCAAAGAAAAAAAATCTCAAGTGAAAAATAATTTACAATAAAAAAGATGATAAAAGAGACATGGAAAATCTGAACTATGGCTAGAAAATGCAGATAAATTTCATTTCTAGTCATCAGCTCCTGTGTACTTTTGAACTGAGGATGTTTCAAAGTGAATGAGTTCAAAAGGTGGCCAAGACTGATGGATTGTCTTTGTTAATAGAAAAATTTAAATGGAGTCTCTCAAGAGAGGCATATTTAGAAGCCCTCTAATGAGTTTCTCAGTGGGGAAAAAGTGAACCTAATCTTTTGGTTCAATAAGTTAGTTCTTTCAGTGAAAGACGAGTCAGGTAAATCAACTGTTAGGAAACGCAGAACGAAAAATTCTAGAGGGTTGAATCTCTGAACCATTGCATTTCCAGTCTTTCCCCTCTTTCTTCACTTTCTTTATTGGTTATTCGAGGAAGGGTTTGAAGCAATGAGAAGGTTTGGACATTTTATGAAGCCACAAGCCAAAGAAAAATTCATCCATCTGTGGTTATAGCACAAGGACAATCTCCAGCATTCTTGTTTTTTAGTGGAAGAACAGCATGGGACTCCAGGCAGTCCTTGAAGTGCAAGTATGATTGTCAAGGTTTCCTATGGAAAGCTTATGCCTTGAATTTCAGGGCTCTTGATATTTTGGTAGATCTAGTTTTATAGCCTTATAAATGATGCAAGGATATTTCAATAGCAATATCATGAAGGTAGTCTTTGATTAGAGAAAGTTTTATAAAGCATTACCTCAGTGGGTCTCAATATAACTGCAAACATCCCATTTTACCACTTCATTGTATTGGGAAAAAAATACAGCTCCATTTAGCCATAGCATACGGAGCAGAAGAAACCTAAACATTCAAAGTTCTAAACTCACTTGGCTTATTTTTAAGAGTCACTACAGAAGATATTTTGTCAAAATAAAAAAAATGGTACTTGAGTTAAAATTTCAAGTATTGCAGGTGCCAGTGTAGAGGTTAAACCTCCACCTGCAGCCCTGGTTGGTATGCCTTAGCGGCACTGGTTCATGTCCCACTGCTCTGCTTCCCATCCAGCTCTCTGCTTGCAACCTGGAACAGCAGCAGAGGATGGCCCAAGTCCTTGGAACTCTGCACCCGTGTGGGAAAGCAGGAAGAAGCCCCTGGCTCCCAAGTGTCAGATCAGCTCAGCCCTGGTTGTTGTGGTCACTTGGGAATTAAACCAATGGATGAAAGATCTCTCTCTCTCTCTCTCTCTCTCTCTCTCTCTCTCTCTCTCTCTCTCTCTCTCTCTCCTTCTCTCACTATGTAAAATCTGTTCTTCAGATACAAATAGATTTGTTTTAAATTGTACGCATTACCTTACTAAATAGGCATTTGTGTTTGTTTATTTAGGGGGAGAGAGAGAGAAAGAGAGAGAACACTCTCATCTGCTGTTTCACTTCCCAATTGCCACAAATAGTTAGATGACCAAAGTCAGAAACCAGGAACATTATTCAAATATTCCACATGGGTGGAATATTTCCTCCCAGGGCACACATGAGCAAAAAACAGGAGTCTGGATTCAGAGGTGTGTATTAAACACAAGCACTCTAATAAGGCACGTTAGTGTCTTAACTACAATGTTGAGCGCATCCCTCCTCCCCACCCTGGCCCGCCACTGCCAAAAAGGTATTTATGGAGAGCTTTCAATAGTAAAACAGGTAATGTAAATTGAATTATGGATTATAGGTGGGGGTGAATATCACCTTTTTTATTGAACAGTAGAAAATAAGTTATCCTTTTCATTGGCGAGTATTAGTGTACCACTCTGGAAGCATAATCTTCCAACCATAAAAGAAAAATAGCTAATAAATAAGGGTAATTAAGAGGAATCTGGATAAAATTATGTAAAGGAAGATCCCTGTATGCTTACTCCCCATAACCAGGCTACTTGCTAATAAATTCATAGGACAACGTGAAAACACCACAGAGTACCTAGTAAGAATGTCAGTTTTTGTAGCCTTATCCTGTTAGTCATAAACCAGATGACCTCTGGTCAGGTACTTCCTCTTTCTGGAACTCAGTGTCCTTAACTGAAAAATAAAGATAGAAAAAATCTAATGGGATATTTTATGAAAGAAATGAGCTATAACCTAAAAAGCATTGTGTATGCCAGTTAAGCAGAGAACATGCTCACTTCTGATTCATAGGGTCTTCCTTGTGATAGTTAGCAAAACCATATCGAGTGATGGTTAAAGAAAATATCTTTACAAGAAATAAGAAAACTACAGGAATTCCAAACTTTTATTTAAAAAAAAATACATCCTCCTCTGTAATTGCATCTGAAACATTTATTAGTGACGATGATTTATCCACTCTGCACACCACTGTACTTCTATGACCCCAGAAACTCAGAACTGAGGACAATGGGACATTTCTCTCTTGCATAGGCATAAGAAAAGAAGTTTAAAATATTGGGTTATTAAAGGCAAGAAATTCCTTCTCCCCAGAGTGCTGTTAGAGAAAAATATCAGAGTTTCCAGAGAATGGCATCAAATGTGGATTTATCTAAAGCACATTTTATTACTGGAAAGTATTGATTGTAGTTATAGGAACTCAAGTAGGTTAATCTACTAAAAAAGAATAATTCTAGAGTCAGTAGAAGAATTTCTCAACTTCTATCCTCTTAAGAGAGCTGAAAAGACATGTGGCCACATGTAGTCATTTTTAGTCATAATTCGCCACCACGGCATCTTTATTATGGACCATGATCTGTACTGAGATTGTGTATCAGGGATCTCATTCAATCACCCAACAATACTCTATCTTACATAACATTTCTGATTTGTAAAGTGAAGAAATTGACCAAAGTGATGCAAGTACTAGACAACAAACTGTCTTACGATTCCAAAACCCAAGTTTTTCACCACTTCTACCACTCTGACAATACTGATAAATGTCATGGATTCTATCCAAGTACTTCTACTTACTAATCATAATATTCAATTTTAGTATAGGAGAGAAGATTCTTCCAAAGGATTAGTGCAATACAGCAGGCAAGTTGACAATTTGTTGTTATTTTCTTAAATATCCATGAAAGTCTGTTGTTTTTTTTTTACAGGAATTTATAAAGAAATTATTCCATTTTGTTTTTCATTTGCAAATGTCACTTAGGTACCCATTTCAGCAAACTGTGATTATCAGATTAATTTTCAGGAATCCCTCCTCTGATAAACCTCCCGCTTTCTACAGCAAAATAAGTTATTTGTGATTTTTATCACTGGCATATATTCAATACTTTCTATGTGTCAGAAATTGTGCTGATTTCCATACATTACATCCCAATTCATCTTCACAAATCCCTCCCAAAACATGTTACTAATATCTTCATGTTATAACCAAAGAAAACGCTCAGAACAGTGTCTTGGCTAGCAAAGAAAAGGGAAAGTATCCCATACTTTCCATGGCTATCTGACTCTAGGTACCATCATGATTTACTACTTATATATACCTTGGTCAAAACACGTGACCTTAATGAATCACTACCATTGTTGGGGGTTACTCTTTTTCAGGTTTATCTATTGCCTCAAACCCACCCTCATTGAGAACTGCTATCTTAGTTCTATGGAGAAAGGGGCTAGAAGTGAACACTCACATAGTGGTTTTATTTACTTATCTATTGAAATATTGATGGGACTCAGATAAAAACAAGAATACAAGTTATCACTTGTGATTGAAATAATATGGAAGAAAGGAATTCTCAGAAGATTTTAAAGATTTGTTCGTTTTTATTTAAAAGGCAGAATTACAGAGAAAGGCAAGAAGGAGAGATGCCAGGTTCACACCCATAATAGCCACAATGCCTGAAGCTGAACTGATTCGAAACCCGGAGCCAGAAACCCCTTCTTGATTTCTAAGATGCAGGGGCCCCAAAATTTGAGCCATCCTCTGCTGCTTTCCAAGGCCACGAGCAGGAGCTGAATCAGAAGTGAAGTAAGCAGGACACAAACAAATGCTCATATAGGATGCCAGTGCTGCAGGCAGAGTTACCATGTGTTGCCTCTGTGCTGGTCCTGGTTTTTGTTGTTGTTGCTTGTGTGTGTGTGTGTGTGTGTGTGTGTATGAAGGAAGCCACTCCTATTATATTAACTCTTTCAGAGTAACCACCCCATAACTACCCCGTATCTAGTTGCTCATTTCACATCATATTAAAGGACTATGCTGAAGGTTTATATCGAGAAAGGAAGAGGCTGGCCCTTTTATTTAGTACTATCTTACAAAATTACGTGATTTAAATTTTAAAGAAAATGTGTCCGATAGAATGTACATTTATAATATGCTCTCCCTTAACATATACCATAAGCAATGGAAAGCATTTTAGAATACTGGAAAATGTGGATATTTGGCCTAGCAGTTGGGGTGCTCACTTTCCCTATCAGAGTAGGAATTATTCCTCCTGTGTGCTCTTAATACTTTCCTGCCCTGTGTTGGTACATTCCAGTTTGAACTGAACCTGTGCTGGCCGTTACGACATTTGCAGGATGAGTCAACTGACAGGAGCTCTCTTTTCCTGCATCTGATTTTGTGTCATTCAAAATAATTAAATAAAGATAGAGACAATTATTAGATCTACCAGTTCAGAAAAGAACTGCAAAACAGACATACAAAAAAAGAGTCATGGCCTGTGCATACACACACACATGCACACATGCCCATCTACTAATTTAAGTGAACTGTGGATCAAAAACAAGCAGAAGCAAAAGAAGCAGCAAACCAATGCATTTTAAACTGTGGCAGAGGGCCTCTAAGGACTGATATACTGCATTTGTTATAAAATAAGGAGGAACAGGGACACGTATGGTCCACAGAACATCAGAAAATAGGCTCAAGAACACCCAGGTCAACACTAAATGCCATAGGAAAAACTGCCACTGGCACTGCTATACTTAACCTCCAAAATCATCTGGAGGTAATCGGAGGAGGGCAAGAATTATAAAAGGGAAACAAAGGCCGGGTTGGCATTTAAAAACAAATGCAACTGAGCAGAAGTAAATCCAGCCTAAGTACTTCTAAAACCCCAGTAAACCAAGAGGCACAACTGAAACCCAAGATAATTCTCACTGTTCCACCCACCACGAGGTCAGAACACAACAATGAGTTGATGCACAGGAGCTGTGAGAAGCATTCCTGTTCTGAAGTTGCATACGGTCCTAGCTCAGGTCGATCGTGCTTCTCCACACGGCTTTTAAAGCGCAGGTGCACGTTAATTCCTCACATTCAAAAAGAGTAATAATCATAAACCTTTCACCAAGAGACCCTCCACAAGAAGCTATAACAATTTTAAAAGTCAGCAAGAAAAAAATAAAAACTAAACAGTACAAGAAGAATATTGAAATGTGTGACCTTATATATAATACTGAAGCTAAATGTTAAAGAATCTACATTTGACCAAATATGCGTGTAGCAAGAATAAAACATAACCAGGTACCGGCCAGCTGGCAGTATGGCACAGAAGGTTAAGCTGCTGTCTGCAGCCCTGGGATTCCATATGGGGACCAGTTCAAGTCCTTCTTGTTCCACTTCTGAACACCTCCCAACAAATGTACCTCGGAAAGAAAGGAGGGTCCAAGTATTTGGGCACCTGACATCAATGTGAGAAAACTGGATGAAACTTCTGGCTCCTGGCTGTAGCCTGGCCCAGCTCCATTCATTGAAGTCATCTGGGGAGGAAATCAGCATTTGAAGTTGCGTTTCCCTTTGTCTCTCCCACTCCTGTCAAAGCAACTATTGGCAAGTTTTAAGCAATAGGTATCCTGCAATCCACTTATATGAATCATAGTTCATTTACAAAAAGCAACAATTAAAATAATGTTTCCTATGTATTTGCAAATAGAAGACAAAATTCTAAAATACCCTAGTTTTTAAATCAATGATCATGATGCAAACTTGAGATATTTAGAATTGAGGCCCAGCAAGGTAGCCTAGCGGCTAAAGTCCTCACCTTACATATGCCAGCATCCCATATGGGCGCTAGTTCTAGTCCCCGCAGCTCTACTTCCCATCTAGCTCCCTGCTTGTGGCCTGGGAAAGCAGTCGAGGATGGCCCAAAGCCTTGGGACCATGCTCCCACGTGGGAGACCTGGAATAGGCTCCTGGTTCCCAGCTTCAGATAGGCGCAGCAGCGGCCATTGCAGCTCACTTGGGAAGCGAATCATCGGACGGAATATCTTCCTCTCTGTCTCTCCTCCTCTCCGTAAAAATCTGCCTTTACAATAAAAATAAATAAATCCTCTTTTTAAAAAAGATATTTAGAAGTGAACAATAACAAAAACTTCACATATTAAACATTTTGTCATAAACATTGACTGGTATGCAACTATTTGAAAACAAGTTATGACCTTAAGCAATTATTTAAGAATGTTAGAGTTCATCTTAAGGAATTATAAATAAAGCAATATAATAAATTTGAAGAAAATAGTAGGGAGAAGAAAATTAAGGAACGATAAGATAATATAAAAAGATAAAATAATATTTTTACAAGATAACATTAAATATTTTTAAAACCATAGGAAGGGGGTACAGTAAGCTAATCTCCTGCCTTGTGATGCTGGCTTCACATCTGGATCCTGAGTCATGTGCTGACAGCTCCACTTCTAATACAGCTTTCTGCTTATGGTCTGGAAAAACAATGAGGCAAAGCCCCAGTCCTTGGCATCCTGCAACCATAGGGAGAGGCCAGGAAGAATCTCCTGGCTCCTGGCTTCGGATCAGCTCAGCATTGACAGTTGCACCCATCTGCTGATTATACCAGCATAGAGAAGATCTCTATCTCTTCTCTCTCTACAGTCTGCCTTACAAATAAAAATAAATAAATAATCCATATACATAATGAAAGAGATGGAGGGAGGGAGAGGAGTAAGAAGGAAAGAGAAAAGGGTCAATCTTTCCTCAGCTCTGCAAGAGAAGAGAAGAAAACCCATCTCACTTTAAATCAGAAGGCAGGTGTCATCCTCATAGTACGTAATACTATAATAAACTTGGGAATGATTTACGTTTTTTTTTAAAGAACCACAAGTGGTACTAGATAGTTTTGAATAATTTGAAACTTCAAGTGGCTTAGTGAGGAAGGGAATGATAAAGACTGCACATCTGTAATTATGGTATTCAAGGAATCATTAGAATAAATAAATGAGATCACACTGAGCAGGTGACACCTATTAATATACAGGTTAAACACTATAGGTTTTAAAATGCAATAGGTGATTAAATAACAAATGTGAATAACATGCAATTAAATTTCAAAGGTTTTGATATCTAAGACTTGTTTCTGAATTTCATAAAAATAAGCAAATGTACTAGCTAGATAAATAAACTTTGCAAATTTCATAAACAAAGCACAAAAAAAGGGGAATGGAAATAAAGAGAGAGACAAAGCTATCCTGCTCCTGGGATTATACCCAAAAGAAGTGAAATCTGCATATGAGAAAGGGATCTGTAATCCTATATTTTCAGCAGCACAATCTGCAATAGCAAAGACATGGAAATAATCCAGATGTGCGTCCAAAGAAGAGTGATTTAAGAAACTGTGGTACATCTACTCCATGGGATGTTATTCAGCTATTAAGAAGAATGAAATAATTCTATTTACAACCAGGTGGTCCCAACTAGAGATCATTATGCTCAGTGAAATGAGTCAATCACAAAAGAACAAATACCACATGTTCTCTCTTATATAAGGAAATCAACATGGAAAGTGTAACTTCCATAATCCAATCCATAATGTTTTTGTTTGTTTGCTTGTGTTTTTTTTTTTGCTGCTTTATTGCCTTTATTTTCAATTTTAATATAACACTAGCCTCATAAATAGGCTATGAATTATTTTGCTTTCTTCGCTTTTGTAGAGTTTCTGAACAATTTCTTTTGATTCCTTTGTAAACATTTAATGGAATGCAACACTATTGAGTTTTTCTTCGGGGAATAATTTTAGTATTAGAGGTGTGCATGTCTATTCATTCTCAAGTAAGTTATGTCAGCTCCTCACTTTCTCAAAATGTTCTCTTTCACTTTTATCATACAGTTTATTAACACAAGGGGCTTCATCTAATTCTGTAACAAGTATATTTTGCTTTTGTTATCTTTGGAAAATTCCCCTTCATTTTGACAGTGTATTTCAACAAAATAATAATAATAATAGCAGTAATAATAACAATAATAATAAGAATAATAAAATAGATTATGCCCTTTAATCTTCCTTTTTTTTTTTAAAGATTTTATTATTATTGGAAAGCCGGATATACAGAGAGGAGAGACAGAGAGGAAGATCTTCCGTTCCATGATTCACCCCCCAAGTGAGCCGCAACGGGCCGGTGCTGTGCCAATCCGATGCCAGGAACCAGGAACCTCTTCCGGGTCTCCCACGCGGGTGCAGGGTCCCAAAGCTTTGGGCTGTCCTCGACTGTTTTCCCAGGCCACAAGCAGGGATGTTTGCTTGTGTTTTTTTAGCTGTATCCCATGTGTTTTGATGTTTTTTTTATTTCAGTTTGGTTTATTCCAAATAATTTCTTTTCTCTTATCGAATTCATCATAGACTCATGGATTATACGATGGCATCATTTTTTCCCAAGAGACTTTTGAGTTTTCATTTTGTCACCTATGTGATGGTTACTCAGCGGCGTATTTTTTCTTTTTTAATTAATTTATTTTTTTAATAATCTTAATTGATTAGGGTACAAAGTGTCAAGGGCTACAGGAAAGTGGGCAATACCATTGTTTCCACACTAATATTTTTCCCTGTATCTGGGGTCAGGGGAGAGACAAAGGGAAAAGCCCCACCAAGCCTCCCACCCACCCCAGATCCCCAATGTGAGGTGCACTCTGAGGGTCCTGCTCAAGCAGTTTTGGTAGTTCATCAGTTCTGAATTGCTGCCAGTCTCACCGTTCCAATCACGATGAAACCTATTCAGAATCCATTGACTGACATAGTCTCTTCATGGTTGGGATTCTGATATCAGCAGTTCAGTTGGAGGGATCTCCAAAGAAATTTCATCTGAGATGATCCCAAACCTGATTCTTGTGTGAGTTTGCCAGTACAGGGTCTGACACAGTCCATTGCAACAATCAGCTTATACACATGATGGTCATTGCAATTGTTGTGTCAGTTCTGTTTCCAGCTCTGTCTTCCACTTGAACCAATGGGTGTTGTAGTCCAGCTCGATCCTACCAACTTCATACTCAGTCCTCACACAAACCAGTGGGAGCTACAGCCTAGTTGGGGCGACTCCCCATAGCCCCCACCAGTTCTGCTCCCCACCTTGGTTCCTATGCATGCCAGTATATACTGCAAGCTTGTTCAGCCCGTCCCACATTCCCATTAAGCTCTGGTACTTGTCAATGGGCATTGAAGCCTAGTTCAACCCAACCAATCTACTATTCAGCCCACACACATACTGGCAGGTACCTTACTGTCTAGCCACCCTGCCCCGTCCTGGTTTTCGTCCTCTCCAGTGGGAGTGGTTACCCAGGAGGGAGGTACCCACTATCTCCCTACTAGGACACTCCAACTTAGCAGCATATTTTTTCATGGTACTGTAATTTGTTGTTGATGTTGTTGTTGTTGTTGTGGCTGTTCTAACTCATGCCAGTTGTTGACCTTGTTTCATGGCTTCCCAGTTATGGAAATGTATAGTGATAGAGTACTGGGGTCTATCATACACACACACGGGGTATAAAGGAATATGCATCCCTGCTTTCAAATGAAGGATGAATTCCGGATGCTGGACTGTCTGACATTATCTGTACCAGCAATGTCAGGTCACACTTAAATAAGAGACTGATAGAATTATGATTCCTTATAAAGGACTACATATTGTAACAAAATGGGAAAAATCTGACTGGTGGTGGGAGTTTGGGTAGGAATCCCAGCCTATATGAAATTGTACCACATAATTCAAAATTCAAAATAAAAATATATTTTTAAAAATTGTAGAATAAAACATCTGTTTTTAAAATCAGAAAATCTTTGGAATTTAAAAGAAAATGAGAAAAAAAGGAGAAGCTACTGTTACTAAAAAAATAGAAACAAACCATCATTGACATAAAATGGAAATTAAATTTTCAGATTAAAGATAAATATAGATAAGTTTAATAAACTCATACTTCCTAAGTTAAGATGTAACAGAAATTTTTCAGTTCCAAGGATAAATATTTTTTAACACTTTACAAGAGAAACAGTTTAGTTATATGTTGTTTACATATAAAACACAACGCCAAAAGAGCCAGTAACACATGCTTGACCACTTTGAAAAAAGAGAATGAAGATAAAATGCACTATTTTGCCAGTATACCACTTGCATGAGAAAGTAGAGACATTTTCATATATCAAAGACTCAAGAGCTACAAAGTTATAGAGAATGATGTGCGATATAATTCAGTTTGCACAGTATTGCTTATGTTTAGTTTATATGCGTATGCAAATGCCGAGGCAAACACCTGCATGAAAAATCACTGACCTTTTATTGATAATACCTCTGAACAAGTGAATAGGAGTTAGCTGAGAACATTAATTTAATTTGATAAGTACAGAAAACTTGTGTCCCTGCCAGGCTCATGCACTCTCATTTGAGTGCATCTGTAAATCCATGCTTGACTCCTGCTAAGCATGTTCCCTCTTCTGGCAACAGGCAAGGGGATTTTGCTTATAAACCTGACATTTTCAAATTCTTTTTTGCTTCCAAATAAAACCAAAGAGCCCTCGTAATCCTATTGCTTTCTAAAATGCCTGCCAATATTTTGTTCAATTGTCTTAATAATGCATGCCCAACATTTTTAATTTTTTATTTTCAGGGCAAAATTGTCAATAAGTGACTCATTTTTACTGTGATAGCATTCTCCAAAAAAAGCAACATTTAAAGACCTCTAATTATTCAAATATAAGGCATATGGATTTTTTTAAATAATCTGTGCAAGTAAAAAATAAGGAAAGATGCTGTAACCCTGATAACATATGATATCTGACAGTTTTATTAAAATACCTGGACAGCAACACAGCACTGGCCTTGCAATATACTGCTTCTAATTTCCATGAGCTTTTTACCAAGGACACATTTGTGTGCCATCTCTAATGGAAAAATAAAGGGAAAAAAATCATGCCTTATACTTGACATTTCGGTTCTGAGACCAATTCCAAGACTCCAAAGTGTTTCCCTATAATTCATTCAAAATGTTCTGATTACCAATAGGTTTGAGCACCAAGTCATAATGTCAAGAAAGCTGAGGAGTTTATGAGTGCAAAATAGCACCAAGTCAGAACCGCAGGTGAGCATGACACTCAGTACTGTTTGATCTCAAATGAAAGCAGAAAGAAGAATTTGGGGTGACAGGAAACTGAACTGGGCTCAAATCTTTCTATGTTGTGGATGATGCTAGTCAGTATATAAAACATGATCAAATTCAGCACCCAAAGCTGATTTCAAAGAATGTGAAGCTTTGAGAAGCAGTAAGTAAGAACAGTAGTGACTAGAATATAACAAAGAGGAATGTAGTGGGAATTATTTAGTGAGAGAAGCATAAACCCAAGTATAGGGGAAGGACAGATAACTATTCTAGAGCAGAAAATTGAGATAAAAAACTTGTTTCTGAATTTCATCAAAATAAGCAAATATACTAAGTATATTCATAGAGGTGTATCTCTGAGTGGCAGTGATGAAAAGGGTAGAATTTAGGTTAATTTGAAAAGTAGGGTTTAGTTTTAAAATAATAGAAATAAATAGTGAAAATGTATGCACAGAATAAAACAATGGAATTCAAAAAACCCATAATGTCAAGAAAGCTGAGAAGTGTATGAGTGCAAAATAGCTAACGATGATCTGAGATCGTTGGCCATGTGGCTGATGGATCTCTGAAGTCTGTTAAAGCGGGCATTCAATAGGAGCATATTTTGCTGAAGAAGCGTTATTTTAACCTGGCGTGTATCTGTTGTTGATTCATTTGCCAGTGTTTTGTGCTAGGGCTAACCACTCTTCTCTAAGTATGAGTGTACTAAGTGGGATTCTGTTATCATGGTTCTTGTATAAGCAATTTCTGTAAAGTGAAAGAAGAATTGAAAGGCCCTTATGAAACAATCTAAGTGTAGAATTTTAGAATCTTTGCTCTGTTTTTCTGTTTTTTTATACTGTCCTGTCAAATCTCTGTAGCAATTTTTAAATAACAAGTACAACTGGGAATAAAATCAACCAAACCTTGAATAGCACACAACACAGCTAGAGAGAACACACCAAATGTGAATTAATGAGGGTTGGAGAGTAGGAGTTAGTCCTGGGAGGCTGTTAGCGAGGGGTCGTTAAGAAAATCTCTACTGCAGTCCAGAAAAGAGTTAGTGTGTACAGACACTGCAAGCGTGAAGTCTATGGCGGGAAGAAAAGCCGTAACGACCTTTGAGGAGAGCACTCAGAGCTCTGCTAATGTTTTGTGTTTAACTTGATTCATGCCACAATATTTGACTTGAAAAATAACTTCAGCCACAGAAAGATTAGTCTAGTGGTCATGGAGAAGAGTCAGAATATAGATTACAACTATTGATTCTGTAGGAAGTTTCTCCAAGAAGTCTAAATTTTGATCCAAAGTTGCAAGCTAGTGGTCTTGGGCTAAATATGACTTTTGTATATTTTTTCTTCAGCGTGTACAGTGTTTTCTAAAATTTAAACTTTGATTGCAAATATTCAGAAGCCAGAAGAACAATATTGATTTAAAATAATTTTAATCATTATTTTAAATTATTCATATTAACCATATAGATTTCATGTGTTTCCATGGTACAATTCTAAGACAGCAATCATACCCATCATTTTGTAACGAAAACATGAAAAAATCCTCCAAGCTGCTTTATCACTTGGGCATGTGCGCCTTGTCACACTGTGGTACACACCACTCCCTGTTTGCCTGATGCCAATGGGTCAGTAATGACATGATTTGTCTCTGCATGGCTCACATCACCTATTTACATATTCACTTTAATCTTCATAGTTGTAGTAAGGAGAGAAAAGTTTGGTCAATACAACTAAAAGGCAGAAAATACAGTGGCTTCGTAAAGCAGGTTAGATGGTTAGATAGTTAGATCAGAAGCAAGACATTCAGCTCTGGGAAAATGGTAGAGGTATTTAAAGTGATGTTCAAAATTATAACTGAAGATGAAAACCACAACCAAAGACTTTCAGAAAACAGAAAAGTAGAGCTAGATAGAATTTGAAGAATGATCCTACTTGGGCGGCCAAACGAGAAACTCTAAAAGTAATAATCAAGAGTGTAGCAGTAGAATATTTTAGAATTATAACCACAGAATCAAATTGTACAGAAACTCCAAGCAGGTCAAAATGTAATGAAAAGTGAAGGTGTTGTTCTTTAGAAGGTTGCTAATGAAACTGTCTTGTTATTGAGTGATGGAGTAAAAGTCAAATCACAGATAATTCATCATTGAGTAATTGGTTTAAAGAAACTGAGGATATTGGATAGACTAATTTTTCAAGACTATGGATCATTAAAAGCTGGGAAAAATGTTAGCAACAGATTCAAAAGGAAATCAGGCAATAGATGATCATGTATACATACACATATATACATAGATATGTGCTTGCATGGATATACAAACACATTTGTGTTTGTATGTACAGACTCCGTTGGTATTCATTGGAAAATAATTCCAAATCCCTGGAGGATACCAAAGACTGGCGATGTTCAGTCCTTGATACATGATGTTGTGTTTGTGTACACACCTTCCACGGTTGTAAAGTGCCAAGGTCCAGATTCTGGTCTGAATATAACAAAAAAGATTCAAATATCAGAGGGTGGTAAGGTTAGCTGTAATTAAGATTTATTTATAGGCAAAGTACAAGTGTGCTCAAGAATCGGTGGCACTCAGTGAACTTTTGGTCCACCCTCTATATGCTATAGAGTTGTAAGGGTGATGTCTGGAGTGGGACTACACTGAATACTCAAAAATGGAAAAATGCAGGGATAATGTTTGAGCACTAGTCATTTCCTTATCTTTCTAAAGAAATCTCTGGGTGTCATGACCACATGTACATAATGAATGTGGGAGTGGCAGAAAAGGTAATTTTATTATAATAACGTGATAATCAGCAAAGGACATCATGACAGTGGACACTTCATCCAGTGCTGGTTTTCAGCAGCAAAATTGTGGAAGCTATGGTTTTATGCTGCTTGGAAGATGCGGAGTGATGGCTAGTGCAGATGAGGCTCAGGAAGATGTTGAAGAGTTCAATTCATCCTTGTTAACTCCCTCCCCACCTGTATCATTTTTCATATGCTTTAAAAAATCTTGAATCATTTATATACACAACACATTGTGAATGCTGTGCAATTGGTTGCCATACTGTACTGTTGAGAGAATGAATCTGAGGCTGTTTAGTACAGATGTAACTACAGGGTTCAAGCCTAACTACATGGTTCATGTCAGGAGCAATACATGGGGATACCTCCAAAATTCTCAAACTGGAATTAAATGATAAATTCATTTTGCTGTGAAGCAATATATACAATCCATGTATGTTCATAATATTTTTTATCCATCCTCTGTGCTTGGTTGAATCTGTAGCTAGCCAACCTGAGGATACAGAGACACCTTTGTGTGTGTGTTAGCACATGTTTATGTAAAGGAGAGGGTTTCAAAATGTTTATGCAGAAAGTGGATTCTTTTAATTTCACTTTCCACTAAATTTTTAAACATCCACATGTATCTGTAAATATGCACCCACATTTCTAAGGTTTATTTCATCATGTCAAATTTCTCTAGAAAAGAAATAGCATGTTATCATGGAGATCTTGCTGTGAAGGAAAGAATATTTGGAGAAGCTACACATAGCTCAAGTTTCAATCTTCTGTAATTGGTGGAAAGATATGACAGGAGCTAGCAAGGGCAACCCCTGAAAATCATGAGAGGCCAGGAAAGAAACTATGTCCTTCCTTCTAGACTTACAGTATTCACTCTTAAGAGCCTGTAACCAACTTAGATTATTCTTAATGAGGTCTCTTGACAGGAAAATTTAAAGGGGTCACACAGGGGCTCTTACCACATGCAAACAGTGGTCTGAACTAATGCTTCTCTGTTGCTTGTCAACGTTAGTGCGCAACTTCTTCCAATCCAGTCATTTCATCATGAAAGTGATCTTGAAGATAACTGGGCACATGAATGAAACTAAATATATTGGCATCTTGGAGCTCACCTTTTCACATTAAAGAGCCAACCACAACGACTTTTTTATTAGCATTTATTTATTTTTATTGGAAAGTCATATATACAGAGAGGAGAGACAGAGAGGACAATCTTCCGTCCAATGTTTCATTCCCCAAGCAGCCGCAACGGCTGGAGCTAAGCCAATTCAAAGCCAGGAGCTATTCCAGGTATTTCACGTGGGTGCAGGGTCCCCAGGCTTTGGGCTATCCTCGACTGCTTTCCCAGGCCACAAGCAGAAAGCTGGATGGGAAGCGGAGTGGCTGGGATTAGAACTGGTGCCCATATGGGATCCTGCCATGTGCAAGGCGAAGGTTTTAGCCAATAGGCTACTGTGCCAGGCCCAATGACTTCTTTCTAAGAAATACAAGGAGTTAGAGGACCATTTTGCTAATGTTTGAGCACCAGTATCAGTGCCTTGAACTCTAGAAGGCAAGATTTGAGTGGAAACCGATCATCATGGCAATTATCAAGCCCACTTGCATTCTATATTTCACAAAAATTTTTGTTAGGATGTTTGGGGGGCACATGTAGGGCCCAATGTTCTTGGGAAATTTGTGAAGGTAAAAGCAAACAGTATCAGTGAACACTGGTTCCCAACTGCTAAACTGAGCAATAGTAGTTCATGAAGTTAATTTAAATAATGAAGAACTGTGATCTGCTTATATAGGTGTATAAGATCATTTTGGTCACATCCGAATAGGGAGAAATGGAAGCCATGCATTGACCTGAGAGGAGAAGTCTGTAACGGTGCAATAGACAGGAAAAACATGTGCTAATATTCACTGCAAGGGTTGCTTTTTCTATAAATATGACCTAAGGAAAAGACAAAGAGGTTAGAACTGTCTTTGGTTGGCTTCCACTACAGTATGTGAGTCAGAATCACAAAAAATGATGATTGATAGGAGATTAGAAAGAGTAGAGATACTGCAGTCATGAGGGGAGATCAAAGGTCTAAGTACTAATTTTTTTTAAGATTTATTTTTATTGCAAAGGGAGATATACAGAGAGGAGGAGAGACAGAGAGAAAGATCTTCCATCTGTTGATTCTACAAAGCGGCCTCAATGGCAGGAGCTGAGCCAATCTGAGGCCAGGAGCCAGGAGCCCATTCCAGGACTTCCACAAGGGTGCAGGGTCCCAAGGCTTTGGGCCGTCCTCGATTGCTTTTTCAGGCCACAAGCAGGGAGCTGGATGGGAAATGGAGCTGCTGGGATTAGAACCGGCATCCATACGGGATGTTGGCGAGTTCAAAGCGAGGACTTTAGCCGCTAGGCCATCGCACAGGGCCCTAAGTTCCGAGTTTCTAATGACACTTAAACTCTTTGGGATATTTCAATTGTTGTTGTTTATTCTTTTCCTTACTACAGACAGTTTCAACCCTTTACCAATATCATGGTTAGTAGACAGTTACAAACATCCAGGTCAGTGTTTGTCAGGGCATGATTCTTTGGATATATTCATGGGTCAGGGGACCTTGTATATAGTGAAGATTCCTAGGCCCTACCCAAGCCACTAGCAGGTCTCAATTCTGATGTTTAGAGTTTGTGTTTGCCTCACTCCAGATCTTCTAGGTGATCCCCAGGCAGCAAGCCACACTTGCTGGAAGATTGTTCTTGTCTGCTTAGCTCATGTCTATTCCAGCAAGTCTCATGCATGTCTATTGACCCACATCCTGTTTTGAATCAGTGGCTCTGTCTATATTTTTAAAACTCAAAATAAAAGCATTACAAACTGTGGTGAGGAAATGACAAATGTCTGTTAAAATACAATTCATCTGGGTTGAACTCTTGCTCATTATCATTTATGTTTATCCTATTTTTTGCTTTCAAAAGTAATTTTAAAATTCACCTACAGTTAATTGACAAAGATGACAGCACTAAGTTAACAAGAAATTTAATATAATAGTGGACAGATTTGTCTAGTCAGTGAGTTTCCTTTCTGCTACTTCTTCTTTTTTTAAGATTTATTTATTTTTATTGGAAAGGCAGATATACAGAGAGGAGGAGAGACAGAGAACAAGATCTTCTGGCCGATGGTTCACTCCCCAAGTCACCGCAATGGTTGGAAGCTGAGCCAATCCGAAGCCAGAAGCCAGGAGCTCTTCCAGGTCTCCCACGCAGGTGCAAGATCCCAAAGCTTTGGGCCGTGCTGGACTGCTTTCCCAAGCCACAAGCAGGGAGTTAGATGGGAAGCAGGGCCGCTGGAATTAGAACCAGTGCCCATGTGGGATCCTGGTGCGTTCAAGGAGAGGACTTTGCTACACTATCTCGCCAGGCACCTGTTATTTCTTCTTGAAGCAGTCATAAGGCTTGGAGATATTTGTATTCAGTAACCTACTTTTGGACATATGAAGAAAAACTAATTACTGAATCTCACTTCCTAAATGGCACAAAACTATTCCCTTTCTCATTTCTCCTCTGTCCATTAGTGTTTGGAAAAACAAAAATAAGAAACAAGAGGGGCATGACAGGCACAGTCTCTTCAAATAGACACCAGAAAGGAAAATGGATATCATCCAATCTCTTAGCTTAGCATGTACACTTTCATTAGCAATGAATTTGTACTGTGACTAGAATGCTCTCATATCATAATCACAAAATTGTCATTGCCACAAGGAGCAGAAAAACTTTGTCCAAAATCCAAGCAATTTGCTTAGATTAATAATGGTTATTGTACAATTTGCTTTTTCATTTGTCTGATTTAATTGATTTTAAGTAGTGACGTTGTGAAGCTTTTTCCTTTATCCTCTGAAGTTTTTATAAAATAATTATCACATTTTTACCCTCAGTCTGAGTGAGGAAGTCTTTGCATATATCTGTATAACATATCTTTACCTTAGAAAA
Organism: Ochotona princeps; assembly: GCF_030435755.1. Classification (NCBI taxonomy): domain Eukaryota; kingdom Metazoa; phylum Chordata; class Mammalia; order Lagomorpha; family Ochotonidae; genus Ochotona; species Ochotona princeps. Next base: position 39,121,059 of record NC_080836.1, read on the forward strand.
TAACCATGCTACCAATTTATTATTTATCTTTTGACAAGTCAAATATTAACATGAAGGATATTAACTTATTTTGAATTCCCAATGCAATTAATGTTAATTACGATTGGCTTAAGAATTTCTCATTGACTTATTGAACAATTGAATAATCAAATGAAAATGAAACAAAGTCCTTTTGTTTTGATTTACTCTTTTCCTAATTTTCTGAAGTGGAAACTTAGGTTATGGATATGAGATGCTTCTTCTTTCCAAAATGCGCTTTGAATCTTATAAATTTCTCAATAAACATTACTTAGTCTGTATCCTCCAAACCTTGTTAGATTATAATTCTTTTGAGCCAGTGCCTTGATGTATCATGTCAAGCTTCCATCCGCTGTGTTAGCACCACATATGGGTGCTAATTTGAGTCTTGGCTGCTTCACTTCCAATCCGGCTCCCTGCTAATGCACCTGGGAATACAGCAGAGGATGGCTCGAGTACTTGGGTCCCAGAACACACACAGGAGATCCAGAAGAAGCGTCAGGATCCTGCCTTTAGACCAGCCCAGCTCTGGCCATTGTAGCTGTTTGGGGAGTGAACTAGTGGATTCTCTGCTCTCTCTCTCTCTCTCTCTCTCTCTCTCTCTCTCTCTCTCTCCCCGTGTCACTCATTAAATAAATAAATTTCTTTCAAATAAATCTTTTAAAATACATGTTAAAATTTCTCTTAGCATTTCTTCTTTGACACAGTTGTTTACAAGTGTGTGGCTTATGGGACCATCATTGTGGTACAGCTGTAATCACCAACTGCAACATCGGCATTTGGTATCAAAGTTTTGGCTGCTGTCCTGATTCAGCATCCTCCTAATGTGCTCAGGTAATCAGCAGAAGATCACTCAGGTAGTTGAATCCCCGTCACCCATGTGAGCGTCCCGGGACACACGTGTCATCCTGGCTCAACTCTGTATTCTTCAGTAGTTCGGGGAAGAAATGAAAGATCTTTTCTTTCTTTCTCATTCTCTCTTTACCTGGAACTCTTTTCAATAAATATTAAAAGAAAATATTAACCTGTAAATATCTGGAGATTTACTTTCCCACTTTCTGTTATTTATTTCTAGACTATTTTCACTGTAATTTGAAAGGAATTCTTGTATAATTTCTGTTCTCTTAAAGTTGTTAAAGTATATTGGGCAAACAAGACCGCTGTAAATAACTCTTTGGCAGGATCATGATAATGTGTGGGAGGAGAGCACCTGTGATTGGGTTCCAGTGTTTTTAGTGTGCTTATGCCCATAGAGGTGAGCTCCTCCTTTGTGTCTCAGTCTTTCCACCCCTTAGTGGAACATAATGACTAAAGCACACTGGATTGGGATATTTCCCTTCCTCTCACTAGACCAGTTAGGCTCTGAAAATAAATCAAGGATTTAGCCTCTGATGAAATATTTCTCTTGGGGACACCTTGTTAAGATGTCTCCCAATGGTTTCTTTCCCCTGGTTAATTTTCCTTTTCCCGCTGAAAATATATGAGATTTTTCTCCTGTATTCACTGTGAAAACTTTGTGGCTAACCTCAGAGAGTAGGAATTCCCTACAGCTGTAACCATTGGCATTTTAACTTTCAATTTCTTTTTGTCTTACAATTTATCCATGACATTTGGGGGATTCTGATCCTGGCATTGGTTCTCAATGGAACTTTCTGTACTGAGATTCTGCCCCACCAGGTTGTAACTCTCTGTACCTGCCTCTTTTTCAAACACCTGCCGTCACAAGTTTGCCCTATGACCTCACTTCTCTGAAACATCCAAGAAATGTTGTTGATTTTTTTCACTTGTTTACCTATTGTTTCTTAGGACACAGTGGTGAAACCTAAGGTCCTCATATGCCAGAAATCGCAAATCTTTCAAATTTTTGTTAATGTTCATTAATAAAATTATTTTTATTAAAATGTTCTCAATTTTAATATTTTGGTGTCACATTATGTTATCATGGTCTAACAAGATTAAAGTCACTTATATTTAGGAAATGTAACTTTTTAAAAGATTCATTTTATTATTTTTTATTGGAAAGTCAGATGTACAGAGAGGAGGAGAGACAGAGAGGAAGATCTTCTGTCTGGTGATTCACACCCCAAGCGCCTGCACCAATCTGAAGCCAGGAGCTCTTTCCAGGTCTCCCACGCAGGTACAGGGTCCCAAGGCATTGTGCTGTCCTTGACTGCTTTTCCAGGCCACAAGCAGGCAGCTGGATGGGAAGCAGGGCCACTGAGATTAGAACTAGCACCCATTATGGGATCCTGGTGTGTACTGCACTGGGCCCAGTAAATGTAACTTTTTTGTGCAGTTTTATATTGACGGAAAATTATGAAGATAGCACAACACCCCATACACTTTGCTCCAGTTTCATCTGCTATTAACATTCCATATTATTGTTGCTTATTTGTTACAGCTAAATTAAATTATTATTAACTGAAGTCCACCCTTTAATGGAATTCCTTTCTACCTGAAGTCCATTTCTGTTCTAGGGTGCCTGCCAGGAAACCACATTACATTTAAACATAGTGTCTCCATAGTCTTTTCTTAGCTACAAATATAGAAGATTTATAGTTCGTAGTTTACATCCATATCTATGATTCAGTTGAGTTCATTTTTTTAAAAAACATACAAGTTCTTTTAAATGTTCCAAAGTAACAGAAAAGTGACAGGATGCCACTGTCAAGATTGCGCTGCATTAGATGCAAAGGTGCTGAATCCCATCCTGTGATTAAATTACATTATTAAAAATTCCATCTTGTTTATGGGGCCTTCTCTTTCTCTCTTTTTTCCCCCTGACCAGCTGTAAAGAAGCCAACTGCCATGAAATAAATGGCTATAAGAAAATGATTCTGACAACCTGAGGGACTTTGGAATTTTGGTTAACATCTTCATTGCAGTCTTAGGAGAACTTGAGCAAGTACAGCTAACCTGTGCCCAGACTCCAGACCCATGGAAACATCCACATAAGAAAAATGCATTCAGCCTAACCTTATATTTAAAAAAAAAAAACAGCAGAAACTCTTGTGAAGTGCACCCTCTCAATTAAAGAAATGATGTCTTTAAGGGCTGCAAAAAAGTAAGGGGAAACACAGGTTTTTTTTTTTTTTAATCTGACTTCAAAATGAGCATTTTGTATAAGGTAAACAGGTAACATAAGAATTCTGACAACGAAGAATTCTTACTATTCTTTATTTTAGAAGTGCATTTTTATTACCATAGCATAATTCTTCATAAACAGTCATAAGTCCATATTGTGGGCATGGACAGTGGCAGAGAGTTCAGCATCCTATTGTCAAGAGAAATTTAACAGTTCCATTGGGATCTTTAAGTAGAGATTTATACTGCATTGTATGCTCACATTGGATACGATTGTCTCTGTTACAGTTACTATACATCCCCTTAAAGGAAAAGCCACAAAACAAAATCAACAACAGGAAGAAAAATAGAAATTACAATGCCATGAAATTAGCTAACATGCTAATGAGTGACTAATGTGTCACTGAAGGAATGAAAGGTCATGAAGAACCTTCTTGAAGAAAGCGATGTGACTTTATGAGCTAGGAGTCAATGAAGAATTCAATGAGGGAAAAACTGTTCCAAAGAAACGAAAAAACAAAAACATCGAAATTCACAAAATATAGTTTCCACTGATGTTTGTGAGGGAGATGTGTCTCCTAAAGGCAACAGAATAACGGATTTCGTTTTTTGATCCAGTCTACTAATCTATGATGTTTGATTGATGAGTTTAAGCCAATTACATTCGGGGTTAATATGAATGGGTGGTAATTTGGTCCTGTCATTTTAGCAATAGGTTGTTCATTGTTTGATTTAGTCTTAAATCAGCCTATGGAACTGTATCATAAAATGATGATGATTATGATAATGTTGGTGGTGATAATTTTTTTTTCAAGAAGAATTGCATTTTAAAAAACTTCATGACCTAGAGTTGTATATGCTCACAGATGGAAAGAAATAATAACTTTATAATCTGAAAAATTCAATACAGTTATTATTTACCATACATAGATTGATTGGATTCATATGAACTTAAAATTTATGATCTTGCCATTAAGGTGTATAATATTGTAAAGTAGAAAGCGATTAACAAAATTTCTCTTCAAAAACCTTATTTGTAATGTGTTGTTATGGTATTGCTTCTTCAGAGATAAAATAGATTGATTCCAAATTTACTCAGTTTCAGTTGTGAAATGCCATTCTCCACAATTTTATTTAAAAAATCAGTGCATGAAATTCACCAACATTACATATGTGGCAATTGGGGGATTTGGGGAAAAAATTACTTTTTAATTATTCTCCCAGCAAACTGACTCAATGTGAGTCACCACACCACACTCTAGGTGACAGTAATGCCATGAAGGCTGGACTCAGAATGAAAAGCTGTGCTCTGACAAATTTGCCTGCGTTTCCACTGAACAAAGGCTGCTTTGTAGAGCTTGTAAGCACACAACACATGACCTACTCTTCTTTCCTGGACCTTGGTTAACCAAGGCTTTTCTTTCTTATTTTCCCCAGAACATGCATCTTATTCTGAATCTAATTCTTATCAGACTGCTGTGCTGCGGGCTCAGGCCCTTCCCTGCCCTCCATCTGCATTTGACATTTACTGTCATGCAGAAGCATTGCACTTCTGTGGTAAAGCCATACAAAGGCAGATGACCTATGGTCTGCTTTTCCAGATAATCTGTGGTAGTTCCCCAAGCACTCTTTCACAATGTAGAAGATTGTGAAATTTAAAATCATCTCTCCCTCAAAATAATGATGTGTTATTCCCCCCGAACTTGCTTTAACAGATTTAACAGGAAATGCTACATTGCGTGACTGGTTTGTAGGCTGTTGTTAAAAATAAAGATACTGCTAACCTTGCAGATATTAATGTACCTCCAGTTGAAAACTAGTTTGTGGAGGCCAGAGTTACCCTAAACAATTGTCTCCATGTTTACCAAAGACAGTATGTTTCTTTATGCAGTACCTAAAATTATGAATTTCAGCTATTCCTTTCAGGAAAATGAGAGTTATTGGGATGATAACTGCGCATAACTAGGAACAACTGGGACAATATAGATAGATTTCAGATTGCTCTAGAACCAGCTTCAACTTTAGCCTTTCAACTGACCAGCCTGGTGGTCATAGAAAGCTCTCCAAACTTCTACATTTGTAGCCAAAAGCCTTCTTAGGTGTAAAGGTTGCAGACAAAGCCAACTGTCAGTTTCTCCCAAACACACACACACCCTAACTGTAACTTTTATTTTTTTGGTAAATGATTGTTTTACTGTCCCTGAAAAAGGACATACATGCACTCTGATAAAACAGAATCAAAGTCTCAGTCCTGGGAGCAGAAGGCTCTGAAACTCTGACATCAGCTATCATTACCCGAACGCTGTTGTTTGGGGCAAGAAAGAGACTGGGCGCCTGCTGTACTTCACTTTCACCAGTGGCCTGCTGTACACCACTTTCACACACAGCAAGCTTAAATCTGTCAGGACTATTTATCATGTAGCCCAGATTGTTTACTGTAAAACTCTATCACCAGAACAGAGAAATTATGAACATTAATGGACACTGAATAAAATACAGAATTTTTGAAAAGACAGAAATGTGATACTAAGAGAAGCAACAGAGGAGCAATTAGGTCATCACTGAAATACACAATATAATGTAAGGAGTGTATGAGACAGTCTAGAAAAATCCTGAGACTGGCTTTTCTCTGTGAATTCTGGGCATTTGCAGCAAAGACAGAGAACAAAAGAAAAGAAATACATATATATTTAAAACTCTGAGTCCTCTGGAGCTGTCAGCAATGTTGAATAAGAACAAAAAGTAAATTAGGCAAACAGAATGAGATTCCCATCCATTTTGCCTGGACTCCCTGTAAGAAAAGGATTCATTCTCACCTGCCGCAGCCTGTATCTCAGCCACATTGTTCTGTGTTTCTCATCAAGTGAATCCCTCACCGTGAATCTTGTTATTTCCTTCCTTACTGACACGTAGGGTATGAGAAAAAGCTAATGGTCACCTTTGTTTACGAACTCTCATATATTTAGTAGAAACATTCAAAACTCTACTATTGAGAATTCTAGTAGCTACAGAGCTTAAACAAGCATACAGTTTTGTAACGTATGGAATTGAACTATGAACAATAGTCTGGCTAATTACATTATCTCTAGTCACACAGTTCTCAATATTCCATACAATGATCTAAAAAATAAATAGGATCCTTACTTTTGAAAATAGCACGTGAAGCATGGACACTTGGACCAATTTGTTTTAATACCTAACTCATTACTTAATTTTCCTATTGTCTGCTTAATACTTGAACAGTTTGAGTTGAAACATGATTTAAGAAGCAAAAACAAAGAATCAGATAAAGATCCCTGCTGCTCTGAAATAACATGTGGGTTTCTCAGTCCATTGTGCTTTCCCATCAGAAGGGTGGAGTTCGTGTGGAGAAGCCGAGAGACTCTTGGGAAATAATCCAATTCGAAAGGGCATCATGACGCATCAGAAACGACTCTCTTCCTCTTCCACAGCACGATGAAGGCCAGGGATGAATTTCAAGAGTTGCTTGCGGACACTTCCCCTCCTGCTCTTTCGGGGGAGGGTCCCAAACACGCTGGAGAAGCTGCCCTCCCACAGGGGAGACATGGATCCGCTGCTGGCTGTACTAATGCTGCGGTTCCTCCTCGAGGAAGACCTCCTCGGAAAATCATCCCCATCCTTGGGCACGAAGCACTCGTCATCTGTGCTTGTCTGCCTGCTGAAGGCGCCCCTGGCTGAGTCCTCGGACACACAGGTCTGGTAACCGTCCTCGCTGTCTATGGTCATGGAGCTCAGCCAACTCTTGCAGCTGCTCTCGCTGGATAGTCGGTTCCGTTCCATGAGGGACGCAGCTGGCCCAGGCAGGTTCCCAAACAAAGAGACTTCATCCACGTCGATGTCTTCTAAACTTGTGCAGTTCGCAGCATCACCTGGAAAACAGACCAGGAGTGCTGTTGAAGGGCACTGACAGTGACTGCTACAAATAAACCAATGTTTCTCTTTTAAGTAACTAAGACCAAAGGAGAATAGATTTTTCACTAAGCCTTGACTCTTGTGATCAAGTGACTTTTTATGAGGCCCTGATAACATTTAGAGTGGGATTTCACGGACTTTCCTTCATGGACTAGCTTCCAAGGAAAGGGTTCCATGGCTTATGAAAGCTACAAAACCAAAAAGAAAAAAAAAATTAAACCAAGACTATTCTTATGAGAATGGTTTAAGCAACTGACAGTATGCCAGTGTGACTTGTGACTCTTTAAATAAGCATTTTTCAAACGTAAACGATCCTTGAAATCTTTTATTGATTCACATGGAAATGGGGTTACAAAAAAAATGGAGAAATTCTATGTTCTATGGGTTTTCTACAGTTAGTTCCTCTGATCCTTTGCTATTGTCCTTTTTAAAATAATTGTGAAGCTATTATAAAGTCATTTCAGTTATATGAGAAACATACTTACAAAAGTGAAAATGTGAAAGTGTTTATTATAACATAAAACTATCTTCCAGCCTCAGTATTCCAACTTTCATTTGCAAGATTTAAATATTATGGAATAGTACTACATACAAAAAGCAACTCTGTCCTCAAATAAATAAAGATTCATTGGAAGGATTTGATTATATGCACTTGGCTGAGGTTTTTCATCGAGCTTTCATAACCTGCACCTAAGCTTCCCAAACTCAAATGTCAGCTCACACGGAAGAATGTCCTGTCCATATGCCACCTGTACCACAGTATTGGAGTCCCTTGACATGCTCCTAAAAAATAGGACAGTATTTGGAATACCAAGCTGAGAAAAGCATGGTAAGAATGTGATGTTGTTTCAAGAAAAGTAATGCACACTACACACCCAGAATTTTTCAACATCATCATCATTATTATTTTGTACTCATTGCATTTACTGCTGTCCTTCTTTGTCCTTGGTTGATAATATAAAGAGACTATTTTTTCCATTTGAACTGCCAAGTTTCCCACAGCTAGCCCTGCAGTGATTAGTCAAAATGTTTCCTATTCATTGATAAAATTTACTTTTCTCTATCTTGCAAGGGATAATGATTTTCTTTTTATTGGAGAGGAAGGAGCTCATGCATTGGATATTTTATTTACCTAGGTCTTTAAAAAAACAGTAAGGGACTCTCTCAAGTCAAAAAAAAAAAAAAAAAACTTTGCAACAATGACTTTAGGAGTATTCTGACCCAAGATCTATGTGCATCAAGGTATTGCTGTAAAAAATCCCATTGTGCCCGTAGTGCCCACATTCATGGGCTATCCTGGATGACTCCTGTAGCGGAAGCAAAGGTTTCTCAGATACCAAGAGAGCTTATCTATCTCAGTCTAACAATGGATTACAATGTTTACCAGACATTCCAGTTTGTAAACACAGACTCCTAAAGAAGGTGTAGTGTTTACTTCACAATCGCATAGTTAGTGGTTTTTGCAAATCCTTTGTGGCTGGAGCAGTAGGAAAGTCAGGAAAGCTTTCTTACTGTTCTAACATATCCAGATGCCTCCTGCAAACAGATGCCTGCACACAGGTGTGCATGCTTTCATACACACATGTGTTACAAGTCTGGGGATTGGCTATGGCTGGTTTCATCCCTTCTCCATCAGTAGGTCACAATCATTTATACCAAAGGAATACAGACTGGTATCTGTGATCAGTACTGTGCAAATTCTTCTGGTAATAATTATATTCTGAAAACAGCTTAGAGGCAGAAATACTGAAGGGATGAAATGTTACTGCGGTTTCTGAACAGGAAATCACATTTACCATGAAGTAGGCGCTGTTCCTGTAACTGCAGAGACCTGAACTCCACCCATTTTTTCTTCAGTGTTTGCTGTAAAAAAAAAAAAAAAAAAAAAAAAGAATGAAAGGTATAATGTAGTAGTACCAAATTTTCTCTTAAAAACATAAGCAATGGAATTTATATAGTGTTTTCATATTGCATGTTATTTATACAACAAGAATGTTTGTTTAAAAGAACTTACTAGCTTTTAAGGCAAGGACTTATACTCTTTGACTTAAAGCATCTGCAGAATAGACAGTAAGAGAACCTAAACCCTCAGACTCTCATGGAAATTGGACAAGTTAACAGATGTAAAGGGTTTAGAACAGTGGCTAGAATCGAATAAACCCTCAGTTAATGTCATCATTTATATGGAAGCCAGGGTACTGAAACATCTTTTTCTGATGGAAAGCTAGTTATTTGCTACATCAAAAAGAGAAATGACCTGGTCTGAGATGTTTGCTTGGAAGACTCAACTTACGATGTGGCTAAGCTAATTGCCCTGACCTCCTAACTGCCTCCTTCTCGGGCCTCCTCAGCACCTGAGAGCAGAATGAAACTGACAGCTGTGGTAGCCAGAACAGTACAGCAGGCCCAGCCTAGCTCAGGGAGTCGGTCGAAAGAGAAGAAATCAAAAGCATACCAGACAGCTAACATCCGACGAGCTGCCATCACAGGCTCACTCTCCCTGACACTCGTATTCCTATACTCCAGCCTTCCCCTTGCCATCTGATTCCCGCCAGCAAAAAAAGCAACAGTGAACAGCTCAGATCTGCCTGTGTGTACTCATCCTAAATCAAGAGTAGATTAAAACCAAAAGGGAAAAGAGAAAATTACCTGAAGCAAGTGTGAGAGAGGCCTGAGAGAAGGAACATAAATTCTATGAATGTCATCAGGATACATAGAACATAAATTCTTTGAATGCCTACAGGAAACATAATTGTTCCTTGGTCTTCAAGGGACTGAGCCCTAACCAGGACAGAATTACTCAAGCCTTGGCAATAGTACCGTTAAACAACAATCCTTACACTTGCCAAAATCATTTGTAAGAAGCAAATCAAAACAGTAAAACACATGGCTCAATTCATTTCTTCTTCATTCTATATTTTAATATCATGTATAATGAATCTAAGACTCCTGTACTGCCTTAATCCTACTTCCTGTAACCCAGGTAATCCTATGTGAATACCACAGGGCAGAATCAGGGACCTGCAGAATATAAAATACAACGAACACAGTAAATGTACCGAACCCTTTGTTCTCTGTTAGAGAGACATGTTGTCTACAAGAAAATAAGCATTCATTAGAGATTAAGGACAGACTGGCAATCAAAACTAAACACAAAAAGAAGAGAAGGTTACATTTCTGCATTTACTACCTAAAAATTCACAAAGCTAGAGTTTATCAAACCACATTTTTGTGAAAATATACACTTTAAAATAGGTATTGTGTTGACTTTACCCAGTCATTTAAGTCAGTCATCCCTTAAACCAAGAAAATACCCACACAAAGAGCAGACATAGCAGCGTGACTAAGAGGTTTTAGTCTGTAATTGAGCTTCCCTATTTTCAAAGCAGGTTTCTGCCTATGTTATTCACATCATAACAGAGGATTTGGACAGATACAAACTCTTACCTTTAAAACAGAAAGCATATGTGAGATCAAGCCCTAATGGCACTTCACCTCATAGTACCTAGCCCAGTGGTTGGCAACATAGCAGTTGCTCAGTAAATACTGGCTTCCTGAAATGAACTTGTCACATCACACACTGGCTTGGTTCCAAATACTCTCCCCATGTTGTCAATCTACTTAAGACATACAGTTAAACATTCCCATGACACTTTTGTACTTATAATTATGCAGATGACTTCCTGTTTAACTTATAAATTCTCTAAAATGTTACAGATTTGAAAGGAATGGTTCAGTGACTATCTTGAAGATTTTGAGCAAAATATTTCCCATGTGCTATAAACTCTGTATGTAGTAGAGTTTAAGACTGGCTTTCCCAGCTAAATCATTAGAAGTGACATTTTCATGTTTAACATTTGAATTATAGGTCAGGAGAAAAGAAAAATCCCTTAAATGGAGCTTAAAGGGATCAAAGTTTTTAAGGAAGAGTTTTTGACTGAACACTAAGTCTTCTGAGAAATACAATGCTCAATTACACAGAACAAAGTAAATGTCAGTGTGTGGAGGGGTTCCCAGCCTGAGTTATTGCATGTCTGAACACCAATGAGCTGGAAATCCTGTAATTCCATGATTGGAAGTAGGAGAAAATAGGAGAAGGTAGGCAGAACTGACCTCTCATGTCTTCTAAAGATGTAGAAACAGAAAGTTAGCTAGGAATTCAGGTCCTACAGCAATACACAGTTTAAAAGCACTTAAAACAGATGGGGGACCAAGATACTCCCTGCTCAAGAAAAGATACGTTGGCAATCTGGTGCGGCAGCCTAGCGGCTAAAGTCCTCACCCTACATGCATTGGAATCCCATGTGGGCGCCAGTTCTAATCCATGCTTATCATCTGGCTCCCTGCTTATGGCCTGGGAAAACAGTCAAGGACAGCCCAAAGCCTTGTGACCCTGTACCCGCGTAGGAGACCCAGAAGAGGCTCCTGGCTCCTGAAAGTCGGATCAGCTCAGCTCCAGCCATTGTGGGCGCTTGAGGAATGAATCAGCAGAAGGAAGATCCTCCTGTCTGTCTCTCCTCCCCTCTGTGTATCTGACTTCCCTATTAAAATAAATGAATCTTTAAAAAAAAGAAAGAAAGAAAGCAAAGATACATTAACAAAGATCCAATAACAAAAGAGGCTGAGGAAAAGCTGCAGTTGAGCTTGTATCTAGAAAGGAAGGCCTGAGCCAGGAAGCACACTAACCACTCAGGGCAAAGCTGCCAGCCCAGGCCCTGAATTGGAGCCTGGTAGGACTGAATGAAAGCAGCTCTCTGTCTATCATAGCCAACTGAAAGGAGCACATACCACTCAAGGGAAACCCTGAATACCCATAGACAATTACTCTAGTAAAATTATGAATTCTCTCCAAGTAAAATGAAAATAGAAACATGCCAAGAACAGACTTTAAGAATGTCTATCATTTCTTGAGAGATGATGAGACCAATGTTTCCAAAAACAACTTGAAACAAAAAAAACCCCAGAACAGATACAAAGGAAAAAGAATTACCTGACAATAAAAATCAGATGGATTTTAAGAACTCAGTAGAAAGAACGCATTGTAAACAAAATGCAGAAAATATGAATATGACTAAAGATGTTGCTAAGTAATTTAAAAGACTATAACACAAGAGCTAGGTCTTACAAAACAGGAAGGAGTGATTATAAAGCATGGATGATAGATCAAAACTCTAAAATCTATGTAATGTGAATTCCACAAGATAAAATAGGGAGTGATGAAGATCCATCAGAGATTGACCTGATAGTTTTCCAAAGAGAATGTCACAAATCTTTAGATCAAAAAACAGACTGCAAGTTCTAAGTAATGTAAATGTGAATGTAAATCCAGGTCCAATTGCATTATGGCACATTAATAAAAATAAAAGAATAATGAAGTCAACCAGAAAAATGAAAGTAAGATTGAAAGGTAGAAAAACCCTTGAGAAAGGATTATCAATACAGAAAGAGAGAAGGACTAGAAAGTCAGATTTTCAAAGTAGAATATTGTTTTTAGAAAGATGTTCTTCTAGAATATACTCCTTCTTTAAAGGTTTATTTATTTTTATTGCAAAGGCAGATTATGGGAGAAGGAAACATAGAAAAGTATCTTCCATCCACTGGTTCACCCTCCCCAATTGGCTGCAGTAGGCAGAGTTGAGCAGATACAATGCCAGAAGCTAGGAGCCAAGAGCTTCATCTGGACCTCTGATACAGGAGTAGAGTCTGATATAGATGCAGTGTCCCAAAACTATGGGCCATCCTCCACTGTTTTTCTAGGCCACAATCTGGGAGTGGGATGGGAAGTGGAGCAGCTGGGGCACAAACTGGCACTGTATGGAATCCCTGCTCTTAGAAGTGGAGGATTAGGGGCTCCAGTGGCGCAATCGGTTAGCGCCTGGTACTTACACAGAAGTGGAGGATTAGCCAATTGAGCCATTTTGCCAGGTTTCATTTTTTTAAGATTATTTTATTTTTATTTTAAAGGCACATTTTACAGAGAGAAAGAAAAACAGAGAGAAATATTCCATCCACTGATTCACTCCCCAAATGATCACAACGGCCTGAACTGAGCTGTTCCCAAGCCAGGCAGCAGGGAGCTTCTTCCAGGTCTGCTACGTGGGTCCCAAAGACTTGAGTCATACTCTGATGCTTTCCTGGGCCATAAGAAATGAGTTGGATTATAAACAGAGCAGCAGGTCAAACACACTCAACTGGTTTTCTGCCAGTATAGTCGGAGGCTTAGCTATACTATTCCATTGCACTGGCTCCAAAATTGTGTTCCATTTTAGAAAAACAAGTGAACATTGACAGTTTTAAAAAGCTAAGTAGAATATAAAGTACTAGTTACTGTTTATACAAATTGGATGACAAACTTTTAGAAGTCTGCCTTTTAACGTAGAGAACAAGAGGACAATAAAGCTACTGCTTCCAACACTGCCATCCCATACCTACACATTGCTTCATGTCCTGGCTTCTCTGCTCCAATCCACTCCATGCAGTTGGCCTACTAAGTAGCAGATGATAGCATTGCTTTATGTCTGGATTCTCTGCTCTAATCCAATTCCATGTAGTAGGCCTAGTAAGTACCAGATGATGGCAAAGAAGCTGAATCCCTGTCACAGGAAAGGGTACCCTGGAGGAGACTACAGGTTCCTCGATTTGGCTCAGCCCAGCCCCACTGCTGCAACCATTTAGAGAACCAGAAGAGAGAAGATCTTTCTCTGTGTCTCTTCCTTTCTCTCTTGATCTCTCCATCCTCCCTTTATCTCTTTCTTCCTTTGTCACTCAGCCTCTGAAAATAAAATGTTCTAAAAATGAAGTCAAGTATATGTCTACCACAAATAAAATATAGTAAAGTTCATAGCCAATGCTATATGAGAAGAAAAATAAAACAGTCAAATAATTGGGTGGATGGGGAAAATTTCATTATCTGCAGAAAACATGAACTTTATATAGAAATATAAGGAAGTCTACAATTTCAAGAACAAAGGGTGCTCACAAACACTAGTGAATTTTAAATTTTGCACAAACCAAAGGCATGAGCATTTGAAAATTATAACATTACATTTGCCATAGCAAATAAAATTAGAATGTACATGAGAAATATAAGATGTGAAAAGTGTGTGAATTATGTAAGTATTTTTAAAGCACATAAAAGAATAAAATACAAAGTTTGAGGTTCTTTTGCTAAATATTTAGAAAATTGAAGCTAAAATGGTCTCAATTAACTTACAAACGCAATTCAATTCCCATCAAAATCTGATAAAATTTCTCGATGAATTTTAGAAATCAGTTAAAAGGAAAAGCAAAATGGCAAGGGTTTCAGCCCATGTTGACAAAAAAGAAAACAAATATCACTAATATATTGAATGTAAAGGAGCAGAAAGATACATGATTCAATGTAAATACAAGAAATCCACCCTCTTGGACTCAAAAGTTGGTAAGCCAATGATTTGTGAAGAAACTAATAGCAGCTATCAGGGAATTTCAAACAGTTTATGGAATTACAGGGTAAGTTTACTACACTGCAAAATTTCTTGAAATCCATGCAATGTGTCACCACATGCATTTCCATGCACTGCTTGAAGATCACTAATGTTTCTACACAAAGCCCAAAGAAGCAACCAACCAATATAAGCCTGGAGATCTCTACTCAAGATGGCCACATCATCACTATGCAGGGGCTGCACTGGGATACAGAGGTCACCCTGAGCTAGGAGGGTCTGGCCTTTAGGTCTTAATAGATTCTCAATAGCCTGGAAAATCGAGATTCGTTATTCCACACTCAATGAGCTATTCCAAAAATTTTTGCAGAATACACTGCATCATGTACTATCTCCTACAAATGTTAACTTCTTTCTTTTCAAAACGGATAGTCTGTGTGTCAATAAGAGCACATTCAAGGACAGACTTAGGTTTGCAGGGAGATGGCCGTTGTTTCAAGAATAAGGCCAAAGGGAAGAGCACAAAAGGATAACAATGAAAAAACAGCCATAGCACAATCATGTATCACTTGGGAATCAGATGCAAACACAAGCTGCCACAAACATCATGTAAATCAAAAGAGATAACAGGTGCATTGATGATAAGTTCTTCTTGTGCAGTACCTTCCTGTAGGAAGGAAGAAAGCAATTTACCCTGTTTGTTGAATTTGATATTCCTGCAAAAGTAATTGTGTGGCTCTTGATAATTCAGAAATTAAATTAATCATTACGTTTCATCTTCAAGGGTTATCTCCATTCCTCATGTAGATCTTTATTCTACCACTTACAAATTCAAGGATGAAAAATGTTCCTCTCTTTATCAAATTACCTTTAAAACTTGCAGCTTCGTTTCCAGCTCTGCTCTTCTGAGAATCATTGTTCCATTAAGAGTCTCTATCCTGTTTTAAGAAACAGAAGAAGGAGAAGGGTAAATTACCTGAGTGATTCATTTAAACAAGTGCCATCCTAATGGAATACTACACTTTGAGCACAAACTATATTAAATTGCAACATAAACATTATGGTACTCATGGCACTGCAAGAGTCTGGGCCTGGGCCAAATCTTCAGACAACATTCAGTGAAAGCAAATGAGAAAGGAAAAACAAACAACAAAAAACAAACAAACAACAAAAACAACCTTTCTTAAGAGAATGGCTGAAGGAAAAGATCCTGATGAATTTATGCACTGCAGATCATATTGATAGAAGCTGCTCTATGACAGTGATGATTGCTTACTACCAGTGCTAACTCTTGCAGGAACAGACTGAATCACCTCATTCAATTGACTAATACTCATTTATTTTGAATCTACTACCAGACGCTAAGCCCCAGGCTAAGCACAAAAAATACAACAACAAAAACAATAAGCATTTAGCAATCAAAATGTTACTTCTTGAAATGGGGAGAAATCTTTTCCTTCCTAGGATTCTGGAAACCATCACATCTGTAAATTGACTGAAAATTTTGGAACAAGAAATATCAGGACTAGAACTCTATATGATAATATCCTTTGTATTAACTCTTTCATCTCAAGATCTTTAGCTTATCAGATTTGAATCCTAGGATTGTCAGCAAGATAGTGCTCCATTCTTCCTAAAGCAAATAATTTTCTAAAAATAAGAGACTTAATGTTGCCTGAGTCATTTGGTTTTTGACCTGTGCTCAAGGCAAAAGTATTGGATGACAAAACCATTAATCTGAGTATGATGAAAAGTCAGTGAATCACACACATAAGCAATTTTAAAGTAGTAGTTCAAATTCGTTGTCCTAATTGAGCTGAAAGTTAATTTATAAAAGTACAAGAAAAGTCTTGAGGTTGTGTTTCCAGTAGCATCATAGGCAAGATAATGAGATGACAGTCAAAACATGCTCCGTTTCTCCAATAAGGCATTCTTGACACCTGGGGGACAATTTGTAAGACTATTTCATTGGGACTTTCGATATTGATCCGATCTGACCAAGCAATTGATGCATAAGACCAAAACATCAGTAAGCCACTGTTCTCAGCATCTGTACCCATGGTCTTCTGTTTCCTTCACCTCTGAATTTTCCACATGTGGTCACATGTGGCCTGCCCACTTCACTCACACGGAATATTTCCTTATTCTAATCACTAGAGTTTTATCTTCAACTCTACACAGTACTGTCTTCTGGATCCAGGCTTATCAGGAGCAAGAGAGCGCATAACATTTACCCTAAATTCAGATGACCCAAAGAACTGGACTCTGTCCTCTACCATCACCAGATATCTTACCCATGTACCAAAAAACCCAAAATATCCTTTGAAATTCAACAGAAGAACATCCAAAATTTTATTGGCAACTTATAATGATTGGCTGCATCTGAAAAGAATAGATCTTGGCATAGAGAGAAAGCGACCAAATCCCTGCCCCAAACCTATTGATTGGATGATGTAACTAAACTTTCTTGAAGCCTCAAGCCCTTTAATCTACATAAAAAAATTCCATAAAGCTACTCTGAAGAGCAAATGGTGTGATACAGGACCCAACTCATTCAGAATAAAACTTTTTGCCATGGCTGCTGAGATCTCAGGTCTGTTCCTTACCAACTCTCGGTCTTCATGCTTAGCTGTCCTCTCCCAAATCCATCAACACCCAGTTATCTATGTTTTCCCTCCATCCCTTGCCAAGCCCACTCTGAAAAATCCATTTTTTCTCTTTTCCTAAAACTTCATTACCAGGAGCTCATATGACCACCCCTTCTCTTCATTTAGGACTCAACTCCAGTTTCATCTCCTGACAGAGGACCTGTGTACGTATCTGAACCAAACTAGCAGCTCTTTTACTCCATGCTCCATGTCATTGCTCTATTTATTTCCATCAGAGTATCTACCAGTAACCACAACATAAAGCACTAAGAGAACCTTTGTCTTGATCTCTCCTGAGCCCATCGCAAAACCATGGCATTTACCACCACCACCACCACCACACTCCCCAACAAGCATTGCCGTAATGAATGAGTGAATTTCACCTTTCAATTACTTACTAAGTTGTTAGGCACCAGGCAAATAATAAATGGAGAAGTCAGTTGAATTTCAAGCTGGGGAAACTAATATCCCATTAACAAGTAGCATTGGGCATGGGAGTGGTTTCAGGCTGGAGAGGATTAGGCAGACAAAGCTTCTTGCCAAATGGAGCACTAGCAGAGGGAAACAACAGCTTGTGGCATGAGAGGGAAAAAGCACAGCCCTCTGATCTTTCATATGTTCAAGCCACAAGATTATATCAACTGTGGAGACGGAACCAGTTCCTCTTAATCCAAAGAGCATGTGTACCAGTTGAATTGAATAGACTTTAAAAACACGTTTTGAAATGCTCGCCTTCCCACACAGGCGGTTGGGCTGTTGATATTCTCCAGACTTCAGATGTTGACACTATGTTCAAGTCTGAGGAAATTTTGAAGAACAAAAGGAACTGACTAGAAACAAACCAAAGTAAAAATGTGTGTTCCCAATCCTACAGCTATGCTACACTGCCCCCCTTCTTGTGATCCTTGAACAAAAATCTGTTCATTCACTCAGCAGGCATTCTGAGAGACAGCCACAGCTCTGAAGCCCTATGGGAACAAGGTGAATAATTACGTGAGTAGATTCCCTGAAGATCGGATCAGGTCAACCACTTGTTTGTAGGTTAAGCCTTCTGTGCTCACACCATTGATATTTGCAAGGACATCACCTGGGAGATGCCAAGAAAAACATGAATGTTACGTTGGTTAGGGAAATACTGCCTGCTGACATGCAAATAAAAAACAAAACAAGCAAGCTTTATATCTGACCAATACAAAACACTGAGATAATCTGAAGCATAAATCCCACCTTGACCTTCACTTGCAAATAGTTTTCATTTCTTGCTATTGCAATGACTCCTGACAAACAAAGTTATGAATTACCAGCTTGCAGGCCAGCACAGTGAGCCGGGCTGTTCTCCAGCACTCTACAGATCAGAGTACACATGTCTGAGGAGCAGGCATTCTGGTTCTGGAGCCTGTAAGGCTGTGAAAATGAAGGTAATACACAGTTACTATTAGGAAAAAATCCAAAACCTACTTGTCAAAAACTAAAAGTTTGTCAATTACCAGCAAGCAGTGTCACACACAAGTAGAAAGGACGATTTGGAAAGGCTACCATAACAATAGACTGAATGAAAGGAACCAATTTTTCAGCTTAATTCCAGTCATCAAAAAAAAAAAAAAAATCTGACATGAAAAGGAAAATGGGACGAGAGTACTGAATTTTTTATATCTTCAGTTCTATAGACCACCTGACACTACATCGTTACATATTTATTGAGAAAAAATTTAAGTATCTAATTTACTAATGGAATTAACAACTGGAGCTAAGAGCAGAGAAAAACTTCTATGTGATTCTCCCAAGCTTAAGTACTCACTTCAGGAACATACAAAACAGTACTTCAAGCAAAGGAAAATATGCCAACAATGCTTATTTTAAATCTAAGTTTTGCAAATAATGACAATTTGCCCTGTATTTCTTCTAACGTACTGTAATTGATTCAATTACCTTTCTTTCAAAGCACTGTTGGGCACATCTGCTCTGAATTCTCACTGGTTCGTTAGTTGTTGCCCCAGTAAATGAGAATATGTTATGCTTCTCTTGCCTCAATTTAGCCAGCTAGTTCAATGGTGATTGTTTTATCTTTTTATCTTTTTTTTTTAATCCAAAACTGTACCAAAACAATGAACAAATGCTTGCTAGATATCATGCCCCCATTATCTATAAGTAACATTTTCCCCCCACACACATTCAAGTTATGAGCTCTGGGTTCATTTGACATCAAAATTGGTGCCTGAGTTTAGCAGGAGTTTTAAATTTCTGATTCCTGAGGCTAGCATTGTGGCACCACAAGTTAAACCTCTGTTTACAATGCTAGCATTGTATATTAGAGTGCAGGTTCCAATTCAGGCTGCTCAACTTCCAGTCCAACTCACTACTAATGCACCTGAGATAGCAACAGAAGATAATCCAAGTGATTTTGCTCCTGCCACTCTTGTGGGCCACAAAGATAGAGTTCCTGGCTCCTGACCTCAGCCGGGCCTAACTCCAACCATTTGCAGAGCAGACCAAACAATGATGGAAGAGATGGAACAGTTCTTTCTCAACTTTATTTCTCTCTCTGTGTCTCTCTCTTCTCTCTCTGATTCACTCTCACTCTTTCTCTCTCTCTCTTTCTTTTTCCCTTTAAAATAAATTAAACAAAGATGGACTTACAATGAAACTGTTTACTATATCTTGACAATAGGATGCTGGACTCTGCCATTGTCCATGCCCACAATGATGGACATATGACTGTGTATGAAGAACTATACTTTAGTAATGATATAGAGGAACTAGGTGGAGGGGGGCGATTGGGGCTGGGATAAAGGAAATACCAGGAGCCTATGGAACTGTATCATAAAATGATAATAATAATAATAATTTCAAAAACTTAAATAAAATAAACGGATAAATCTTCTTGAGAAATCAGTCTGCATTTCCAATAAAAATAAGTACCTTTTTCTATTCAATTTCTAAAGCATTTCCAATCTCTTTAACTTAAAGGCAGAAGGAAGATTAAAGGATAACGGGGGAGCATTTAACCCATCAGTAAAAATGTCCATGTCCCACATCAGAGCTCCTAATTTCAGTGCCAGCTCTTCCCCCGACTCCAGCTTCCTACCAAAGCGGATACCAAGAGGAGGTAGTGATTAGCAGGAATTGGACTAGTCACCCACACAGCAGATTAGCATTCTGTGCCTCATTCTGTCTGTCACCTAGCCCAACCGGGGCCATTGTGGACATGTGAGGGGAGAACCAACAGTTGGCCACTCTTTTTTTCTATCCTTAAGTGAATTTTTGAAATCATATGATGCACTTACCATCTATGTCAAAGACCCTAATAACAGTTTTTCTGCCAGAGCATTTGTGTTTCATCTTGAACCTCTCCAGAGATGGAAGGATGGTCTAGCATATGCAGTACATGGATCCAAAATATAACTGGCACTCATTGAGAAACCACGGTTTTAACAATTATCATTAGCAATGAGAATCTACCCTGCATCACCAGTAACCAAATGAGTATGTTGCAGGAGGTATATGATGATTTATTTAGCTGGCAGCTGCATATATGGTCACAGAAAGTATACAATTTGGAGATAATGATAAAGAGGAAATGGCAGAAATCCCAATATTACAGAAAAATTAATTAATTGAATACTTCACTGTCTCACACCATAGCCTTTTAGCTTGTGTTACAAGCATCAGAGACTGAATGATCACCTTGAGTGTTTTTTAGATACCATATCATATTGGCCTTTCTATTGTTTAATGACCTTTAGTCAAACATCTGTCATTTTTTTCTCATCTCCTTAACCAGACATGCTCTACCCACCTTCAGTATAGTATTTCAATTGAAACTGTGAAAATTCCTCTTAGGCAAAATTTAAGAGAATATAAACTCAGGTGAATACAAATCTAAAGTCGGTGTCTTTATCATACTGTGTGATTGCCATACATAGCAGATAATTGACACCCATAGAAAAAGCAGAGAGGATGGAGCTAGTATCTTCCAAAGTCAACTACCTGGTATGCCAGAAATCAAATATGTATTCACACTGGGTATACAATACAGATCTATGAGCATCTCTCTTGTATTCAAAAACTTCCCAGAAATATTTCATCTATTTGTTCATGCAACAAATCTCATGAACACTAGAAAACAACTCAGGACATGAAGCTGATATTGCGAGGCATGTGCCAGAAGGAATACATAGAGGTGTGGTTTCCTGCATCATCTTAACACATTCATGCTCAGGATTGACACCATAAACTTAGGCTGAGCTTCAACCATGGGATGGTCTATTGTCCACTGATAATAATTTTAACCCTTGCCCTAGGAAGAGGATGTGAAAGCTGTGACACATGTCATAACAGAGTGAGAAAAGTAAGAATAAGTAAGTTGTTATTTGTCCTGTTTTCAGCAGCAGCTGCTGCTCGTACTTGAGCGCAATTCTCATTTGACAAGAAGCAATTGCAAAAAGCATAGTATCTTTAGGACAATATAGAGAGTATTTTGTGTAAATAGGGTATACGAGAGGACACTATTAAAAATAGACTTCACCAATTGTTGTGGAGAAATATAAAGTTTGACAAATTTAAAAGCCAAACAGTTCAAAAATTAAAAAGATGGTTTCTCTTACAGCCTTCTCCCTGTTCATTCCATTTTGCTCCTTTATTCATAAAACATGTTTTGCTTAGCAGCTTCCTGTTCTTGATCTTAAAATACACAGTGACTTTCCAATTGTGGGGCTGATCTCATACCAAAGTTTTCTGAGAGCAGTTCCAGAACTAAGATCTAAAATCTGATTTATAGTAGGAATGTAATTATGCAAAGCACATCTGAAGAAAATGCAAAAGTCCTAGGGAAGAGAGCAGTTATACCTAAGCCACTTGTAATGTGTCTGGTTGGACTAGACTTCCTTTGTCTTATTTCACTCCCACTACAAACATGGTCATGAAGAAGGAAGGAGATAGCAAACAAGAAATAAAACACTTCGGAAATCGTGTTCCAATCTATAAAGACTGTTCTAAATGTCTTACAGCACACAGCAATATAAAGGTAGATGTGAATGTCCCACAGCGGTTCAACTAATATTTATAAAGTGCTGTCATGATTACAAGGGTGAAAACTTTCTCACTATATCCAATATGAATCTTAAGAAGCAAACACAATGGGAAATATCCAGGAATATATGTATTCCACATACAAGATGTAGTCTTTCCAGCATTTCTTGAATTTTTAAGTATAGATTTATAACATGATACACAGCATAATAAAACAATTACAAAGACTACATCAAAATGCAAACACATAAAAATGCATCTGTAAAAAAGTATTTCACTTTCTTGTTTAAGAACAGAATGTCGTCAAGCACTTTTGAAGAAATCAAGTCTAGGACCTGAGCAGATCTCATTTCTAAAATAAGGACGTTATTCTAGCAGCTTCGGTGTTTTCTTCGACAGTGCTTAGCACACTGAAAAACAACCAGGAACCTGTAGGCACTGAATAAAACCCAGTCCCCATAATTCTCTACCCCTAACGTCAATGACTTTTTTCAAACATGATAGTACTACCAATGTAATGTTATTTGTTGGAAAATCTAAAAAGTGCTTACCTGAATTTCAAATCCAAATGTTTCATTATCTTGCTTTTCCACAGTAACAAGCTTTCTGTATTAAAAATGTTAAAAGTTTCATTAACATCAAAGGAACACACTCAATACATTTGGTTTTTTAAAATTATAATAGGGCCCAGCAGCGTGGCCTAGCAGCTAAAGTCCTCGCCTTGAACGCGCTGGGATCCCATATGGGCGCCGGTTCTAATCCCCGCAGCTCCACTTCCCATCCAGCTCCCTGCTTGTGGCCTGGAAATGCAGTCGAGGACGGCCCAAGGCCTTGGGACCCTGCACCCATGTGGGAGACCCGGAAAGAAGCTCCTGGTTCCCGGCTTCGGATCGGCACGGCACTGGCCATTGCGGTCACTTGGGGAGTGAATCATTGGAAGGAAGAACTTCCTCTCTGTCTCTCCTCCTCTCTGTATATCTGACTTTGCAGTAAAAATAAATAAATCTTTTAAAAAATAATTATCACAAAAAATTGTATAAACTTCAGTATGTATGACTGTGTTTGTGTGCATGGGTGTCTGCGTGCAATAGTTTGTTTAATTGTGTTTCCAAATATCTTGGTAACAGATCCAATAATAAACAAATCACTTTTACCTTTGAGACCAGGAAAAGTCACCCCAGGAACCAGATCTCGTCAAAGCAAGCTGAAAAATATAAAACGTATATAATTATTTGAAGGTCCTTAAGATATCTAAGTAAACTCTGCTAGTATGCAATGGAATTTATCAATTTCCTTGGCCCAGCTCCTGGAAAATGCTTGCTAAAGGCAGGATTTCCTTTGTCCAGCAATGGCAGAAGAGAAGTGAGCAGGAGTGCTTTCAGCAATTACATGTGAAGAATTAAAAAGGGCTCAGATAATAATGCAGTAAGGCAGGAAAAAAAGTTCATGCATCTTGGCAAAGCCCCAGTGTGTCCCATGAGCACTCCTTCTCTGTACTGCATTTAAAACAGCCTCTGAAAGATAAACCACAGCAATCTATACTCACCCATTTCAGGATTTCACCAAAGAATTCTAAGACCCAGAAGAAAGGCACACAGAGCCCCAGTACTCATGCGTAAGAGATTTTAACAGTGCAGATAAAATGACATTGTTCGTTGCAGTGATTCGGTTTGTTAGACTTTCAGTTGAATCACCAGCCCGTAGGAGAAAATGTTATGGCTCGGTGGATGAGCTTAGCCCTTGATGCACTCATGTCATGATAGAGCCCCTCAAATTGAGTCCTGCTTCCAGTCCCGCTCCCTGCTATATAGGAAGCAGGAGCTGGTGGTTAAAGCGTGTGAGTCCCTGACACCTGAGTGAGACACACAGTTGGAGTCCCAGCTTTCCAGTTTGGGTCTGGTTCAGCCCCAGCTATTGTGGGAATTGAAGGAAAAAAATCAGTGAACGAAAGCTCTCTCACTCTGCTTTCAAAGACATAAATTCTGAAGGGAAGTGGTATGTATGAACAAAGCTTAGTAGCCTAAACACATGTGTGTAATTGGAATATCAATAAAGCTGAATTTGGTTCCAGGGGGAAAAAAACAGAATTACAGAAAAAAACAGCTCATATACAGACACAATCCAGATGAATTGATTACTTGAACCTACCTCAATTCTGTCTGTGACTTATTTTTTCAATCATTTTGGAGTAATCGCAGTGAGATTGCAGTCAACAAAGGAAAGGAACCTCAGGACGGTATAGATGATATAAATAATATCTTTGCTCCTTTACACGTTAAAAAAAAGTGAATATAAGGGGCCCAGCGCAATGGCCTAGCGGCTGAAGTCTTAAATGTGCCAGGATCCCATATGGGTGCAGATGGGCGCAGGTTTTAATCCCAGCAGCTCCACTTCCCAACTAGCTCTCTGCCTGTGGCCTGGAAAAGCAGTCGAGGATGGCCCAGAACCTAGGAACCCTGTACCCACATGGGAGACCTGGAAGAGGTTCCTGGCTCCCGGCTTCGGATCGGCGCAGCACTGGCTGTTGCAGCCACTTAGGAAATAAACCATCAGACAGAAGATCTTCCTCTCTGTCTCTCCTCCTCTCTGTATATCTGACTTTGCAATAAAAATAAATAAATCTTTTTAAAAAGTGAGTATAAGTTTTCAAGATATGCACCATCATTGTGAATAAAAGTCAACGAAGTTGTTTTCTTATTTTTAGAAGCATTGCTGAGAGTTTTTATGTAATTTTTGCTTGGGAAACTTAATAAGTGTTTAAGCTTGTTCCTCTTTGTCCAACAACCCAACACAGTGTATTATGTTAGCCCAAACCACTTAACTGTCGGCCTAATATGGCTGTCAATCACCTATTTAACCATTTCAAAAAAACTGTTCTCACATGTATTTTTAATGTCATTCTCCATGAACTTTCAATGTGCCCTCATATATGAATGAATACGTAAGGTATCAGAGTAGTGCATAGTGCCATAAATATATTAAAACAGAGGGAGGAAACAACATGGAAAACTGGAAGCATGTGCAATAAGTTTCAGAATGAAATGCACAGTAAGGCATCTTTTAGAAGGAGAGGCGACATTGCAATAGGAAAGGGCAAATAACCTGGAATGTTCCTCTGTTCAAAATTTGGCCATTGGTCAATAAAGGGAGCAGAGAGTTTATCTCTTTTCACCAGTTTGATGGGAATTAATTTAGTTTCCCACTTTTGTAAGTTTTAGACCTCAATTCATTTATATCACCCTAAAGACAAATAGTATAGCTCAGAAATGAAATTATTTTCTAAGTGTGCTAAAGCTCATTTATTTTGCTTAAAGACTGACTGTAGAAGGCCTACAAAATGCTGTACAGTTTGTTGTAATCATTTACAAGGACAAGGAAGAACACAGCAAGATTATCTATGCGGTGAATGGCAAAAGAGGGCAATAAAGTTGCATTTTCATACATTTTCAAATTTCCTCTTAAACTATAATCACAGTTTTTCATCTGTTTCATTACCTTCATCTGTTTGTCTTCCACTCAAATCAGATTGTAAGGTACTAAGGTAGGTAATATTTAATCATGTATCAATCATCATAAAATCATACATATTTTTCAAGGTTTATTTATTTTACTTGAAAGTCAGAATTGCAGGGACAGTGGGAGAATCAGAGAGAGAGAGCTCTTTCAGCCACTGGCTTACTCCCCTAATGGCTACAAAGACTAGTGCTGGGACAGTCTGAAGCTGGGAGCCAGGAGTTTCTTCTGGGTCTCCCACATCGATGCAAGGGCTCAAGAACTTGGGATGCCATCTTCTGCTGAGTTCCAAGGCCATTAGCAGGAAGATGTGTGAACAGCAGAGCATCTGAGACGTGAGCCAGTTCCCATATGGGATGTCAGCACTGCAGGCAGGTTAGTGTGCTACACTACCATGCTGTCTGCTGGTCATATATTTCTAAAATAAGTACTTTTGATATCAAAACTTCCCATATTCATATATGTGGAACTATATTTGTATGTCTTTAAATGAAGAGCATACTGGTTAAATTGTATATATAATCTTCACAGTGATTTTAGCCTCTTAAAGAATGTATTTTTATACCTCCTAACCCCAAATCCTAACATAAGGCCTGAAACAGTTTAAATTTTAAAAAATGAAGAAATAAATGGAAATAAAGTATAAGACAATATTACAAGCAAATGCATGAGAGTGGATATTCATATTAAAGTATCCAAGTTCAGAATATATGTATTAAGATATTCTTTAACTTTGATCTTCATTACATTAAATAATCACTGGAAGAACAACATAATTATCAAAGAAAATAAAATTGTTTAAAAATGTTTCATATTTTTAAGAAACACCAGAGAAAAAAACAGCAAAATTCTCAATCCAACAAGAAGTACTAGAGAAAATGATGAGTAAAAAATAACGTAAGATAGTCATATCTTAACATAAAAATGTTGACTGAGTGAATAAAAAGAATAACTCAGTAAAGTTCAAGCTTTGGCCATTTTAATATGCTTTTACTAGGCTAACAATCACAGCAGTAATAGCATCCTCAAGATTGCACTCAACCTGCCTTTTAAATAAAATATAATTCTTCATAGACTCAAATCAAAATCCTTAGGTTCACAAGACAGACCCAAGACCTCTACAGAGAAGGAAAAGTCCCCCATACACCTTTTTCCAATCTTTTTATTTATCTAAGTGACTGAAGATAAAAGCATTTGCCTAGCACAACATGAGCACCATAGCAATGTTCAATTACTGTGGAGTGACTGACTTGGACTAGTAGTGACACACAACCAAGAATAGGTCAAATTATAAATTAGTTCCCACCCGGATTAGTAAAGAAGTTGTTTCAGGCACCATAGAATCCAAATCAAAGCAGTTTAAAAAAAATTAGGCACTGGGCCCAGCACAATAGTGTAATGGTTAAGGTCCTCGTCTTGAACGCACCGGGATCCCATATGGAGACTAGTTCTAATCCCAGCAGCTCCACTTCCCATCCAGCTCCCTGCCTGTGGTCTGGGAAAGCAGTTGAGGATCTCCCAGGGCCTTGGGACCCTGTACCCGGGTGGGAGACCCGGAAGAGCTCCTGGCTCCTGGCTTCAAATTGGCTCAGCTCCAGCCATTGCGGTCACTTGAGGAGTGAACCATCGGATAGAAGATCTTCCTCTCTGTCTCTCCTCCTCTCTGTATATCCGCCTTTCCAATAAAATAAATAAATTTTAAAAAAAAATTAGGCACCATCAAAATCTCTGACATTGGCCACGTGCTGACACAAAGCCTCCTTGTATTTGATCAGGGCTGTCAGATTCAAGTGATGTAGAAAGGAATGTTCTTAGGGTTCCTTCCATGTTGCTTGTTCAGCACAAAATCTGCATAAGTGACAAGAAATGTGTTTCAGTCTTATCAAAGGTCTTATACTTGGGAAACAACTGGCCCTGTACTCTTTTTCCTGGGGGAAGTAGTTCAGGCTGCTTTACTCAGGGTTCTAGTGATGGCATCAAAAATCATGAATGAGGAGCTGGTGTGCAATTCACAGCATATGCTGGCAGCAGCTGTCTTTTATTACACATTATCTAATATGAGAGATCTAGGTTTAGCAATTTGGCAGGCTTGCAAACTACACATTCAATTATGACTGCTGAATAGACAAAGCTCCTTAAGTCCTTGCTAGCCACTAATCTAATGATGCCTGGGGGGCTGGGCTACGACTGCTCTTCTTCTGTTTTTTATCACATGACTTAGAAGATCAGGCTTTAAAATTCAGAATGTAATTTATCCTGCTACACATTGACTCACATGTCCTGATTTCATGGGAAACCAAGACTAACTACTTCAGCTGTCCCTTTGCAAAAGATAGAGGCAATGTGCAGCTCAGCCAAACAGAGCACTGCCTTTGAAGAACTCAAAGTTCAACCCTGTGGCCACTTCTGCTGCAAAACGGCAGCTACTTCCTGGCCTCCTTTCTGTGTGCTCACTTCCTGATAGGCTAGGGGGAGGAATCTAATTCATAAGTTAGGTGTTTTGTTGGTGTCGTTTGCTATGAAGGTCCCAAAATTATGCGTCCCTTACCTCACCCTAATTTTTCCATGAATACAGTTCCTGTCCTACTTTATGAGTCCGGGGATGCTGATATCAAGGCTTGGCAGACTAATCAAAGGCACAACTAAATAAAGGAACAATTTGCTAACTTGTAAGTACTTTAAGTAAGCATCTTAAACAGAAAGTTGAAGCTTCTGGGGAGAGTCAGATTATAGGTTCACCAAACTGTTTTTCCAAATTACTAGATGTTGACTCAAATACATATTTAGTGAAACTAACATCGAATTCTACCTAAAAGCCTTGTGGAATAATGAGATCCCCTTAGTGGAGTGAGTAGCACTTTGGAGCTGATACCTGGTAGATGTGCTGCCAGAAATATGAAAGCTTCAAAGAAGCCTAACAGAGTTACACGTTACAGAGTTTTATACATATTCTTTTTCTGAACTTATACATGAAATTATTTTTCCAGGAATTGCTTAGCTAGTAATAATCTGATAACTGAAAGAAAATTCAGGCAACAAAGGCCACTTGTGGCACTAGTATTGTTGTCATATTTCTTGCCAGACTGCCAGATCCCTAGTTCTCATTACAACATTCGGTTAACTTCCCCAAAGTGAACTTTCAGCTTCAGTTACGCTGAAGCTAACTTGTGAGGAGTGACAGTCAGACACAGTCACTATTCCTTGAGTGTTTCTAAATTTTTTCTTATTTCCTTCTCTTTTCAACAAAGTTCTCCATTGCATTGGCCTCTTCTTTTTTTTTTTAAAGTATGCTCAAAGGTAGGAGAATTTCTGGGATGTCTGACACTTTCAGCAGATGCAGGTAATGAAGCAATACAAATGCACAGAGAAATCTATTTGTACGCCATTTTCAACGAACACATCCAACTGATGGTGAAGATGAATCCAAGACTACAGGGTAACCAGATACAGCTTTACAAAAACCTGTGGCACCAACAAAAGAAGCATAAAAGTGCTAAAAATAATGGTAGGCAAGAAACACCTGTTCATGTGGCTGCAACACAGGGATCTTGTTGCCTGCAGTTCAGTCAGTGCCAAATGGGTGATCATTTTCCAAAAACCCAGGGAAAGGAATATTGGTTTGAAAAACTGTGAAGTTCTGGGTATATTTGCATTGAATCTCATTGATAATAAATGCATACACTCAAAGTATCGTGTTCAAGAGGGTTTGTCTTAGTTTCTTTTCAAACTAACTGCAAAAAAATTAATAATTGACAGCCCAGCTCAGTAGCCTAGTGCCTAAAGTCCACGCCTTGCATGCACAGAGATCCTATGTGGGAACTGTTCATATTCCGGATGCTCCACGTCCCTTTCTGCTCCCTGCTTATCATCTGAGAAAGCAGTGGAAGCAGTGGAGGACAGTCCAGAGCCTTGGAACCCTGAACCCATATTGGAGACCCAGAGGAAGCTTCTGGCTCCTGGCTTCAGATTGGCTCAGCTCCAGCTATTGCAGCCACTTGGGGAGTGAACAAGCAGACATAAAATCTTTCTCTTACCCCCTTCCATCCATAAAAACTTTAAGAATAAATAAACAAAATAAATGCCAAAGAAAAAGTAATCCCCACAATAACAAGAAGCTATTTGAACAAAAAAGTTCACCATGTGAAAATATGTGATCATGAGGAGATCTGGAGAAGGCACGAATGTCGCATGTACTATTTTGTGCAGGTCGATGAGCAGGGCAGGCATGTACACACGTACATGCACACACAGGTGTGAATTCCTACACCTACACTCTTTTCTTCCTTTAATCAGCCCCCTCGTACTGATTGCCTTTTTAAGTTCACTCAATCTTCACTCTCAATGCCTTTCATAGTCTGCTCACCACTGTCTCATTTTCTTTTCCTTCAAACTACTACTGCCAAAGTTCCTCTCTCCAGCTACACATCACTTTCCTAAAATTGTTACCCGAATCTTCCACTGATTATCCAAGTTTGGATGACATCCGGCTTTCTTTATCTGCAAGGTCAACATTTGTGGTTTCCACCAACATTAGACTGAAAATATGTTTTTACTGAACACGTACAGATGTGTTTTTTGCAAAACAACTGAGCTCTGAGATCTTTTATCTCCTACACATGCACTGCTTTTCTTAACACACTCAGTATCATGCAGTTATCTGAACATGTGCGCAAGGCCCCAGGTCCTGTGCTGCACACAAATGGCTGTCTTGTTGTGTAATACCAAATATCCTTCAAGGTTGTATTCAAAGACATGTAACTGGGAGGAGAGCATTTAAGCTGTTTTATCTTCAATAACACGTATTCATTCTGCCTACTGAGTGGCAAACTGTACTCTAACCGGAAGCCTGTTCTGCTCTTTGTGCCTCCTGCACGCAGCATGATGTCTATCTCTCCCCTTACATCCTCTCAGACCACTTTGTTGCACCGAACTTTCTGGGTTTAATAGTAAATAAAATGAATGATACTTAATTAAGAGCATAGGAATGGAAAATTTACAACCTGTTTCAAATAAAAACACACTGAGTTAAAAGACAAACAATCCAAATCAGAAAACCATGCCATTTACCTTCTATAAGAAAAATATAAAGGAATCAGCGGTATGCAACGCTGAACCCTTCAATCCTGCTACTAAAAGGAGCATGAGAGGTACATGTGAGCAAGATTAGAGTGGAAAAATTTGGTGGGGGCGGGGATTCTACTTTCTGGAGGAATTCTAAATGGTTTCTGTGCAGGTGTTTACTGCATTCAAATATTTACTTGAGGCATGACAGCAAGTCATACCAGCACAAGCCGAGGAAGCACTCTGTTCTTTTTTTTTTTTTTAAGCTTTCTTTGCATGTTAGAAAATGAAGAATAAAAAATGTATTTAATCCAGTTGGATCTGAATTTTCTGAGTTTCCATCCCCTGGAAAACACTTTGCAGTAAAAATATTCAAATAGTGTAATCTGGCCATTAATGTGCAAATACTGCATGTCAAGCCCTGTGTTGGGCACTGCACATGTCCTTACTTAAGCATCACAAGAGGTCAGTAAGGGCACGTCTTTACTTATATTCCCTTCAGAAGAAAATAAAACTGAATGACTTGCTCAAGATCCCACAGCCACCAAGTGGCTGAGCTGCAGTTCAATCTGGCCCTCACCCATCCAAAAGTCTCCCTTCTCAGAGACGTGAAGTACATCCCAATGCCCAGAGTCAAAGATAACTTAGTCAACAAACTTTGTCCTCAGGAAAAACGAAATATACTCCTTTGCTTATGAGCTGAAATGACTAACAAGGACTATAAGTTAGAATAAAAGGGGAAAAAAATCAATGAGAAATTGAAGAGAAAGAAATTTTGCTGCACTTGTGGTTGTGCCCATGTAAACCATCCTCAAGTTTGCTAGGCTCAAGTTTTCCTTTTATCTGAGTGCCTCTCCAAGTGAGAAAGACAGCTTTTAAGTTTTTCTCGGGGAACAAAAAGAGGATTTGAGTGTTTGGTTATGGTCTCCACTCTCCAACCCAGTCCAATAGCTCTTGTGGGCCTTTAGCCTCCTTCCTCGCTCCCACTGTCCCTAATCCTGAAGCCTCTAAGCCAGCATGTTTAATACAAAGTAGGACAAACATGATCACTCAGCTCTTAGGAGAACATGACAGTATTGAAGGTACAAAATCAGAGCCATACCTGCTTTCGTCCCCGAGGCAGAGTAGCCACCGTGTCTGCCAGCATTTGAATCCTCCTGTTGTCATCCTCTGTAAGGCTGCCTGGGAGTGTGGAGTAAGATCTATACGCTGGACCAGTGCTATAGTCCACCAAATTGCCATTGCTGCTCTGTTGCTTGAGCCTTTGCAAAGACATTGTGAACAAAGATTACTCCAGCGAGCACATGGTTGAGTGGCCTCTCAGGATGGGGGAAGCTGAAAGTACCACTCTCACACAAGTCGTCCAAAGTAACAAAGCAGAAAGAGCCCATGTGACTTCTGTGGTTTGAGGTACTTGTTACACAAACCCCATCTTGCAGGTCACTCCCATTTCTCACTGCTTTCTTCTGTAAGTTCCTGAGAGAACCTCAAGCTGATTTTCAAATTTTTAAAAAATCAACTTTTTTTTCTTCCCCAGATACCCAGAAATCTTAGGCTTCCATATTCTATGGCAAGTTGTGTTCAAAACACCATCTGCCATGTTTTTGAACAAGAAAGGAAAACTTCCTCACTTTCTGCCACTTATTTCACATCCATTCCCCTAGTTAACATTAGCAGTGCAGTGTAAAAATCTGAATGTATGGACATTTGGCTCTAGTGAATGCAAAAAAAAAATACAAGTGCTGGTTCCATTGCTCCCTTACAAAGCCATTGTAATGTACTTTCCCTAAGGTATACCTGAGCTCATGAATGTTCATCAAAAAGATGTTCCGTCTGCCACTTGGATTATAAGAATTCAGCATTCTAGTGGCTGTTCTGCTGCTGCTCTGCCCTTACTAATGATGATCCATCATCTTTACAAGGTACACAGGAAGGCAAAGCCAGCTCCCCTCGGACACAGCACTGCCTATCTTTCACTGAATTTTCTCAGAATCAGCAAGTGATCCCAGGGGTCGAACGGGTGGGTGGGCAGAGAAGGAACCCAAGGGGACACGATGGTTTCATTTGGTCCCAGAAAATGCTTATGGGTCAAGGGAACCACGAAAGGCAGTGAAGAGCACAGGTGGATTTTTGTTTGTTTTTAGTTTTTATTTAGGGGGAGGTAGGAAGGCCGAGTTTGGAGCAGGTAGCTTTGGGAAAAGTGGCTTCAGGGCAGGAGCAGTTCAGCAAGGCAGAAGAGAGAATCGAAACAAAAACTCAAGAGAAGTTTCATAAAACACAAGAAGTCAAACGTCCTTTCAAAATAATTTTGTAGGTTAATACTAGAATTCAAAACAAGTAAATAATCTTTTCTCTCCTATCTTCTCCTCTCCCTTTCTCTATACTCTACTCTTTTTCCCCTTTCTCTTGCTTCCCCTCCACCTTTGCTGTCTGTTGCTCTGCATTTCAAATACGTAAGTGTGTAACTGAAAAAAAAATGTTAAAAAGTGCCATGGTGATTACAGAAGCTAGAGAGGGAAAGGGGTAGAGAAATGGGGAAGATTGCTTAATAGGTACTAAATTAGAGGCAGATAGGTGAAAAAATCCTGGGGCTCTATTGCACAGTGGGGTGACAAGTGATAATGCTCCTGAACTATAGATTTCTCTATGTTAAAAAAACTACAAGATAAGAGTTGGGATGTTTTCACCTTGCAAATGCTAAATATCTGAAGAAACAAATTTTCTCTGCTTGTACATTCACAATTATCAAAACATCACTAGTACTCTATTAATATGGAAAATTCTTTAGGTTGGTTAAAAAATTTTGCATTAAATTAAAAACAAAATTAAACCTAACAAATGTTTTATTTTTTAATAAAAACATGTCTTCTCTCTCTCTCTGTCTCTCTGCTCTCTCTCTCTCTCCTCTCTGTCTTTGTATCTATCTTTCTCTGCTATGTGAAAACCCAACAAGAGGGCAGGCATCTTGCATTGGAAAGAGAGGGCCCTCACCAGGAACTGAATGGCCAGCATCTGGCCTTGGGCTTCTCAACCTCCAGAACTATAAGAAAAAACTTTTTTTTTTAGATTTTATTATTATTGGAAAGCCGGATATATAGAGAGGAGGAGAGACAGAGAGGAAGATCTTCCGTCCAATGATTCACTCCCCAAGTGAGCCGCAACGGGCCGGTGCGCGCTGATCCGAAGCCGGGAACCTGGAACCTCTTCCAGGTCTCCCACGCGGGTGCAGGGTCCCAAAGCTTTGGGCCGTCCTCAACTGCTTTCCCAGGCCACAAGCAGGGAGCTGGATGGGAAGTGGAGCTGCTGGGTTTAGAACCGGCCCTCATATGGGATCCCGGGGCTTTCAAGGCGAGGACTTTAGCCGCTAGGCCACGCTACGGGCCCAAGAAAAAACTTTTCTGTTGCTTTAAGCTGCCTAGTCTACATTGTGTGTTTGCTATGGTATTTGCTATTGCAGCCTGAACTGACTCATATACTCCTCAAACCCCAGATACCCTGTTTGACACTAATATTTGTGGAGAGGAACAGACATAATAGCCAACCTTATTGTATTTTATTATAAGTAACTCAGGGTATTTCAGAAAGTTTATGAGAATATCAAATTAATGAGTTTAGTTTTTGTGAAAAAGAAATTGGAAACTATGCGTAGGTTTCCCATTACATCCAGTTTCCATGACATTTTTGAAGACACTTGAAAATTGACAAGAAAATGCTTCTAACAAAATGACTTTTACTTGGTATTGACTACTATGACCATAGGTAGAGGCAAAGATATCCTCAGGTACCCATGAGATGTCTAAAGACTAAAATGCAGATGAAGTTCCTTCATGTAGTTTATCAAGAGGTCTGCCAGGTAACATCAGTGTTAATGTCTGACATTTCTGGATTATTCTTAGTCCAATAAATATGTTCATTAAAGCAAACTTGGGAAGGATTCTGTAATGGCTCAAAAAATTTCTAAGGCCAGCACTGTGGCAGAGCATGTTAAGCTGGCACCCAAGACGCCAAAGATTCCAACATGACATCTGGGTTATGGTACAAGTCCTGTAGCTGCTCCAGTTCCAGTTCAGCTCCCTGCTAAGGTACCTGGGAAAGCAGTAAAGATGGCCCAAGTGCTTGGACACCTGCCAGCACTGTGCGAGACCAAACAGAGTTCCTAGACCCTGGTTTTGGTCAGGATTAGTCTCACCTGTTGTGGTCATGTGGTCCTTCAGTAGAAAGAAATCTCTCTCTCAGGGTCTTTCCCTCTCTATCATATATAATTCTGCTTTTAAAATAAATAAAATGAATGCTTTAAAAACTAAGATTTCCTCTACTGTCTTATACATTTAAGCTTTAGCTTTGAGTTTGTTTTATATTGGCTGCTTGATTTTTTAAATTGTTTTGGTTTGCTTATGGTCTTTTGCCTTTATTTGGACAAAAAGCCTTAAATTACTTCCCTAGACTAAAGTAGATGACTTGAAGTCACACACACAATGTTTAAACAGTGCATTCTGATTTTATACAATTAAATTATTTAAATTTACTTAGCAGATCAATTTACAGAAGTTACTTGTCCTGTTTATCACCTCGATGATTAGGTTGGATGGATGGATGTCTTTCTCTTCCCTATTCAGTTTGAAACCTGGGATAATGAATAGCATTTGCCAAAAACATTAGCATTCTTCAGGAAAGACCAAACTAAAGCCACAAGCAGGACTGGCTCTGCTGAAGAACAGCCATCTCAGTCAAGGAAAATAAAAGAAGCAGAGGTCATAAAATTCCTACATCAGGAATCATAATGTATATACAAGCCAAATATTAGCTTATAATTGAGCATACATAATTGAAACAGCACAAAGGTAACCTTAAACGGAATATAAATAATAATTAACAATAGATCATGTTCATCATGCTTTAATACAAGCACAAAGAAATAATTCTCTGACCTATTTAAATTTGATTTGATCAAGCAATGAAGCTGTGAGTGGATTGTCACTAAATTCATTTGGCCTTAAAATATGAGTAAGTTATCCAGGTGATACAAATAGATTATCTAGGTCAGCTTTTCAAAATCAACCCAGAGGAATGACTTCAAGGTTTATTTCAGTTATAAAGAAGACATCATTACCTTTCCCACAAAGACAGTATTAACCGCATTTTTTAAAACTTCAGGGCCTGGTGCGATGACCTAAAATCCTGGCCTTGCAACCACCAGGGTCCCATATGGGCACAGGTTCATGTCCCATCTGCTCCACTTCCATCCAGCTCCCTACTTGTGACCTCGGAAGGCAGTAGAAAACAGCCCAAAGCTTTGAGACCCTGCGCCCTCATGGGATACCCGGAAGAGGCTTCTGGCTCCGGCCATTGCGGTCACCTGGAGAATGAACAAGTGGACAGAACATGTTTCTCTCTATATATGTCTTCTTCTCTATATATATCTACCTGTTTAATAAAAATAAGTAAGTATTAAAAAGAGAGAGAGAGAAAGAGAACACTCCAATTGCTTTTTTTGAAATCCCCTTCAGGTAGAGGAAGAGTGCTCTGAGCATGTTGTACACACAGCAGAGATGGTCCATGTTGAAGGTAGAAAGAGTGTCTGGGCCATTTGGAGACAACAAAGGTATGTACACATTGTGTTTTTCTAGTTACTGTTGAATTTTTTTATTTAGTAGAGAATTAAGCAATACGTTAGAAAAGAGAAAATTTATACATAGTGTGTGAAGAACAGTAGCCAATATATTGAGTCTCTGCTAAAAAGTGTCGTCAGAGGAGCAGGTGTTTGATGCTGCAGTTGAAGCACCTCTTGGGATACACACATTTCAAATCAGAGCATCTGAGTTCAAACCCCAGTTCTCCTCCATCTAGCTTTCTGGAAGACAGCAGATGATGGCTCAAACTCTCACCATCCACTTAGAAGACCTGGACTGAGATCCATAGCCTGGCTTTTGTCTGGCTATGTCCTGAGTTACAAACATCAGGAGAACAAACCACTGAATAAATATCTCTTTGTCTCTCACATTTTCAAATAAAACAAAAATAAGAATTAATTTTTAGATGTTAACTAGTTATACTGCATATCTAATATGGAATTCCTGCTCAGAAATAGGTCACAGAGGACTAAATAAAAGCAATTTTGGTTGCTTCAACTTCATTTTTTCAGCAAGATGCCTTTGAAACAAATTATCATTGAGGTACAGTTTGATATGCACATACAAATCTTAAAATTTGATGCTTTGATCCATAAAATCACTACAGCCAAAGCAGAGGGCATTTGTACCCATCCCTCTACCCCCACATTTCTTGATGCTTAGGTTTTTGTAAATTCCCTTCTCTCACTACTACCCATCCTATGCCTAAATATTTTTTGTGTAAAATATAGTTACTGATACAATACTTAAATGATCATGATTTAACATTTTAAAAATTATATCTTGTTCGATTTTAAGATAAGGATTCAAATTTTAATTTCTTTTAAAATAGTTCTGGTAAAATTAAAATAAATGTAAAATATTAACCTAACTTTTTTTAACTATTAGCTAAGAGTACATGTTAGAACAGAGTACAAATTGATTACGAGTTCTACTAATGTCCCAATGTATGACTCCCTTTGGATGAATAAAATGTTAAGAGTGGGGAAAAAAAAGCCTAAGTTAAGCACAGAAGCACAGTTTCTCCAAAACTCTTACAAAACATACTTTTCATGAATCTATTAACACAAAAATGATCAGAGATCGATTGGGTTGAGTTGAGCTACATTTTTACCCTAAGAGAATTGTCCCACAACATGGAGATGTCTTTCCAAGAAAATGAAGGCTTTCAAAGAAATGAGTGTTTTCACTGTTTCAGGAATACTTACATACCAAAGGTAAGTAGTTATTACTCTTTTAGGTCACTGGATAAATAAAACATTTAATGATATGTGATAATACAAATATAAATCGATATTAACTAAATAGTACTCATGCAATAAATAAACCAATTCCACTGAACCAAATGGCTTTAATAAAATGGGCTGTTTCCACTGTAATATAGGAAGCATTTATTGAAATGACTTTATTCAAATAGAATTTAAAAAGGATGGATCTTAACTATTTAGTCAAGAAAATTAAATATGTATAAAATGTATCGCCATGTATTCATGTGCATGCGTATGTGTGTGCAACATAAACTAGTACTTTCATATACATCAAGAAATACAGAAGGTATTTCAAAGGTATTCAAAGGTCTATCCTTTCAAAAAACCAGGAGAACAAAATGATTTTACATTTTACACCAAATTTTAAAAATACAAAAAGGTCTTACATAAATCATTTCTGTGCCTTAGCTATTTTTGCTACAATGCTATGTAATCTGACCCTAACCTGCACATAAAAAAAAAAAATGAAAAGGAAAGATGAGATGAAAAGAGAACGAGAGGGCAGAAAAAGAGGAACAAGTTACATCCTTCTGACCTGTGAGTGCCGATGCAAATCTCCTAACTAACTACAATAGTAACTCAAATCCATCTGTGCATTAAAAATAATGCTACGTGGTACAAAACAGATGAAATAAAAAAAACTAGGCTAAATATGAGAAGCCAGCCACAAAGATTGCATATTGCATGACTTCATACATACGAAATGTCCACAATGGGTAAATCCACAGAGACAATTAGTAAATCCACAGAGTCAATTAGTGGTTGCCTAAAACTGGTGATACTGAGAAAGGAAGAGAAATTGCCAATGGGTTCATGGCTTCTTTGTGAGTGATAAAAATATTATGGTATTCAACAGTGGTGATGGCTAAACAACCTTATGGCCATGCTGAAAATTAGTGAACTGTATGCTTTGAATGCATTTTAAGATATGAAAATTATTTTCACAATAAAGCTGCAATTTAAAAAAAGGTGTTTTGGAGAAAACTATAAGGCAGCAAAAAATTGTGATACATAATTGGTTCTAATACACAGATGGCTTAAATGACATTTCATAGAAAAATTTTTTTATATTTATTAATTTGAGAGTCTGAAAGAATAATAGACAGACAGAAAACACTCATCCGTTGCTTCACTCACCAAATGCATTCAATAGACAAATTGAGCAAGTCCAAGTTTTGCCACTAACATAAAAATCTTGGAATGAGTTCCTGGCTCCTGGTTTCAGCCTGGCCCAACCCTGAATGTTGTAGACATTTTAAAAAATATTTTATTTTCTGTTTAATGCTGTTTACGTAAGTGAGAAAGATGTATGCCCATGTAGACCACTGATTAGGGTGGGGAGGGTCAAGATATGGAGGAAGGAGGAAAGGACAAATGTTTCCAGCTTTTTTTTTTTCTTTTTTCTGTTGCATCTGCAGGGGTTGGAAGAGAACTGGAGGGGGCTGTTCCATGCTCCCAAACTATATTAGCACCTGGGGACAAGGGAGGGTCACTTAATATTATCTTAGAGAACCCAATGTGGGGAAGAATGGTTCAAGGGTGTTACTTGAGTGGTTTTGATAGTTCTGAGAAGTTGTTGGTTTCAGGGTTGAGAAAATCTTCCCAAGATCTATTGGTTGACAAAGTCTACCATAGTGAATCCACAGACCCAGAAACATGCTACAAAACCTGGTCAGGAGAATTGTCCAACCTCTTCTGCTTTCCATCCTCTGACTAGGAAGTTACATTCCTTGTTGGCATAGAAAAGCTGGCTGTCATGTTCCTTCTGTGCGTCTGCACATGCTGTTCACCACACAGGTATCAGCAACTGAGGAGGCCAAGTGCCGACACATACACTTCAAAGTCAGACCACATAATCTGTGATTTCCCCTGTGGTCAGCATTTGAGTCCAGCAGTCTCACTGGGGAGTCCCCCAAGAAACTTTGCCTCAGGTAATGCCAGACCTGACTCAGGTGTGGCAGCTAGTGTGGATTCCTGTTCAGTTCATCACTTGCATCAGCCTATGCACATACTGGTGAATGCAGTTGCCTGGTCAGTTCCATCCCCAGCCCCATCTCCCACACAAAGCAATGGATGCTGTGGTCTAGCCTAACCAAACTCACCACAAACCCAGCCCTTACTCACACCAGAGGAAATTGCAACCTATTAGAGGCAATCTCCAATGACCATCACCAGGCCTGCTCCCAGCCCTGGTTCTTGTATGTGCCAACATGTGTAACAATCTAGCCCAGCTCCCATCCACATCCCATCCAGCTGTTGTGCGCACCCATGGGTGCTATGGCTTAGCTCAGCCCAACCCTTGCCCACATGTATATGTCAATGGGAGATTTCCCCTGTTCATTGCAACCACTCCCAGCCCTGACTCTCATGTTCACCAGCAGGAGCTACAACCCGCTACCTAGTAGGTCCCCTCCTAATCCCAGGTCTTGTGCTTGCCAAGGGGTACTGCAGTCCAGCCTGACATGGCTTGTACCTAATTCCAGCACTTATACCCAATCCAAGCACTTCCCAGCCAGGAAAAACCTGGCCAACCTGCACCTGGCTCTTGCATGTGTTAGCAGATGCAGTGGCCTGGCCTAGCTTGGCCCTGCCCCAAATTCAGCTCACATGTGAGCTGACCAGTGTTTCAGCTCTGCCTAGTCCAGTCTGCCCCCAATTCTGGCTCTCATGCTCAGCAGTGGGAACTGCAGCCTAGCAGGGGAGTAGTTACCCTATCAGGCCCAGTCTTAGCCCAGTTCTTGGTTGTGCCAGTGGTGCTCTGACCCAGACTGGTATGACCTACCCCCAGTCTTGGCACTTACCAGTGGATGCTGCAGCTTAACCTGGCCTGGTCTGTTCCCATGTCTCAGGGAAAACCTGCCAGCAGGCCCCAAGGCCACCAAAAGGTGAGGCTATGGTCTTCTTCAGCTGCAAGAATCTTTGGGGACAATCTGGTGGGGCGTCTCTGTATATTGTGGAGGAAATACAAACTTTTATGGACTAGGAATGGAAAGAGCAGAAAGGCATTTTCCAACGGTCCCTTTACCCAGTAATGACACTGTAATTGGCTGTAAGGCACATCTTATCCCTTTAGACCCTCCTGTCATGTCACAGATCACGTTCTGTAAGCATGGCTGGAAGATATGCCTCAGGTCATGGGCAGCCAAGCTATCAGTCCTGCCCACTAGACAGCAGGCAGAGAACCACAGGTGATCTACCACACCCATGAATATTGAGGAGTCCCCTGGCTAAATCTAGTTCAGCCCATCTCCACTCCCAGCTAGTGCAAACCAATGAATACTACAGACCTACAGGAGTGAGCCCACATATCCCCGACAGGACCTGCACCCAGATCCAGTTCTCTCACATGCTGGTTGGTGTCATGGCCTAGCCTTGCATGGCCCTTCCCCTGCCTTAACATTTACTGGCAAGTACTGTGGCATAAGCAGGCCCCTCGGCCCTAGCTTTCATGTGTGTCCATGGGCAGTGGGTATGCCACCTAGTCCAGCACAGGTCTCACATGTAGGTGGGTATATTGGTCTCTAGTAACCCTTCACTAAACGGTGTTGTCTCAATTCCCTCATTTACCTGCAAGTGCAGTGGCCCAGCCTGTGGAAGCTCCCAGAAATCATTACACACCTGTGAATTATTCTCACTCTTATACATCCCCATATTCCCTTCCCTTCCAACCAACCTCTACCTCTCGCTATATATATTTGGTCAACTTTAAGAATAGCAATTCTTCACAAGGATCTTTTTCAAAACCAACTACATTTTGTTCATGCTAATATTTTCTTGCTTAGTAGGTGCTCATAGTTTTTGTTTATTGAAGTTTTTGTTTTATGAAATTTACTGGTTTACTCAATAGATGCTTGCTGTTTCTTTTACAGGCTGAGATTTTATTTTGCTTAATAACATTTTTATATGCTTTTAGATAATTATTTCCTATATCTTTATCAACTTCTACTTAACTGAATCCTTGTCCAAAGTGCGCAGACAGTCAACACCATACAATTGACAAAGACTTAAGGGATCTAGAAAGTAGCTTCTTGAAAAGCACAAAGTATGTATTGGGACTGGAATTCTGTATGATAACTTGGAACAACTTTCGTACAGGGATCCCCCCCCCCCGCCGGAATTTGAGTAAAATCTAAACTTGGATTGTCTTATGAGATCCCTCATGTTCTCAGGGAACCTGTGACCTCATATCATGCCACATTCTATTGATACTGGCCTTTAATCTCTGTCCCAAGAACAGAGAACAGTTCTTCCTTAGAGCATTTACACTCACTGGCCCACTCCACCCC
Organism: Ochotona princeps; assembly: GCF_030435755.1. Lineage (NCBI taxonomy): Eukaryota > Metazoa > Chordata > Mammalia > Lagomorpha > Ochotonidae > Ochotona > Ochotona princeps. Next base: position 39,162,952 of record NC_080836.1, read on the forward strand.
CACCACATACATACTTTACTAATTTTGTTCTCTTTCCGTTCAAACACCAATTCAAACATGACCCACCAAAGAGGCCTAAGCTTAACTCAATTAAATAGACAAATGTGTCAAGCTACATCCAAATGTAGTGGTTTAAAAGACAGCTTTCGTTTCAGCATATCCCAGTCCTCCAGTCTACTTATCCCTGAAGCTGTCAGATTAGTTCTACCAAGAGAAAAGGACCTGCCTTGGACAAAAGTAAATATTGCTCAGCTATTAAAAAAAACAAAATGCAGTTCTTTGTGGCCAAATGGGCCCAACTGGAAACCATAATGTTAAGGGAAATGAGCCAATCCCAAAAGGTTAGATACCACATGTTTGCGTTAATTTAAGATGAAATGATGTCAATCTGAAAAACAGTACCTGTAAATTGTAATATTATTTCAACATCAGTCTGTGTCACATGCAAAAAGATATTGTGATGTAACCAATGAACCAACAATCAATGTGAGTCACACTGCTTATGGTCTACATCAAAGAATTATAAAACCTAATATAATTTTAATACCCTATGTCATTCTTTAATTGAGTGGGAGAGCGGAGAAATCTTCCATCACCCTAGAAGGTGTGAGGATGATGTAAAATACAACCTACCAGAATCATAATTGGTAACTCATAGACAACAGACTTGAATCAGCATTAGACAATAAACTATGAAGACATATAAGGGGAATCAAAAGCGATCCTGACAATCTCTTAACAGGAGGTCATATGCACAGAACAGGGGGGGAACCCAGAGTGGAGCAGGAGGAGAGGAGGAGGCTTGTATCCCAACCTTGAAGACTTTCGGATCCTCACCAAGGACTATCAGTACGAGCTCCAAGAACTACATCACAACAGCCAAGGAGAACACGGGGAGTTGGAGTGCCTTCGGAGGCCAAGAACTCTGAGGTCATCCACTCCCGCTTGGATCTACCACATGGGATGGAAGAAGTCCAAATCCTTCCTCACAGGATCCAGGGGCATCAGAACAATATCCAGGAGCCCTGAACAATCCGCAGAAACAGAAGAACAGTAAACTTCCTTCGGGTCTAGGGAGAGGAGCTCTCTCTAGCCCTCGCTTGGTTCCAACTTGGGGTCCCCACCCTCTCTTGCAATGACCATCAGGATCACTCTAGACACCCCTCAAAACAAACAAATAACCAACCAACCAAACAAAAAATCTAGAATAGACAGAGAACAACAAGGAAAGCTTAGAATCAGACAGGAAACGGTCAGCATGGATTCACTTATACCTTACTAGGTGGGACACAGAGATTAGTTACTCCTCACCGGGGTGTTGAGGATTTCTCTGCACACCCCTCCTAAAACTGTTCTGCACCTAAACTGTTGACATATGTCTTGTTAGTTATAAGCCAGTCTAAACTACCCAAAAGAAAACCAGGTTCATCAAAATTATGCTTCAATCCTAAAAAATGCTAAATATTATAATGAGAATAGACACAAGACAGCTGAATAGTAATGTACAGCCATTTTAAGATGTATAGAATCCGGTTGTATATAAACTAAAATTGGAATGTCAATGAAGTAGTCACAGGAGGTGGTTAAGAACTTGCATTTTTTTAAACATATTGGTTACTCAATACTATGTCAATTAATTCCATAACATTATAAATTGTTGCTGATGTTATGTTGGGGCTTTTAATTGATTGGGACAATACTCTGCTGGCTCTACCTACGGACCAGAGAAGGTCTCCCCAAAAAGCCGCTGAACTTATCTGGACAATAGGATGCTGGACTCTGTGCTTGGTATATGCTTGCAATGAAAGAATCTCAACTGAACTTGAACTGTGGTTATGCAACAAGGTGGAGGAATCCAATATGGGGGGAAGGTTTAGGGAGGAGTGGAGGGAATCCCAGTACCTATAAAACTGTCACATACTGCAATGTTATTGATTAAAAAAAAATTTTTTGAAATGTGCAGCACATTTTAAAAAAAGCGAATGAATCAAAAGAGAAGCACCAGGAAGAAACAAGTGTGTAATAGTCATTTTCTGCCTTTTTTTTCAGCATCTAATAAGGGGTGCGTTGCGTTTGTGTGTGTATGTAGTAGAAGGGAGTTTATACAAAGAAACAGTAAAGCAATTTATTAAAAATTTTTCATTGTGTATCTATCCTTGCCTACTCAAAATTTTTTAATGATGTGAAATCTCAATTGCTTTCAGATTCACACTTATTGCAGAGAAGAATATGTTAGTCATTTTGTATACCCCTACCCTAGCTTGGAGCTCAAATTACAATAAGCATTAATAGCTCTTACACTTTACTTTATTAAAATAATAACGCAGATACAGTACAAGGCAGTGAGTTCAGGATAGCAACTAATAATAATATGCCTGTATTTGAAAAATTCCTCCTATTTGTTAGAATCCTCAATAAAGAACAGAATCAACTAAATATAAAGCATCCTTTCTCCCTCTCTCTCATCATCGTAAGATGCTAGCCATGTAAACAAAGTGTCAGGTGGGAAGGAACCGCAGAATCATCTCAACTAACTCCCTCAATTTACAGGTGCAAAAACTAAGCCCCAGAAAATATACCCATCTTACCCAAAGAAACAGAGGGGCTTAATGGCGAAATTAAGACTTGATTACTTGATCTCTTTCAGTTCTATTCCATAAACATTTACTGACTAGAAAATCATAATGATGTCATAATAATAGGTAGGCAATGTGTTAAACATGTTTAATCTCATAAAAAAATCATGAGGGTAGCATTACTTTAACTAACTGTCGTTTCCAGATGAGAATATATGAGTTAACACACTTGCTTAACATTACACAGCTCATGCCCAGCACAGCTAGAAATAGAAGTTATAACTATTTCCAGTGATGACAATGGTTAACACTTTGCAGTGTTTGTCTCTATAAACTGTGCCAACCCTACAAGAGTGTAAAACATGAGCCAAATATGATCCCTGTCCTCATGGAGATAAAAATTCAGTAAAGACTGAAAAAGGAAGTTTGAATATGCCTGCAATTAAAACAGTAATTACAACATACACCATGGATTTACCAAACAGGGCCGAAGTATTTCCTCCATTTCAGCTCATCTGATAGTTCTAAGAAGTTTGTACTCATCGTAGAATGGTACTGCATAAGTAACAACAGTAAAAGGGTGCCAATTATTGGTTACTTCTGTTAGAAGTTAAATTGTATTCCCAAAAAAAGATATGTTGAAGTTTTAACCCTTACTACCTATAAAAGTGACCTTACTTAAAAATAAGATGAGGTCATGAAGGTGAGCCTTTACCAAAATGACAGATGTCCATAATACAGAGAGAAATCTACTCTGGGAAAACAGGTACATGGGGAGAACTTCACATGTAAGCCATGGAACACCCAGTACTGACAGACCCCACCAGAGACAGAAAGAGCCAAGGAAGTATTCTCTTCATGATCACAGAAGGAACACTGCTTGGCTGACACCTAGTGTCAAATCCCAAGCCTCTAGAACCAGGATGGCTTCCAACCACTTTGTTTCTGGGAAATTTATCGAATCCAAGGACTACACATACTATCCCTTCTTCCTTATATTTACAAAAAAAATACTTAACAACTACTAAAAGTATAATAATGCGATCTGCTCCAGGACTCAATTCTGACGTAGTGAAAGTGTTTTGAAAAACAAGTATTGATGTCTTCAAGCTGGCAGTGTGGTGCAACATATTAAGCTGCAGCTTGCAACATCAAAATCCCAAATTGAACTCCAGCAGGTTTCCTGGTTGCTCTGTTTGTGATCCATCTTCCTGATAAAGTGCCTGGGAAGGCAGCAAAGGATAGCTCAAGTGTTTCAGACCTTAACACCCACATGGGAGACCTGGATGAATTTTGGCTTTGGTCTGGCTCTGGTCTGACTCACACCTGGCTACTGCAGCCGTCTGGAGAACGAAGTAGCAAATGGACTATATCTCCTCCTTCACACACACCCCAAATAAATAAATGAATCCTTATTTTTTAATATATATTTTTATTTTGATAATCTTAGTTGATTAGGGCACAAAGGGCCAAGGGCTACAAGAAAATGGGTAAGACCATTATTTCCACATTAATATCATTTTTTTTAAAATCTGGGGTAAGGGGAGAAATAAAAGGAGAAGCTCCACCCAGCCTCCCACCCATCCCAGGTCCCCGATGTGGGCCATGCTCCGAGGGTTTTGCTCAAGTGGTCTTGATAGTTCAACAGTTATGAATTGCTGCCAAACTCGCTGTTCCAAGCACAATGAAATCTCTTCAGAATTCACTGGCTGACATAGTCTCTGCATGGTTGGGGTTCTGAGATCAGCAGTTCAGTTGGAGGGATCTCCAAAGAAACTTCGTCTGAGGTGATTCCAGACCTGATTCTTGTGTGTGCTTTTCAGTATAGGGTCCTGCACAGTCCATCGCCCCACTCAGCTTATACACATGCTGGTCATTGCAATTGTTGTGTCAGTTCTGTTTCCAGCCGTTTTCCACACGATCCAATGGGTGTTGCAGTCCAGCCCAATCCTGCCCACTCCATACTCAGCCCTCACACAAACCAGTGGGAGCTGCAGCCTAGTCGGGGTGACTTCCCATAACCTCCACCAGGCCTGCCCCCTACCCTGGTTCCCATGCTTGCCAGTATGTACCGCAGGCTTGTTTAGTCTGTCCCACATCCAATTTAGCTCTCATACATGTCAATGGGCATTGAAACCCAATTCAACCCAACCAGCCCTACTATCCAGCCCACACACATACTGGTGGGTGCCGTTCTATCTAGCCACCCCTGCACCTGTCCTGGTTTGCATGCTCTCCAAAGGGAGTGGTAACCCAAGAGGGAGATGCCCACTATTTCCCTCCTAGGCCACTCCCACTGCCAGATTATGCACTCTCCAGGTGGTTTTGGAGTTTAACTTGACAGAATTAGCCCCGAGTGCCAGCCTCTGCCAGCTGATGCTGTGGCAAAGCCTAACCAACCCTCACCCACTCTAATTTATGCTTACACCAGTGGAAAAAGTCAGCCCAGCCTGGCTTTTCCCTGATCTAGCTCACATGAGGCCCGTAGGTGTTGTAGCCCTGCCTGGTCCGGTCTGCCTCCATCCCAACTCCCACTTTCCAGTGGGAGAGGCTGTCCAGCAGGGGAGTCCACATTCCCCCTACCAGCTTTGCCCCTTCCCTCCCTGGTTCTCAAGTGTGCTGGTTGGCCACTGCAGCCACATCTGGTATGGCTCACCTCACCTTGGCTTTCTGTAATGTGCACTGGTATGCATTGCAACCGAACCTGGCCCGATCCACACTCTGTTCTGGTGCTCGGATTTGCCAGCAGGTGAGGTGAACTGGTTCAGCCTGATCTGCCCCCAACCTACGCCAAATGTATGCCGGTGGGTCTCTTTCTCCAGCCTGGTCTGAGTTGCTCCCTATCGTGCTTCTTGTGCTCACCTGCAGGGACTTTGTCCTGCCAGAGGAGTTGCCATGCCTTCTCCATCAGAACCTCTCCCTTTGCCAGATCTTTGCACATACCAGTGGGTCCATGGGCCAGTCCTACTTAATCCATCTCCTGTCCTGGCAGGAACAGTGGCCTTTCCTTTTTGGCCTTCATTCCATTCTGGTTCTTACTGTTGGATGTTTCACTCCAGCCAAGCCTTATCCATACCCAGACACTGCTCATACATGGCTCAGTAGGGGCAGAGACCTTGCCTAGTCCATCCAACATCTACCCAGGTTCTCCAGAACACCAGATGGTGCTGGAGTCTAGCTCAGTTAGGTGTGCCCAGCCCCAGTTCACACTTCTGCCAAGGGAGATTGTAGCCATATTCAGACCAGAATGCAGCCACCGGTCCGGCCCCCGCACTCACCAGGGGGAACCCCCAACCTAGCAAGGGTGTACTTTCACACCTCCCCAACCAGGTCTATTCCCAGCCCTAAATTACATACATGCCAGTGATTGGTTGCTCTGACCCAGTTGGCTTAGCCCCTCACCTGTCTCAGCCTTTCCCTTTGATGCTGTGTCCTAGTATTCCTGGCTCATGCAGACCAGTCGGTATAACAGCCTAGCTAGGCATGACCTGTGCTCCATCCTGATTTCTGTTCTTCCTTGTGAGTTAAGGTTTGCTTGGCCCTGCCCGGTCCACCCTCTTCCAGTTGCAGCTCGGCCCACCCCACATCCTGTTTTTGGATGCACATCCATGTGCTGCTGCCTTGACCTGCCCAGACTGTTGTTGGTTCCTTTACCCGTAAGTGATAGCAGGTTCCATGGTCACACCTAGCTCAGCCCATCACCATCCCAACTCGTGAGCTAACCAGTGGGACCTGCATTTCCACAGGGCTTGGCCCACACTTCCCCCACAGAATCTACCCCTGGACCTGGTTCTCTCACGTGCTGGTTAGTGTCTTCACCCTGCCAAGTCTTACCTATCCCCTGTTCCACCACTCAGTCAGGTATTGGTACCTAGCCCTGCCAGACAGGCCCCACCCATAGCTTTGGTGTGGACTGGTGTGTGGCAGTCAGTGATGCTCTATGCTAACAGCCCATCTCAGGATTTCCATTTGAGCTGGTGAAACAGGCTGGCCCAAACAGATTTTATAGATTCTCCCCTCCAAACCACCAGGTCTCAGTCCTCATGCTTGCAAGAAAGTTTCATGACCCCTTCGCTGGGAATTACCTAGGATACATCCCTCACCTGCGCTCACACTGGGTTTGTGTATGGATGTCCCTAGGCAGCAATTACATACCCTAAAAACCCCAGAGCTTGTCACCAGCTGCCAGCAGGCAGAGCCTGGCACCCAAAGACTAGGACTTGGTCACCACTTGGCAGCAGTGACCACGGCCTAAGTCCCCAGCATTGGGTCTGGCCTGGCTGCAGGAGGCTCCCTTCGCCCCAGCCCCAGGGCCGAACACTACCCTGGATCTTCCTGCCACAATAAATCCTTATTAAAAAAAAAATACATATTGGGGCCAGCAAGGTAGCCTAGCAGCCAAGTCCTCATCTTGCATGCACTACGATCCCATACGTGTGCCGATCTGTGTCCTGGTGGTCTTACTTCCCACCCAGCTCCTACTTATGGCCTGAGAAAGCATTCAAGGACAGCCCAAGGTCTTGGGACCCTGCAACCACACGGAAGACCCGGAAGAATCTTCTGGCTCCTGGCTTCAGAATAGCTCAGCTCCCAGCGTTGCAGCTACTTAGGGATTGAACCAGTGGATGGAAGATCATCCTCTTTCTCTCCTCCTCTCTGTATATCCAACTTTCCAAAAGATAAATAAATAAATCATTTTAAACAATAAGTATTAAAATCTCATAAAGAAATACATGATAGAAGTACATTCTGAATTCAGAAAGTGATTCTTTTTAGTCAAGTGACATGAATATCTCATTTTACTAATAAGCTGGTGGGAAGCAAAAAAGATTGTGAAATGGAAGATTTAACCTAACACAGTTAGACAGCTGGCCTAGTTCCCAAAACAAAAGCCTGGGAAGATTGTCATAAAGTTTGACACTGAGTTTTCAGAGAAAACCAACCAGGACTGCTCCTTCCTTACCAATGGAAAAGTACAGAAACCTGCCTCCTTGGGCAAACACCTGACAAGTTCTTCCACTACCTACCAGAAAATGACTCATTTCTCTGTACAAAAGTACAATAGATTGTCTTCTGTATCACAGTTCTGATTTCCATTTTCAAACAGAGCCATAAATTATAGTATGCTTGTCCATCCATACCTATACCTCTGCTTATGGAAAGAGGGACTGCTGAGAAAAAAAATCAAAGAAACAGTGAGATAAAAGCAAGGACTGAATAGATGAGTAGAAACAGCAGCAATGCTCTAGGCTTCAAAATATCTTATTTTCCTAAATTCTACAAATGTAATGCTAGTTTGGAGTATGTGTCCCCTGCGTCCAAAAAAGCTGAAATGCTGTATCATTATAAGGATTTTTTTAAAAGAACATGGAGAAGCCAAAATCTTATTAAAATTTAAAGGTTATAAGAAGGTGCCTTGGAGAGTCCTGGAGTTTAACATACAATCTGCACTCCCTTGGTACCACATTAGTAGAGATCATTATAGTCTAGTTTCATTGTACACATAGTAATGTTGGTGTAAAGTTCCAAATTCAGAAAACTCCACTGCATCATCTACAGAATGGTAATGAAACGTCCTTCACATCACTTACAATGCTTTCCCAATCCACGCCGAGCATCTTTTAGCAGCAGCTTGTGGGTGTGTGCATGCTTTTACATGTGCCCTTCTTCTGACAGTATTAAGGTCACCTGGTTCACTTTCAACACTCATGCTCTTGTGCAAACACTGTGTTGAGTTGTGCTTCCATGTAGTCAGCTGTAAAAGGTGACCAATGATCCCAAAACTCACACTCCAAAGCACAACAGTGCTCAGCACACAAGAACTGCTTAACAAATGCTTCCTGAAATAATAATTATTCACAGCCTGCACTCTAACTGCTCTGGACAGCAGTTTCCCCTAAATGCACATGGTTATTTCAAGAACCTTACTTTTGTTCACAACAATAGGCTTACCTGGATTCCCCTACTTTGCCTATATCTATAGAAATCGTGTGCACAACCCATCGTTCTTGATACCTTGTCTATTATTCCCAAACAGATAGGACCACCTCTTCCTCAGGTAATCCAAAGTGTATCTTTAGGATCTCTCCTATGGTTAATCACATTTTATCCCATTAAAATTATACATATCTGTTATGTATTCTGTTGAGCTCTGCTACGCCATCCCTCTCCATGATGGAGCTCTTTTTATGATTCATTTGGCTCCCTCTGGAACTTAGAAGAGTGGTTTCCTAAAATTTGTAGGAATTTGATGAATACATTCACAGTCTTCCCAGAACCCTGGCAGTGAATATGTCTTCCCAGTGATTCTTTATTTTAGGCAAGGTAGTTGTTTGCTAAATAATACTCTGTTTTTAATATTTAAATGCAAGTTATGTTCTCTGGGTTGTTTAACATAATCGCAAGGAGTATGACATAATTTATTTTGAAAAAAATCTAAATATATATATGTGTGTGTGTGTGTATTTGTGTATATATATAAAGCACTAATTTTAATGACAACGTACCCTCAATAAAAATCTGTGCTATTGATTACTAACTGCTTTTCAAGAGAATTTTTCACTTAATATACCCAGAGATGGTTAGAGTATATTTAAAGTTCAGAATATAAAGGAAGAGAACATATGAAACAGGACTGAAATGCAGTTTAGGCTCTTGTCTCCCAGCGCAGCCCCCTTCAGTCTCAAAGACTCACATACATTAAATTATAGAGAGAACAACACTCACCAGACCTGTCCTTTAGGCACAACATAGCCTCTTTTCCCCCAAGATTTTACTTATCTGAAAGCTAGAATTACAGAACAAGAGAGAAGGGGGAAGACAGAGACAGAATAGGAGGAGAGAGAGAGAAAGACAGATCTTCCATTTGATGATCCACTCTCAAACGGCTGCGGTAGCCAGGGCTGGAAGAGGCCAGAGCCAGGAGCTCCCTCTAGGCATCCCACATTGGTGCAAATGCCCAAACTTTTGGACAATCTTCAGGCACATTAGCGAGGAGCTGGATCAGAACTTGGACCAGTGCTTATATGGGATGCCAGCACTATATCATAATACTGGTCTCTCCCCCATTACTTATCTCAAACTCGTCTTTCTATTTAGCTGGATTTTACTATCACTGCCACTTGCGAAATGTCTGATCTTTGTCTCGTTCTTGCAAGATTACTAGCATCTCCCAGTTCAGACTGAGATTCAGTCTATAACAAAACACAATAGGTGGCAACTGGTTAACCCCGATCCAGTTCCTCCACAATTCCCACTTAAATTATTCTCCTGTAACTGTACCATGATATCACAATCACAGGATTAAATTTAAACTTAATAACCTTGTCACCAAAGTCATCTACAATCTAATCTTTGTAGCTTTAACTTTTCCCTAAACAAATTAGCTCACTTCCTATAAGACATAATAACTTTGTTTCTCACAAGCCACTTGGGGTTACTACACTTCTGCATTTTTGTTTAACCGCTATTATTTTCTAAAACTTCTCCCAATTGCCTCATCTCTTCTCAATCAGAATGACCTCAAATGTTGCTTCCTCTCTTCATTCTCTGATGACAGCAGCTAGAATGCCTCATCGTCATTGCTCAGCTCCTCTCAGAATTAGTATTTGATCATGAAATGCATCCTTTGACACATCAGAGTCTATCATAGTCATTATGTGCACGGCCACTCACTTTACGTAGTATTTGTGAACTGACATGCTTAAACAATATCCTGGTTTAGCGAAAATTGGATAAATAACAAATGAATACATAACACATTTAGGGCAGATAATTCATTTCATTAAATGTCACATGGCATTTTATAGGTGACATGGAGTACTGAAACTAAGACATTTCTTTCAAACTATGTCACATGCTCACCCGGTAGGATGGTTAAAGCTTGGTGGAGGAATGCTCTGTGTGTTATTCATCCACTAGGAAGTAAAAGAGCCATGGCCCTTGATCAATTTGGATTTTTTTTTTTTTGACCAAACAGAACAAGTTCAAAGTGAAGATGACAAAATTCAAATAGTTCTGGATTAGAAAGATAAGAAAATCTGGATGATATGTAATAAGCTCAATCTCTAAGCTTGAGGCTAGTTGTGTCAGAAACTAATGCTTTCCCCATTTTATAGAGACAAGAAAAGGAAGTATTTTATGTCTTTGTTCCTGGTGGTCCCTTCTGCTGATAAGCTCTGTAACTGGAAGAATTTCAGCCTCACTCTTCTATGCAGCACTGGAGAGGAATAAAAATGAAGGATTTGTCAGAACGTCTGGAGAGAGACAGTAATTACTGGCCAGGACTGATTAAAATTCTTCCTAGGACCTCAAAGACATACACTGATCATGGCTGAGCAAGGAAAGGAAGACGTAACAGCTGCTTGCCAAAGCGTGTGTAGAGTGAAGAACAAAGACGGCAAAATATATCCCTGGCTTCTAGCCACAAGCTAAGAAACTGAATGAAGGAAAAGCCAGATTGTATCGATCTGTCGCTCCTATCCAGGATATGTTGTTCGACTCCATAATCAGTGTGTAGGACAACACTTTGCCTCACTAGTAAGCAGATTGTTAATATTCCCTGATATTTCTCCTGTTGCAGTTTATCTTCCCAATCACAACCAATAGCAAAGTGTGTTTGTGTCCCCTATTCTGGTCTCACTTATAACACCTGGCAAAACACACTGTATGTATAACACACAAAAGCATAACCACAGAGAGATTGCTTCTCTCTGCACCCTGGAAGCCCAAGATTTTACTCCCAATCAAAGTGGGTTATCTGACAACCTAATGAATCTCATCTTTTTATGGCTGCCTACCAATGAATTTTTAGAAAAGATTTTTAATGTTTTTTGAAAGATAATTTTAAATTATTCTAAATCTTTTATAAAATGTGGACAGAATATGACCAAGCTCTTGCGTTTGCTACAGATAACTCTGATTTGGTTTCAAACTTTAATAACGGATGACTTGATTATGCTTATGCCTTTGGATCTTTCAAAGGGCGCAAATTCCACTGAGGAACAAACATTCACATGTCTGCTTAGCGTGATCGCCTGCTCACTCTCCATTGCATTCCTTCTCTGCTGCCTTCTAATCTTTACTTAGGGATTTAGCTTGGGAATATAGATCATGATCCCAGGAAACTAAAAGCCACCTAAACCAGAAAACTCCCTGGAGGCAAAAATGTACTTGTTTGGAATGTTAGGCGTGCATAAGGGTTCCCACGTTGGGGAAATAGTTTTCATCATTTTTTCAGGTGAAACACGTAGGTAGGGTTCGTGTAAACTTGCTTTTCTCACACTTGGAAAATGTGATTTTCCAGAAGGCAGAGGTCACATTGTGGACCCTCTGGACTCCCAGGGAAGTGGAAGGTATTCTAGAGCTTGTTCAGCAAACCCTGCAGTGCATCTCATCATTGTTGAAGGTAGCAGTGATTAATTACTGAGTTACCTTGTGCCCCTGGAGGTCTTGGGTAAAGAAGCAGAGAAAGAGAGAGAGGGGGGGAGACAGAGAGAGAGAAAGAAAGAAAGAGAGAAAGAAAGAAAAGGAGGAAGGAAAGAAGGAAGGAAGGAAGGAAGGAAGGGAGAGAGGGAGGGAGGGAGGGAGGAAGGACGAAGGAAGGAAGGAAAAGAAAGAATATAGATCTGTTATGTTATTTCTAACCAAGTAGTCTGTAACTTTACTGTGTGATTGTCATTCTTTCCTTCTCCTTTTAAAATATTTTATAAAACCCCAACCAAATTTTCAAAGAAATGCATCCAGTTGACATGAAGTTGGGCTTGAGGAAAAGGAGGACAAATTAAGAGGAAACCAGTGGGGCCTGGTGCAATAGCGTAGTGATTAAAGTCCTCGCCTTGCATGCGCCAGTATCCCATATGGGCGCCGGTTCTAATCCCGGTGAACCCTCTTCCCATCCAGCTCCCTGCTTGTGGCCTGGGAAAGCAGTGGAGGACAGCCCAAAGCCTTGGGACCCTGCACCCGCGTGGGAGACCTGGAAGAGCTCCTGGCTCCTGGCTCCTGGCTTCAGCTCCAACCGTTGGGTCACTTGGGGAGTGAGCCATTGGACAGAAGATCTTCCTCTCTGTCTCTCCTCTCTGTATATCCGCCTTTCTAATAAAAATAAATAAATAAGGAAACCAGTGGACTTCCCTGAAGGAATCGCACTTGAAGTAATTTTTCACATTTCATTCCTTTCTTCCTTTTCATACTTGATGCCTAACTGTGGCTAAACCTAAGCAAGACACAACGGGCTTCAGAAAGGGAAGGGAAAGAAGAAAAGCACTGAACTCAAATGCCAACATTATAGATTGAATAAAATTACCCAAACTCTATGAATGTTTCATCCTGAGATTTAAAATGCTGCATATACTTTTAGCAAAGCTAACTGCACAGATTCTGCATACTTTCTATTTACTATCCGTGGGATATGAGAGTGAAACCATTATAAAATTTGAGCTGTGAGAGCTGGAGTAGAGGTTGCTGAAATATCACCCCATACAATGCTTTCATTTTGCTGATATGGACAACTTGATCAGAAAGTGACTCAGCTTGCTTGTCAACACAGCAGATGGTGGGGAGTGGTCTTAGGGTAAGCTACTGGCCCTCTGCTTCCGGGACAATAGTATTATGAAAACATACACACTTCTGCTGTAAGATTATTAGAACTTTGCCCTTTTCTAATCTTTCCAGCCTTCCAAACTTTTAAACATTTGTATTCCTTTCCAACTAATCTCTAAAGTTTCAACATAGCATAAAATAGCAGATAAATTTTCAATAAAACGTAATATAAGCAGTTCATGTAATCATAATGCTACCAAAAGTTCCAGCTTCCTAGTTTTACTATTTTTCTATTTCTCATAGTAAAAAATAATTTCTTGCTGCTATTTTCTGACTGAGACCAAATTCTCTTACATATTTCTGTTTTTGCTCTTTTCCTACTCCTTTTCATGTGCTGCAGATCAGATTGCTAAGATTTCTAAAGGCTGACACAGAATCACTTAGTACTCAATCCTGCTGCCTACTGCCTGTCATCCATCCATCAATTCAGAAATGAATATGTAGGAATGCATTTCACAGTCTTGGCAGGGCTAATTTTTTAAAGACTCTGATTGATTTTGCAACATTTACCAAATTGCTGCAAATCCACTTTAAAAAAAACTCAATATCTCCATATGAAACCATGGAAAAGAACAAAAAAAGGCAGTGGGTGGGGCATTCTTCAGGTACATGGCCAAAGTCCAGGAAAAAAAAACAGTACAAAAGGAAATACTGGTTTCCTTTTTCCTGTTCTTTGAAATTAAATAAATCTAAAACACTTCTGTGCTTAATTATTTCAGGGTGAGAGAGAAAAGGAGAGAGAATATAGATTTCATCTTTGTACTTGAACTTTCATTGAAAAATATAATATACCAAAGCCATAAGAAGCCATTGCAGTAAGGGGGCACATGTGAATGAGCCTATCTCTGAAAAGCAGGAATTACATGGAGATGGAAGGAATCTCACACTAAGTGAACATTCGTCCTCCTGAGCTTTTACTGTGTAAGGTGGAAAACCAGGGAAATATTTTACACAAAAATAGTAAAATTTAAAAACAACGCATGAATGCTGACTTTCTTTTTTCGACATCGGTCTAAAAAGAGGCAAAGCCGCAGTAGCAGGAGTAATTATAAAAAAACTTTCTCCGTTCGTTGATCAGGAACAATACGCCTTCTCTCTGGAAGAATAAGAAGAGAAAAATAGAAGGAGAGGAAAGTAGAGATGAGAAATAAAGCATGCAGAAAGAAGTGGAAAACACTGAATGTTCATCCACCATTATGCAAAGGCTCACAGAGAGAAAGGCTCACCCAGCTGGTTAAGCCTTCAGTTTTGGTCTTTCTATGCAATTGTTCCTTTTCATTGTCTCTCTAGCCACACTAGACTTCCAGAGATTCACTTAGACTCACAAATCAAAATATGAACAATTAAAAGCATTGTTTGCTTCATTTTATAAAGAAGGAAACTTAAGTAGAAACAAGACACTCAGTTGCCCCAGTACACATAGAAAGCTATCCAAAATAAATTGTAAAATATATCCATTCCCAAACATTATTGTTGTTGGGAAGGGACCTCTAGTTCAGTTTGTCCAATAGGAGTTATAATTCACAATTGAATATTTAGAAAGCATTTACTCTATGTCCTCAAATGTTTGATCCCATGCTTATGAAAACACACACACACTGGAAGCATAATTTTTCCTTTTACTAAAATTCAATCACCAGAGTATTCATTTCAGATGGTCAAGTTTGTTAACTGAAAGAGTTAAATCTGAAACAACTGGTGAAAATCAAACTACCCCCTTCCTCCACTAAGTTTATTTTACATAAGAAAAACAAATTGAAAGAATAATTTTAAGATCAAGAAAGCACCAGTTTTAGACTTTGATAAGGCAAAGGAATCTATAATAAAACCCATGCAAGTTAGAAAGACTTAAGTTAAAAAGTTTAGGCTTGGGCCCGGCGCAATAGCATGGTGGTTAAGGTCCTCGCTTTGCATGCGCCTGGGATCCCATATGGGCGCCGGTTCTAATCCCGGCAGTCCTGATTCCCATCCAGCTCCCTGCTTGTGGCCTGGGAAAGCAGTCAAGGACGGCCCAAAGCCTTGGGACCCTGCACCCGCGTGGGAGACCCAGAAGAAGCTCCGGCTCCGGGCTTCAGATTGGCTCAGCTCCAGCCGTTGAGGCCGCTTGGGGAGTGAATCATCGGACGGAAGTTCTTCCTCTCGGTATATCTGCCTTTCCAATAAAACTAAATAAATAAATAAAAGGTTTAGGCTCATCAAGTTGGCATTAGGACTGATATGCTATTGGTCTTAAGGACACAGAATGACCAACCTGCCTGTGACTCTTCATAGGACAGCTTCCGGTGGCATTTTCTGGAAAAGAAGACCATTCAGCGCCCACATGGACAGTCATGGAAATGTGTAGACCACCTTGTTCTGAAGTTCAACAAGGTTAGGAAAGACACCTGGGGAAGAGGGTTCAGTGCAATCTGATTACCATACTTAAGAACTGAACACAATTGTCAAGTAACTAGCTCTGACCCTAACAAGTCAAACAAAGGATCCTGAAGGTGGGAAAGGATACATTTGCCAAAGATTGCTTTTTAAAAAGGCAGAAAAAATTGCTTTAGTCAGTCCCCCAGCACATACAGTATAATACATGCTAAAGACACTATTCAACGGTTTTTGGGAGGGGGTGTGGGGGTGTCACAGTTCCCGGCAGGGTAAACCAATAATTGTCTTTAACTTATTCTCAATCTGGTTGGATGTGGTGAAAATAGCTGATCGTGCTTAACAGCAATTAGTCTTTGTGTTAAATATAGAAAATTTACAAAGATTCTTATCGACAAAGGAATGGAAAACATAGTCACACAAGTGATGAAACACATTGAAAGAGAGGAAGGTGGGAAACATCCCCCTTCCTGCCACATGTTTCATCTGTACACTGAGCTTCAACTGGCTTCAAAGGACAATCTATGCCCCAAAGCACAGTTCTGACTGACAGCAGGTGCAGTATGAATAGCATTACCCCCAAAAAAGTATATAGTACCTAGATACACCAATGGAAAATGATAACTTGCTCAAAACTGAAAACAGAGTAACCAAAATAGCGCTTCAAGAAGCAAAGGGTATCTATTTTGATCACTGCAACTCTAAATACAATAGAGATTTGGAACAGCACCACACAGGAAAGAGATTGTCTTTAAAAACTACAGATTTCAGGACTTTAGAAGACAATTTTCCGTGAATCTAATTCTCATACTAGCTTACACACCTGCTGGACATTGCTGGTGTAGTAGAAGACAGAAATCAACATTGTTGGTCTCTTCAGCAAAAATTACTTATACTAAGCTCTCTTTTAAAACAGGATGAGGAAATTTAAAGCATAAGACATATATATGTGAAAAAGTTAAAGACTTCACAAATGAGAATAGTGGGTATACACTGGAATCACACACTTGAGGTATAAGCTGCTAGAATTGCTAACCTAACACATAAAAGGAATCAAAATCTTTATATCCAAAATTTGATAAAATTATCCTACAGCTCTTTGACAGTCTGAAATGTCTCCTCTGAAGTCACGTTTTAACTTTTTGACTTAAAATATATGATCAAAGTAGACCTAAAGTCACCCTACATTTGCTTTGCACACTATATCTACAGAAAATCTTGAGTTAATGGTCTGAACCTGTAAAAGTCAAATTCCAAACATTTAGCAAAGGCCTACTGTGTGTCTAGCTATAGGTGATGGGAAAGCTTTGCTAACATTGGTACAGCCGCATCCTTGCTCTCCATGAGCCTTCCGCCTAAGAAAAGTGCTCAGCATGCCCACCTCTGCAGAGCCCAAGACAAAAAAATGTCACAAAGAACTTCAAAAGACAGAACCCAGAGATGGATTTCTTGTTGGAATGGAAGTAGAAGCTGTCTTTGAAAAAGAAGGATGGATCTAGAGAATCAGTGCAATTTTAACAGCTGGAAACACTGGCCATAATTGCAGTTCTGAATGAGAGGGTGAGAAAAGTAAATAACGAGGCAAAAACAGAGGGAGAGAAATCAGTAACGAGGCCAATAAAACATGGGTGTGGGTGGATTAAGAAAACACTCTCAAGATCGGGTGGTGGGAGTTCTTGTCAACTACACTCAATACTTTGGACTTGATTCAATGATCCAAGGGGAATCACCAATTTTTGAGCAGAGACATAAGTTAATTAATTTTAGGAAAATGAAGTTGCCGGTGGTTTTTAAGATAACTGGGGCTAGGGGAAGGGAAGAGCTGAAGTCCAGTTCAACTAGTCCCACAATTTTAGAAACAGCAATATAAGTTGGAGTCAAAGCAGTGTCCGTAAGAGAGACAGGGAGTAAAAGTAGAAAAAAACCTCAGAGAAATAAACAGCAGGATTTTGTAACTGCTAGACATAAGGAACGATGGGAGACAGTAACGGGGGCACTAAGCTGTTCTGGAAGCTGGGCTGGGGAGGGGGGTCGTACTGTCACAGCACTGCTGGCGGGGCCTCTCGGCACTTTTCTCTGCTGTGTAATCCCGACTTCATTACCACCATAGCAGTCACACTTCGGCAGCGTGCTCAACCTCTGAGGTCCAAGAATCAAGTAGAAAAGCATTGTCCCACCGGGGCACTTTCTGTCTCATTATCTTTCTTCGCAGAATAGACCATTCTATTGGCATGAGATCAACAACTGCCAAGATGTTGTAACTTTCTAACAGTGATGACTCTGAAAACCTGTAGGTATAGACCATGGACTCTTGTAGATAACCAAGAGTGTGATAATCTCTTCAGATCAACGAACTGACCTGAATCTCAAAAGGTGGTCATGAAATGTTTGTTTCAGTTGCTTCCTCTTCCTGTATCAGACAGCTCTCCATGCTAAGATGAAAGCATATTCTATCACTGAGTCTTAACTGTAAGGGAAATATTTAGCAACTGGAGTAGGATTTGTTCAGAAGAAATGGTTTACATTAGTTTAAGTTTCGGGGCCAGTGCAGTGGCATAACGTGCTAATCCTCAAACTGTGGCATCACCATCCCAAATGGAAGCCAGCTTGAGTATTGGCTGTCTCACTTCAGATCCAGCTTCCAGATTATGGACTACGAAGGTAACAGGGGATGGCTCAAGCCCTTGGGCCCCTGCACCCATGTGGGAAACTAGAAGAAGCTCCAGGTTGTTGGCTTCGGATCCACGCGGTTCTGGCCTTTACAGCAATTTGAGAATGAACCAACTTATCCCTCTCTCTGTGTCTCACCTTCTCTCTACAAATCTGCCTCTCAATTAAAAACAAATAAATCTTTTAAAATAGTTTAGATTTTAAATAATAATAAGCAATATGGAAAGGAAAAAATTAATATTCTAGATACATACTTGAATGGAGAAAGCAGTGTAAGCAGAATAAAAGAAAGTTTCTACAAGTAGCCCAATAGGTTCAGCAAAAAATACTGACATTTCCCCTCTGTTCTATATGAGCATAACAAGCTCTTTTCCCATTATATACTTAATTCTAAGCCCTTAAAAACATATCATTATAGAATCTTAATGATTACTGAGAGCAAACTGAGAAGGTCAGGGAATATGGGGTTTAAATACCCAAATTAAAGACCATACCAAGGAAGACCATTGGTATTGTTCATGTACATGAGCACATGTAAGTGTGTGTCTGTGTGTGTGTGCCTGTGTGCGTGCCTGCGTGTGTGTGCCTGTGTGTGTATCTGCATGTGTCTGTGTGTGTGTGTGTGTGTGTGTGTGTGTGTGTGTGTGTGTGTGATGGGTTAGGGTTTGGGGTGGAGAGGGAATATTCTCAGTTGATCCGTTTCTGTGTTAGCAGTTCAAATGATGTGATGTCAACAGAGAACAAATGCTTCAATCTTTAGAGAGAAGAAAGGCTGAACGTTGAGTAGGAAAGTAATTGTGAGGATACAAAGTATAGTGCAGGGTGACAAGATAGGGAAAGAAAAAGCAAAACGAGGCAAAACTGTTAGGAGTTCTGAAACAAATTCTCTGAAAATGACCTTCATTTGGCCCCAGATCTCTCTTATGAACATTTACTTTTCCATATTTGCTCAAAAGGTGTGTTCTTCAATATCACAACTTAGTGAGTGTTGAGATTTAGTCTAAATACCAGAGGCTCAATCAAGATGTGATCAAGTATAAACAGCAAATCTAAGGGCACACAGGACAGTCTTCTCATTCTGTCCTCATGGTTTTTTTTTAAACTCAGAGTTTCACTGTTGAACTATTTTAGTGATTGTCTAACATGCAAACATGAGCATTCCAGGTGAGCTGTACTGTTAAAAGCAGGCTTTACATATTAGTTTTGGTTCCTAGAGGATGAACATACTTGTGTTATGCTTGGCCTGATATTCTCCTGTTTATACTTCACTACCAAAATATCACTTCTCAGAAATTTCTAGACAAACATCAGTTCAAAGATATCTTCAGAGAATTCCAAGGGAGTCATTTCATAAGCACCTTTTCTAGGAATCCCTATCATTTCTCTCTAGTGGAATTTTATGCCCTGGATTCTACTTTCAGATGCTCCATCACTTCCCCTCCCCTAGTAAGTCAGCGCAGAGCAAAGATCTACCGTCTCTTAGTTCTGACTCAATGACTCTGTTTCCTAGACAATAAGAGAATACCGGCTGCAAACAAAACTGCAAGGTAAAGATCTGGAGAGTTGAGAGAAAAGAACTTGAGATGAAAAGACATTCATGACACATTGTGTTTTCTATAGATGGTGTCCTCAGTATATGTTGTCCCACCGAGTTCTCTTCACAATGTGATTTTTGAAAGGTGGGGTATACACTGTATCCCTTCAAATCTGAATAAGTGTAGTGGATACTGTAGAACTGATGTGAAACAATGCCCATTAGTGTTATAGAAGATAAAATGGCTTTAGCTAGTTCTCTTGGACAGCCTAAAAGATAGAACCCATGCTCTGAGAAACCAAGCATCTCTGTGGAGAGATGTATGCAGGCAGATTCTCAGTCCATCCCAGGATCTCCTGAGTGGAACAAAGATGCACTATCCTTGCTGATCTCAGTCAAAATAATTGATCATACATTAAACAAATGAAAATGTCCATTTAAAGTCCTGAGTCTTTAAAGCATCTGCTGCTTAACTATACATGACAAGAACAGAATACATACCATGACTTCAGAAAGCTTCCATCCAAGTTAGTACACAAGGCACCATAATATGCCAAGGTATAACACAAGAAACAGGAGATCCACACATGAAAATGAATATATAAGGTCTGTGTGTGTATCCTAAACATGCACAGAATTTTATATCCAGTAAAAAAAAAAACAACATTAATTTCCAAAGTGAAATAGTCTTGAGGTGTTAGGGAAAGGAAGACTTTGGTTTTTGAATGTTTTAATCCTTACCTACTACATAGGTACTTACATCTGTGAGTCTAAAAAAGTTTGAATTTTCAAAATAATAGCATAATAAGAGAGAAAGGGCTAACCCAGTCTGTAGATAGCTCATGAGAACTACACCTCAACTGACCCTTGAGGTCAGTGTTCAGTCAATCTATTGGGAATAACTGCACTTTGTCTATCTGTGCCTCTATTTTCACATGTCTGAGTATCAACATCACAGGGTTCGGTGAAAATTATTAAACTGTTGTAGCACTGACACAATAGTAAGTACTCAAGACATATTAATAAATATATCTAAGAATCTGAGCTGTTGAGTACTGCCATGGCACATGGATGCGAGTGGTAGAGTCAGATGGTTGCTTTATGGAGACCAATATTCTTTCTCCTTACATCAAATGATATAAAGGAATCACCATTTTAGGTGCAATTAGAGGAAGCATATATGACAGCTTTGATAACAATGTGATAACTTCTGCAAATGCCACATTGACTTACATTTTCCACAATGCTAAAAGACCACTATATTAAAACCTTCCACCCCACTTCCCCATTCTGCTTCCCCTTCTTCACAGTTTTGACTGGGTGTGACAAGTTGTCTGTATGTTACAAATGACTGTCATCCATAGGAAGTCAAGTAGACTCATGTTTATAATCATTTTACATCTACTATTCAGATTCTCACTGTACCAAGAGACACTGGACATTGATTCATCATGCCAAAGGATCACGAATCTTTCCATTTGTTTTCATAAATAGCGTTCCCATTCCACTTGTACAGGGTGGAATAGATCATTTAAAACTTTAAGCAAAGGAATACATCTTCAGTTGTCACTTATTCTAAATAGTTTGCAAAAATGAATCCTGATTTGGGAAGTAAGAAAGGTTGGAGTAATCTAAAGTGGAGGGGAAGGTGGAATTGTCCATGAGATTATATGATACTAAACCCTGACCATAGTATTTAACTACCAGCCAATGAGTTATCTTTGGTTTTGTAGAGTTTAGGGTAATAGTATAATGATTCTGCTTATGAACTCAAAAGAATAATGAACAGTTTCTCTTTGACTCAGGGGCTTCTCTTTTGGTTTCCTGTTTGGTTTAACTTACCCATGTATCTTAGAAACCATTCAAATACTGTCAGCTCCTTAAGAGTAGCTGGGCTTGGCTATTTTCCTTATGAACCAGGTGGCTCACTTTATGCAAATTTCTGGCACTTCAGGAAAATAATGATACATTTTTCCTTTTATTTGACTTGGAGAGGATACCACATACTCAGAATATAAAAGTACTCTCTGCCCACAGAAACTTTCAAAAAAAAAAAAAAAAGGATTAGGCCTGGCACTGTGACACAGTGAATTTAGCCTACCATCCATACGGCCAGTATCTCACAGTAGTGAGATACAGTTTGAGTCCTAGCTGCTCTACTTTTGCAACCTGGATCCCATTAATGAGCCCGTGGAAAGTACCAGAAGATGCCCTGAATGTTTGGGTCACTGCATCCAGGAGAGATACAGGGGTAGAGTTTTAGGTGCTTGGGGTCAGCCTGAACTGGCCCCAGCCATTGAAGTTATCTTAAAAATAAACCGCTATATAGACACAGTAGACATACTCTCTCTCTCTCTCTCTCTCTCTCTCTCTCTCTCTCTCCCCCTCTCTCTCTCTCTCTCTTTCTCCTTCATCCTTTTCCTCCTCCTGTCCCTTTGTCTCTCTGTAACTCTGTGTTTCAAAAATCCAGTTTCTGGGCCCTTGTGATCCTGGTTCCTGGCTTTAGATTGGCCCAGCTCTTGCCATTGTGGCCATTTGTGGAATGAACCAGTGGATGTACAATCTCTCTGCCTTTCTTTCTCTCTCTGTAAATCTGCCCTTCAAATAAAAATAAATAAATCCTTAAAAAATTGTTGTACTTTGCTAATTGAGTTAGTTTAAATTGTTGGTATAAACTGTATGAGAATAAGCAAATCATGAAAAATAGAATACGTACACAGGGGTTCATTGATGTAATCACTGATGAAACTATGCATTAAATATGAATGAATGTTTACGTGAATTGTAATGATTAATGGACTTTAAAAGAACCAAAGTAGAAATATCCAATGATAAAGTATGCTGAATTGCTATACTGGTATGAAGAATCCCTAACAACTCTATATAAAGTTGTGTAAGAAAAGAAAATCACCTGTATTTTGTGACAACACTTAGCTGAGATTTATCAAATTACCAAAATAAAAAGGATTTGTAAGTAGAGTTTAGATGATATAACACAGTCGATTTGTATTGATAAAACATGGCTCTAGGACATCCAGACCATCTTCCTCTTTTTCGAGGAAGAGAAACCAGTTTCACGTAACAAGAAGCCAATGAATCTTTCTAATGTTTTCTAACTACCCAACAACCATAGCCATTTTGCACAAAGGTTGCATCACTGAGAAGGCTACTGAGTTGGAAGACTTCACAACAAAAAGAAATATGGTCACTAACTCAAAGCCTGAGATTAACACTCCCTTTGTTATCCTCTCAGACCATACTTCTTTCTCCACTGGCATTACCTTTTCAATTCTCTAATCAGAAGCAAGGGGACACCTTTTCTAACTATCCTAGATACCTCAAGAATTTGTACATTTTCTTGCCCATCTGACAAAACTTGTAGCCCACCCTAAAGCCCTTTATCTTGTATTGAAAGTAAGCATTTGAACATGTTTATGTATTTTCTGTCTTATCCATCTGTAGGAACCAGATATGCTCTTCTCAGTTCAGTGGTGTGTCTAGAGTCTGGGGCGTAATACAGAATCTATAAGATCCCTAACTTTCTTTCATTACTGTACCTGCCCACACAATGCAAGGTTACTAGGAAATGAATATTCTGTTTTTTAATGTCATAAATATTTGAAAAAATTGAATAAGTAATTTTTACTTTGTGACAGAGTGAAAGTAAAAAGAATTTGTCAGAAGTTTATTTTTTCTAGTAATAAAACTTATGGATTATGTTAGAGTGACTGTATTTGCAGGATTGCATTCCCATAGAGATTGCTACTGTTACTAATTATTTTTTAATGTTTATCTATTGTTGGAAAGAGAGAGAGAGAAATCTTCCCTTTACTGGCCTGCTTCTGAAATGCCAGCACTAACCATGGAAAGGGTAGGCTGAAGCCAGGAGCCAGGAATAATATTTGATCTCCCACACGGCTGGCAGGAACCAAGGTATTTAGACCGTCATTCACTGCCTCTCAAAAGCATTAACTGAAAGCAAGATCAGAAGTACAGAGTAGCTGGGCCTTGAACCAAGTGCTCTCATATCTCAAACGTACATGCCCATGCAGTAGCTAAACCAGCTGTGTGACAGCATCTATTTCTGATGTTATTAATTTTGGTGAAGTAATCCAAGCATTGATCTCCCATCCTGATGACAGCACTTCAGTTCATTTCTTGTCCAAGAGTTAACAGCTCTGAGTCTATAACAACAAACCCCAACAGTCAGTACAATGAAAACAGAGACAAAACTAAAACCCAGTATTTCTTCATTCTTCTTCCCTAGCAAAGAGTGGTCAGGTCTTCCTCTTGCTGGCTATCTTGAGTATGAGCCACTGCTTCTCATCCCATGGCATCTGTTTGCTCTGAGGAAGACTCTGTCAAATCACTGGGCACCTCTGGATATCCAGTCATGGTGCTTCCAACAGTCTCCACACTAGGAAGGATTTCCATATGAAGGGATTGGAAATAGTGCTCAATGGCAGCTTGGTGCTAAAAATATTGCAATAATATTAAAATGTGTCCCATAAGCTGATACTAGCATTTGGTGATACAGCTATTATCTTAAACTCTGAACTTTTGTGATCTTAACTACAAAATGAAAAATAATACCTATACTTCATAAGGCTGTTCTGAAGATATGGAAAATATCTCATGCTGTGCATAGCACATAGTTACTCAAAACACAAAATCTTTCAGTAGTAGTAATAATGAAAGCAGCATTAATGTCAATAAAGATATTTGGAATGCTATCAGAGCAATCATGAGAAGGTGAAACAAGCTAAGAACCAGGGTGCAACAGGTTGGTCGAGTCAAAAACAATTGGGACAAACATCAGGATGCTCAAGAAATTTGAATCAATGAAGTCTTACGGTAAATAGAGCAAAGATCAATCTATATAAAGCATCTTAGACAAATGTATCACTTCAAAGTTGCCAGCCTACAGATGTGTAATGCCAGACCAGCAGTGGAGTCCATCCTACGAAGTCACTGTTTGGGCCTTGAACCATGCTGCTAATAAGACCTGTGGTCAGATTCCAGTTATATCTTGATCCATGATGAACAGTCAAGATTCTTGCTCATGTAAAAGGACAGTTTTCACATATTTCTTCTAAATATGGATCAAATAACATTGAGAAAACACTTTCAAAATTCCAACAATGTCATCATGACTGTAAGCAAATTAAGGATTTAAATTTCCCTATTGCTTCTCAGAACCTGGCAGAACCAGGTCATTTACTACTCTGTAATCCTGGTGCTTCTAAAAGCCTGGTGTGTCCAACTGAAGATGACTTGGAAGCATCAGACTCAAAGAGCTCCAAGCCTCTCTCTGCAGTCCTAGATTACTTTTCCAGCACTACCCTTTCCAAAGGTCAGTTTGACAGTCCCTTTTGTGTACCATGTTTCACTGTAACACAGGGGATTTTTCTTAACACGCTCCATTTCAGCTAACTCTCTGGTCTCTATTTCCACTATACTCTAAGGTCACTAAAGGTAGAGAGCACTTCCTCTTTTCCACTTTCATTTATATAGCACAGTGCCTGGTGTTGATTGCCAAACGAATAGATATACATTACAGGCAAATGTTGGCAATATGTACACAACAGAAATAAATGACAAGAATTGTAACAGGGAGCAGACAATGGGGCAGGCATTAGGCTAATGGTTAAGATGCCATGTAAATGGCTGACATCAGATCAAATATCTGTGTAATGAGTTCAATACCTGGTTCTGGCTTTTGGAGTCTCTGGAGATGTGGCCATGGCTAAAATAACTAGGTTCCTGCCATACATACAGAAGACTGGAATTGTGTTCCACCTCTGCATTTTATTTTGGTCCTGCTCTAACTGCTATTGGCATTTAGAAAGTGATTTTGGAGATTGGAGCATTTCCTGTTTTCCCCACCCCCACACCCTCTCAAATATCTAAAAACATACATAAATATCAAACTAAAGTTTCCTATAAAAAAAGAGGGGATGATGGGACAGAACAAAATCCCAGAATGATACAGCTCCACATCTCTATTAAACAGAGCCAATGACTCCAGAAGTATTTGAAACTACATGTTGACACTCAACTTTTGAAATATTATTTCACAGCTCTGCTTGTGACTTTTGTACCTAAAAAGCAGCATCTGAAATCACAGCTACACTACCAGTCACTATGTACCCACTGGAAGATGGATCTTGAGATGTTCCTGCAAATGGCACAACACCATTACCGTTTAAAAATCTGCCACTTGAGGAACACTATCTGGCAACAGCCGAAGCTCCTTCAGACAGAAAGCAGAGATTGGAGAAAAAAGCTGAGAGTGGGGGAGTGTGAATTTAAATGCCTCATCCCTTGGTTCAACAGAACAAGGTAATGAAATAACACATATGCCATGATGATTAATGCCCTGGGACTCGGTGACATTGCGTTTAGCAGATCCAACAACTAGCACCTCATATTCTGGATTGATGGAGAACCTAATGTAATCCAATTGAGGAAGAGTGGGAAAGAATGTCCCCTCCTTTAAAAGAGTTCAGTGATGATTCATGACACAATTTTAGTAGACTTTTGTTTCTCTATTAGCTTAGAGAAATAAATGTGTTCGTTTTTATTCGAAATATATTGATATCCTCTAAAGAGAAGTGAAAGAAAACAATATTCTTTCTGCAAAGCCTCCATGATTATCACATGCTGTTGGGATTATGGGGTGTGGTAGTGGCAGGCAGGCTACAGTAAGGTAGATTAGAACTGAGACTTCAGATAATTTGAGGATACAGATGGTGAAAGTACAAATATGAGCATGTGGGCCAGCAACACACCATCCTAAGAGCAAGTATGAAAGGCACTGACTCTGAGACAGTTTGGGCAGAACCAGGAAATTCAGGTGAATACTAAAAATGAGGAACATAAAGGCTTCTGGCCAGGCATCACAGCCTACAGACAAGATGTAAATGCATCTTCCTGGGAGAGACTCATGTCTGAGGAAAATAGTTACACCTTCAGATTCCTCTCCAACATTCTAGAAAATCCAATAGAAATGAAAGTATGCAATTTTGGAAATTTCCATATTTTTGCACTATAGAAAATGGAGGCTACAATCATATTGCTGGTCCCTCCTACTCCTCCTTTGCCCCAACACAAAAATCTACAAAGGTGTTCCCAAAAGTTCTTGGAACAATTGAATTAAAAGACAAGTTTCTTTCAGTGCAAAATGTCTTTGAAATCCATGCATAATTTTTTCATAACATTTTCCATTAACTTTTTGAACCCATCTTGTAATATAAAATGAATGGGAAAGTTCATGGACTTAAAAAGAAAACATTAGAGAATAAATTCCAACATTCATTCCTTTGACAACCTCTTAAAGAGAACACTTTATAGGTAAAGTTGAAAAAGACTCTGTAAAAAAAAATGTGAACTTTAACCAACATTTCAGAAGAAAAAAAAAAAAAAACCCAAGTCTATCCATGTAGTTATCATGTCAACTCCAGTGCTATGATAGAGCAACACAAGACCATGAATTAGTTCTTTTGAAACACAATCTATTATCATTAATCTGGCATTTAAGAGTTCTACAATTTAGCCTCTGCATATCTTCTTATGTAGATGTGACTTCTCTTCCTTTTTTTTTTTTTTTATATTATTATTGGAAAGCCGGATATACAGAGAGGAGGAGAGACAGAGAGGAAGATCTTCCATCCGATGTTTCACTCCCCAAGTGAGCCACAACGGGCCGGTGCGCGCCGATCCAAAGCCGGGAACCTGGAACCTCTTCCAGGTCTCCCACGCGGGTGCAGTGTCCCAATGCCTTGGGCCATCCTTGACTGCTTTCCCAGGTCACAAGCAGGGAGCTGGATGGGAAGTGGAGCTGCCGGGATTAGAACCGGCGCCCATAGGGGATCCCGGGGCTTTCAAGGCGAGGACTTTAGCCGCTAGGCCACGCCGCCGGGCCTTAGATGTTACTTCTTATCAGAACATACATCTCACAGATTCCCCTGAGTTCATCAACTTGAGACACTGCGGCAAAATATTATAAACTGAGTGACTTAAACAACAAATATCAACGTCTTCCAGTTCTGAGGCCTGGGACTGCCAGACTAGGGTGCCAGAAGAGTCAGTGCCTAGTGGGAGTCCTCTTTCTGATTTCAGGAAGCTGCCTTCTTGTCAACTCCAGTGCTTTGAAAGAGCTACCCAAGACCATGATTTAGTCCTATATTCTTGCAGCCACTCCATTTGAGATCACATCCACATACCAGTCACTACTGCCGATGCACTGAACTTCTTCTTTGTGTCTGTTTTTTTTTCCAGATTTTCATTATTTAAGATTTTTTCTCAATATTATCTCGTCGTTTATTATCACCTGTATAATATGCAAGGACATATCACCACCCAAAGCCATTGTGAACATTTGTCACAATTTTTCTAGTTCTTTTTTATTATTAATCTTAACCAGCTGATTATATATAAATAATAATGTATCCTTTCTTGTTGCACCTTAAACTTTGTCTTTTTATAACTATTTATTTATTTATTTGAAAGGCAGTGTTAACGGGATGGGGAGAGAGACAGAGATCCTCTATTCCCTGGGTCACTTCTAAAAATGCTACCCTCAAAAACTTTCTTTTTTTTTTTTTTTCACGTAAATACACTGTCCTCAGTCATTTTCCTTTGTCACAAAAGAACTACTTGAGTTTGATTATAATTGTGGTACAAGGAGCCGTTCCATAACCGCATCACAATTTATTTATTTATTTTAATCTTGTTAAATATTAAATTGTTTTTAATATTTCACTGCTATAAATGTGGTGAAATGTAGGCCTAAGTCTGTCCATATAACTACTTCTTAAAATAAATCTTCATAAAATAAACAGTTTGAAAGATATGGCTACTTTTAATCTCTTGATGAATATTTCTAAATTATTAGTAGAAAGGTTGAACATGAAATTATCCATCTTATAGATCTCCTGAAGACCTTCAATATGGACTACTTAGAATATTTGTTAAAATGTGCTCTATAAAAGCTGCCACCTCATGTTGACTTCAATTTGAATTTTTTGGAAATTCACATGTGCTGTATTACACAATAACTTGCGCATTTTTCATATTTGGTTGATTTTTGTTAACCATTTGTTTCCTCTTTTGTGTTTTTCTTACAAGTACATATAAAATCATGCTTTTTATATGTTATATGTGTTCAATTTGTTTATGGTATGCAGAAATTTTTCATTTTATCATTCAATCTTTTTGTAATAGTCTTAGCAACTCACAAGTTCAAAATATCCCTTTGCATTAAGATATCAGGTAAATATTCATATAAATTCCTTCCAAGCTATTTAGTTGACTATCTATATTTAATTATTTAAACCACATACAATTAAATTAGCAATTATTTTTACAATGGGTAGTATTAACATGATTTTTAAGCCCACATAACTCGTTATCCCAAGCAGCATTAGAAAAATTTATTTTTAATATTGTATACCTAT
The DNA here is from genome assembly GCF_030435755.1 of Ochotona princeps. Classification (NCBI taxonomy): domain Eukaryota; kingdom Metazoa; phylum Chordata; class Mammalia; order Lagomorpha; family Ochotonidae; genus Ochotona; species Ochotona princeps. The sequence continues at coordinate 39,192,159 of NC_080836.1, forward strand.
GTGGGCCTCTGATTCGGCTAGAGAGCCAGCCAGGAATGCAGGAAAGTGGGCGGCACACATATTTCAGTTTTTTTGTTTTCTTCCTGTGTCCACAGGAGAGGAGGGGAAGGAGCAGGCAGGGGTGTGGGAGGGGTGGGGGCAGCTCCTTGCTGTCAAAATACATCAGTATCCAGGAATGTGGGATGGTCATTTGATGATGCCTTGGAGAACCATAAATGGGGAAGAATGTTCCAAGGGTGTTACTTGAGCGATTTTCATAGTTCTGAGAAGTTGTTGGTTTGTTGCTCCAGGGAAGAGAGATATAGTGCATCCACAGACCCAGGAATATGCTGTAATGCTTGGCCAAGAGAATTGTCCAAACTGTTCTGCTTTCCATCCTCTAACAAAGCAGTTATGTTCCCTGCTGGCCTAGATGAGCTGACTATCATGGCCCCAATGTGCATGTGGACATGCTGTTCACCACACAGGCATCAGCAACTGAGGAGGCCCAAACCCAATACATACACTACAAAGTCAGACCATATGTCTTATAATTTCCCTATAGCCACAGTCCAAGTATAGGTGGGGAGTCCTCAAAAAAATATTCTGTGGTGAGCTCAGTCTTAATTCCTGTGTTTGCCAGCCAGTAAAGTGCAGTCTATTATCTCCACCAGACAATGCACACACTGGTGGATATAGCTACATGGCCAGTTCTGTCTCGGCTCCATATCTCATACAAACTGACAGGTGCTGTGGCCCAGCCCAGCCAACTCATCACAGGCCAAGCCTTCACACATACCAGGGGGTACTGCAGCCTAGTCGGGATGACCCCTCATACCCTCACACCAGCCCCACCCCCAGCCTCTGCTTCAACCTAGCCCAGCCCAGCCAATATTGCAGCTGACTCGCACATACATCCATGAATGCTGTGGCTCAGATCAGGCAACCTCCACCCCAGACCCAGCCTCAACCCTTACGCTTGCTGACAGGTGCCACTGCCTTGTCCGGCCTGGCTTGACCCCATCCCTGATTCTTCTCACCATCAATAGGCCCAGCCTACAGTTCCCCTACCAGGACCTTGTGCCTTCCAGAGAGTACTGTGGTCCAGCCTAAAATGACTCACACACAGTTCCAACACTTGCCAGCTGTTGCTGCAGCCTAGCCCTTCTGGCCTGCACCCATTCTATCTCTCATACATGCCAGTGGTTAATGCAGTCTTTTCTAGCCTGACCTATCTCCAGACCCGGCTTTCACATGACCAGGTGGTTGCTGAAGCCTAATCTGATCTGTCCGACACTCATCCTGGCTCTTGCAATCACCAGCAGGTGCTGGAGCCTAGCCCAGGCTAGCCAGCTCCCAAACCTAGCCAATACATATGCTGACAGGTGCTGAGACCTGCGCAGCCAGTCTTGGTTCCCTGCTCCAAATTTTGTGAGTACCAGTGCGTGGTAGGAAATGTCCTTTAGCCCAGCCCAGGTCTCTTATGTAAGAGGGTACCTTGAATAGCTCTAATTTTTAAAATTCATGTTCGTAATTTCTTATTTGAGAGACAGAGAGAGAAGGCCGATCTGCCAGTTAACTTCCCTGCTGTTAATGCTGGGAGCCCAGAATTAAATCCAGGTCTCCCACAGGGGTAACAGGAATTCAACGACCTCAGTAATCATCAACTACCACCCAAGATGCACATAAGCAGGAATCTGGGTTAGAAATAGAGCCAGAATATAAATTCAGGTACTCTAATATGGGTTGTAGATGTTGCAGATAACATCTTTATCTGTAAGCTCAATACCCATTGCTCTAGTTCTGATTGTTACCCAGCGCTGTTAGTGTTATTTTACTGTGGCTTTTTGAATCTCAGCAGACCAGTTAGAAATCCTGCTATGAACCCAGGATGTTTGCACTCAAAGTTCAATTTTAATCCATTGCTAGCTACTAACACTCTAGCTATGGTCTCCCTGTGACTCAATTTTCCACCGTAACATGGACCTATTAATATTACTTCCTTCATCAAGTTACTATGAAGTACTTGCACAAAACCTGTTACTTATACAGACAAACTGATAGATCAAAGTACAGAAAGGATGTCTGTAACTAAATGTGAAAGAACTTAATAGGCAAATGCAACTACCAGTTTTGCTGAAGTGGCTGAAGTTCTCAGAACTACACAATTTGCTAGCCTCAATTTCACCTCTCTCTGCCTCTCATAACTTGGCTTAAAGATTGGCTAAAATTGTGAACACAGGAAAGAATTTCTAAGAATACAGAATTCCAGCTTTTGGGGACTGCTTTTTTCTAGGTAACAAAGAGTCACTGTAGAGTTACATCATTCAACTGCTTGCTTTTGGGATTTTCTGACAGGTTTCATTGGGTGCAAAAAAAAATTGAAATAACATGTTAGCTTTTTTGTAACAATTTCCATGACCTTTGAACCCATAATGTAATAAAAATGATTGAAGAAGTTTGTGAACTTATGTCCATAGGATATATTAGAGACAAAACAATCACTGTGATTATTCTATGCAGGTTTGAATGAAGATTCATCGTTAAGCTTAGTAAGACTTCTAGCATGAGATCTTCCTAACCCCTCTGCATCTCATTAGTCATCCACAGACCCTTACCTAGGCTTGTAAAAGGCAAAAAGAAGATAGGAAACTAAACTGTATCTATGATTTCCTAGACATTCTCTGTCCAGTGGGTATGCCCATATAATGAAACACTACTCTGTCTAAGGGAGCAATAGATAAATCACCTATTTATTTGAAAAGCAGACTCCTCTGCTTTGGCTGTTTTTGACTCTATTTTGATTCAATTAATGACCAGATAGATTTTATTTCTATCAATTTGTTTCACAAAAAAAAAAAAAAACAATCCCACATGTGTGTAACCTTCCTCACTGTCAACAACCCCCACCAAAGTCAGACATTTGTTAAAATTGATGAATCTAAGCTGACACATAATTATCACCAAAAGTTAGTAATTCACATTAAGCCTCACTCTGTGTTGTCAATTTTAGGGATTTTTGACAAATGTGTAATGATACATATCCAAAATTATAACATCATACACAATAGTTTCATTATCCTACAGTTCCTCTGTGGCATATATTTTTATCTGTTCCTCCCCTATAGTCTTTGCTCTTTTAATTACCTCCATAGCTTTGCCTTTATCACAGTGTTGTAGAATTAGAATCATACAGTTAGCATTTTCAGATTGGCCTCTCATTTGGAGAAATGTTTGTGAAGTTCTTCTATGCATTTTCATAGCCTGATCTCTCATTTCTTTGTAGCCATGAATAATATTTCTTTGTATGGATGGAATGGATGGAACAGGCTCTGTCTATCAATTCACCTATTGAAGGACATCTTGATTATCTCCAATTTTAGCATTATAAATAAAGCTGAGATACACTTTTTTTGGGTTGACTTGGTTTGGATATAAAGTTTTACCAAATATCAAGCATCAAGATTTCTACAGCCTATGTTAAAACAATATTTCGTTTTGTAAGAATATTCCGAGTTGTCTTTCACAGTGACCATACCATTTTGCATATTCAGAAATAATGAATATAAGTTTTATTTGCTCTATAGCCTCACCAACACTTGATTTTCTTTCACTGTTTTAGATTTTTACCATTCTAAAAGGTGTGTAGTGGAATCTCAGTGTTGTTGAATAACTTTTCATAGCATATTAGCATCTGGGTATCTTTGGTGTGGTATCTGTTCTGATATTTTGCAAATTAATTCATCCAAGTGCTTGTGTTCTTACTGTTGAGTTTTATGGGCTATTGCTATATAATGAACAATTTCTTATCTCATATGTTCTTTGCCAATATTTTTCCCAATACATTTGAGTTCAACTTTTCCTGCTGTTCCAGAGTTTCACTTAGAGCCCTAATATTGATATAATGAGACTGGAGAACTGTAAACAACTAAAATCAGCCACCTTCTTCAAGACTTTCAAAGTGACAGGTATCTGGCTTACTGCCTTCAGTTATCACATAAACCATGTCCTGGTCAAGTCTGAAAGCAATTTTGGGATGAGAAAATAAGCACAGAAAATCATCACAGTGTGAATGGGTTAAGTTATGGATGGCAAGTGAGTGATGTTGAAGTTGTTTTTTTTCCCCTTTTCCTAAAGACATGTCTCTCACCACTGAATCAAATTCAAGGGCTGCCACCAGAACCAGGCTAGAGAAGGATGCTGGCAAGAAGTGAAAGCCAGCATTTCATTTGTACTTTGAGACCTGCATACACACTGGCCTTGACAATCAGCTCCTGTACCTATGTGAAATGAGAAGAAAAAATAACTAGGAGTAGACAGAACAATTCACCAGCAGGTGTCCACGGGTCCAATGGATTTGGTAGATGTTTCCTGGTATCCTGTGTATCCTGGTTTTTTCTGTGTGTAAGGGCTGGTCGCTCAACTATTGGACCCCAGCAGCTGCAAAAACTAGGGGGTTGCATGAGTAAGATCTAATGCCATGTCAATGTCTGATCAATGCCTATGCAGATTCTTACCAAACAGACACCCTCAGTCTGAAAATTCATAATAGAGGAACAGGCCAAACTTACAGACTACAACTTACTCTAATTAATGTGAGAAATGTGTTATGTTCTATATCTCTTCTCTTTCATCCAAGTCACTCCAAATTGCAGAAGTCTAAAAGAAGGAGGAGATGGCAGTGCAGAAGCACATACAAGTCCATGTTTCAATCAGAAAACTTGGTCTCTGACCGATGACATTGGAGATTGGAACTTGTTTCTTTTTAATAGGAAAATGACCAAAGCATAATGTATCTTCCAAGAAAAAGAGAAATTTAACAAAGTTTAAGAAGTTGAAAAATTCATTATTATATTCATGTTTATGCCCCCAGGTAAATTCAAACTGCCCAGTAAACTCATTACTCAAAGTAAACTGATTAATCTGATGCTGTTATTAGGAAAAAAAGAACTCACTAAGATTAATACATGTGAGAATGTAAGGAATAGGACACTAACTAGATATTTGATGGGATGTTTTCATGCTGTACATTAATTACACATAATTAATAATGATGTTATTCTGTAACAGCATACGTATAGTATATCGCAGCACTGGAAAGATGAGTTACAAAACTAGGGATATGGTTTCAAGTCATAAATCTACACTGGCCTAGTGTTTTTCTAAATAATCTCTGCTTGGTTTCATCTAATGCTTGTCATGGTTTAGACTGAGGCTGTAAATTGGAAGTCCTAATTGAAAATACATTTCTCAAGCAACCTGAAGCTATATTGTTTCAAAAATATTATGTCATACATTTTACTCATATCAGTAACACTTCTCAGTATTATTCTTGTTGGAGGTAATTAAGGAGAAATAATCCATCAATTTTATATTCATCATAAACTAGCATAATAATAATAAAAGGCCATTACAAATCATCAATGATGTCTTATGTGTTCAAGAAATATTAACTAAATGAACAGAATTTGAGATAGCCTTTAATAAATATTGCTAACTAGGGAGTCTGAAACTACATCATCACAGAGATAAGGAATATAACCAGTAGGGACACAGAGGGTCACATGAGGATGTTATAAACACCTTGGACAGCAGTTTATCAAATCCCTTCGGCAAATATTTTATTACATTCTAAAAGCATAACAAGGAAGTAGCTATTATCTCATTTTGATTAACTGAACCAGTTGAGGCATAATGAAATTGAATGGTTTTAATTAGATTATTCACTGTGCATGGTATATGGAGGGTCAAAGCCAAATTATTTTGACTTCAAATTTTATTTTGCATAACATTGAATTGCAATAAATTGGTGGTATTATAAAAAGTGCTCCAGCTTAAAATAAATTATGATGCATTTGCTACCTCTGTGATCTCTCAGGTTACACATGGAAAATGGCCACTGTAGGGCTACTGAAGGGTTAATCATGAAATGTGATTGAGCGGGAGATCAATGCTCAAAAGAAATGGTGACTACTATTTCCAGCAGTTTTTTCATCTTTGCTTATACAACATCACCACCCATTATTGCGGCTTTAAAAAAATAATGGGAGTTTCCAGTGATAGAGAAATGTGGTAAAAATATAGTTAAGCTTTTTATGAGGAAGAAGCTAAAAATATATAATTTATGATGAGCCAAAAAAGATGCCCTTCAATGACAACTTTTATTCCCTAAGCCCTGGCTGTTGTTGGGCTTTATATTGTTGCAGTACCTCAGCTGAACACATGTCCTTGGCATGGTCTGACCACATCTCACCCCCACTTGCTCTTACATCCTTTACTCAATTACTGCAGTCACATGTGCTTCCATCGCTGCCATGTAAAAACGGCGCCGAAGATATCAGTTCAGTTTGGGCCCGGCAGCGTGGCCTAGCGGCTAAAGTCCTCGCCTTGAACGCCCCGGGATCCCCTATGGGCGCTGGTTCTAGTCCCGGTAGCTCCACTTCCCATCCAGCTCCCTGCTTGTGGCCTGGAAAAGCAGTCGAGCACGGCCCAAAGCCTTGGGACCCTGCACCCGTGTGGGAGACCTGGAAGAAGTTCCTGGCTCCTGGCTTCGGATTGGCATAGCATCTGCCATTGCACTCACTTGGGGAGTGAATTATCGGATGGAAGATCTTCCTCTCTGTCTCTCCTCCTCTCTGTATATCTGACTTTCCAATAAAAATAAATAAACCTTTAAAAAAAAGATATCAGTTCAGTTTCTTCTCATTATGGGGAGAATACCTGGAATTATGCACACTTAAGTCAGCTAACTGGTTCAGTACAGACTGACATCACTCTAAATTACCAGACATATATTTGAATTAATTACAGTAGATTTAATTGTATTCCTTATTTCCTTCCTCTCTTCGACCATTTTTTCCCCTCATTTTCTACCCCTTCCATTCTGGGTGAGTGGCAAATGCAAACAGATCACTTCATGCTACTTGCTGCATTTCACTTAGTTTTCTTTTAGAAGTTCTGATAAAAGTTAAAATGAGAAACTCATAAATCTATTAGCTTAAAAACTATAAGGAGATCAATTGTCATCCCAATTGACTGCACCATCTGGGCAATTCATTACCACTCTGGGGTAAAAAAAAAAAAAAATACTCATAGCAGCAAGAAAATGCAGCCTACGCTCATGTCTCCTATCCTCCTCTTCTGGAAAAAGACCAACCTGGACACACTGACCCTATGCCCCCTGATCCAAGAACTGCCTTCCAGGGTGCTGACACCTTGCCTCAGCATGTGACCATCATCCTGGCCAAAGAGGACCCCAGTGCCATTCTGCTTCTCCCTCTGCCACTAATAGCTTCTGCCTGTGCCAGTCCCTCGGCTAAAGTGCTTTGCATGCGTTATGTCTTCCAATCCCTTGAGGTAGACAATGCTGTGTTCTTCTGAAAAGGAGGAAACTGAATCAGAGAGAAAATTCAACACCTTTTCCAAAGCTACCAGGGGCTGAAATTCAGGTCCATGTGGCACTGGCATTGTCCCTCCATCTAAGCTCCCATACCTCTGAAAGCCAGCAACAAAATGAGCAAAATGGGGAAACTCGGAAAAACTGAGGTCCTCCAACAACTGCATCTTCTGCAAAATGATGATTCTCAAGGATTTTGAATCAGATCAGTAGAGGTAAGATCAATACTTGAACACCCTTCAGGAGATTATGTACTTAAGTTTGAGATTCACTGTGCCTTCTCTCCTCATAGACTCCAGAAGCGTACAAAATAAGGTTTCCTAGAGACAGTGCCCTGACCTCTGTTGTCCCATGTTCAGGTGGAACTCTGACCTGAAGGGGATTAGAAAGAATGGTTTATGATACACTCAAAGCTCACCTTTGGGCTTGGGACCTATTTAATTAAGTTGCAGCTGCCCCTGACTGAGCTGTGATCACCTGCCTTACAGAAAACATTAAAGCAAGTAGTTTGCTGACCTTTTCTGTAGCAACAACAAAGAGCAATAACCCATTCAATCAAAATGTGTATTGATTGTTTACTCTCAGATGAAACGAAGATAAAAAGGAAACAGCTAATGTCCTTACAAAATAACCAATTCTCTCTCTCTCTCTCTCTCTCTCTCTCTCAAGCCCAACAGCTGACTTACTCAGTAGTCATCATAACAGTATCATGTTTAAGTTCCAGTGCTCAGTCTATTTAAATATGATTTCTCAACCGCTCCTTCTTTTCTCTAGTCTAAAACTTTCAATTCTCTGGACAAGTCCTTTTTATTTTGCTTTTCATTGCATTAATGTCATATATCTAGATTTATTAAGCCTTTCTACGATCAAAAATTGTCACCAATTCAACATCTACCTTTACAAGGACAAGACCACCGGTAAACCCACTGACCCTATGCTATAAGATAGAAAAACAACAGGTAGATGTCCAAAATATTTAGGAAGGAAATGCCTAAGGAAAAACCTTCATTAATTCCTTGAAATAAAAGTCTCAGAAATAATCCCCCAATATTTTACTTATCTTAGTAAATAACACCGCATTAATGTATGTTCATTGTCTTCCTTCCCCTTAGGTCAAAGAAAGTTAGACATAACGCAAATCAACTCATACATTGTGTACACATACTCACCATAGAATTGTAGTTGGCAAATAACCAGCGATTCCTACTGGTTTCCAGGACAGATCATTACAAGGTTTCCTCAAATCTGTTCTAGTCTGAATTTATAAATTCCTGCAATGCAAAAGGACATCAACATACTAAAAAGGATCAGTCTCACCCCAATCCACACTCCCCATTTTGTGTTTCCTGAGGTGAGCATTCATCTATTTATTTTAAGATATGGACTGCTCAGTATCAAATTGTCACAGATTGAGAAATGAGAAAAAGTAAAACAACCACAATGAAAATCAGTGATACTTTTCTGATTCTTAGGCCCTGTGCAAATGGGAAATCAATTGTGCAATGAATCACATAGAGAAAGAAACCATCTCTTCTCTGGAATGGCTCCAAATAAATGTTCTATGTATGACTCTTATGTAGACTATAAACTTCCAGAACTCCAAATGCTACTTATCACTATCTAACTACAGCTTTTATTCCACTTACTTTTGTTTTCAGGTAAATAATGAGTACCTTTTGGTTTAGAGAAATTTCTTCTGTGATTTCTGTTTAAAATATATATATATATATAAGCCCTACTTTTAGCTTCATGCTGTTCCGCTAAAGCCAGACTTCCCTGAATGTTTTGTTTGAAGCAAAATGCATGCCATCTATATGGCCTATCTTTTTAACAGAATACCATGTTGGTTTTGGGCCACATGACATTCATTTCCAGGCCCTAGAAACAATTTATAGCTAGAGCAAATTTGCCATTTGGACAGCAGCTAGCACATAAATATGCATCATGGAAAATTTTTCACATGCACAGAAAACCTCATAATCTGCTTTGGAAAACAAGTGACTTCAGAGCTTTGGAAAACAGGAGCTGTGCTTGCCTGCAAGGCAAGATCTGCCACCGATAGTCATTCTAGTTATTCAGATCTGTGACGGGCTCTCCCTGTGTTGCTTTGAGATATTTACTGTGTGTGCTCAGCTGAAAGTCAACACACTGTAACTTCAAAAAGAATTTAAAAAACTTGCTTCACTGTTCCTAAAGAATATCCATGCTGAATAGGAAATACATCTTTTACTCTACAAATCATATTTGAACTGCTTACTTAATTCCTAAAAATAAAAGTCTTTGAAAAATAAAAACAACAGCACTGGAAACGATTACAATCTTTGCTAAACATATGTGAAATAGAACTTCTTTGTTGGCCATTACCAAATGTTAAAAAAAATGGGAAAGAAAGCATAGTGATTGAAAGCTTTGCCTGTATAAAACAGTTTGTTTTACAGGTTCCATCTGACAGAACTATAATATTTTCCTAATGTTACTAGCTAAGATTTGATATTATGCCATGTAAGTCAGGTAAATTGAGAAACCAGTGACTTTGTGGTTTACACCTGATTGCCTGTCTGACAAGTTGCCTCTCTTCCAGATCAGCTCAACAAGTCCTCACCGAAGAATCTGCCCAATAGCCTCCTCCCAGGCTGGCCAGGCACCTTCATCCCTCTATATGTAAGTCCGTCTAAGAGTTAGTAGCATCCACCCTGCTTTCACTTTCCTAGAGAATCCCCAGGGGCCTTGCAAAAATTTTTCAAGCATTTGCTTTCTCCCTACCTGTCCTGTAGTGCTGGAGCTGGCTTGCAGAAGGCAGAAAAGGGCTGTGCAACTGACCATGAGAGATTCTGTTCCTGCCTGGAGCTGGGGGAGGGCACAGACCAGGCAGCTGGAGGAAGAGAAGGCGGAGGAATTCATGTGCCACTGCAAACATGATACTGTGCCAACAAAAACACCATTCTTTCACCCAAGAATTTCCAAGCACTTTGCAAACATTAACTCATGCGCCCAAGGAGACATGAAACAATTATTCCATTTTTATGCTCTTAAGACAACCACTGAAGGCAAGCATTAGAAAAGAGATTCAGTGCACTGTTCATTATTTCATAACCATTTGTTGAATGCCTACTATGTGCTGGGCCCTGGAGGTAAAGGAGCTCCAACATGACTCTCACACTATTCAATGTGCTTTAGTTTGCCCTGTCAGAGGACCTATCTCGTAATTACTCTGCTTGTTACATTTATTTACACTTCACTTTTACCCAACTGTTTAATGGAATCTACTCCAGTCTTCAGAATTGTCCATACTATGCTAAGTGCTGAACAAACACACAAAAGAAAAAAAATCTTAAATGACTGATAAATCTTGCAATTATAAGAACTGTGAAATATCCAAGGGCTTTTTTTTAAGAGGCCATAAATAAAGCTTTAATGTGAGCAATCCTCATTTCTTTTCTCTTTGTGAAAATGCTATAGGTGACCAGGAGAGTTGAGATCAATAATATAACACTAAGCAGTTTGTATAAATAATCTACATTGTTTAAAGGACTAGTCTGATGAGCAAACATGGTTGGTGAGGGAGGAAGCCTTTATCCACTGGTCTTTTCCTGACCTCCTTTTTATTGTATGGGATAAAGTTGCAGGTCTGGTATAAAAAGTAAATTATGTTTACATCCCTTTCCTAGGACAAAGAACTCAAGACACTTGGTGGTACATGGTTTTCTAAGACTAATGGACAGAATTAACGGATGGCTGCTTTTTAAAAATGCATGACTTTTTCATAAATTAAAGGAATTCAATCTATCATCCTTTGAAGATACAAGGTAAGGATTCTTGTTTGTTCCAGTATTTGTATAACCAACACATCTTAATTGAACATAGAGCCTTTTCGGGTTCTTATGTAGACACGTCCACATCTTTTTTAAGTCATGAGGAATTATAATATTACTTAAAATATCAGTTACAATAGAAATAATTTTATTTAGATGTTTTTAATTTAAAATTAAAATATTCAGATTAACATACAGCTAAAAATATAATACCACTTTCCTCTCTAATAGACACTTGACTAAACAGAATGTGATATATGTATACGGATCTGTAATTCAGATGCATATTGAAAATATGCAGTTGCATATTTTTATAAATGTTTTGAAGACCCCTCATCTTAAAATCTCACACTATTGGGCCTGGCACGGTGGCCCAGTGGCTAAAGTCCTCGCCTTGAACATGCTGAGATCCCATATGGGCGCTGGTTCTAATTCCGGCAGCTCCACTTCCCATCCAGCTGTCTGCTTGTGGCCTGGGAAGGCATTTGAGGATGGCCCAAAGCCTTGGGACCTTGCACCCTTGTGGGAGACATGGAGGAAGTTCCTGGCTCCTGGCTCCGGATCAGCACAGCACTGGCCGTTGTGCTCATTTGGGGAGTGAATCATCTGACAGAAGATCTTCCTTTCCGTCTCTCCTCCTCTCTGTATATCCAACTTTGTAATAAAAATAAAATGAATCTTTAAAAAAAATCTCACACTAGTCTCTTGATACAATATAGTACTGTAATATACATTAGTAGTTTAGTTCATCCTCCTAAAAACCTTTTAATATACCACTGTTTTACAGATGAAGAGATTGAGTCTTGGAGAGATTTAATATCCTGTAGAATGAATAAATAAACCCAAGTGGTCTAATGGCAATTTCTTGCACACTCGAACACCAGAGGAATTTTTTTTAATTATTACAGATGCGACTTTGAATCCTCACATGTCTTAAAAATGTGCACATTGTATGTTTCACTGTCTAGTTAATTGAGCAAAAAATAGGAATATCATATCTAATTATTTTTATATGGGTATCTGAAAATCCTCTGTGAATCCAGATATCTTGTGAGGAATGCATTTCCTAGTAAACCTCATCAACATACAAGCAAATGCCCATTTTCAGATTTTAAAAAAATCCAAATTTTTTTCAGCCAAAGCCAGCAGAGGGCAGAATATTCCCGCCAACAGCCAGCTGGCTGGAGCCTCCAGCCAAAGCAATGCAACTCCTGGTGGAGAGCGTTCCTGCATTAGAGCAATGCAATTATTGTTTTCTGACCTGGTTCTGCAAAAGGGTGTGGGTTTGAGCTAAGAATAAGAGCGGTGGGATGTGGCCTTGAAATGTCAAAGTTGTGCTTTAGGGTCTGCCTACACTGTGTTTGTGATTTAGTTTGAGATACCTGGAAATTTGGCTGTTTCAATTTTTTATTGGAATATGTTTCTGCAGATGCTACACTGGGGAACCCATTTAAGTCATACCATGAGAATCTCCCATAAACATGGGTTACACCACTCATATGCTCTATTTCAGCCCCACATGCGTTAACTCTAGTCCTTGTAAGCTATTAGCAGCTCCCCATTAAATGGCTCCCTCTGTCATTATTGCACAGCCTCCACCAATGGGGAGCAATGGCCTCTTGTTCATTAATTTTTATTCTTTCTTTCTCTTGACATTTCTGACTCAAAGCAACCTCCTCCAGGAACTGTCTGGAGGTATTAGTCCTAGTAATTATCATCAAGAAATATTTGCTAAGTAAACTATGAGGTGAAGGATTTTTTTTCCAGGTCCTGGGTTTAGAAAGATGTATCTTATTTCTTTTGATCTAAATAGTAGCATAGGAAATGCAAAATGGAAAGCAGGAAACTTACATGGCACAGTCCAGGACAGATCAAGATTTCTGAATCAAACCGAATAATTGCAGCCAGCTTCAATTCTAGAATTAAAAAAAAAAAAAAAACACTAGAAGTTTGTCACCAAAATCTCAGAGGTTTTTATGAAAGGTGGTAGTTGTATAGTGTGTATGTGTCGAGCTAGGGACAGCCTTTTCGTTTTCCTCCCCTCTAATATACTCCTCTGGCCTCATTTCTTCCCAATTCAATTGAGAGCAAATATATTCTTACCTGTATTGCCCGTGTAAACTTCTGGACACTAAAAATTGCCTGCAATGAAACAGGGTCTGCCAAAAACAAGCAAACAATCTACTTAACAATAGTTATCGTATCCACAGAACAAATACATAAGCACTTTGAAACCCATTATTCTAAAATCCAGGGAAAGATGAGATACCACGTGGGATGCCTGCATCTCATAGCAGAGTGCCTGGTTCTAATCCCAGCTCCTCCACTTTTAATTCAGTTTCCAGCTAATGCATATCCCAGCAGCCAGTGTTAGGTAAAAAGCTTGGGTCCCTGTCATTCATATTGAGAATTGAGAGTTCACGCCTGGGCTCAGTCAGGCCCAACCCTGATTGTTGCCAGGATTTAGGGAGTTAGTCAGCTCAGCTGATAGAAAATCTCTGTCTCTCGTTCTCTTGCTGTCTCCTTACCTTTCAAAGAAAATGGATATAAACAAAAATTAATATCCAAGTCTGTAGTTCCCCCCCTCTTTTTAAAATCAAGTCTGGCAAGGAGAAAAGAATTAGGTTGCAGATTGTCAGGTGAGGGAGTTAGGATTTAAATCATGTATCTAGGTTTGTGAAGCTTAAGATATTGAGTAATAACTTGGGCTTACATTGAGCTTGAATAAGAGGATGACACTAAGTAATGAGATGGAGTGAGAAGCAGTGTGATATTGTGAGTAAGCCATCTCTTAAGAGACCTGCTTCTCATATTAAAGTGTCTGTTTTGGTACTTGACTCTCCAATTTCTGAACTAACTTTCTGTGAATACATCTTGGGATGCAGAAGATGGCCAAAGTACTTTGCAACCCATGTTGGAGATGTGGAGGGAACTTCAGATTATCTACCTTGCCTGTGACTCATACCCAGCTATTGAGGGCACTTGGGTAGCAAATCAGTGGATAGAAGATCTCTCTCTCTCTCTCTCTTTCTCTCTCTATCCTTCATCTCCTCCCCCAAAGTAGTTGAATATTAAAAAGCACTTTTTAAATAAAGAAATGAAGGGATTGGACCTTCAGTCACTTGTGGACAGAACAATCACCAGAGCTTCCTACAGAAAGGATGGGGGGAAGGATTGGTTGAATGAATTGAATAACAAAAGAGCAAGGTCGTGTTTTTTAAACACATTTACGAAACATTACTACATAAAAGGCAATGCATTGAATACTTAAGCAGAGTGCATATACAACGTTTATTTGTGTTCATAAAAGTCCAAGGATAATGGAATTAAGTGATAATTTTACTTTGCTGCAAATACATGTATGCCTCCCATTCACGGGTTTTAACATTTTGACACCAAAATACATTATCTTTTAATTCTATTTTCCATGAACTTTTTAAACTACTATGAAGAACTATAAATTAATAAATGTTACACTGGAGAAGCAAAGGGCACTATGAAAAAAATCTATGCTCTGTTGACTATGTTCTGTCAGACTATTCGTTTGGCCATATCTGGTTAATTACAGTCAGTTTTCTCAATAGCATAAAGTCCTGATGCATTTCCTCAGCCTTAACACAATATCTAAACCCACATTGCATTTAGTTATCAGCTTCCATGTCTTACAGTTTGAAATATTTCCCCAGACTTGCTTTTTCTCAGTCATTCATTGTGAGTTTATCTGATATTTCCTCAGGAATAATTTAAATTTGTGTCTTTTTGGAAAAACTACTATACAAATTTTGCAATACTATTTTATCATATCAAGAATATAAGGTCTGCTATGTCT
Organism: Ochotona princeps; assembly: GCF_030435755.1. NCBI lineage: Eukaryota > Metazoa > Chordata > Mammalia > Lagomorpha > Ochotonidae > Ochotona > Ochotona princeps. Next base: position 39,207,175 of record NC_080836.1, read on the forward strand.
TGACAATAACTGATTACCTGATTAAGTTAGTTCCTACCAAGTTTCTCCACGACGAAGAAGCTACTTTTCCCTGGTAACTAGTGGGTTGAGATAATCTGATTATGAAAATGCCTTACTTCTAATTCTATTGTCAACATTAGTTTTAGTATTCATGGAGTGTTCTTAAAACAATCATTCCTATGGTGTTCGCCAAAAGGTTACTTCATGTTTCTGCCATTTCTGCTACATTGACTCTCTGTAATTCTGCTACAAAGATGACTGTCTTTTCCCTCTTGAATTGTTCGATTTGCTGTCTCATTGCCTGTTTTCATCAGTATGAACTCGTAGATCTTAGCTTTATTCCTTGAATTATAATACAATCTTTTCCTTACTTTCCTTACTTTGTTGCCCACATTGTCCTTGCATTGCCCATCAGAAACTCCTTTACATGGACTTCGAAATCTTTCATGATGCTGCCAGCGGTTTTTTTTTCTTAATTATTTATTATTTAACTTCAGTAATTACATTGTATTATGTGACACAGTTACATAGATACTTGGGTTCTCCCCACCCCTCCCCAAACCCTCCCACCATGGTGGATTCCTCCACCTTGTTGCATAACCACAGCTCAGGTTCAGTTGAGATTTCCCCATTGCAAGCGTATACCAAACATAGAGTCCAGCATCTTATTGTCCCGTCAAGTTCAACGGCTTCTTAGGTATACCCTCTCTGGTCTGATGACAGAGCCAGCAGAGTATCATCCCAGTCAATTGAAAGCTCCAACATACCATCAGCAAAAATTTACATCATTATGGAATTAATTGACATAGTAATGAGTAACCAATATGTTAAAAGTAAATGCGGGTTCCCAGCCACCTTCTGTGACCACCTCACCTATACTTCAATTTTAGTTTATACACAACATATAACATTCAAAACATAACATGTTATACATAACATCATATCATCTTAAATTAAGGCAAACATGTGGTATTTAACCTTTTGGGATTGGCTCATTTCCCTTAGCATTATGGTTTCCAGTTTGGCCCATTTGGCCACAAAAAACTGCATTTTGTTTTTTTTAATAGCTGAGTAGTATTCCATGGAGTAGATGAACCATAGCTTTCTTATCCAATCCTCTGTTGATGGGCATTTTGGTTGTTTCCATGTTTTTGCAATTACTGATTGTGCTGCTATGAACATAGGAGTGCATGTTGGTTTCTCATAGAACAAGTGTTCTGGATATATTCCTAGGAGTGCTATTGCTGGATCATACGGTATGTTGAATTTGAGTTGTTTGAATATTCTCCATACTGATTTCCATAGAGGCTGTACCAGCCTGCAGCCCCACCAGCAGTGGAGTAGGGTTCCCTTTTCCCCGCAACCTCGCCAACAAGTGTCGTTGGTGCTTTTATTCATGTGGGCCAGTCTTACTGGCGTTAGGTGGTACCTCATTGATGTTTTAATTTGGATTTCCCTTATTGCCAGGGAACTTGAGCATTTTTTCATATGTTTATTTGCCATTTGGGTTTGTTCCTTTGTGAAGTGTCTGCCCATTTCCCGTGCCCATTTCTTGAGTGGCTTGTTTGTTTTGACATTTTGGTTGTTTTGTAGCTCTTTGTATATTCTGGATATTAGCCCTCTATCACCTATGTCGTGTGCGAAGATCTTCTCCCATTCTGTGGGTTGCCTTTTTACTTTGTTGATTGTTTCTCTAGCTGTACAGAAGCTTCAACACTGTCTGACACGGTAAGATGGTATGGTTTATGCTGAACTTTTTGTGGTCAATCTTAGAGTCAACCATTTTACTGAAGATGTTACTTGGAGACCAAGCTCCAGATGCCATGTATACTTGAGGCTTCCAAGCTATCATTCTAAGCCAATGAAGCTGGGAGAGATATAGATATATAGATATAGATATAGATATAGATATAGAATATATGTTATATACTATAATATATTATATTATATAATTATAATGTATAATATATAAAATATATTTAGGTATATATATTTATTTATGTGTATATATACATACATATATACACACATACAAATGCATGATTAACATATATTTCTATAAATATATGTTTACCCACATATCCCCACATACACACACACACACAAATATATGTATGCAAACCCTATAAAACAAATGATTACGTTTGATACATATGGTTTGTTTATTTGTTTGTTTTCACTTTCTTCCAATGAAAGACAGAAAGAGATGGAGGGAAGGGCGAACTTTTCCTCTGCTGGCTCACTCCTCGTGCGACCACAATAGCACAATACGTAAGTCCTGTTGAAGACAGAAGCCTGGAGCTCAACTTGGGTCTCCCACACAGAAGGCAGGGACCCAAGGACTTGAGCCATCCTTTTCTGTCTCTTGGGGAACACAGCAGCAGAAACCTGGAATTCAAAGAAGATCTGGAACTTAAAAAGCAGGAATTCTGATATGGAACACAGGTGTCTTGACAACATCCTAACCACTCCACCAATCACCTATCACATATGTCACACACCTCTGATTTCATTCCAGAGTTTACTCCAGTCTTCTTCCAATCCTCCTTTGTAACTCTTCTCTCTGAAAATAAGAAACCATCTCACATTATCCACAATTTATTTACTCATTTTTTCAGTCTTAGAACATAAAAAAGTAGTTTCAGAATAAACAGCACATGCTGCTGTGAAAAACAATTTTTCTCTTGAGAATAAAATGTTTGTGTGCCATTCATTCATCCTTAGTTTTGTAAAATACATTTAAAAACCGCTATCCATTATTATTTAGGTTTTATGTTTCTTTAATGCTTGTCTTGTTTTCCTATTTTCTGTGGCTATGGTATTTATTTTTAATACATTCACTTGTGACAGCTTGTATTTTATTTGGTGTCCCCATATACTTAAGTTAATACTATTTATTTTTGGTATGTCAACATAATTTTATCCTAAAAATCATCTTCTAATATCAGCTTATTTTTTCCTTAGTGTACTATATTTTGTGCAATATTTATGCATATATATGCATATATATGGAAGCCACTGTACATATCACTTCACTCATTTTCCCGCAACAGAATACTATATATTATGTATTTGCATCACAGATTATTCAACCCACCTACTAGTTTGGGTTTTCAGGTAGTTTCTTATATTGTTTCTCACAATGTTTCAATGACTAACTTCATACATGAATATTTGTGTTGCTGGAGATGTGTTGTCAGACTAACTCTCTGCCAAAAGGTAAATTCACATATACCTTTCTTTGTTTGATAGTTCTCAATTTTCTTGGGGAACTTTCAACACCAGGTCCTACTTCAGAAATTTTAATATCAGTGACCAAAGGTGAGGGCCTACCATTTGTATCATTTTTAAAAAGTTATTCTTTTTTGAGGTGCAACTGACATATCATAAATCCACTCTAAATGTACAGTTTTAAAGTAAATTTATATATCTGCAAACATCACAAGTGTTAGTATCTTTTCACAACTTCCTACATGATACTGATATAATAAAGAGCCAGTTGGTGTCTCTATACAGACTCATTTGCCCTCTTGGGAGCCCTGGATTTGTCCTATCCTAAAGCACCTCTGTTGGTTTAGATCTAGCAGAACCTATTGGATCTTGAACAAGAGCATGCAGCTCAATATCAATCCTAATTTTCTGTCAAATCAAGTTTAAACCTATAGGCTTAAACTATACAGGCTTAAACCTAAAGGACTTCCAATATAATGTAAACACTTGTTCAGCTGAGCTCTTCTCCAACAGGACCCAGCACTGATAACCTACCATTAAGAGAATGTCATTTGTAACATGTCTATTGGTCTATTCTGCCTCAACAAGTGATGGAGCATAACTCTAGAAAAAGAAAAAGCAACATAAATTCTAAATATTTTTCATTTGAGACACTCTTTTGAATGCCAATTTTAAGAAGCTCTCTATATGAAGTGTCTGGCATAGCAGATAGACAGTGTTAGAAATCCTTGCTAGATAATACTTGCAAACCAAAGCCAGATCATCCAGGCTTGCTTATGCTGAAGGATTTTGGTCCTAACATTAAAAGAAGTTGAGTTCTGCGGACAAAGTGTAGGTACTGAATTAGAAGAGAGTACATACTTGGGTTTGCATAAACCAATTGTGTCTCTTGAGAAATTTTACTGCAGCAGCAGCTAAGAAAATAGACTAGGAAGAGTAGTTACTAGAAGGTCAATTAGAAAACTAATGTTCTGAAAGAAGGAGAAATGACTTTTTAAAATCCTGCTAGTAACTGGAGAGCTGCTAATATTGAGAAATGCAGCAGATTGACAGTACATCATGATTGATTGCCTATGGGGGCTGAGAGATAAAGATATTGAGATGACTCAAATTAACAGACTACCCCCACCCACTTCTAGCAGTCAGTCAAGGCCCTCTCCTCTCAATGCTCCTAACTCTTTTGGAGAGTTTTTTTCTTACCTCCCAACTCTCTGTTATTCTCTCCGTTCTGTATAACTTCAAATACATGTACCACTATTCTATTTGCTCACTTTCTGTATTCCGTCACCTCTGAACATTTTGTATTCTATTTATGAATAAATGTCATGGGCACACCCTTGACACTTTGCTATCATCAACTGAGATTGAGCCATCTTCTCTATTGCAAACACTTCTAGAGCAAAGGAAGATAAAAGAAAATTTTAGTTGCTCATGTTGCTTATTTTATCCTTGCAAAATCACCAAAAATTGTCTGTCTCCTCTCCTACCCTCATGGCTGACTTTCCTTCTGAATTTTGGGAACTATCTTTTCCTACTGAGGCTCTTCTTGTCTGGAGATATTAGAAGCTCCAATGCTGGAAGATGGGGTTGCCACATTATACCTGTAGCTTGACTGTAATCCACCCAAATATTTTGCCTTACATTTAATAGCAAAATATAATTGATGCAGTAAAATTCATATGAGTCAAGGAACTTTAACAAGTGTTTACACCTGGATATCCCACGTTCCAATCAATATATGGAATGTTTGCAACACATCACAACTTTTTCTCACACCTCTTTCTAATCAGTTCATTCTGACAGGACAGGCCTTTTCCTGAACTCTACATCCATGAATTGCTTTTGATTGACTGCAGATACAATCCTATAGCTGTTATTCCTTTGCATTTTGCTTTTCACCATTAGCACCATATCTGTGATAGACATTGTACATTTCTGTCCATAGTGTGTTTTATAATGTATTATCCCATTGTTAACAATTTAATTGATATATTATTTATGAACTTTCCATGGTTTCTAGCAGCTATGTTTTTTCCACATAAAATGATACGAGTATTGTATATTTTGTGGGGGTATATTTTCATTTTTCTTGGACACTGAAAGAGTAATATAACTGAGTTCATAGAGAAAATGTACAGTTACTGTACAAATAGTTTTCCAAGATGCTTGGATGAATTGGGGTTCCTTAAATATTGTATAACAGTTCAAGTTCTCCACATTTTTGCCAACATTTGAAGTTGTTACATTGAACTTATAATTTTAGGTGTTCTCCTGAGTTTGTAGTGGTATTACGTATCTTTAACTTGCCTCTCTAATGTCAATTATTTTCTGCTTATTGACTGTTGATAATTTGTGCTTATTAAATATTTGTCAGTCTATTTTTGTGACATATTCTAGTCTACCAGTGAAAACAGCATTTTTTCCTCATGATTGGACCATAAGAGTTCTTTCTTTATTACTAATGTAAGACCTTTGCAGGTATATATTTTGTAAGTATCTTCTCCTATTAATGTCTTGTCTTCCATTTTCTGTGAATCAGATGATTGTATCATATCAAAGTGAGTTTTCTGTTTTATAATTGTTCTGCGACTAAGAGATTGTCCTTGTGATGGAAAATGCATACTGAAGTAGAAATAAAGTATCATGTCTGAAATATGTAATATATCTTTATAAGTATATGTATATGTATACGACAGGGAGAATGATATAGCAAATGTGGTAAAATGTTAACATATGGGGAATATGAGTGAAGGGTAATCAGGAATTCTTTGCACTAGCAACTTTTCTGTAAGTCTGAAATTGCTTCAACATAAAGTTGTGTTTTTTTTTAAAAAAAAAAAGTATGAACAGTGAACTAAATTAACTTTCTTTACAATGTAAAAGAGATTATATGATATCAAAGAAGTCAGGAAGAAAAATGTTTAAGCAGAAGGGAGGTATGAGAAACTGAAAATTATTGAATCCATTCTAAATCTGTATGCTAAAGTGCTATTTCCTAATGTGAAAGTATAAGAAAGTGGGGTCATTGGTAAGTAATTTTATTTAGATGAGATTATGAAAATAGCACTCCCATGACAGAGTAAGTCCCCCTTTACAACAAGCAGGGTCCAGAAATCCTTCCCTTACTGTCATATGAAGACACAGCGAGAAAGGAGAGTTTCTTCTTTGCCATATGAAGATGAAACAAAAAGGCAGCTTCCTGAAATTAGAAAGAGGACTCCCACTAGACACTGACTCTTCTGGCACCTTAGTCTGGGAGTTCCCAGGCCTCAGAACTGGAAGACGTTGTTTAAGTCACCCAGGTTATGATATTTTGCTGCAGTGTCTCAAGTTGATGAACTCAGAGGAATCTTCGAAATGTATGCTCTGATTAGAAGTCACATCAGACATAAAATTATGTAGAAGCGAAACTGTTGAACTCTTAAATGCCAGATTAATGATAATAGATTGTATTTCAGGAGGCAATAAAATACATTAAAAATTATTGGACATTGGGACAATAGATGTAATGTTTTATTTTAGAATAATTAACCTTGCAAAGGCAAAGGCAGGTAGGTGACAGCCTAATTGGAGACATTTGTAAGAAGACAATTTCCACAAGCTAGCAAATAAAAGCATACTTGAGTCATAGCAACATCTATGGAAAGATATGGACTGAGTTGGCAAGTGTTATGAGGCAACAGCTCTAGATAGATTTGAGAAATTTGATATTTTCAAAAACATTGCCCAGCAATTTCTAATACAAAGAAAGGGGAACTTTGAGACTGGAAAGATGCCAGTCCCATATGGTAACATTAGTGGAGACATGACCTTTTGATAGAGATTAGTAGTCAAAGGAAACAAAGGCTTATTATGACAAAATCAGAAAGTCACTTATTTTAAGATAGCACACTTGAACAAAATGAAAATATAAGCAAATCAGTCTAAAAGGAAATTAATGAGTGGAACCCTAAGTTGATTAGAAATTGAACCAGTCTTAATGGATAAAATGTATTGGAAACACAAGCTCTATCCATTCCTTTTCTATTTCTCCATCTCTGTCTATATCCCAAGCTTTGAAAAGTTTCCAGGTTTATTTCTTAAACAGAGAACCAAAAACCTAATCTAAAGAGCTTCTAGTTTTTATTCCACTTAATTTCAACCTTATGATCCTTCACCACAGGTTATAGAGGAAGACTATGTGCTTCAGTGTCAAACAGGAGTGAAGTCCCATAGTCAAAGGAACAACATTATTATACTTTTTTCTTTCCCTTCATATACAAGTCAAATAGTCACAAATAGCAAAGATATCTTGAAAAGGTGAAGTCTGGTTAACCCAGAAAGTAAATACATGGTCAGGCCACGGTATTACATGATAGTCTTACAAAGCACCTGTCACGTTAAGCTGGTCAATAAATAGAAGCTTCCACCTTAACAACATACCCTAGCAAAAAATGATTGCAGTGTAGGAAAAATATTATTTTAAAGTAAAGTGCCTTTTTCCTTTGCTGCCATTCTTAGTTCTCTCCACAAGCAACAAATTATATCTTTTGGGTCTTCTTTGGGGTACAGAGTGTTTTCCAAAAGGTGTATGGGAGGTGAAAATGTAACTTTCAAGAATATTTTTTGCTTATTGTGGGAGTAGAGAGAGTAGGCAAAAAGAAAAAAAAAAAACTTCTGGGAACAAAATTGCCTCTCCCACTAATTTCATCAATTGTAGATTCAAAGTAGCTTATAACCACTTGCATTGCTCAAGAGTTTGTAAAGGCTCACAAACGTATGGGCAGAATTTCACCATCTAGATTTTGGACTGCCTGCCTTGTTTTCAAGGGAGGACTCTGTTTGGCAAGCTATCTCTCTGTACCACAGGACTCAATCTTCTCTTAATTAATTTTTTTCTAATTCAACTCAGATATTTCCTGGTCGAGCTCCACCCTCTCACAGAATTGGAAGACCTCAAACTTCGGATGCAGACACACTGGAATTCACATCTCAGTTCTGTTTCTCATATAGTGGTGTCACTGGGTCAATCTATTTCCTTGCTTGCACAATGCATGATCATATGTAACTTCCAGTGCTTTTGGGTGAGTTAAGTATTGCTGCATTCAAAATTGACCAGTTCTATAATTTAGTGACAGAATATTTATTTTGCTTGTAATTTTGTAAGCTATTCAGAATCTTTGCCCATCTCTGTTCCAAGTGTTTGAGAAAGGCTGAAATCTGGGGCAGAATTACGTGAAAACTTAGTTACCCACAAGTCAGGCAATAATTTCTAGCTGTTGCAGATTTTTAGTTGATGCTGTGCACCACAATATCCATATGTGTCTCCCCTTTAGATTGACTTCCTCACAGTACAGTGCTTGATCCTAAATCAAACATTCCAAGAGAAAAAGAAATTAAATGAATCTTCTATTTTTTTCCCATCATCTAGCCTCAGATATCACATAGTATCACTTTGTCATGTCTACTTTTAGGTGTAGTTACAAAATTCCAAAGTTTTGGAAGATGGGACATACAGCCTATTAATGGAATTATAGCAAGCTCTGGAAGCTAAAATTTTCCACAATCCACTTTTAAGACACAACAATTCACATTTCTTCCACATGCAAAATTTGCTACCTAGACCCCTTTCCCAAATTTGTGAAGTTCAGACTTCACATCCATGATTTTATCATTGAAATTCTAAGAGGTTTTTGAGTATGCTTTCTTGGTTTCACCACATTTCATGCTGATCCTATTAATCCAAAAGTTGGTCATCTAAAGAGATTAATTACATACTTCATACATACTAGGTGTGAAAGAGGAAAAGCATTAAATGATCTCAGACTCAAAATGAAGAAAGCAGGCAAAAAACACTGCCTATAACAACTCAGACAAGTAGCCAGGTACATCTTGCAAAATTGTTTCTTGATGCTCCATCCCCCCCAACAGCAAGAATATCTTCACAGATCTTCGCTCTGCCTTTTTGGCCCTGTCAGTTGTACTCTTTCATCCTCCCAATTGAGTAGGTGTTTTGGTCAGTTTCCTGGCCAAAGAAATGTGGGGATTCAAACCTGCTTAAAATTTGCACAATGCCTTTTCAGTACAAGGTAATAAAATTCCTTTAAACACTTTGTGGATTTCTTATGAACCAATTTATAATCTACTCCATTAGACAAAAGCCACATGCTCAAACTTCATTGAGATTAGCTTTTTCCTAACTTGGACTTTCTTTATGAATGCCACTCTTCAGGTTTTTACAAATCTCATTGATTTCTGGAAAGAATGCATGTGGCATCTTATAAAATCCTTAGAGGGCCTTTTGTGCTTTCAAAATGGTTGAAAGGCACTATCTCAAACTTTATGAGGTGTTAACAAAAGGTTTTATCTTTAAATCATGTTTTCTTGACAGCACCCTGGATTTGATCTCTGCTCAGAAGCCACATCTTAATTTAGCATCATTTGCCATCTGGAGAGGCCTGGAATGAGAAACAGTTTTCTTTTCCAAACCAGCAAGTCCCGGAGACTTTATATATAACAGTTCTTTCTTTAGCATATCTCTTTTCCTTGCATTTTACTACAGGCAGCTAGAAAATTTCAAGAGGTATAGACTCTCAACTCTTTCTCTGAAACTCCGTAGCTAGAAAATAGGTGTACTTCTTAATTTCCACATTACTGAAGGAGACATTGTTGCTAAACTTTATATCACTAGAAAACAACGAGTCCCCTTTCTTCCAGGTTCTAAAAATATTTTTCCCCTTCTAAGTTCTCATCAGTATCCCTTTCAAGGTCTATTGTGCTTCATTTAATAGTCTCCTTGAACTCCTGTAGTCTCTAAATAACACTCTCCTAAGATCATTCCCACTTCCACCTGCTACTGAGCCAAAACTCCTGCCACATATAAAAGGCTGCACCTCACTTCCTGAAAGCAAAATGTATCTGGCTGTTATGCTGCCTGTAAAACCATCTTTAATCTCAGTGGCCAAGAAGAATGACATTTACTGTGTGCAGAAATGTGCTTCTTGAGGAATATCTGTGAGGATGGTTCATCTTTGTTTAACTCAGCCTTAGCAAGTGCACCTCAATATGTGAGGACTGGCTGTGTTTCATAATGTTGGAGACCTGTGCTGGTAGACCTAAGTCTATGGGAAACTTGTTGTCTAGGGCTTGGAATCACCTGGATGCTTGTTTTCACCTATGTCTGACAGTTGATATGAGTTATTGGCTATAATCTGTATAGCAATTATAGGTTAAATAATTACAGGTAATATTTCCATATTTCTTCACAACCCTGTAGCTGGGTTCAGCAATAAACATTGAAAGGAGCAGTGGTATAGGAGGGTGTAGTGCCTGTTACGACTTAGCCTCAGCAGCCATTGAGGTCACGGTTTCTGCATTCTTTTCATTGAGGCAATCATGTCAGCTCTCTAAGCATAGAGGACATGAAACAGACTCCACAAACGAGAGAGTAGCCAGGCCCTTGAGGACCACGTGAGCAAAACACATTGCCATTGTCATTTTTGTCAAATGCAATCCACCTTAAATGACTTACATAAAATAATTTACATTTAAAAACAGGTGTGCAACACATAGCAGCTCCCTGACTCAAAGAAAACCACACATTGCTCCACCTTCAATGAAAATCGTAGGGTAGATTAACTGATCCTTAAAGACACAATGGATTGAATGCAAAGTTCCAAGCCGGGGCGTCAGATATTGGAGTTTCCATTTTCAGCGGCTGCTTCTCATGCTGGCATGCCACATCAAAGTGCAGATTGAGTTACTCCCTTTCGAATCAATTTCCTGTTCATACACTCGAGGAAGGTAGTAGAGGATTGGCCAATTATCACTTGCAGGTGAGCAGACTTCAGTTTCCAGCTCGTGGCTTCAGGCTGGTCAAATTTGGGATATTGTAGTCATTTGAGGGTTGAATCATGAACAGAACCTCCCTGCCACCCTGCCCCCATCTCTCACTTCTCAAATAAATCTTTTTAAAAAGAAATATCATGTGATTGTAATTTCATTTTAATATTGAAAGAACCCTCTAGACTTTTAAAATATTAATGACTTGAGGGGGTGGATATGGTGATGTGTGTCATGGATACCTGTATCCTGTAATGGTGATGGTAAACTCTACACATGTTTCCTTCAGGGAAATTAACAGAAGGAATAGGGCATCTGTAATTTTTCTAACCCAAAAGATACATACTCTATATACTTAAGTGAACACATATTGTTTCTGTTTCAGCATGCCCTTAAATAACTTCTCACAAAATCAATTTGCAGTAATTCAGCAATCTTGTTACATTCGTGTGAGCATTAAAAAGGTGCGGCGTGGCCTAGCGGCTTAAGTCCTCACCTTGAACATGCCGGGATCCCATATGGACGGCGGTTCTAATCCCGGCAGCTCCACTTCCTATCCAGCTCCCTGCTTGTGGCCTGGAAAAGCAGTCGAGGACGGCCCAAAGCTTTGGGACCCTGTACCCGCGTGGGAGACCTGGAAGAGGTTCCTGGTTCCTGGTTCCCGGCATCGGATCGGCACGCACCAGCCCGTTGCGGCTCACTTGGGGAATGAATCATTGGATGGAAGATCTTCCTCTATGTCTCTCCTCCTCTCTGTATATCCGGCTTTCCAATAATAATAAATCTTTGAAAAAAATAGTGCATTATGATAGAACCAAAATACACTGGAGACTGTGTCAACCTTCCCCTGGAGTTGTTGTGTACCAGATTTTAACGAGCAAGCTCTGGTTTCATTAAGCTAGGTTCTAAAGATTTTGTGGTAGACATATAAGCATCATGATGCAAAAGTGCCCAGTCCATGTGAATGAAAAAAAGTAACAAAAATAAACTTGTTTCTCTCTATAAACCACCCTAACCACTCTAAATCACATTGACTTACTGTATCTTCAGTAGCAATGACTCTGAAGTGAAATAAACACAAAAGCAGAAAGCAAAAGAGAAAGTGGGCATAATAAAGAGAAGCATTGCAGTAATTTGCATGTTGGCACCTGCCACGCTCACCTCCAACATTCCAGAGGAGAAGAAAGCCATCACTGTTAGAAACAAAATAGAGATGTGAGGTACATCATTATCTACATTCACATGAAATAATAACCAATCATTTTGTCCTAGAGATCTGTAAACTCTGTGGATTTAATAGAGAACACTAAATACCTGACTAACATAGATATCACACAAAATAGTAGGTTCAAGGCAAATATATAATGAGAACAAATGTATCAGGGATAATTTTGAGATCTTTCACTGCTTACACGTAGATCTCTCAAAAGTCATGGTCATTCATCATTCAGCATTTGCCATTGCCACTACGTCAATGCTATTCCCTTAGTATTCAAATCTCTCTCTCTCTCTCTCTCTCTCTCTCTCTCTCTCTCTCTCTCTCTCTCTCTCTCTTTCTTTTTCTCTCTCCTAGAAACACACAGTAATGAATTGGGAATGTCCAAAATTTTATTTGAGGCATTTATCATCCTGATGTATTTAGCCTGCTTCAGTTTTAAAAATTCATTCTACAAAATAGATAATATTTTAGAAAAAGAATTGGACAAAGGTAGTAAGTCAAAACATATAAGAATAAAAACAGACACTGCTGTTTCCACCTATGACAGACATTATGAATATTTAATTTCTTGCCTGCCATAAAAAGGCTAAAAATAAGGGGTTATAGATAGATACATATAAATTAAACCTGTGTATGTGAAACATATGTGTGAAACATACATATGTATATATGTATATATTATGATTTATAAACATAATAAAGCAGGCATTCAACAACAGGTGGCAGCACAGGATTACAATCCATAAAAACGGGAAAAGCACAAAACAAACTCCAGTACTAACTCAGATCTTCTTTTCCTAAAGGTACTTACTACAGCATTCTGAAGAGAAAAGAGTTAAGTGAAGCCTGATGGGCTCCCTGAGCTCAGAAAACAGATATTGAAGTTTGTTTGGAAGGTTACAAAAATTGATGTTTGAAGAATGTGAGGGTGTTTCTCAGAGAAGCGGTTTCACAAGAATGCACTGAGGTATCCTTAAGTCTTTTGCTAAGTGTTACAATAATATTTAGGAGAACACAATAGACACTTACTACCTACTATGGTGAAACTTCATGAGTGTGAAGACACAGAATTACTAAGTGGCTATAAAGAGAACATGTCCTTACTGGTTACTCAAAACCATGTCAATTCCATAATATTGCAAATTGCTGTTGATGTTATATTGGGACTCTTGATTGACTGGGATGATATTCCACCAGCTCTAACTTTGGACCAGAAATGGTCTCCCCAAGAAACTGTTCAATCCATCTGGACAATAAGTAGCTGGACTCTATGCTTGGTATATGTTTGCAAGGAAAGAATCTTGATTGAATTTGAACTGTAATACTGCATCAAGGTGGAGGAATCCACCAGGGGGGAGGGGAGGGGGAGGGGAGGGAGAGGGGTGGGAGATTTCCCAGAGCCTATGAAACTGTCACATAATGCAAAATAATTAATAAAAAAAAAAGAGAAAGAACATGTCTTAATGATCAGAGGGAGAGGAAAAGTTCCAGTATTTTCCAGCAGAATGTAAAGAGCTTATTAAAACCTGGGGCATTCAATTGGAATTCTGGGAGTAGGAATTCAATTGGAATTCCTTTGTAGTAGGATTTTTTAAAAGGTTTATTCCTTCTTGTTGCAAAGTCAGATATATAGACAGAGGAGGAGAGACAGAAGCAAATATCTTTCGTCCGTTGATTCTCTCCCCAAGTGACCGCAAAGGCCAGTGCTGCACCAATCCGAAGCCAGGAGCTCTTCCGGGTCTCCCACGCGGGTGAAGGGTCCCAAAGCTTTGGGCTGTCATTGACTGCTTTCCCAGGCCACAAGCAGGGAGCTGGACGGGAGGCAGGGCTGCCGAGATTAGAACCGGCGCCCATATGGGATCTCAGCGCGTTCTAGGTGAGGACTTTAGCCACTAGGCCATGGTGCCAGGCTCTGTAGTAGGATTCAAGTAGCTGTAGAGTTAGGAATATTCTATAGCTTCACTTAAAAAACTGACAAGACTTCAATGGATCAAACTCTCCTTAAATTCAATTAAATGTCTTCCTAATTAAGCTTCAATTTTCCAAAGATAATAACAAGAAGATCCAGACATTTGATGATGCAACTTTTATAATGCCCAGTATCTTTTTAAAAAAGATTTATTTATTTTTATTGGAAAGGGAGATCAAAATTACAGAGAAAAGGAGACACAGAAAGATTTTCCATCTGCTAATTCATTTCTCAACTTGCAGCAATGGCCAGAGCTGAGGTGATCCAAAGCCAGGAGCCAGGAGTTTCTTCTGGGTCTCTCACATGGGTGCAGGATCCAAAGGCTTCAACTATTCCCTACTGCTTTCCCAGGGAGATGTATGAGTAGTGGAGCAGCTGGGGCATGAGCCAGCACCCATACGCCATATTGGTGCCCATAAATGAGATTCCGGTGCTTACACAGGTGAAGAGTCAGCCCTTGTGTTTACAAGGTGAAGAGTTATCCGCTGAGGCATTGTCCTGGGCCCATAATGTCCAGTATCTAATAAGAAATTACGATACATGCAAAACACAGGAAAGTGTGATTCATAAGTAAAAGGCAGATCAATTTTTTAAAATATATATATATCCCCATTCACCATAGATACCAAAAATACCTGGAAATACATTTAACAAAGGATCCAAAGAACTTCACCATGGCAAACACAAAACACTGAAAGAAGAAATTAAAGATGAACAAAAAGACAAATGTCCTCCCATGTTTATGGATTGGAAATTCATATTATTAAATATCCATATCATTCAAATTTATCCACAGATGCAATGTACTCCTAATCAAAACATCAATGTTATCAAAGAAATAGAGAAATTTTAATTTCACACAGAAATGCAAAAGAACCTGAATATATGAACAGTATTGAACAAAAAGATAAAAGCTGCAGGCAATTCTTTTTTGGATAAAATCCCCAAAGCAAAAGCAAAAGTAGAACATATAAGATTGCATCAAACTAAGATACTCTGCATAGCAGATGAAACAAGTCAACAAAGTGAAAAGACAACATACAAAATGGCACACAATGTTTTCAAATTTTATATCTGACAAGGGGTAAATATCAAGAGTAAATAAGGAACTTGAACAATTCAATAGAAAAAAATTCCCAAACTAGCCAGTTTAAAACGTGGGTAAATGGTTTGAATAGACATTGTCAAATGAAGGAAAACAAATTCTCAGATCAACAGCAACAACAACAAATGTTCAATATCAATGGTAGACAGGAAAATGAAAATTAAGGCCAAAATGAAATATCTTATTAAACTTAAAATGACTATTACCAAAAGGAAAGAAAAAATGCTGGCAATAGTACAGAAAATGAAATCTTTATACACTGCTGGTGGGACTGTAAATTTGCACATCCTCTATGTAGAGTTGTACAGGCTTGCTACATAAGTCAAAAAGAGTGAGTGGGCATTTTTAAGGTAACAGTTAAGATGCCTGCCCTGAGCCAGGAGCTGGGGCTCTGGAGGCCATGGTAAAAGTCTAACACAAGAACCCAGACCTGGAACTCGCTGGAGGGAGTGCCACAAGTGACTGCAAATAAAAAATTGTGTACCAACTGCAATAAGAAAAAGTTTAACTGTAGAGCTGTGGATGACACAGCTTGGAAACCTGCTGAAAGGAGATGAATCTGCTAATAAGAAGTACAATGACCAAGAGCAAAAGAATAGACAGAGGCACAATGAATATTACTGAAGACTTCCCTGCAAAGAAGCAGAACCCTTTGCCAACCTCAGAATTAACATAAAAATTCATTGAGGAAATGGGGGATAAATAACTTTAAAAACTTGGTATAAAGCTTCTTATCAACAACAAGAAGCACATGTAGGGATTTAGGGAATATGTCACACAAAAAATAGCAACACTGAAACAAAATCAAGCTGAATTATTAGAAATAAAGGACACAATGGAGTAAATTAAACATTCAGTGAAAATTCTCAACAAAAAATGAATGAGGCAGAAGAAAGAATCTCAGAATTGGAAGATATTTCTTATCACAATGGGGAAACAAAAAGCTGGAAGCAGAGTTGGATCAAGCTAAAACAAAGTATTCATGAATTAAGAGACACTACTGAAAGCCCAAATATAAATTATGGAATTTCCAGAAGATGCATAAACAATAAATGTATAATCCCCTAATTTGGAGAAATAATTGGGAAACAATATACAGGAGGGGCACAGAACTCCCAACAGGGTTGACAAAATTGATCTTCGGTATGACACATGATAAACAAGCTCTCTTCAATCAAACATAAAAAAAGATCCTTGAATGTATATGTGAGAAAAAAGTCAGTTAACATTTTGAGGAGCCCAAATCAGACTCACATCTAACCTTTCACAGGAAACTACAGGCCAGAAGAGAATGGAGCAAAATATCCCATATTCTAAAGGGGAAAACTATGTCAGCCCAGAAGAACATACCAAGCAAAGCTTTTCTTTGTCTTTGAAAGTGAAATAAAATCCTTACAGTAAAGAACAGCTGAAAGAATATGCATCTTCCAAACCTGCACTACAAATGATACTTAAAGATGTTCTCTTGATGAGAGAAAAGGAATAGCACTCACCAAAGCCAAAGGCAAGTATGAAAAACATCCCAGTAAAGTAACAGAAAACTAAATCAAACAATGAACAATCAATTGCTAAAGTTACAAGACCAAATTATCACCCATTCATTTTAACCCTGAATGTAAATGACTTAAGGTCATCAATCAAATATAATAGATTAGTAGACTGGATCAAAAAAACCAAATCCATCTATCTATCTCTTGTCTACAGAAGACACATCTCACCATTCTAAGATCAGTGGAAACTATATTTCATGGATTTTGATGTTTTTGCTTTTATTTTCATTTCCTCAAAACAGTTTTTATTTTCTCAAATTAAAAAATTCTTCACTGATTCATAGGTCAAATAGTAGCACCATTTTCTTAAAGGTTTTTAATTTTCCTTTTCGTTTCTTCAGCGACACATTAGTCATTCAGTAGCATGTTATTTAACTTCATGGAATTCTAAATTTTCCTTCTTGTTGTGGATTTTGTTTTGTGGCTTTTCATTTAAAGGATGTATAGTAACTGTGTAATGGAGACTATCATATCCATTGTGAGGATACAATGCAATATGCATCTCTACTTCCAAATCAAAGATGGACTCCCAGTGAAACTGTGAAATATATCTTTACAGTGGATCTGCTGTTGTCCATTTCTGCAACGATGAACTTATGACTGTTTATTAAGAACTATACAATTATAATAATATAGAGCATAATAGGGTGTGGGAAAGGAATTCAGGGAGGAGATAAGGATAATTCCAGAGCCTGTGGAACTGTATAATAAAGTAATAATAGGAAAAATAAATAAACAAAAATTTTTAAATAAATGAATAAAATTCCAACTTTGAAAGAACAGTAGCTACATAACAATAGATAGGACTGTGGCTCATTGATTAATCATCCCCCTAAAAACATCAGGATCCCATATGGGATCAAGTTCATTTCCCAGCCACCTCACTTCCCATCCAGTTCCGTGCTTGTAGCCTGGAAAAGCAGAAGAAAGCCCAGAGCCTTGGAAACTTTCACTCCCAGAGACCCAGAAGAAACTTCTAACTACCGGTTTTGATTCAGCTCAGCACCAGCCATTGCAGCCATTTGGGGAATGAACCAGCAGGCAGATCTTAATCTTTCTCTGTAAATATGCCTTTCCAGTTAAAAAAGTAGATAAAATATTAATAAGCAAATAAATAAGAACTCAGATATGAAAAATTCCTGTTGTCTCACACACATGTACTTGAAGCACTCTAGGAGAGAAAAAAATGCATAGGACAGAAAAAAATCTGTAGACATTTCTGGGGATCAGAAATTTTCCAAATATCTTAGAGGCCATAAACACACTCAATAAGTTCAATAAAACAAAAGTGGAATTTAAAACAATCAAACAACATCTAACATCTTTTATAATCACATCATTGAAAAACTTGATAATAGAAATATGTTAAGATGTCAAAAAAAAGGCAAAATACAAACAGAGAAATACAATTACTAATGACCTTCTCAGAAGCAATGAATATTAGAAAGTAAAGAAACATCCTTAGAGTGCTGACAAAAACAAACAAAAACTGGTAGTATTATTTGACAACCAGTGAAAATATCCTTAAAAATGGAGACATGTTCAGAACAGCCAAACCTATAAGAATGTACTGCTCTGTAAGGAATGCTATTTCACAGACTTCTCAAGGAGTGATTTCTGGTCAAAACTCGATCTATACAATGAAATAAAAAGGATCATGGGAAGACAGTGATTTAATTTTTTTAATTTACTTGAAGTTGAACTGATGGTTTAGACCAAAATTCAATATGCTGTGAAGTTGTTCATATACCCACATGTAAAACTTACAGCAAGAGCAGAAAGGGTCAGGAGAGAAAATTAACATATACCTTGTAAGGTCCTTATACAATATGTAAATTGATACAAAAGTATTTCTGCTGACTTTGTGGCATCACATGTAACGCCAGTATCCCACCTAAGCAACAATTCAAACCCTAATTGCTCCATTTTAACCCAACTCCCCACTAACATGCCTGGGAAAGCAGCTTAGACCACTGAACCCTCCATAGGACACCTCAAAGAAGCTCCTGGCTACTGACTTTGCATCTACCCAGTACGAGCCATTGAGATAATTTGGCAAATGAACCCACAGATGGATGTTTCTCTGTGTGTCTCCTTCTGTTTCTATAACTCTACCTTTCAGATAAATGCATATTAAAAGAAAAAGAGAAAATAGTTTATGATAAGTTAAAAATGCATTTTATAAATTGAGGGACTTCAAAAACTTAAAGAGCTATCACTAATAGCATATACCAAAAAAATCAATATTAGAAATACTAAACTAATACAAAATAAGAAGCAAAAAGGAAAAAATGGAAATTAAAAAGCAGCAAGTTAATAAATTAAATGTAATCATATTGACAATTATATGAAATATGAATGATGCAAACACTTAAAGTTTTTGAAGTGAGCAGTTGTCTGATTGCATAACATGTAAGCCCCAACTATATACCATATAACATTGGTTCAATTATGAACACACAGATGTGACAAAAAGGACTATAAAAATATGCATTGTACAAATGCTGATCATAAGAAAGCTTCAGATACTATGCGAATATCAAAAAATAGCTTTAGAAAACTGATAGCATCAGACATAAAAAGGGAATGTCAAAGACAAAAGCTGACTGACCAGATACAAGAGAAATCAACAATTCCACAGTATAGTTGGAATTTTCAACCACTTTCATTCAATAAGTAACAGAGTACATAGACAGGAAACAGTACAATGAAATGTGAGCAACAGTCTAAGCATCTTGAACAGAGGAAGCAATAGAACACATACACCTTCAACTGCACACAGAACATACACCAAGACAAACTATTTTCTTGGCCAGAAAACAACTCTCAACAAATTGAAGCGGATAGAAACAATTTACAGTGTGGATGAACTGGTTTTTGACTCAAAGCCAGACTGTAGTAGCTAGACCTACAGTGGAATTCTAAAGGAAATATGCTGACTTCTGGGATGATGCCCTTTAGTCCAGGACTGTATTGCTCAGAGTATACATGAGCTAGAATCCAGACACAGAGCCATTACTCATCCCAATCCGCCAAGTAGAACTTAGAGGAATATGAACTTACCTACTTCCACGCCACATCTTTGTCTGCTGAAGTTTATCCAGTAGAATAGCATCTTTAGTTTTAAACTCTTTCCCTAGCTTCCTTGCAAATCTATAGCAAGCACTCACTTATGATTTTCAGAGCATAGTGTTTCATTTCTTGACATGCAATTAAGATTTCTGAGCTTTCAGATACCACCATTACCATATGAGGCAAGTTACTGAATATCAAAGACTTTGGTTTAGTTTTCTTGCTTATAGAAAGTTTCTGTTTATTTCACTATTTTATCACTTGTTAAAAATTATAGCTCTAGACGTTTACAATTTATAAACTAATTTAGCTTTTGAGATGAAACAAATCTGAACTGTAAATTTTTGATTCAGCATATATTTACTAATTTCTTAATATATCTAACCTACTGTTTTCAGTATCATGGGTAAATAAAAGGCAGTTAATGGAAGTACTAAACCTTTGAGGGGCTTAGTAAGTAAGACCAATTATATTTCCACATATTAACGCAGTGTAAAAACTAAGAAACAAATTTGAAAACTAACTTCGTAATTGTCATTTTAAGAGCAAGAAATACTTACAGGTAAATTAAGTAAATAAACATGCAATACTAATACATTGAGAGAAACCCCAAAACATTTCTGAAAATAGTTAAAGAAAACATAACCAAATGAAGAATAAGTTCCTGGGCAGCATGGTGCCCCATATGGAATCCCATATAGACACTAGTTCATATCTGCTTGCTCCATTTCTGATACAGCTCCCTGCTAATGGCCTGGGAAAGCCATGCAAATAGCCCAAATCCTTGGGCTCCTGCACCAAAAGTAGCTCCTGGTTCCAAGCTTCAGACCAGCCCAGCTTTGGCAGAGGTAGCATATTTTAGGGAGCCAACCAACAATTTGAAGATCTCTATCTCTTCCTCTCTTTCTCTCTCTCTCTCCCTGTAATTCTGACATCAAGTAAAAATTAACTAATAAATCGTTTCTTTTAAAAAGGCAAGGTTCATGAATTAGATGCTCAATTTATGAAAAATACTCTCTCCCAATTCATTTATGCCATTAATGCAATCTCAGTCAAAATCTCAGGAGCGTTTTTTTTTTTTTTTTTTTTTGTAGAAAGTGAAAACCCCATTCTAAAATTTCTAGAGATATGACTTAAAAGTACACAAACATTTCAAACAGTATGGCAAAATTTGAAAAACACTACTTCATTTTAATATTTACTATTAAGTGAGAATCGTCCAGATAGTGTGTAATTGACACAGTATATAGATGAAGGAAACAAAACGTAGAAACAGACACAAAATAGGCACTTTGACAAATGTGCCCAATATTTAAATGTGAAAAGATATTTTTCAACAAAAGAGGCTGGAACAACTCTACACCCACACGTTATCTTGCCTTTACCTCATAGCACACACACAAAAAAACCAGAATGGGTTAGCGATAAAAACTAAAAGCTCCAGTTGGAAAGCTTGTAGAAGAAAACAGGTTAGGATTGCCTTTACCCTAGAGAACACAAACATTTTTGGAACACGGGAGGAGAAAAACAAGAAAAAATAATAAATTGATTTTCTTCAAATGTTAAAATGTCTGTTATTTTAAAACACCATCAACTAAATTAAAAGGCAAATCACTAACTGAAAATATTTTCAACACATTCACCTGACAAGAGTACATGCTGTGTGATCTCATTCATATTAAATATTTCAGAGTTATGTTTACCTTAAGACATAGACTTATTAGTTTCAATAGTTTATTAATGAATTTATTAAAACATACTTAGTTGCTTCTTTATTTGCAATGTATTTATTTTATTTCCTTATCTTACCTTATTTTACATCGTAGACTTTCAGTGCAATGTTAATCAAAAATTGCAAGACTTCACATATTTCAGTTATTCCTGATCGTAAGAGAAAAGCACTCATTCATTCTGTGCCCATTAAATGCAGTACTAGTGGTTTTTTCAGCGCTTTCCTGTGGTTTACAGAAAGTTATGTGAGGATTTACACGCACATACACACACACACACACACTTATTTGCCTGTTTAAAGGACATAAGTACAATGGAGGTTCTCATTTTAACTACAGTAGATTTGCATCTCTGAAATAAGCCATCACCAATTAATCTCTTTAATTCTCTTCCCTAAAAAAATAGTATAAATTTGCCTACCCAAGGAATAGATGATTGGAAGATTAGCCACAAATATACGACACTTACTGATAGAAGTCAATCAAGTGAGTTAGAGAAGGAGAAATTTCAGAATGAGGAAAAATAAATTATGTAAAAATTCAGAATTATAGGTAAAATACTAATGCTTACATCACTTCAATTTTGATTGACAGGGCCTGATGCTGTAGCCTAGAGGCTAAAGTCCTCCCCTTGAATGCACTGGGATCCCATAAGGAAGCGATGCTTCCCTTTCAGCTTCCTGCTTGTGACTTGGGAAAGCTGTCAAAGACTGCACAAAGCCAGATCTTGCACCATGTGGGAGACCTGGAGGAGGCTCCTGGTTCCTGGCTTCGTATCGAAGCAGCTCTGGCCATTGTGGTCACTTGGGGAGTAAATCAATGGACAGAAGATCTTCCTCTCTGTCTCTCCTCCTCTCTGTAAATCCAACTTTGCAATAAAAATAAATAAATCCTTAAAAAATGTTTTTGATTGACAAATACAAAGAGGTAGCAGGTGAGTCTAGGACGAAATATAAAATGAAGGTAATTCTAATCTTGTCCTGAAGTAAATAGAGATCAGTTTTTAAAACTTTTTATTTCAGAAGCTTAAGTTTACAAAAGTTTTAAAGTAATACAAAAATTATCTATATGCCCGACATTCAGTTTCCTCTGCTGTTAACATCATATACAAGACTGAAAGCACTGCACAATCTATAAACCACACCCAGCCCCATCCTATTATTAACATCTCAGTACACTTGTCACATGTTCATGAACCACACCCATCTCTCCCTATTCGCGCTATCCAAACTCCCTCCGTATTTCTCACCTCTCCCAGATTGTATCCGTTCATATTGAGGTTTTGTTGCTTGACCCCACTCCTAAAAGAAAGCACCTACTGTTTGTCTTCTTGTACCAGACTTATCTCACTTCACATCATTTCCTCTAGTTCCATTCATTTTGCTACAAATGACAAGATTGCTTTCTTTTTATGCCCGAATAATTTTCTATTATGGATATACACCCATTTTCTTTATCCATTCATTTGAAGATGGAGATCCTGGTTGACTCCAGATCTTAGCTGTGTAAACATTTCTGCAATGAGCCTCATAGCTAAGCATGTCTTTAATACCAGAATTTCAGGTCTTGGAGATATACCCAGTAGTGAGATTGCTGATCATATGGCAAGTCTATTTCTAGTTTTTAAAGAAATCTCCACGCTGTTATCCATAGTGATTGCACTAATTTTCATTCCCATCCAAATATATAAGAATTCCCTTTTCCCTATATCCTTGCCAGCATTTGTTACTTTTTGTCTTTTCAATAAAAGCCATTGAAACATGAGTGAGTTGATATCTTGTGATTTTGATTTGCATTTTCCTAGTGGATAGTGGTATCAGAGTTTTACATATATATATATATATATATATATATATATATATATATATATATATATATTAGTTATTTGTAATTCTTTTTTTCAAGAACTAATGATTCAGGTCCTTTACCCGTTTCTTAACTGAATTCAGTGGGTTTTTGTCATTATTGAGTTTTTAGGGTTCTCTGGATATTAATCCATCTTCAGAAAAGTAGCTTGCAAACATATTCTCCCATTCTGTCAGATGTCTCTTCACTCTACCCATAATTTTCTTCGCTGTTCAGAAGCTTCTGAGCTTGCTATGAAACCATCTGTCTAGTTTACTTTTGGTTGCCTGCCCTTTTGAGGTCATATCCAAGAAGTCATTGCCGGTACCAAAGTATTTAAGTGTTTTATTTTCTGTTTACTTCTAGAAATTTTATAGTTTCAGGTCATCTATTTAGGTCTTTCATTCATCCTGAGTGGATTCTTGTGCATGAAGAAAAGAGGGATCTAGTGGGTGAGCCTTTAAATGGGACCTTTTTAAACAATAGGATGTCATTATCTTTATAATTTAGAATCATGATGCTCACGATTTAAAAGAATTGCTAATGGTTTTCTGAAAGGAAATAAATTACAGAAGTGAAAAAAGATTATAGCACATAGCATGTGATGACCAAGCACAGACTATAATATTTGTAGCTCACTGAATAGTAGTTGCGTAAAGATGTATGAAGGAGGTGAGAACAGAATAACAAGGTTATTGGGTGCAACAAGAGAGATTCCAGGTATAGAATAGATTTGTCATTAAAGAAAATGAGTTCTTCTTTTGGTTCAGTGGCTCAGTGGCTAAATTCTCACCTTGCACATGCCAGGATTCCAAATGGGCATCGGTTTGTGTCCTGGCTGCTCCACTTCCCATCCAGCTCCCTATTTATGGCCTGGGAAAGCAGTCGAGGATGGCTCAAAATCCTTGGCACTCTACCCACGTGGGAGATCTGGAGGAGTCTCCTGGCTCCTTTCTTAGGATCAGCTCAGCTCTGGCTGCTGCGGTCACTTTGGGGAGTGAATCAGTGGGCAGAAGACCTTGGTGCATCTCCTCGCTGTAATCTGCCTTTCCTATAAAGGTAAATAAGTCTTTAAAAATGAGTTCATTTTTGGCAAAAGTAATTGTGTGATACCCAAGTAGAAACACCAGAAAACAGCTGCACATAATTCCTAGAAGGGAAGTCTAGAACAAATATTTAACCTTGGAATTCACCACTCTTGCTAATGAAAAAGAGAGAGAGAGAGAGAGAGAGAATAAAGAATGGAGGGATTCACAAAGGATGAGCATTTTGGGTGGAGAGACACAAAGAAAGAATCCCAGGTCAGTGCCAGAATTTTAGGGGCACAGGACAACGAAAACTTGTGGAGCACACAGCAAGAGAAGGGGAAAGTGGACATTCGGCTATGATAGTTGTAGAGAGATCAAGGTAAACATTCTTGGCACTAGACCACTATAAACTCAGCATGAACACAAAGACAGAAAATTCAGACGATGAATGAGAGCAAAAGTTCTATTGCAGTGGATGGAGTCAGTGGGCCAAGAAACTGGTATCTAACAGATACCTGACTGTGACTGGATTCTCAGGAAAATGCTCATGACCTCACCCATTTCTGGTAAAGGAGAAACTGTCTTGGAAAAAACTACTTTTTATGAACTAGTTCACATATTATATAAAGGCCAAGAACCAGATTGCAATATAGCACTGAAATGTGTGTGTGTGTGTCTGTTTTGCAGTCTTGCTTTTGCTCTGTGCAGAAAATCTCGACTATTTCCCCTACTTCCAGTTCACTTAAATCTTTTTTACGATTGTGTCACCTTGTGTTTCTCCATTTAAAAATAAAAGACAAACTCAGCAATTCCTTTTCTGAAACTGCTTCAATAACCAGCAGTTGCCACATTAAGAGCTTTAACTGGAAGACTATAAAAATAGTCTAATGCTCCCTAGCAGCTAACTACATTTGAGTCAATCCTCCTTTCAGGGGTGTAGCAAGGTCAAATCAAACAGCCAGGGAAGGATGAATATGAGAGAGGGGAGAAAACCACTTGGCATTCAAAGGGCAAAAGTACATTGTGCTAGGAATGTTTTGTGTAAATGTTAAACAGTGCCCACACTTAGCCACCTGCTTCTTGTTTAGAAGGGTTCGAATGAACAATTTCAAGCACAATTGACTAACACTCAAAAGAAATCAAGTGTAATTTCCTAAGTTGCTGAAGCAAGGGTTCTTCTGTGAAATCGCCATTTAGTATTTCAAAACCTGATTTGATTATATTTGAAATTTAATGCAAACGGTTCAGTGGCACCTGGAAATTTATTCATGTGGAGATGGGATTAGGAGGTAGATCTTTTTAAATTATTGCTTCTCTGTGTGTGTATGTGTGTCTGTGTGTTTTAGTTCCTGGGTCATATTCCTAATGCAACTAAACCCCTTAAAGTAAATTGCTTATTTCATCTTTTTCTCTTCTTTGTGACATTATTTTGTTTTACTTTTATTTCCTTTTTGTATTTTATTTTGAATTTTACGGTACAATTATAGAGAGTCTGGTATTCCACCACACCCCCAACTGATTTTCCCCTTACTGTTATGATAGTATAATCCTTCATACCAAGTTATAATTTCATCAGTCTATTATTTAAGTGTGCCCTGACATTGCTGGTACAGACAATGTCAGACAGCCCAGCATCCCGTTGTCTAGATATATCTAACAATATTATATGCTGTGTTGATACCTTCATTTATTTTAAGCAATTTTTAAATTTCCCCTTTGATTTCCTCACTAACCCATTGCTCATTTAGTAGCATATTATTCAGTCTCCATGTTTTTGCAAGTCTTCCTTGGTGTTTTGACTTTTTGGTCACTAGCATCACTCCATAATAGTCTGAGAAGATACATGGCATAATTTCAATTTTTTTTTTGATTTGCTGAGGCCTGTAATCTCCTTGTGCTTCCCCCTATCTACTGATTCTCTGTCATCCCAAATGTGTCTGCACTCTGTGTTGCCATCTTGCCTCTCCTGCTTTACTTTTGACATGTTAAAAGATAGAAGGGAACACCATAGAAAGCCACTTCCATAACAGCAATTGCAAACCTTTGTTTAAAATTTCTCACCTGCAAACCATATCTAAATATTTACCCAATTAGGGGAGAATGGGTATTGCGAAATCTTTGGGTTGCTTTGATAAAACTCTCAAGAAGGTAATTCTTCCACTTCCATCATGAAATACCAGTTTAATATGTTGATTGCTGCTTTGAAACCTTCGGAGTCTGACTCAATGGAATGATCAAAGTTAAAGGCTGGGATCTGATCCTTACACACATTCTCCAATTGAATTGCTTGATTTACTGACTGCTGTGAGCATTCCTGCCTTTGTTTTGAACTATTTTTTTCTAGGAAACTCTTTCTTATATTGTTATTATACAAATCATTCTCACCCTACAAAGCTCTATTAATCAATTTTCTTGACACTTCCTACATAATTGCATCTTAATTCCTAGTATTTGGAGTCTCAGTTTTCTTCATTATAATGTTTTATATAGCACCTTCTAAAGCTAGATGGCTTTTTATCTGTATACCTTGTCTTCCTGTTATCTTCTTAAAGACATGAGCTAATATCACCTGCAATGATCATTATAATTCTATGTTCTTGATGTTTGATCAAGATATGTTAACTAATACTTAAATAAAAGGATTGCTGGCTCATGGATTACACGATGGCATCATTTTTCCCAAGAGACTTACGTGTTTCCTTTTTGTCACCCATGTGTTGGTTACTCAATGGCTCATTTTTTCATGGTGCTGTAATTTGTTATTGGTGTGGCTGTTCTAATTCATACCAGTTGTTGGCCTTATTTCATGGCTTCTTATTTATGTAAATGTAGTGATGGAGTACTGGGGACTACCATATCCAGATGTGAGGGTTACAATGCAACACGCATCCCTGCTTCCAAACAAAAGATGGACTCCCAATGAAACTGTTAGAAATGTGTAGACAATGGAATGCTGGACTGTCTGACATTATCTGTACCAGCATTGTCGGGTCACAGTTAAACAAGAGACTGATGAAATTATGACTCAGTATGAAGGGCTATACTACTGGAGCAACACGGGGAAAATCTGTCAAGGGGTGGGAGTCTGGGGGGTCGGGAACCCCAGTCTATATGAAAATGTACCATGAAATTCAAAATTTCAAAATAAAAATACAATAAAAAAGATAATAATAACTAGTCTTAAGTTTAGTAGTTATAATTTCAAGTTTGTTAGATAAAAGCATTAACAAAACCAAAATAAACATTTTCCCATTGGAAAGAACCAATTTTAAAGGAGCTGTTCAAATAAAAATTTTAATAACTCTCCTTCATTGTAATGTATATATGCTTCCTATAAAACTCGCTGACCATTTTTTGAAAAATATTGATTCAAGAATGCCCTATAAAACACCTTGCATTTAGTGATTTCCCAATCAACTAAAGCAAGAAAAGCTAGTATAAGTGCCATTAAGATTTTTTTTATCTTTCACACATTTTTTATTTTTGATAAACCACAAAATCATATCAATAAGGCTTAGAATGTACGTTTTGATATTTTACCTTTCCACTCCACTGCCATTTCTGAATACAACCATTCACAATCTCTCCACTAACTCATGATGTCTTTTCTTTTGCTATTATTATTATTTTTATTAATATTATTATTTTGATGATCTTTACATTGTTGATGAGGGCACAAAGGAAAGTGGGTAAAACAGCATTCATTTTAGTTCAGGCCTACATTTCATGATCTAACATTTCATGATGTAACATAAATATTTTCCCTCTGCCTACAACTCCAAGAAGCCAAAAATGAAGCAAGTTCAGAACTTGAATGAATGATTGCTAATCAAAACTTGTTTGACTTGTGAATCTGACTAGTTACAACATTATGCAAGATAATCATGGCACATATTAACAAAATTTCACCTAAAGTGGAGGTGGAGGTGGGAAATGAAGACACACTATAACTGAAGAACCTGTATCAAAAGTTAAGCCAACTAAGAGAGCTGAAAACACACCTGCAATAGGAACCAGCGATCCCATTTCTGGGAATATATCCAAAGAAAATGAAATCTGCATATAAAGAAGGGATCTGCAATCCTTTATTTACACCAGCATAACATGTAATGTGGTCCCAACTAGAAACCCATTATGCTCAGTGAAATAGGCCAATCTCAAAAGAACAAATATTGTATATTCTCTCTGATATAAGGCAACCTTTATGAAAACCACAAGATCATTAGCCCTTTCCACACTGTTTCAGTTACATCTCATGGGTTTTGTTGTTTTCACTTTTATTTTCATTTCTTCAAAAAAAGGTTTTTTTCTTATTAATTGCTTTACTGATTCATAGGTCATACAATACCATCATTTACTTTAAGATTTTTGATTTTATTTTTCATTTCTTCAGTGACACATTACTCATTCAGTAGCATGTTATTTAAATTCATGGCATTGTAAATTATATTTTTCTTCATGTTGTAGATTTTTTATGGCTTTTCATTTAAGGGGATGTATAGTAACTGTATAATAGACACTATCATATCCAGACGTGAAGATACAATGCAATATGCATCTCTACTTCCAAATCAAAGTGGACTCCCAATGAAGCTGTTAAACATATTTTGACAATAGGATGCTGGACTCTGCCATACCTACAAGATCAGGATACACTTAAATAACAGAATGATGGTCTTATGACTGTTTATGAATGATAACACTATTGTAATAATATAGGGAAAAGCAGTGTGGGGAAGGCCCTGGGGGGAGGGGAGGGAAATCTCAGAGCCTATGGGGAAAGAAAAAGTGAATATAGTTTAAAAAAACGTTAAACCAAGTTAATATCTTGACTTGCCAATACTTAGCCTCAGAAAACACCCATTGTGTAGGATTGGAACTGTAAATCAGATATTTCTTCTTCCCATAATCTCATCCTAAAATGGCCATTGAAAATTAGGTAAAAATGTTCTTGATTGTGTTTATAACTATTTCTCAAAGTTTATTATGGCTATTTTGGGGAATTCATGAGTTTCATCTGTATTCCTCATCATGAGAAAGTATTACTCTAGCGGCCAATGAGATTGCTCAATTGGCCAATCCTCTGCCTTATAACTCCTGCATCCCATCTGGGCTCTGGTTCATATCCTGGCTGTTCTGCTTCCCATACAGCTCCCTGCTTATGACCTGATAAAGCAGTAGAGGACAGCCCAAAATCGTGGATCCCTGTACCTTCTGGCTTCAGGTGGGTTCAACCTTGGCTGTTTAGGCCATTTGGGGGTAAGCCAGGAAATGGAAGATCTTTCTCTATGCTTCTCTTTCTCTCTGTAAATCTGCCTTTCTATTAAGAAAATGAAAGAATAAATCCTTTTTTAAAAGGTAGAATTCTTACAGTCAGAACACTGAATCTTCAAATGTAAGTGAAAACCCCTAATCACATTGCTTATGGATCCAGTTCTACATAAAATAATTAATGCCAAGTGATATAAGGAAAAACAAAACCTTCTCTGTTGGTTCTGAATGACAAACCATGATACTGTAGAAAAGGTGATAAGAAAGTATCATTTGTTCTAATGGCATTGTAACTCAGACCTACACTGCTTAAATAGCTTGAGAAAGAATATTCCAGGCAGAAAGGTCAGTGTGAAACCACTGAGACAGTTGAGTACCGACAGGGTCCGAACACTGAGATGCTGGAGTCCAGCAAACAGCTAGGATTGGAGTAAGGAATTTAAGGAAGAATGACTGAATAGTTACATAACCTGAAAAGAATTGTGGGATTTAGAGTGCTTTATTTTTTTAAGCTTATATTTTATTTTTATTTTGTTTTTAATTGTAAGTGTAATGGGAGCTATTCAGGCTTGGAATCAGGTCAAGTTAATAAGCTTTCAATAAATATTACATAGGTGTAGAAAACAAAGTAATACAGAAACTATTATCCTAAGAGCCATCCATATGCATAAACAGATGTTGAAGAAGTATCCTTTCTAGCAAGATTCTGTAACTCTATGGTTAAGAGATAGTAAGAGAAATCCCAGCTCCCTTTGGAGCCAGCATTCAAGTTTTCAGCAAGCTTCCCCACACAAATATAAATACAATTTATACACAAGCGATTTATATAGAAACCAAAGTCTTACACAGTTTTTTTTATTTAAAATAGATTTCTATGTACATCACAGAAACAAGCCCAAAGAGTGCTTAATTTATGATCCTTGCCACTTTACAAACAATACATTTTCAGAAAATGCATACATAAAAATAGAACATTTAGACAGATAAGTATTTACATCTGGAGGCAGCCAAAGTTTCTATAATAACATTAAAAAGCTTTAAAATAAATATTTTTATGACTTGCTGTTGGTAAAGTTGGACATTTTGGTATGAAGAATATCACTGAGTTCTTGTTAGATTCTTAAAATAGAATTATTTCTAAATAAGCATGTACATTATTACAAAATGCATATTTTCAGTTTAAAAATTAATAAAACATCTGAATGTCATTCATTTCTCTTTGAAATTTGGAATTCTTTTGACCTTCCACAATCAATTATAAGTACATACTAAATTCCCCCACCTTCATGGTTTTATACAATCTGTTGCACAATTCTCCTTTTAAAGCCTAATTTATTATTTCCATATTTTTTGCATATGTCTGTTGGACCTGTCTTTTGAAAAAGCAGTGTCTTCTTACACACTTAAGAATATCAGCTGGCTTACAAAAAGTCTTCATGACAATGATTCTTTTCACGGTAGTTCAAGAGTTCAAGGCATGTTTTTGCCATGTCAAAATGCAATGGTTTTGACATTTGTCATATGTTCTTAGGTATAAGAGTCACACTACCAAAAGAAATGTATAATTAGAATTAGAACTTTGAAAGTCAATCCAAAATTTCTTTTTTTTTTTTTTTTTGAGACATGACTCTAATTTTCTGTTTTTAGGGCACTTGAAACCTGAAACACATACCAAATTTAAATAATCTTCTCCAGGACAGAATCAGAGCACACAATCTTGACACTAGTCACTGTGGGCTTGAACTGGAACTTAGTATTTCAGCTTAGGTATGTTGTTTGCTTTATGTAAAGAAAATAAAAATGCTGAATTTTTATAATTTCTTAGTTACTATTACTTAGCCTGTGGAAGAGATGGAGATTTTGGTAAATCATTTTATGCTTGTAATTTTTAAAGACAGAACATGGGACATATAATCTCTCTTTACAGACAAAGTCAAAAAACAGGTACATGCATATAATGAAAAATCTAACCGAGAGAGTGAAATCAGTGTCTTTGTGCCCTGATGTAAATTGCCTGGGTTAAAATAATTATGTGGAATTAATGGAGTAAACATACAATCTTTCTTATTTTCAAATGCCAGGATGACAAATCAAAGCATTTTTTCTAAGTTCTCTGTTCAATTTGCAGATATCAAGAGTCTTTTTGATTGTTTAGCTCTCATTTTTTTGAATATATACAAGCATGGACTTTTTTTTCTGATGTTATATAAACACTTAGATGCTTTTCTGAAAAATACAAAAATTATGTCTGATCTGAGGAGCTCACTACTGTTTAGATTTCAGACCCATATACCCTTTGGCTGGCATTTATTTTGCTTAGAGCAAAATATGCTCAAATCCACATGATGACAGTGGGTATAATGTTAATTTCCAAATGCACTTGAATTCCCATTGGTGATAATAATATTCAGAGTCCTATAGACCAGGGTGAAAGTTTTGTAGTTATAATTGTTAGGTCAAGAGAGAAAAACTTCTCATAAAATGATATGAATCAATGACCAACTAAATTAATATCTGAAGATATTAAAGTCTAGGATGAAATGAGTTCCTATTTATGCAAATGTCATATTCATCTACAAATAAAATGAAAAAGTATCAAGGCAGTTCTTAATCAATAGATTTTTAATAGGAAATATAAGCTACTTCAAAACTAATTTCCCAAATCTATTGTGTAATGGCTTAGTTACAAAGATGACAAAAGCAAAAGAAAGTAATGGTGGTAAGCACTGCAGAAATAAGTTTAGCAATCATACTATGGGATATATGTTTCACATTCTCTTTCAAAAACCCTGGCTCTCATGGGAAGTTTAGCATTGCAGTAAAAATGTCTTGGTGCATAAACTAAAATGTTAATATATAACTACACAGCTAGTCCATCTAAAATTAAAAGAAAAAACATCATGTCTGTTATTGGCAACCATTCTCTTTATAATGCCAAACACAAGTCATGAGGTGAAACTTCTGATTATCTGAGTGGGAAAATCAAGCTCTCGTAGGAAGTTCATTGTGTAGCATTCTGCACTAGAACACACTACAGAAAAAAGGAATTGTAGTAAGTGATTTGTAGATGATGAAGTCTGGCAAAGATTTTTTTTTCAATGCATGGAGACAAAATAAATACAGATGATATATCAATGAGAAACCAAGAAAAAAATCTGAGATGTTAGATTTGCAACTAAATAGTCTCAAATTCAAACATCAAATCCTCTTTCACCCTCATTCCAATGCAGAGAGAAGAATCTTTACAGTAAGTGTGTTTGGAAGAGTTATAAAACTTCCCTAATTATTACTTCCACTAGGAGATTCCACACTCAGACATCCTAAATTTTACTCATTAACTTTTATCATCACTCTAGGGATTGTCTATGTAACTTGAGAACTATTATACAAATCTTCCTTGGCCTGTTTCTCAGATTGCCTAGATGGAACAAATTATGTTGGTATGCATAAAGTAGTGGTAAATGATCGTTGTTATTATTAAATGACACCTTATGTTAGTGTACACTCAAGGTAGCATTAGATGCATGCTAATTAATGGCTCAATCAGGAATAATTAGAGATAAAATAGGGAACAGTGGTGGGTGTCATTACCAGGTTTCTGATAATAGCTAGTAGTCATTTAATATCTGGTCCTTGACTTTCTTCATTGATAAAATATTGGAATTAAGTTACTTTTCCAATGACACAACTGAAATAATTCACACTAATAAGGAAATTCGCTTTGATTAAAATGTTAAATTATAGCATGTGTAAATGCAATGAGTTTTTAAGACTAGAAACTAAAGATAATCTTGACCCAAATTCCCCAAATCTATTGTGTAATGGCTTAGTTACAAAGATGGCAAAAGCAAAATGGTAAGCACTGCAGAGTAAATAAAATGTGCTGGATAAATAAAATGTGCTATATATGTATTATGGAATACTACTTGGCGACAAAAAAAGAAACTCTGTCCTCTGCCACAAAACTGGAAACCTAAATTATGCTGCATAGAATAAGCCCGTCTCAAAAAGATAAAGTGCATATTTTCTCTGATAAACAATAAAATTGTCATTTGTAACCCATGATTTTACTCCATTGAAAATGTGGTCTTATGATCTTTTTATTCTGACTTGTCAAATATATGATAAGTGAAAAATTAAGCTTATGTATAGAAAGTAAATTAATCATGACTGCAAGCCCTGTTTGCACAGAGGAGAGGGTGAGGTATGGGGTGGGAGGCCGGAAAGCAGAGTACCAAAAATAGTGTGATTGTCTCCAAACTGTATCTATGGACTGCATAAAACACGTTCTCTTAATAGTAGTAAAAAAATAAAAGCACATAAGGTTGTCAAGAAAATAAAAATAATTTTGAAAAATGAGGGCATACATTTAAAACCAGGAGATGAGAAAAATAATGAAAATAAAAGAAATTCTGTGGAAAATAAGAGGAAAATTTGAATAGTAAAAACCCTTGGGGAAACTGTAAAGAAAATCTGCTTAGTATTAAAATTTGGATGAAAATTTTGTCTTCTGACTTCTCTACTGTATAGAAACAACCCCCAAATTCAGATTATTGTCTTCACTTAGATAGCAAAGTCCATGCTGACATTAGAATAAGGATTTAAAATGAAGAAATATCGAACATATAAATGATAGGTTTCACAAAATTTAAAAAAAAACTTCTGGAATAGATCCAAAAGCCACCATGATACCATTTTAATACATTAATCCTAAGCATATCTCCATAGCTTCTCATGTTGTATTTATAAATTTATTTAAAGGAATAATTATTGAACATGTCAACTGCCAACTAGTATTCTTTTGTAACCACTGCTTCCTAAAGGTCCCAATGGGAAATAAAATATCCACACTTTAAATACATTTATTCAATACCCAAAACAAGTGCATTTATTTTAAATAATCTATCAAAAATTATTCCCTGCAAAGTAATTTGAAGTTGTTCACTTGAAGTTTGTGTAGTGGCAAATGTCAGTCTTTGCTTTCGATTGACTTGCCAAGTGCCCTGCTGCTTTTGTGTAGACTCCAAGTTAGCCCTGAGTTTTTTCTGCCCCTGTAGTCACACGGTGGCAAAAATCCAAGACAGTAGAAATAGTGCTGTTTTGGTTAATAATTCTACAATTGTATAAGTATTAAAAATAAAAGAATGTGGAATTTCTAACCTAATGAATCTTTTGTAGAATTTCATTTTTAAATAAAAGCTGATTCTAAGTTCTTCAGACATTGCAACCAGGTTACTATTTTCATACAATCATGGAAATTTAAAATGCAAAGTTAATTGAAAGTACAAAGATGAAAAGCAAGTGCTATGCCTAAAATAGCGCACGACAGTCATGTTTCACTTAACTCTCAAATCAGAACATAAATTAAGAATTCTAGAAGTGACATGCCAAATAGCTTAGACATAGAAGAAAGCATACAACACAATCTGTACCAATTACAAACTTAAATGCATAACTTATAAGGCAACCAGTTCATGCTGAAGTATTGACAACAAATAATATTTCCTCTTGCTTTCAGGAAGGAATGCTGTATGTAAATTCCATCAACACTTTACATGTTATTTAAATGTCACATGGCATTTTCCCCCAAGCTTGGTGTCATACTCAAGACAAAGTAAGCCTACTCTAAGAATAATATTGCTTTCCCATAACAAATTTAAAAGGAGTAAATATTACACAATGGAAGTTAATTACAAACAAACAATACAAGATCTAACAGCACAGGTATATACAGTGTATCTTCTATATGCCCCAACTTTATTCTGTCATTGTCAGTGAGCATTTGCTATGTAGGATTATGTTGTGAGCTAAGGACATTTCCAACACTTAGTGTTTCCTTTGTCATTTCTATGGCTATACCACTCTTCTGAAAAAAATGTATTTTGTAGTTGAAATATCACACTTTTCATTAGGAGTTATAGCTAATATAAGAATAAGTAAAACGCCTCAAAATTTACAAATGTACAGATTTCTCTAGGATGAAAATAAAACCAATAACATACAGGATTATATTTAGATGCCCTCAAATAAATTATAATATAATGACAAGGAAAATGGAAATGTTAAACATCTTCTCAAAGTTTCAATAAATATATTCACCCAACATAAGTCAATGAAAGAGGAAATATTACTGTGATTTGAGACTAGAGTATAATCATAGTTAATAAATAATTTCATTCTCATATTGCAGAAACAATCTATGAGAAATCAATACACACAAGCAAGATAATCACTTCACATAACCTCTTTTTGAAAACTCTTTTTATAGGCGCTTTTTAAAACTGATGATGTATTTAGACTTTAGTTTTCAACTAAAGATACTTTCTAAAGGTGTTGCAAATTGAACATGATTTTTAGACCTATTCTAGAAACCCCCTGTCATACAGAACATTACACTTTATATATTATTTGTCATTTTCTCCCCCACACACACACCTACATCTCCTTTCCTTTCCCCAGTTAGACTTTAAAATCCCTGAGGGCAAGAACCATCTATCTTCTAATTCCCTGTTGTGCCCAATATTGTGGCAAGCAAGATATGAGATAACCTGTGATTATTTAATAGATGAATAAACGCACAAATGGGAATTAAACTATATACAAACCTCATAGCTGTCAGTATTTTGTCTGCCTTATCTCAACTTAATCAAATGAAGATGGATTTCCATAATGATCAGAAATATAATCACTAAATTATGACCTATGTGAAAATTTATGGGTACATGCGTCAGAACACTGTTGTTACAGTCTGCTTAGTAGAACACTTAAAAGTGGGATGGTAAGAGGCTTCTTCTGTTCTTAATGAAATTGTTCCATTATTATCTAGAGAAATCTGAGTTTTAAAAGATTCAAGTAACATTTCTATCCTGCTAGACACCTCAAGGTAGATGATAGACTTATGCGCAGGTATCTTTCTCACAAGCTATCAAAGCATGTTTTTGATCCTGAATCATCTGAAAAGAATGTCCTGAAGAACAGTCAGCAAAACCATGTTTTAAAACCGGCCACTATGTTAAGTCTCCTTCCCCAAAGCTGAAAAGCTGAATTACAAACTGGAAGGAAACCTTTCATGCCCCACTAGCTACTCATCTCTGTATTTACACAGAAAGTAGAAAGCAGGTAATGCTGTCACAGCATTTTGCATTCTTCTGCTCATTTTGAAAAACTAAGGGAATATCTACTTTCTGTTGTTGAAACTCTGTGGGGTTTGCGTATTATAATTCATCAAAGAGTACATTACATTGCCTCAATATATTTTCTTCTTTCTTCTCCCTTTTCTGAGTATGCATGTTCGAAACCATTAGGAGTTTCGTCTGAATTGCATATTAAAAACATGTTCAGACCGTGGATGTTTATATGCATATGGATATTTGAAAGTATTCATAAACATTAATATTCTTTAACAAATGGGATGATGATGATCCAAGGGACCTGCAAACCGTACATGGAAAATGGAAACTATGGAAAAAAATACATGGTTTTCAAAATTTTTTGTAGCCAAGTAGCAAAATTTTAATTCTATTTTCAACAAATGTTTTGAAGTAGTCTTATAATTCTAGGAGGAAAATATTAATAAACATAATTCAAGAATTTCAAGTAGCTTCATTGTGATTGTGAAAAATAACTCAACATAATTCCTTTACTTTAAATACACCTCCTAAACTTTATCCATCACACTGAGAAGTGTCCTGCAACAAAAGTATTCTGGGAATTTCAGGGAAAAAAAGAAATCTAGCTAACTCTACATTGGTGAGCAATATAAGATTTAAACTTCGTACCACCTCTGTTATTAGCTATACGACTCTGGCGACATTCTGGAGTACCTCAAAATATCATTTGTCCCTTTTTGAAAATAACAGGAAGGAATATCTCTGGTCAATTTCAAACTACTTGTCTCTAAGACAGTGGTAATAATGGATTGCAAAGTGTAGGGGAACAAGAAGAAAGAAGACCAAGTAAGCAGAACAGTGACCTCACTTATATCCTCCACTGAGCCTCTCAATCTTCATAGATTTTATCCATTAAAATTCACAATAATATTTATATTTTAGTAATTTAAAAGGAAAAATAAAGGACTGCATGATCTAGGATTCTGCTTAACTACAACATACTCTAATTCACATTTTGCTTCGCCCCAGAAAAAGTTTTTTACATTTTGACATTTTCCCCAATTCATTCATGTGCTCTTCATTCAAGTAAAATTTAATCTTAGAGTTTATTATTGTTATAAAGCTTATTTTATACTTTTACAATATCTTCCTTCTCAATAAATAAAAAGACAAGTCAATATGCTGCTTTTCAAAGTAAAATTAAAGACAACATGGAGATTGGATGAAGTCGATTCCTGTCCAAGCTTAACTTTTTAGCTGTCTTTTCATGCCTTTGGGCACTTAAATACTGTAATGTATAATTTTTGAGGTAGAACAAAAAAGGAAAAAAATTTTCACATAAGGAGGGAAAATCAAAAAGAAAGCTGTGAGAGATTTTTTTTTTCCTACAAAATTATCACATTAGGCTTTGCAGTCTTCCTTCACACAAAGTTGAGAGATGGTCTTCTTAATCCGCAGGGCAGTTAAGCGGGCTGCCCCATTGGCATACCAACACTCACGCATTATTCTCCCCATGACTCGGAGTGCCTGAAAGACAAAGATAAGATTTAAACTTAGTACCACCTCAAACCTGTTAGCTACTCAGGAAATTAAAAACAGTTTTTAAAAAAGAGCCACAAATTGCACATTGTTCTACTGATGTTCAGCTTGTATGAAGAAACTATAAATGCAAAACACCATAAGAAAGCTCTGAGAATGATTATTGACCTTGTAAATACTGACAGTGGAAAATCCAACCCACTGATTTATGAAAAAAAAAAAACAGTAAAAGGAGTAGAAATTTCCTGTGTCTTGATTTTGGTGGCAAACATTCCAGCATGCACAATCCCACACATACACACGCAGATACGTAGTCCATCAAATTCCACACCAAGGTGTTTGTGCCTTAACATATAAAAACTATATGCCAGCACACATGATTCAAGTACAAATATCAGAAAATCTGTGAAACAGCATAAATGAATGATCAAGGAAATGTGATACACAGAGCGTAAAATAATGAAAACACGTGAAATGAAACCGCAGAGATGCAGACAGTCTCTGAAGCCAATAGCTGCTCTGGAGCTTCAGACCTGATGGAGTAACACCGAAAGGCAGAAAATCCAGCCTAAAGACACTTCCAAAGCCCTAAATGTAAGGATCAATATGTCCTACAGAGAAAGAGATACAGTACAAACACAGTATAAACCTATTATACCAGCAAAACTAAATGAAAGACTTAAGATACATTCAATGGGCTCTCAAAAAAAAAAAAGTGGGTAATAGAAGCAATTAAAAGAGGACTTTTTTTTTAAGATTTATTTTTTTATTGGAAAGGTGGATATACAGAGAGGAGGAGAGACAGAGAAGGAGATCTTCCGTCCAATATTTCACTCCCCAAGCGGCCGCAATGGCTGGAGCTGAGCTGATCTGAAGCCAGGAGCCAGGAGCTCTTCCGGGTCTCCCACACGGGGGCAGGGTCCCAAGGCTTTGGGCCGTCCTCGACTGCCTTCCCAGACCACAAGCAGGGAGCTGAATGGGAAGCGGGGCCACTGGAATTAGAACTGGCGCCCATAAGGGATCCTGGTGCGTGCAAGGCAAGGACTTTAACCACTACACTGTCACGCTGGTCCCAGGACATTTTTTTTTTGAAAGGACAATCTCTCAGGATTTTTCTAGAATTAAGAAAAGTCATAAATCCTTAGAATTAAAAAGTCCTAGAGCTGGTATGGTGGCATAGCAAACTAATCCTGCACCTCTGGTGTCAGCATCTCATATGGTGTCAGCATCCATATGGACAACAGCCCCCATCCTTGCTGCTCTCCCTTTCATCCAGTGGTATGCAGACAGCCTGGGAAAACAGCAGAGGATGATCTAATTTCTGTGACCCCTGAACTCACACTGGCTCCAGACAGGCCCAGCTCTGACCACTGCAGCCATTTCGGATGGAAGATCTTACTCTGTCTCTCCCTCTCTCTCAGTTAAATAAATAAATAAATCTCCCTCAAGTAAAATAAATAAATCTTTTTTTAAAAAATCCAAACACTTCAAACAAGACTCAACAGGAGACATCTAGCAAAACACATCACAAAGAACATGCAAAATAACATGAAGACATAGACAATGTCTTAAAAGCAGTCAGAAAGAAAAGACAAATCAACTAAAAGGAACAAATATTTGATCACATAATAATTTTTCAACAGTGATAATGGAGGCTAAATGACAATGGAATAATTATCTTAAGATGTTGAGTAATAAATGTATACCTAAATGTTTATGCCGAGATGAATTATCTACAAAATACATATCTATTAAATACAAAATAAAGATCTCTGTATATCCCAAATTTTAAAATTTAAAACAACTTGGCTGTCACTAGAAAACTTAAATAAAACACTTTAAAAGGATGGAAATTAGAAAGGTAGAAGTTATCTTAGAAGGAAGAGAGAGATAGCATTGACAAAGCAATAAGAATGAACAAAGCAGGATAGTATAAAGAGACTAATTTATAACACTTGGTATTAACATAAAACAAGATAGAAGTAAATTATTACACAAAATTACATACATCAACAATATAAAATTAATATAAAAAGACTATGTCATGTCTTTTCTAGAGCTGCATG
Organism: Ochotona princeps; assembly: GCF_030435755.1. Lineage (NCBI taxonomy): Eukaryota > Metazoa > Chordata > Mammalia > Lagomorpha > Ochotonidae > Ochotona > Ochotona princeps. The sequence continues at coordinate 39,247,730 of NC_080836.1, forward strand.
ATTGGTCTACAGTGGGATATTTGCAGGTGCAACTCCTTGCACTAAAAGAATATAGCAGAAATGTCAAAATACTTCTCCAAGACAGGGAATAAGATTTTGTTAAGAGAAAGGCTAGATTTTATTTCACCTACACTTTTACTAAAACATCACAAAATCATAGCAGATATCAGATGCAGAAGTGCAACATAACATGTTTCAAAGAACAAAACTTCCCATCCGAGTTTCACTATTTAGAGGTAACCTTGTATTAGAAACACTAAAAACTGAAATGAGAAATAAAATTTAGAAAGACTGCTACCGTAACTCTCATTAATTACAGGTGTGACTTATATATGTTGACACTTGAAGAATCTCTCAAAAACTCCTGCACAATTACGCGTATGTACAACATTATTTCTAAAATGAAAAGGAATGAGGGTATCACAGTGTTAGAACACTTCTGGGACTAGTTTCATTGTCTCTCTGTTACCTTCCCTTTTTTGATTCTGGTGGCAGTTGGAAGATTCTCTGTGGTTATACAAGGCAGAACAAATACCCCAATAATGCATTTATCGTGTATTTACTGTGCTGTGGTTCTTGTGCTGGGTTACTGCGTCTGGCAAACCAAGCAAGAGCACTCTGCTGTGAGAGACCTCTTCTGAAGAGGGAGAACAAGTTCAAGTCCAGCAGGCTAGAGATCAGAAGCCAACACTGATGACGAGGATGATGATGGCTGTAGTATGTTGTGTGGCCTAGCTGGAGAGTGCCCAGAGAGCGGCCTACATTTCCACAATTCACAGTCCCTGTGCTGTCAGACAGCTATGTGACTATGTGCATATCAGTGGTGGGGTGTCACACAGGGTCAAGGATGAAAGAGCCAGTGCGTGAGATCCTCCACCCTCTCTCTTTCCCCTCACCTAAGAAACTGTGTTCAATGTCAGCTTCTGGAGATCAAAATCACCAAGATTTCTGAGTTGTCTCAGTGAGAACCGATGCTATAGGGAACTGCACAACATGCACAGGACTTGTGCAATCAAGAAGTAAATGCTTGTTGTAGAAAGTCAACACGTTTTCAGGAGTTGCTCCCACAGCATAGCCTGGCATTACGTACAGATATCACGAAAAACAATAAAATCCTCTGAAGGCATATAAAAACATCTCACCAACCTACATGGAATAAATTAAATGCTTATATTAATAAAGAAGAACCATAAGGTCTCTGAAAATCTTCCCTGACAATCATCAAAATATGTAGTAGAAAAAAATAGACAAGGGCCTGGGAAAATGGGTCAGTGGCTAAATCCTTGCCTTGAACACACCAAGATTTATAGGAGTGCAGGTTCGTGTCCCTGCTGCTCCTCCTCCCATCCAGCTTCCTGCTTGTGGCCTGGGAAAGCAGTCGAGGATGGTCCAAAGCCTTGCAATGCTGCACCTGTATGGGAGACCTGGAAGAGGCTCCTGGCTCTTGGCTTCACATAGATTCAGCTCTGGCTGTTACAGCCACTTGGGGAGTGAACCAGAGCATGGTAGGTCTTTTTCTCTGTGTGCCTCCTCTCTGTAGATCTGCCTTTTCAATTAAAATAAATAAACCTTTTTTAAAAATAAAGAAAATAAACCATAAGCACAGGCTTACTTCGCAGCTTTGCCACTGGTTTGGGATACTTGGTCGGAACTTCTGATCACAAACGACCTTCCTCATTTCCTCCATTGAGGGATCCGAAGGCACCATGTCATAATAAGGCAGCTGATACTCCTCCACCATTCCTATAAGAAATTTGCATAAAAATGTTCCTGTGTTAATAGTAAATAAAGATGTTTAAATCAAAGCAATACCAGTTAGATCTTCTAAAGCATAAGTGATACCTTGAGGAAACAAGAAAGTCAGAATTGTTGAGATAATGTATCACTATTAAACCATGGACATAGTTTAAAAGACTCGTTAAAGTAGCTATTATATAAAACTGGAGTATTTTATACTATGACATTATTTATAACTGTAAATTTTATGTAAAATATAAATTTAATTTCATTATCATATAAAATAAATCCATATAATTTCATAACATATCAAATAGTGTTTCTATATTTTTCCTTATAAAAATCACATATTTATTTACATAAAATGCCTTTTTCCAAGCCAATGCTTCTAATGTTTCCTAATGTTCTGGAAGAGCAGGCAATGGTAGATGAAAGACAGGACTTCACTACAAGGAATCAAAAAGATGCCTTTATTTATCAGACTATAACTTCAATTTTAACACAACCTTTATACAGACTTTTGGATTTAACTGAGTCCTTTCATTTTTAAATGTAATCATGGATCCCTTAATCACAGGGTTACATCCTGAGAATTGCTCTTCATGAATATCATAAAGTGTTTTTACACTAAGATGCTTACAATGTCACTAAACAATAGTTTTATGGACCAACTGTCACAAATGTGGTTTGGAATTGAAAAAAAATTATGTGACAACAGACTATATTTAAAACATGCCATAATCTTAGAAAATTAATAGGAAATCATGCTAATTAAATCACTATTTTTGTTTTTTTAATTTTTAATTATTTTTAAGAGTCAATATAGACTGTTGATACAATTCTAATAACATTAAAAAATTATGGGACCAAACTTCAAAAGCAATACAGACATAGGAAAATTTCATTAAAAAGATAAATATTCTCAAAATATTCATATATAACAAGCATTGTCCTAAGGCCTTTGCACACTAAAAATTATTTTTACAATATAAAGAGAATATATTTTATGTATTTCCAGAATACAAGTCTAAAAAATAAGAATATTTACCTTCCTCTCTCCTCTTTTCTACTTTTCTCTCTGTTTTCTTAAATTTTTGCAACAATATACTATTTCCTTCCTCTCAATATTAATTTTTAAACTTCCTGGAGCAGGAAATGGAAAATTTGTCTTTGCTCACCTACCCCCAACTGCATACAACTCTTTCCCACACAAATTTATCAAATCACAAGGAAGAACAAGACAGTGCATATAACAGAAAACTGCAAATCCTGTTACCTTATCAAGCCATTCAAATTCTTTTGGATATAAAGTAGAAGTGCCTGCTCACTGCATATAAACCCAAATAAGATAATTTTCCAGTGCTGCACACCACTGGATATTCCAATAAATACTTAGAAAATATTCAATATAGAGTGTAGGGAAAAAAGAAATTTCATTTTTCATTCAGAGTATCAAAGAAAGGAAGACACAAAGGATATTTCCAACATCGTACCTCCGACTGAACACCTTCGGGCTATTTCCCAGTAAACTAGACCAACAGAATAGATGTCAGCTCTTTTGAAGGATTCAAAGATATTCACATTCATTGTATCATCAAGCATTTCAGGAGCCATATACCTTCAAAACATGTACATCTTCAGATTCTGTATGTGACTTTAGAGCAGTTCAATAAAACACAACCTTAGTAAATTGTAATCCAAACTTAAACTAAGATCACTTGCATCAATTTTAAAGGAAGATCTGAAGCACCACTACAAAATAAAATTCAGCAATAGAGTTACTCTCTTGCAATCTTCAGTTTTAAAAAGTTTTTTTTAAAATTATGGTCATTCTACTTTGTTAAAACAAATGTATAAGGAACCTGGTGCTTAGAAATTTCAAGCTGGAGAATTATCAGAGCATTAGACACAAGAAATAGAATTCAACACCCATACCTCATTTCTTGGAAAACGCCCTGACATCAAAGAGTATAACGTTTTCATCATACTGAGAGCAAACCTTCGGCACTGTGCTAAGTAGCATTCCAGAAATGTCTTCCCTAAGTGAACAATTTTCTTACACATTGAATTTCAGACTAGTGTAATTTTAGATGAGCATGACTAAATAAAAAATGTATAATCCATGGGACCTAATGAGCCTAGTTGTGTTAGAGAGCTTTTTGGAAGTCACAGGATGTTGGAGTGGGGAATACAACATCCTTTCAAACTGAAGTAACTACTCTTCGAAGCAATACATCATCTAAGGCTACCCTGAGAATAACATAGAGAGAGCCAGGTATACAAATTCAGTCCTTATATTAATAGAGGAAATGAGCAAAAATTTTAGGGTGTCCTGTCTGAGTAAACCTTCCTGATGCACTCTTAGTCTTCATTATTGGCTCCAAGAATCAAAAGAATGAATCTGAAGCACTGTCCTAGAATCTAAAATATGAGTTAAAGGTCATCAGCATAGAAATTCTCTGCTCTCCAAGGCCTTTAATAATTCCAAGAAATGGTTGTGCAAAGCTAAAGTCTGGAACTTGCAACACCATCCAGTTCTCCCATGAGAGGGGCAAGGTCCTTCTCCACTGTATTCCCAGGTATCATAGCAAGCAGTTGGACTGGAGCAAAGAAGCGAGGACTCATTCCCACCCTCTTATAGGAGATGCCAGCACTACAAGCAGTGGCTTAAGCTTAATACTACAGCACAATATTGGCAAAGGACAATATTTTGATACTGATGTTCAATCAAATACCCTAAAATTATGCCAAAGTAACAGGGAAACTCAAATAAAATAGAAGTAGATTGTCCATAGCAAGTCTTGATACATGTAAGAATGCTTTATTCACATCATGCTTGTCTTTGATTTTCAGAGATGTTATTCTGAGTGTGAAAATGGTGACCAAACTCTTATCAATAAAAACAAATTCAAGAGATTTTTAGGATAAGTAAAGCGTATATGATACAAAATTGTTAGGTAATATCACTAGGCATTAATGAACTACAATAACACATAAATGTATTTATTGTTAAAGGGTAGCAAACCTACTGATTCCAATTCATTAACTCGTATTGCTCAGAAATTTAACATTCATCACCAGCCACACATTTTGGTATAAAGTATAAAGGCTTTATTGATACTACATACAATTGCTTGTTCTTTTTTATCTGTAGGAATATTCAGCCTCGGAATACAGTGCATTCAAATTCAGATATTATTGCCTTTTCCATCATTTCTCTACACTGAATGATAGCCGATGTCCACATGTCCACAAATGCCAAGATTCTTGCTCTATGTCATCATTGAGTCTACTGACTTCTCAGTGATCCAGAGAAGACCCCCTTCTTTCTTGGGCCTAAGGATTCCCCCGTGGACCTAAGACCCATACAAGCACCTCACAGGCATTCAAATGCATTGGTTAATGGCAAGTCCTAGAATACTACCCCGCAAAGGCAGCTTACCTCTTGGTTCCCACCTTGGGATTTTGAGGTATGTCTATGGTGTTCAATATTGAATCATGCTTCACTGCCAACCCCAAGTCTGCGATGGCACAAGTGTCACATTTTTTCACTAAAATATTTTTTGATTTTATATCTCGATGAGCAATAGCAGGTTTACCTATGAAACACAAAGAAATATATTCATTTTCTTCTTTCCTGAATATTGAGCCTTTTAAAAGTAATTTTTTAAAGATTTATTTACTTTTTATGGGAAAATCAGATATACAGAGAGGAGAAGAGACGGAGAGGAAGATCTTTCGTCCAATAATTCACTCCCCAAGTAGCCTAAACGGCTGGAGCTGAGCTGATCTGAAGTCAGGAGCCCGAAGTCTCCTCCAAGTCTCTCAAGTGGATACAGGATCCCAAGTCCTTGGGCTGTTCTCCACTGCTTTCCCAGGCCACAAGCAGGGAGCTGGATGGGAAGCGGGGTTGCCGGGATTAGAAACAGTGCCCATATGGGATTCCGGCGCATTCAAGGCGAGGACTTTAGCCGCTAGGCCACTGCACCGGGCCCCGCAGTTACTTTTTCTTATGCATCACACCTACAATGCTTACAAGAGTAGCTGACATTTATAGGCCAAGCAAATTTGTTTTTGATAAATGAGAATGAATTCTATTGCCATGTACATATAAGAATAAGGCAAATATATTAAGCAAATTTCCAACTCTTACTACCCTAGTTAGGTGGTTCTTAAATACGTAAGTGGGTCCTGAATACTGTTTTGCAACTGCTATCTATATGATGCCCTCTTTCCTGTGTCCAGGAAATAGAAAATAAATCAGCAGGTGGCCACTTGGGAAATAAATAAGCAGATGGAAGATCCTCCTCTCTGTCTCTCGCTCTGTAAATCTGACTTGCCAATAAAAATAAATAAATCTTAAGAAAAAAAGAATGCAAAGGGTCATGGGGTCAGCATAATGGCATTACAGGTAAGGCTACCACCCGGGTTGCTGGCATCCCGTAAGCATGCTGTTTTGTGCCTTGCCTGCTCCATTTCTACTCCAGGTCCCTGCCATTGGCCTGGGGATAATCGCAGAGCCAGTGGATGGAAGAACTAACTCCCTTTGTATCTCTCTGTCTCTCCCTTTGATCTTAATTTTAAAATTCAAGGAATCATATGTCACTATTTAAGAACAATTACTCTTGCTAAGCGCTTCCTTGAGTCTCTATTAACTACTAAATAAAAGCAGTGGGTATTATTTCCAAAATTATATTATCATTTCCAATTATTTTTAACTATCAATATAAGCATTTAAATTATATTATTTCCAAAATTATATTATCATTTCCAATTTATTTTAACTATCAATATAAGCATTTAAATTATTTTATCTCTGAAAATAGAGCTTTCACCACCAGATGAGATCTCCAAGGCTAAACAACAAAAAGGGAGTTAAAAGTACTAATGATGCATTATGGATAATATACAAAATTGCAAGTAAGTACAAGTTGGCCTATTATGACTAAATCTTCAGTTTATAAAATCATTTAATGTTTCTTTATATTCAATAATTGTTTATAAAAACTGAAATACAACTTGATGGTCTATATTCATATTTAAGGAGAAACAATTGGAAGGAAATTCATACCTTGGGTACCAAGTATCTCCATGTGGAGGTGAGCCAGACCACTAGCTATCGAAAGTGCCAGTTTTATCATTCCAGCCACTGTCACTATGTTTCTATTCAGATAGTCATATAAGGAGCCTTGTTCATGATATTCAGATACAAGCCAAAGTTGAGTCCAAGTTCCATTATCTAACAAGAAAATAGAATTTTGTTGTTGAAAATAAAAGTTCACACAAAACTAGGAGCTTTTAACTAATATCAGTGTCTAATCCGTACTGTTAACAAAGGGAGGTTAAATTCTTCAGTAGTAATGCTTGCAGTCCACATTCTCAATGAATCCCTAAGGATGCTGATACATCAAAGCCTGTTATAGTTACTCACATAAAATAGGAAGATGTGAGGCAGTGATTCTAACGACTAAATATGACTGAACCACTCTTTTCTTGTTCCCTCCAATCAATACAGGCTGGCAAAACCAACCACATTATAGGAGAAATTCCTGAGAGGTGCACTTAGGCTCTGTGTTGTGTAATAAATTACTCAGAGCTTTTATACAATAATACACCAATAAAAATTAAAGATACAACAAATTTGTCCTGATTGTTACTATGATAAAAGCTTTAACACTCCAAGAATGTTCATGCTATTCATTTTCAAAATATAAAGCTTATCATTTTCTCCAAAAGCTTGTATTAAGAGTCAAACACAATTACTAGACATTTTAAAACAATTCATATCATTTAATAACGCTAATTCAGCTTATTAAAAAGACATCCAACATAAGAGAAATTAACCTAAGCTTCTTCACGCCTTACACTCACTACAAATAGCATTAGCTTTTGAAATAAAATGTCTATAACCACACTCAGCAGTCCTAACCAGTTCTGGCACTCGGCAAAAAAGGAATCTACATTAAACATTTGCTGACAAAATTCTCTTTATACAAGAACACTTTGTTATCCAAATGTTTAATTTCCAAATCTAAGTAGTGATAAAATTTCCCAAGACTGTGCAAGTTATTATAAAGGGATAAAACTTACTAATCCACTGACCATACTCTCCATAACTAACTGACACAAGTGGCTACAGCATTCTTTCATGTCAATGTATTAGACATTTTCCAATACATTTGAAAATGTAAATTTTATAACAGATGAAGAAGGAGCTGATGCTAGAGACCATTTAGAATGATGCACACTCATTCACATGAGGAAATAACAGTACAGAAAGATTTAAACTAAAGAGAAAGTGAAGAACGATCTCTCCTGTGCATATTACTCATAATCCAATAAAGATCATAATTATTTAGTCCAATCAGAATGATCTGTTTATGTATAATCATTGATATTTTGAAAGTCTTGATAATTAACCTAATCAGTAGGTAGCTCAGCTCAGAGTTAGAAGGGAAAAAATAAAATTTTTAAGATTTAAATAAGAGTGTCTCATTGTGAATAATCTGAATATAATTTTAAGGATAGATAGACAGATAGATAGATACGAATTTAGAGAGAAACTCTCCATGTGTGTGATGATCCTGGTTTTACTCAGTTATTCCCTAGAAAATGGAAAAATATAAATCATCAGCAAACACAACTATGGTCAAAATGTAGGACAAATGTTTAGCTTCTCTTTTGTTATCTAATTAATAACTAATAGTTTCATAATCAACATATTAAACAGAAATAATCATAGATTTTTGATGTTTACAGGCAAGGTGAATCCTGATAGGAACTGTTTATTTATTTCAATCCTTTTGAAAAAGGAAATTATAACTTCAACTTTTCCTAAGTAATACTAATTGAAGTTTGGAAAAATGACTAAATTAAATTGTTAAGGGCAGTAACACACAGTTCAATTCATAGAAACTGTGTAAAATAGAGCACATATGTGTGTAAGATTTATACATAGTCCCTGATAACCTGTGCATACAACGGTAAATTTATCAGTGTGATTTTTTTAAGATTTATTTATTTTTATTGGAAAGTCAGATATACAGAGAGGAGGAGAGACAGAGAGGAAGATCTTCCGTTTGTTGATTCACTCCCCAAGTGATAACAACAGCCAGTGCTACACTGAACTGAAGCCAGGACCCAGGAAATTCCTCCAGGTCTCCCATGCGAGTGCAGGGTCCCAAGGCTTTGGGGCTGTCCCCGACTGCTTTCCCAGACCACAAGCAGGGATGGCAAGCAGGGCTGCCGTTTCCCATATGGGATCCCGGCACATTCAAAGTGAGGACGTTAGCTGCTAAGCCACTGCTCCAGACCCTGAGTGTGATGTTTTAAAACATTTAGTTGCTCTTTATTTATTTAAAAATCAGAGTTACAGAGAGAGGAAGAGAGGAACATGGAGAGAAAATCTTCCATCCACTGGATCACTCTCCAAATGTCCACATGGCCCAAGCAGAGCTGGACTCAGCCAGAAGCCAAGAACTTCTTCTGCATTATTCAGATGGGTGCAGGGACCAACATTCTTGGGTCATCTTGTGTAAGTAGGGAGCTGGAAAGGAAATGGACAGCCAGGACTCAAATCAGCACCCACATGGGATTCCAGGGTCACAGGTCAAGGCATGTCCTGCTGTACCACAGTGCGAGCCCCATGAGTATGGATTTTAAAAACAAGGATGCCAATATTCTATCCTGATGAAACTCAAAAAGTAATACTACTTAAGAGTGGCAAGGTTATATCATAAGATATAAATAATGCCCAAACAACATTATTGCAAAATTTCACTTAATATTTTCTTGCTTGCTGTCATTCTGAAACAGTCTAGAGACTGTTCACATTTCAGCTCTGAAGATGAAACATGTTATACACATGGAAATAGAGTCCTAGCACAGTGAATGTTCAATCAACCTTCATAGGTTTATCCATACCAACTATAAACATAGGAGAATATTTCTGCCCTTGTTAGGAAGCTGCTACTCAAAACTCCCACGGGCCTACATTTCCTGAGACACCTAAACCTCCCCACTGCACAAGAATCCGCCCAAACTTTCCATGACCCAGTGTCGCCTATAGAGAATAAACCTAGATAGCCCATTCTGCGGGACTCAGCTCCACTTCAGAGTTCTGTTCTGACTAATCAGCCCTGCCTTAGACTGGTCACCAAATAGTTTAAACATCAATCTGGCATTTGCATCATCATGAATTCACAGGGCTCACCCGCCCTGATTCATTACATGGTTATGTACAGTTACCTGTGGAAAAGAGGATTCCTCAATAAAGAAACAACATTGAAATAAACTGTACTGAAACCAAAAGATCACTTGCTCTCATCTGGAAAAAAAAAAAGCATCTTTACTTGTTCTACTCAATCACATTGAAAATACCTTTGTTGTCAGCAGCGATAAAACCAAGGATGTTTTCATGGCGCAGCATAACAGTCTGATAAATTTCTGCCTCGCGAAACCATGATCTTTCATCCCTGGAGGAGAATATTTTGACAGCCACATCCTCCCCACACCATCGTCCGTGCCACACCTCACCAAATCTACCTTTCCCTACAACTTCTTGTAGTACAATCGTCCTTGCAATTGTCCTTTGAACCAACAGAGGAAGGCCTGATGAAAGAAAAGGTGGAATTGATTATTAAAAATATAAACCACAAAACAGGTATCATCATTACCATTACATCCACCCTAAAAAAAGCAAACTTTTAAGCACTTCATTAATATTGCAAATTTAGAAGAAATAGTCACCCTTATATTTACTAATTTAATATTAAAGCTTGCTGAAATACTCTTTTCTCATATTAGTAAAACAAAAAAATTTAACATGCTCTGATCTTACAGATATATATATATGATTTCTAAAAACCTCAGCAAGCCTCTCTGAGTTGCCCACCAAAGTCTGTGAGGTTACTTAAGCACACAAGAGGAAAGTATTTAGTTGTCATTTAAAATAAAATGTATAGTTCTTGGTCAAACTGGGAAAGCAAAAGAAATGTGTGTGACTTTTCAAAATAAACTCAAATTGGAAAGTGAAGTATAAAATTCAACAATCAAGTGAGTAATGACATATATATAAAACAATGCTGAGGCATAAAAATACTAAAATATTTATAAAATTCAAATGTTCCAAAGAAATTATATTCTGAGCATATGCGTACTGTGCATATTCTTTGAACCCATGGCCTTACCTCTCAAATCCAATCCTAAAGATTAAATGCAAAATGAGGACTAGCTATGCCAGTGTTTCATATATTATTGTTTATAGAAGACAATAGGGTAAAGTGTCTAATAATAAAGCAAAATCATGAAATACAGTGCAGAAGTGAAGAGTACAGGCAAGAAAGACCTAAGTTCGAATTGCAGCCATACCACTAGCAGTCACAAACAAGCAAATTGCTTATAACATATCTTACCTTCACCCTCCTTTAAAAAATTGAAGATATCATGTCATCCATCACATAGGGGTGATGTGAATATCAACAAGCATCGTCAACACCCCACACAGTCTGTGGCATATTACTTATCAACCATAGCTTATTATTAATATTGTTAATCTACAATGGATTACTTAGATACAATGGATTACTTAGATATAGCCAGCCACAGTTCATCAATGTAATAGCATAATTAAATGCATATACTTCATTTTGTTAAGAGATGCTCTTAGTGACAAGAAAAGATACTTTGCCATACCACATTTTAAAACATCTTATCTATTTTAGAGGTGGAGGAGAATCCCCTGTGAATGGCCATGGGTGAGTGAGATCAACGTCAGTACAGTTCTCCCCAGTGGGCGGCAGGAAGCCAGCCACTTCAGCCTTCACTCCCAGAATCTGCGCCAGCAGGCAACAGGTCACAAGTCAAAGATGACTGTTGGACCCAGGGTCACTAACATGGACACAGATATCTTAATGAACATCTTAACCCCTAGGCTAAATGAAAACCATTTTGGGGATTTTATCCAGATAAAGAAGTACATCTTGCTACTCAAAATATGCACAGAAAAAAAGACTGAAAAGGAAATATGCTATTGCTATGATGATTATTTCTAATTCGCTGAAACCAGGGTAAATTGTAATTCTTCTTTCTTGTTTTCTGAACTTCCATAATGAATATTTATTACTCTCAGAATCTGGAGAAATACTTTAAAAGGTTACAATATGAATTTATTCTGGCGAGCCAATTTGTTTCTTGTCATTGTACTCCGATGGCTGGGATACTCTCATAGCAACAACCCCATAACTCCTGGGGGCTTTAGTCCCTGCTCCTAAAATGAGCCACACTTTATTCAGACATTCTCATCTTCATGGGAACCACCCACTATGACTAAATAAGCACAGACTATAAATTTGATGTTATGGGTCACAACAGTTAGTCACAAAGCCCCACAGCCAGAAAGTTCTTTTGAAATCATCTGATTCAACCTTCACATTTAGAGTTTGGAAAACAAGTCCCACAGGAATTAAAGACTTGCCAGGATTGTGGTGCTTGTAAGAGGCAGACCTTGGTCTAAATAACTGGTCTTGCATCCATAGTCTACTCCTCTCCTGACTGTAGGCCTTCCTGATGGGCCAACTCCTTGAGCAAGCTCAAGGGGCTATTTCTGAGATTTTGTCTGACCACACACTAACCTGGCACATCATGCACAGGCCAAATCATAATCTCAGTATCTCACTTCCACTCCCATCTTGCACACACATACACATGCATCCACTCTCAAAAATACCACCCGCAGCCTCATTCAGCAGCAAAGCAAGAGCCAATGTCTAGAGAATGAGGTGAACTAACATTTACAAACTGCGCATTGGTCAAATGAACGATCAATGGTGCAACCCAGGACAAAGAAAGCAGCCTATAAACTACTCATGTCGCAATGAAGGTGAGACAGTCAAGCTTGGTACAGGTTGATTCTATATCTCTCAGCACAGGGAGTCTGACCAATTTTTGCGTATACACCTGAAGTTGTCAGAAAAAAATACGCAGACTTTGTTTCTCCTGGTAGGTTTATTTTCTACTTTTGACCAGGGATTCTAAAAGCCAATGCCTGTCTTGTAGCCATTGGAAACAACCTCTCAGTGGTGCTACCATCCATCCCAACCATCATGCCATGAGAAGAAAGCAGTCACCTGGCCAGGCTCTTAGAACCTGCTGAGACATAATCCACTCTCAACAATAGAAGTAAAACATGAATCTATTTTCCTCTCGCAGGATTTTTGTCTCTAGAATGTGTCCCTGACCAGTTCAAGGATAAACCTCACAATTCTTTGCTTCTCAACAGTTGCCAAAGCTGTCTCATGTTTAAAGCCATTGGCCAACTAAAGGGAGCGCAGGGGAGGTAGGACCACCCAATTTCATCCTCACAGGTGAGTTCTCTTTACTGAAGCTGGGTGCAGAGATACACTCTTCGATTAACAAACGGCAGAAAGGCCAGCAATTACTGTTAGCCAGTGGTCACTGCCCCATGTGTACAGCCAGCTTCAGAAAAACAATGCTGAAATCACTTTCAAATTTGTCTTCAAAACAGTCATCCATGCTTGGGCTTCCTCCTTTCATTCCACAAGAAAACCCAGAATAATCCAAAAGGAGACTGGGAAGACCTTGGGTGCAATAGTTAAATTGTTGCTTGGGACACTGGCCTCCAGTGAAACCGAGGTGCCTGACTTGAGTCCCAGATCTTCCATTCCACTTATGATTCAACTTCCTATTAATATGAATCCTGAGAGGTAACAGGTGATGACTCAAGTGCTTGGGTTCTGAAACATCTAGGTTGAGTTCCACGCTCCTGGATTTGGTCTAGCCCCAACCCAGCTGTTGTGGCATTTGAAAAGTGAATCAGCAGATGAAAAATCTTTTTTCTTTTTTTCTTCCTGCTATCTTTCTTTCCCTCTTTCTTCCTTTCTTTCTTTTCTTTCTATCTGCCTTTCAAATATACATATATATTTAAGACAGGCTAGATCCATTCATAATGTGTAAATTTCAACCAATTAAATTTTTAATAATTAATTACATGCTAATTTTTCATAATATGTATTTGCCAATGAACTATTTTTAGATCCTTAATGTTCTCAATTTAATTTCAGGTTAATTCCCTGGTGTGTGTGTGTGTGTGTGTGTGTGTGTGTGTGTGTGTGTGTATTCCCTGTATATATCCCAGAGGGTCTCTAAAGATTCTGAAAACTTTCACAAGCAAAAGTGCTCAAAGAACATTATTTTGCAAAACTAACATCTTTTCCCTAGAATCCAAGCCCTTAAATACAATGACTTCTACTCTTCTGTTTTCATAAAACATTACCAACAAAGCAACATTGGCTCTGACTATAAAAGGTAATCTAGGGATGAGAGAAGAGGCATTACTTATTTGTTTCAGGTATAAATTCTTAATGCATTTGAAAATAAGCATCTGAATTCGTCCAGCTACAGGTCATAGCAGTTTTTCACTTCATCAAATCTTAGCACAAGCTGCCGTACCAGAGCTGAGCTTCCCACATACTACCTGTCAAGCATTTCAGATGATGGAATTCGTAATAGTTGGTCCCTTTTGTGGTTAATAATGTCTGTTTAGTTAAGAAACAGGAAAAGATGGACAAGGACCACATACCGGAGCCAGATCCAGAGGCACTCACATCATAAATTAGATCTTTCAGGGTTTTTCCAGCATTTACCAGATTGCACTCAGAGAGAGGTTCTTCTACATTCTGCCTCTTTTTTCTTCTGTAAGTGCACTGTCGTCCTTGGCACACCCATAGTGTCAGCATAGCAGCTATGGACAGCAGGCAAGCAGGCACCATAATCACAATGGCCAGCTCCATGGGCCCGACTCTGGGGGCACTTGTTGAGGCTGTAATTAAACACAAACAAAACAACCATAAATCAACCCATTTAAATATTTTTAAAGTTGGAAGTGTAGAAACAAAACTTACCAAACAGAACACGCAGCTCTATAGTATGTGTTTGTGTTTGTTATCACTTAGTGGTGTACATAACAATGGAGAAATGGAGCTGGAGGAATAGTTATACTAGGTGACAAGAGGAGACAGAATTAGGATCATGGAAAAGTACTAACATATGGGATCTCTTCTAAAACCTGCCAAGCAGTTGATTCCTTTCTGCCTATTATTTTCTCCTCAACTTTGAGCATTCTGTCCTTAGAGCATATTCATCCTGTCATTCATTCATGCCACAGATAATGATCAGTCTCTTACAGTATGATGCAATATTCCATGTATGGATGGTACAAGAGAAAGTGAAAAGTTCAAATCCCTGCTTTTGTGGTGTATGCATGGCCTTACACCCAAGTAAGCAAGTAGATCTCTAACACTACAGCAGGGGTGGATAAGTACTAAAAAGAAAAATGTACAGGGGGAAGTCGCCCCTTGTGGTGCTGACATCCCATGTTGGAGTTTCTACTCCAAGTTTAAGTTCCCATTTCTGATCCAGCTTTCTGCTAATGCACAGCGTGGGAGACAATGGATGACCGTTCATGCATCTCTGCCACCCAGATGGGGAATCTTGACGGAGCACTGGGCTCCTGGCTTTCCCCTGGCCCTGTCTTGGCTGTCACAGTCATTTGAGGAGTGAGCCAACAGCTTGAAAAATTTTCTCTCTCTTGCCCTGTCTCTCTCATTCTTTCTTTACCTTTTAATATTAAAAATAAACAAGATTAAATAAAAGAAGAAAAAGAAGCAAGTAAGAGAAAAACTGAAGGCTGCATACCACATTAGGTACACAGGTCAACCTGAGCAAGTGTCCAGTAGAACAAATGAAAGAAAGGTAAGTTTCAGAATAGAAAAATCTGTGTAAGGATCCCAGGAGTGGGACCTACTTGATGAGTTTAGGATCAACAAATGTCTGGAATGCAGTACATGAGGGAAACCAAGAGAAATGGGGTCAGAAACAGGCGCTCAGGAGTCAAAGAGCAGGACTGTGAGCTTTATCCTAAGTAGAAATGGTTGCATGGTTCTGAGCTGACAAGAGATATGATCTAAACTAATCTGCATGACTGCCATTTGAAAAGACACTATAGACAAAAAAAATAAAAGCAAAGGAGACCAATTACAAAATTAATGATTCCTGGAAAAAGAAAAAATAAAAGCTAATGCAATAAGCTTAGTGGTCTTATCTGACAAGGCTACCTAAAATAATACATCTTTCCCATTCCTCATTAATTCCCCACTTATCTTGCTTTATTCTAATTCTTGCATCATATCATCACCTGGTATACCATATCATTTTTTATTATGATTCCAAGCCCAAAAAAGAACAAGCTTCATATGACAAAGACATTTACTTATTTTGCTCTCAACCTTATACAAAGTGTTTATAATGATGGTCTGGCATATAGTAAATGGCCAGTAAATTCTTAACTGGAATGATCACCAAAGACTTACTAGTTTCATTCCTTATAAGTAAAGGATGACCCTTTTCATTTTGGAAAAATCAATGTGATAATGAAAATCAAATAGCACAGATATAATTGTAATCATCTAGTTTTAAACACATACAGCCAAATTTTCAACTTTATTTTCCTTTTAAGAAATACTTGCTTTAAAATTCAGAAAAAAAGAGAGACATGTAAAAGGAACAATGACAAATATTTTGCATGTTTTTCAAAGGGGTTATTTTGACACCTGAAACTGGCTTATTGTTTGCTTCTTTTTCATTCACTAAATTCAGCTCCAGCAACAACCTAATTTAATTCCCATATCCCATCACTATGGATGTTAGTTTTTGTTAATAAACTAGGAAGTATATGAGGGAGTCTTCAAAAAGTTCATGGGCTATGCATACAACAAAAAATCTGTACATGGATTTCAAAAACTATTGCACCAAAATAAACTTAGCATTCTATTTTTCCATGAACTGTTTGAAGCGTCCCCAAATCTCATAAACTATAGAAACAGAACTGAGGAATCTCAGGTCTTCAAACATCAGAAAGAACTAGCAAAATCTCCTGGGAGAGACAGAAGCTGGGCCTTGGGTGTGGGTTGTCACTTCCTGGTTTTGAGTTTTGGGAAAACTGTACCCCAACTAACTCTGCATTGGGTATAGAGAGCTTCAGAGATCATAACTGGAAAGCAATAGTGTAATACCTGCACCTTTGAATCTAAAGCAGTGATAAAGACTCTGGACCTGACAAGTTAAGCCACCACTCAGACTTCCTGCTTTGTACTGACAATACTAAAGAGCTCATTATATTTTCTGAATTTGTATTTTACTTATGTGTCCAAAAGTGCATGTCTATCATTTGAAAACAAGCATTATTTTTTTAAAATATTCACTTATTTTCATTGGAAAGGCAGATTTTCAGAGAAAAGGAAAGAAACAGAGAAAAATATTCCATCTGCTGGTTCACTCTCCAAGTGGCCAAAACGGCTGGAGCTGAACCAGTCTGAAGCTAGGAGCTTCTTCCAAGACTTTCATGTAGGTACAGGGTTTCAAAGCTTTGGGCCATCCTCTGCTGCTTTTCCAGGCCACAATCAGGGAGCTGGATGGGAAGTGAAACAGCTGGAATATGAACCGGCAGCCACATTGGATTCCTGTGAGTGCAACGCAAGGATTTAGCCACTAGGTCATAGCTCTGGGTTCAGCAAATATTATTAAACTTTAAAGGAAATGAGAATCAAATTCCTCAAAATGGGTTCTTCAAAGTTGCACCATAATGATAGGAATAGTCGTCTATTTACTATCAGTAAATAAGAGGCTTAAAACTGTAAAGTGAATCTCAGAAATACACACTTCTAGTTCTTCTAATGAGTTTTAGTTGATCACCAACTCAGTATCCCTTATGTCTCATTTGGAGTGTTCCTACAGCAGTTGGTAAAAGTGGAGTCTGACTTGACTTTTCTGTAGAAATCATGGTACTGGAATCTGCTTAGGTTAGCTATTACAAAGTAATCTGCTGTCACTTCACAATGATCTACCAGATTGTTAGCCTATGTGCCCATGTCTTCACAGAAGTATTCTGAGAATCCCACAAAAATTCATGTAATCACCTACATTAGTTTTATTTTAAAAAAACAAAACTCACTTTTTTTTAAATCCACTCTTGTATACATTTATATGGTTAAATTTCATTTCCATATCTGTTGTAAGGAACTGTACATCTAAACATTAACACTGAAAAGGCCACTGATGAGGCTTCAATCAAATTCTGTTAAACTCAGATTATCACTATGGCAACTAATGAAGAGTCAAAAGATCAGCAACCTTGAAACTAAAGTAATCTGCATGAGGTCACACTGCTCTCAGGATGCCTACTCCTCTCAGGATCGTCATTGCAGATGGCAACTTTTTGTGAACAAATTTATTGATCAAGTGTTAGCGAGGGGGAAAACAGGGGTTATTTAGCAAGAAAAAAAAAAAGCAAGCAACACCATCCAGAAAACGCTAGCAACACCACCCAGAAAGAACTCCTTAAACATGGAGCAATTTTAAAAAGAAAACATTTGTAAAACTATGCTTTAAGCCAAACGTTGATAATAATTACTAGAGGAAATAATTGAGGAAACCAGTGGAATTACATTCAATAGATCATTACATAAGGAAGTAATACAGCTAAAATACATTTTAATAATAGCTACCTTTGGCAAGCATACTAATGTTTCTAGCAAGTTCTATGTTTTTAACCACAGAAGAACTATTATTATTTGATCATTTCCAAATTCAATGCATTTTGTATGCCTACTGAGATGCATTCTCCATGGAATAAGCAGCTCCAAGGGAGAAAATGTTAAATTTCAAAAGTGAGGTCAGGGCAGCTGTATTGCTGATTCTAGTTATTTCCCTTCCTATCAAATTCAGTAGAACACTGCAGGGGAAATAAGAGAAAAGCACCAGCCTGAATCTGTGACAGCTCTACTCACAAATATCTCCTCTGTATAAGCTCTAGAATACATAACGCCTAGGAAAGAAGTACAGTCATCTCTCAGCATCCTGGGAAATTGCTTCATAATCTGTGCATGCTCAAGTCCCTTATATAAAAAGGTCAATTTTGCATATATAACATATATGCAGCCTCTTATACTGTTTAAGTCATACCAAGATTACTTACAATATCCAATACAATGAAAATGTTACTTCAATAGTTGTTATACTGCCTTGTTTCATTTTGTACTTTTTTAATTTAGGAGTTATTATTTATTTACTTATTTGAAAGATAGAGTGAAGGAGAAAGAGAGAGAGCTTCCATCCACCGGTATTCCACGAATGGTTGTAAGGACCATGGTTGGACCAGGCTGAAGCCAGGAGCCAGAAACTTTATCCAGGTCTCCCATTTGGTTGCAGGCACGCAGGCTCTTGGGCTGTCATCCATTGCTTTCTTGGGTGCATTAACAGATAGTTGATTCAGAAATGGTGTAGTCAGGACTCAAAGCATTGCCTCTGAGATGTTAGCCTTTGGAAGGTTAGCACTGTGGAAAGCAGCTTAACATGCCACGACACAATGCGAGCCCCTTGCCATACTGTTTAAGAAATAAGGATGAAGAAAAGGAACCTTTAAAGAGCCACTTTTTTTTTTTTATCATTTTCCATTTGAAGTTTGCTGATCCTGTTGGATGAAGAACCAACAAATGTAGAAGGTCTAGTGCATCAGCAAGGTCAAGAGAAGGAAGGACAAGAGAGGGAAAGGGAGGGAGCAGACAGGAAGTCAGGCGGAAAGAGATGACGTTCTCATCCTTGGGAACCTGGGAGTCATTCCTAGAGATTCTATGGGAAATGGTTATGGTTAAAAGCACTCACTGGTAGTTGCCACTGCCCTAACCAAGCTCAGAGCTGGCTCAGGTGCATCAGCCTCCCAGACGAAAGTACACTGCCCCAATACCTCCTCACCACTTCCTGTTTCATACTTTGGGATGGAAACTCCTCAAGAGGAAAAAGAGAAGCTCAGACCATGTGGACATGGTTCCCACATTTATTGTCTGCTGACCTCTTCTTTATGAGAACCACGCAAACCTTTTGAGTTTAGATTCATCTGCCCTTCAAATTAATTACTTGATCAATTGCTTCAAATAATGTATATTAACCACCTGGGATCATACAGTATTTACATTCAGTTATATTCCCAAGATGTTTAAATGGCATTTGACTGAAAATGAAGACCTTGCAATGCAACAATTTGCAGGAACTATCTGAGAGTAGAGGAACTGAAGAGATTTATTTATGTACAAATAAATAAAATCACAGTCCAAAAAGGTAGTTTCAGACAGAGCACATTTTTGTGGCACTTTACAAGGTCAGTATTTCATCTCCAAAAGGCACTGCAGCAAGAAACTGCAAAAATCTAATGGGCCTAAAACACTCCTCAAGGAGCCACAGACTAGTTTAGCACTAAATTAACTCCTCTTCCTTTTGTTATTTTTTTCCAAGTGAAAAGACAGCACTGCAACATTTAATTCTGAGTGCATAAAAATTAATACCCCCTCTGCCCTTAAACCCCACCCAGGCCCCAAGAAGGAAACATTTCTTTCCCCAACATTTAGCTTTGAAATCTACTAGCTGCTAAGTCATCCAAAAGACAATACTGCCCACAATGTCTTCCAATGTGTTTGCTCCTGTCTTAAGACTTGAGAGCAGGGCGTGGCATGGTGGCCTAGTCACTAAATCCTTGCAAGTACCAGAATCCCTTATGGGTGCTGCACTTCCCATCCAGATCCCAGCTGGTGGCCTGGAAAAGCAGTCCAGGACTGCCCAAAGCCATGGAATGCTACTTTGACATTGGAGCCCTGGAAAAAACTCCGAGCTCCTGGCTTCAGACCAGCTCAGCTTTGGCCTTTGTGGCCACATGGGGAGTGAACCAGCAGACAGATCTAGTTCTCTGTCTCTTCTTCTCTCTGTTAATCTACTTTTCCAATAAAAATAAATAAGTAACAACAACAATAAAAATACCTAACAACAATGACACCGCCACCAGTTGAATGACATACTGTTTTTTGTCCATCTACCTGTAACTCAGAGATGCAGCTCAATCAAATAGATTGTGTTTACTTCACAGGGCTTTGCATATAAATAGGGACAGGGGAAATAGTCTGTAGAAATACAGCAGAAGAGAACACACCACCCCAGGACTTTCAAAGCTTTTGCACTGATTAGCTCACTAGTAATAATTTCTCTCATTAAAAATAGAGTGGCCTAATTGTCAGTGAGGGATTTCCTTAATCCTCATGAAGGAATTCCCTTAAAATCCACCACTTCAGAGCATCCCTGCACGTAGAAACTGTTAGTTTACACTTTTGCTCGATAACAATAGAAATACATTTTAATTGGTTTCTTGTTGCTTTGAGTGTGTTCAAAGATTAGATCCAAATGGATTGCTTTGTATAACATCCACTGAGAACTACTCTCTAAGAGGAATGCTGGAGAAGTAGGGCACTGACCTAATGGAATTAAAGTTCTATTAAGGAACACGTGACTCGCCTAGAGAACAATGTGTGTGCATATTTGCAAGCAACAAAACAAAAAATTTTACATACAAACACAGGAGAATGCAGTTTAAAAGATCATCATGCAATACTCCATTCATGATCAATCAGGACATCATAAATGAATATGCAACTTTGAGTAAAATATGACACAGATCAGACTTGGAACCTAAGTCCCAAATCATGGGGTTCTTTATCTAACAGTCCCATGTAATAGTGGAGTTAGCTTCCTTCCACCTCTCCTTTTTCAACCAGGGAGTTTGTCCCAATTTCCTGCTTCTTCACCGAGACCATTATACAATTTCATCAGAACAATCCAATTTCAGGCTCAACTTCCAACATGCTGCACTATATGCAGCTGCAAATGATTTGCGCATCATGAGAAAAATCATGCCAAAAAGATTGTCTGTGATCAACATGTTCTTCACAAACTGAGCAAGAGCGTAAGATTTTCTAGTAATTCAAACAAGCCATGACAGAAATAAGAAGACAACTGAATCTGATGAGTCACAGACGGGTCATTCCATTGTTCAATACTCAAATGGCTATTTGCATACACGATTTTCATCTGGCTATCACAATGTCATAGCAAGCAGGTAGCATCACACTTAAAGGATAGTTTCTGGGCAGGTTTGACTTGTGCTGTTGGTTTTCAGGAGGTAGGCGAGCAATGGTAAGGGATACAGGCCGCCTTCTGACCATGAGCAACTGCATTTGCAGACAGTAACACTTCTACGTCTCAAGAACATAAAATGTGAATTCAGATTGAAGAACATAATTGTGGGTATAAAAGGAATGAAAAACTTTCAATCACAGGTGAGACTGACTAAAATTTTAGGAAAATGAATTAAGGTGAGTTCCAAAGTTAACTTTCCTTACTCTTTGGGCATGCAATAAACACAAATGTTACTTTTTTAATTATTCAAACATATAACCTCAAATGATACAAATCCACAAAGAATTAATAGTTACTCAAGGAATATTTTAAAGCATTTTCCCCCTTAATTCAAACCTTCACATGGGAAAAAGCAAAGGTCTTTGTAAGAAGTACTAATATCTCAAACCTCTATCGCCCCAGCTCATAGCGTAAGGCACTTAAAATATTGATGACAAGGGAAAAGCAGCACTTCTCTGTCCTGTAGCCTGTTAGTGTGACTTCTGTCCAGCTTATGGGTTCAAGCAAGAAGCTTTTTCAGTAGGAAAAGACAGATTGGAATAAGCACAATTTACCTAGCTCACTGTCTTGCACATAATAACCATAAAAATACATGAATAAAAGAATGGCATTATTTGCATAACTAAGAGAGTTGAACCTTGTATAATATGGCATCCTAAGATTAGGATCTGTTATAGTGTTTGCTTTCAATTTCCCATTACAGCCTCAAAAACCAGAGTTTGTAATTTAAATAAGTGTAGCTGTTTTTATGGAAAAGAAATGCTTCCAATACTAAACTTTGGACACAACTAGCTTACTTTTTTGTATACTTGTTTTCACAGCCCCTTCCAAAAGGTAAAAATTATGGCACCTTTCATTTGATGAAGAGGAAATACAAGCCTGTCTGGCACACCTGTCAGGTGTGTTGTCCTAAATCCCCAGAGGGCGAGCTATAAATGCATTTGTTCGTGTGATGTCAAAGCAGTTCCACAAGGGTCCCATGAGTGTTTCTCAGCATGCCCATGTCATCTCACATTGACTACAGCAATGAATTTCTGTCTCAAATAAAAAAAAATCACAGAAAGTTAGGAAACAAACAACAGATGCTTTTTTCAAGCAAGCAAGATAATAAAACTTTCAAATTCCTATCCCTGAGTCTATAATTTTTGAAAGTTAGGATGATTTAAAATGACAAAATTTTGATAGGTTCTAAAATTTTAGCAGCTTATCTCCCTTTAGATGCAGACTTTCATTCAGATTAAGTCTAATTTAAGCATACACTTAATCAATATACATTGAACACCTACCACAAATGATTAAAAGTATTTTCCTTTTTTGTTTACTTAACTGAGAAAGTAAAAACAACAGAAGTCAATAAAACGCCCATGTTTTAATCTTGTGCCTTTATTTTGTTTATATAAATTATTTTAAATTAGTAAAATATAATCATTAAAATTGTGTATTGGTATAAAGGAGAAAAAAATTGTTCCTACACTTACCCATTCAAGCACTATATGCTTTGGTAGCAAAATGGAAACAAAGATATCTTTAACTTGAAGGTCCTGTTGAATATTCTATTTCTATGTGAAAGGTTTCAATTACTGTAAATATGAACTAAACAGTAGTGTCAGTCAAAATCAATAGCATAAATATCACGTTTTTTCTAGTCAAAGATTCCTGATCATATGTTGGAAAATTTTCATGGACAGTTTGAGTATTCTTGATGCTATTTTTGACATATGAGCTAATTCTCTGAGTATGTCCCTAAGATTACCTAGAGTGATCAGAAACCATTTCTATTATGAGCTGAAATGCAAGCCATCCCTGAAAGAATCAAGCAAAAAAAAAAGGTTATTTCATACAGAAAAACACATATGGTTAGTATCAAGGAAGACAACATACAAAACTATAACAGAACAACTCATCTAAACTAGAAATCATTAAACAAATGGTAGTAGGAATTCTAGGCTAATGGGTATAAACCATTTGAATTAAACAGGGAATGCTCACATCAAATAAATATCAGACATTTTTGTGCTTTAGCCAACCAATAACACAAGAGAGACCTAAAAGATCCCAAATCCTCTGATGTTTAGAGACAACCGGGAATATGGATTCTTAAATAAGACTCCACCTTAGATCATTGGTGCTACTGCAACATAATGTCATTAACTGGAAAGTTAATAAACAACTGAAACTTACTGCTCACAGTTTTGGAGTTTGGAAAGTCCAATATTAAAGAACAAGCAGATTCAGTGTGTAGTGAGTTCTCCCTCTCCCCGACCCACACACCCTCTTTCTTTCTCATAGATTGAAACTCATTGCTGTATCCTCACTTCCTGGAAGAAACAGAAGTTTCCCTAGGCCTGTTTCATTAGGGAACTTATTCATGAGGGCTGCACCCTGCTTATCATCCCCCAAACCCGAACAAACACACACACACACACACACACACACACACACACACACACACACACTACTTCTTAGCATCATTCCCTTGGAGTTAGGACTTGGACATATAAAATTGAGAAGATGGGAGACACAAACATTGAAAATGCAGCAAACTCTTTTAACATGATAAACAATTCCATTTCTCTCCAGAAACTGTACAGGTCAAATAAACTCATTTGTGGGCCAGATACAACTCATTGTCAAATAGGTTTCAGGATGATTTGTTATGATACTTCTGTGCCAACAAGAACTGAGTTTAAACAGAATACACAAGAAAGGTTCCGTTTTTCTCTCATGTAAGAGAAATTTGGAAGTGAGTAGTTCTATGTTAGCAGACAAGCCCCGTGATGTTTCCAGAGCCACAGTGCTCTCGGCTAGTTCTCATTGCAGCGCTCTACAGGTTGAGGCTGCTATAAGAAGCTCAGCCTCCACACCCAAGCACCATACAGAGCATGGCATAATTTACCAACGAACCTTCCCAGAGGTTCTCTAAAATACTACCCCTCATTGTATTAATAAGAACCTCATTTCATGGTCACAAGAGCAGCTGAAAATATTGTCTGTTACGTGGACAGCCACAAGACCAACTAAAAGTTTAACTTCCACTGAACAGCATTGAAGCAAATCATGTCTGAAGCACCTGTCAATTATCATAGCAATTTCTGACTGATTAGACTTTGTCTGGTGAGTATGTGTGCCGCAAAACAAGCCAGGCAAGAGACAAATTTATAAGGAGTGCCCCATGCCTGTCAGATTTACCATTTGTCAATTCCAAGTGTTAATGCAATACGTCAATTTGCACAGATTTCACTATACTCCATGACTTTGAAACTTAATGATCTGCTCTTCTTTTGCTGTGAGGTATACTGAATGTGCAGAAAAGTACATACAACACAGTGCTCCACACTCCCCACTCAGACACAGCCCTATGTATCACACTCATAGCCCTTCCCCAGGACACTTGTTATCTTATTTGAATAACCATTACCATGCATTTAAAAATAAAACATTTTATTTATTTCTGTTTAAAGTCAGCATTAACATAGAAAGTTACAGAAAGAGGGAGCTCAGGAGAGAGATCTTGCATCTGCTGGCTCACTCTCTAGATTGTCACATGCCTGAGGATGTGTCAGATCAAAGACAGAAGCCGAACTTCTTCCATGTCACTCACATGGGTGACGAGGATCAGGTACTTGGGCCATCCTCTGCTGATTTCCCAGGCTATTAGCAGGCATCAGAAAGGTAGCAGCCAGGACACAAACCAGCAACCAGCACCATATAGGATACCGGTGTCACAGCTAGTGCGTTTATCGACTGTACCACAATGTTTCCCATTCCGGACCCTTCTTTAAAACATAGTTTTGTCACCATTTTCTTGTGACCTTTGGAAAAGTTGAACATTTCTCACCATTGGCATAAAATAAAGTTTGACAAAAATATGCTTGCAACAAATGTGATACATCCAAATCTAATTTTTTTTCCCCTTTTAAAAAAATTTTAGGGCCCGGCGGCATGGCCTAGTGGCTAAAGTCCTCACCTTGAACGCGCCGGGATCCCAATATGAGTGCCAGCTTAAATCCCAGCGGCTCCACTTCCCATCCAGCTCCCTGCTTGTGGCCTGGGAAAGCAGTAGAGGACGGCCCAAAGCTTTGGGACACTGCACCCACGTGGGAGACCTGGAAGAGGTTCCTGGTTCCCGGCTTCGGATTGGCGCAGCACCGGCCGTTGCGGCTCACTTGGGGAGTGAATCATCGGATGGAAGATCTTCCTCCCTGTCTCTCCTCCTCTCTGTATATCTGACTTTGTAATAAAAATAAATAAATCTTTAAAAAAAATTTAACTCCCACATATAAGAGAGAACATATGGTATTTTTCTTCATGTCTGTCTTATTTCACTCAATATATCCTCCAGTTGTATCCATTGTGATGCAAATGGTAAAACTCCATTCTTTTATAGCTAAACAATATTTCATTGTGTGTGTATGTATATATATATGTATCTATATAAATATGTGTGTAATTTCTTTACTCCTCTATGAAGGACAATTTAATGTTATTTTTGTTATTGTGCACAGTGCTATCATAAACAGAGCTAATGGAGGCAGTTCTTTGATACATGCTCATATTTTTGAGTACATAACCAGAAAGCACATATTTTTTTAGAAAAAAACATGTACTTTTATTTGTTTTTCTTTAATTCTATCATCTTTTTTTAAAGATTTAAAAACAATTTTTAAAGATTTATTTTTTTATTGGAAAGTCAGATATACAGAGAGGAAGAGAGACCGAGAGGAAAATCTTCCATCCATTGATTCACTCCCCAAGTGACCACAACAGCCGGTGCTGCGAAGCCAGGAGCTTCTTGCACATGGGTGAGGAGTCCTCAGACCTCGGGAGGTCCTTGACTGCCATTCCAGGCCACAAGCAAGAAATTGGATAGGAAGTAGGGCTGCCAGGATTAGAACCAGCGCTTATATGGGATCCTGGAGTGTGCAAGGCAAAGACCTTAGCTGCTAGGCTACCTCTCCAGGCCCACAATTCTATAATCTTTTTAAGCTGAAATGTTTAGTCTACTTACATTCAATTATTTACAGTTAACTATTACTGATGCATTTAGACATTTTCTTTTTAAGATTTATTTATTTATTATTGGAAAGTCAGATTTACAGAGAAGGAGAGACAGAGAAAGACCTTCCATCCTCTGGTTCACTCCCCAAGTAGCCGCAATGCCAGAGCTGAGCTTATTTAAACCAGGAGTCAGGAGTTTCTTCTGGGTTTCCAACACGGTACAAGGTCTGAGGGCCTTGCAATGTCCTCGATGGTATTCCCAGGCCACAAGCAAGGAGCCGGAAGGGAAGTGGAGAGCCAAGATAGGAACTGGCACCCATATGGGATCCCAGCACTTGGAAGGTGAGGCTTTAACCATGAGGCTACTGTGCAGGATGCTAGATACTTCTTGCCACATCTGTTACATATTTTCTTTTCTTGAATTCCACTGGATTACTTATTACTTTGTTTTTTCCTATTATAGACCAAAAGGAACATTCTCCTGTTTCATTCATTGAGAAATTGCATCAGTCACATTCCAAAGCATGAAGTTTAGTATTCCATTTTTATGCTACACAGTCAGTTTATATTTTTTCAAAGACCTACAAGACTTTCTTTTGCTGTACATAAATGTTCTTTAAAATTACCTGTTTGTTATATTTTTTAACTTTTCTACCCTTTTTGCATGTTACAACTTTGTTATTAATTTCCATTCATCTGCACATATTTTTTAATTTACCTATTTTTACTGAAAGGCAAAATTAGAGAGAGAATGAGATACAGAGAGATCTTTCATTTGCTGGTTCACTCCCCAAATGACCGCAATAACTACAGCTGGATTGGTCTAAAGCCAAAAGCCTGGATCTTCTTCTGGGTCTTCCATGTGGGTATAAGGGCCTAAGGACTTGGGCCATATTCTGCTCTGTCTCAGGCATACTGTCAGCAGGCAGAATCAAAAATGAAGCTGCCAGGATTCAAACCGGTGTCCACGTGGAATTACAGTGCTATAGGGGAAGTCTTCACCCGCTGTGCTATGGCACTGACTCAGCATATTCTTTACAGTTTTTCATACCAAATAATCTGCTAATCGCTAGTTCAGTCTACTTCCCTTACTGCAGAACCTTCTATATTCTAGTCCTTTACAGATTATATAATACATGTGTATGAATATATATAAAAATCCTATGTTACCAAGTCAGTTAGAAGTAAAGCAGCAGAGCAGCTTGGTGGTTCAACAGGCTAATTCTCTGCCTGTAGGGCTAGCATCCCATATCACAGGAGTGCCAGTTCATGTCCTAGGTGCTGCACTTCTGATCCAGCAAATTGTTTATGACCTAGGGAAGCAGCTGAGAATGCCACAAGTCCTTGAAACTCTGCACCCACGTGGGTGACCCAAAAGAAGCTCCTGGCTCCCAGTTTCAGATTAGCTCAGCTCGATCCATCTCAGCCACTTGGGGAGTGAACCAATGGAGGGAAGGTCTCTGCCTCACCTTCTCTCTATAAATCTGTCTTTCAAATAAAAATAAAAAATTTAAAAAAGAAGTATAGCAGCAAATGAGAGTGCTAACTCAGTCACCTTCTTTTTTCTCTCTTTCCCCCATTCCTCTGATTCTTGAAGAAATATGTTTTTTATTTCAATTTCCAAAAACTTAAATAATATTGCCTGAAACAATAAGTGTGTTCACTGACTCATAAATGACAAACCTGAGAGCAGAATGGTGCCATTGTTGGGTGTGTATTAGCAGACCATAGAACCAGAGCGCTTCCACGCTTCCTGTCTTGCACCTGGGTGAATGCCCTTATTGTCTGTGACATTTTAGTCTAAGCTTTTGATCGTATGCACTGACAACACCCTGACTGACACATCACTCTTATGAACTACAGCCATCCTACTGGATTAAAAGAAAACTTAGTATGTTGTTTCCATTTGCATTTCTCCAGCTGTTAGTGAGAATAAACATCTTTTCAATATTTGACTCTTTTAAACGTTATCTCACATAAAATTTCTGCTTGTGTCCCTTATCATTTTTTCTTTTCTTTTTGGCATTGGCCATCCTAACTCTCTGTCTCCAACTGAGTTTTACCAAGCATACTCATGCACAGAGGCACACATACAATATATTTTAGTGGATATCTTTTTAAGTCATGTATGCTACAAATACTTCTAAACAATATTTAATGTATCTCTGGTTCTATTCATGGTCTTTTTTTATCATTCATTTGTATTTTAGCTCTCATGTCATCAATTATATCTGGTTTCTCCTTTTATAGTAGCTGGGTATCCTATCTTATTTAAGAACAGCCTCCATACTATAAAGTCACAAAAATATTTTTTTCTAAATTTTACTCTGACATTTAGATTGTTTTATATTTCACAATTAGATATTTAATCAAGCTGCAATTTATTTTTGTATATGGTATGACACTGTGGTACAACCCCGTTTTCTTCCAGATGGATAGATAATTTTGCCAGTATCATTTCAAAAATAAACCATCTGAGAATTTCCATTTTTGCCAAGTTACACTTTAGATGTCCACAAAAGCCCTTCTTCATACATACACACAAAAGAAATGCTAAATAAAACACAAATTGAAAAAACTTTTAAAAAAATATGATTAGGTTGGTTAAAAAAAAAAGAAACAAAAGACAGAAAAGTCATGCAGCAGTTAAAAGTAAATTACAAATACAGACAGGTGTGTCAGGCCCTGCCCTGTCATTGATGCTGCAAGCATTTAAGGGGCAGATGCTCACATCACCTGACTGTATCACAAGGTCAGCAGATGAAATCATTGTTCCGCAAAGAGTAAAAAGTCAGATCTGAGATTCTTGCAGGAGTCAAACAAGCCACTGAGAAAGGCATTGTCTTGGGAAAAAACTAAGAAATAGCCCAAAGTGATATGTGTTGAATACACAAACTGCCTCAGTCTTGACTTTAAGTAGAACAGAACAAGAGGATATTCTCCTGAGAACTCTTCACTGCTGGGTATATACGTAAATTGAGATCATTTTCAGAATTCATTCATCATGCTGACCCAAGAGACCCAGCAGTGGGGATGAGCATTTTGGGTTGGGAGATCCCTAGTCTCCTGATAGAAGTTAATGTAAATATTCTCTAGCATATCACATTTTAAAGACAGTCTTCAAGAGTTTCCTCCAGCCAGGATTTTTATAAGCATGAGCTCACAATAACAAGTCATGAAATACACAAGTAAAGAAGTCATCAAAAAGTCAAGCCAGGGCCTAGCATGGTAGCCTAGTAGCTAAAGTCCTTGCTTTGCATGGGCCAGGATTCCCTATGGGTGCCAGTTTGTGTCACTGCTGCTTCACTTCCCAGCCAGCTCCCTGCTTGTGGCCTGGGAAAGCAATTAAGGACAGCCCAAAGCCTTGGGATTCTACACCAATGTTGGAAACCCGGAAGAAGATCTTGGCTCTTGGCTCCAGATCAGTTCAGCTCCAGCCACTGCAGCCACTTGGGGACTAAACCAGTGAAGGGAAGATCTTTCTCTTTGTGTTTCCTTCTCTCTGTAAATCTCACTTTCCAATAAAAAATAAGTATTTCTTGGAAAAAATACATAAGTAATGAAAATAAATAATGACAGAATCAGTTTCCACAGAAGCAGTCAATACAGAAATTACTGAAGAATCACAGATTAGAAAAGCAGGAAAACAAACAACCTTGTTAAGAAACAGATGAAGGAAATGAGGATGCATTTTTGAAAAGAAAATTTAAATGGCTAACAGACATTTGTAAAAATGCTAAGACTCCCTAGCTATTAGAGAAATACAAATTAAAACATTAGGGTCACACCTAACTCCAGTGAGTTTGGCCTACATTCAGAAATCTACTAATAACACCTGCCTTGCACAGATGTGCAGAAAAAGGTACCCTACTATGAAGCCAGTATTGAAAGTGCTAAGACAAGTGAAAATTGATCTACCATATAACCCGAGTATTCCATATCTGGTACACAGCGATTTATATAAATAAATACTTTCTGAAAAATATGAATATTTCATAGAGTAGAGGATATGCTGTTTACTCCTGAAAGTGAATTTTTCCCACTAAAATGTTGCATCTCCTAATCTCAAAGGAAGCTGAGAGAGGACAATCCTGTATGTTTTGTGACTGAGCAGAAAATTTGGCAACACACAGTGTGCTAGATCAAAAGGGTCTGCATTCAGTAAAAACACAGGATCCAGAAAAGCACACAGATATTTTTGGAATTGAAGAAAACACTTATCTGGTCTAAAAATGTACAGGAAGAAAACATCAGAGCAACTTGCATTACGTATACCTAAGCTTCCCTTGTTTAACTTATTTGCATAACCTATATTTAATTTTCAAATTCCCAATACTATCCCTGTTTGTGACAGTAATAGCAAACTTGTTATTAGTAAGGACATGAACTCAAGGCATTAATCAAATAAATGGCAGTTTGGGGAAATGATTTTGGCCTTCCAAGTTTCATCTGGAAAACTTAATTCTAGGTAACTACTACCCAATTTAATTTGAAGACCTCTTCTCCAGTGACATCAAAGTTACCTAGGTCAGCCGACCTCAGGGGGAGCGCAAGTTTTCTAATACCATATTTGTATGAAAATACAACATAATTTCTGTCAAGTCATATTACTAACTCTGACAAATTAAACCCATGTACGCCATTGAACAACATGGACTTTTTCAAAAGGGCAAGCAATTGAACTCTACATGAGCTGAACCAAATTTTATGGGCCAGCATTATGGAATAATGCATAATGTAACAGCCCAGAAAATAGAAAATGGTGACAATAAAGCTAGGTCTTCTGAAACATTTTTGGGATATGTCCATAACCAGACCTCTGTAATAATCTTGAGCTCTTGGAAAGTCCAGAACAGGGAGTGAGAGTGCTTATCACAACACAGTATCTCATTCCAGGATGAGATCTTGCTTTTTTTTTATGGCTCAGGCAGTAAAATGATTATCCCAAATTGTTTCTGTACATGGAATTGGAAAGACCGGTTTGCCTAGTTCTGTTGTTCACTACTAGATAGAATGCAGCTCTTACTGATTGGATTGTTAAAAGTACATGGTGCTTAAAAACGGGATATCTGTGCTTCATGTCACTAGAATTGAATGGATAGTTTGTATTGTGCACTGATATGAGCCTGGTTGATCGAAGGACTCATATCATGTGCCAATGCTCTCTTAGATAATTAGAAAATCATTGCTTAAAAACCCTTGAACACAGCTGATTGAGGCTGTTCTGCTCTTCCACGTGTGGTAAAAGGGGCCAGTCCACCAGACAGTAAATAGACTCCTGAGCTTCTAAAGGTCGGCCCCTGGCTCATTTCTGGGATAGATTTGGTCAACTTACAACAGTAAGTGTACCACCTGAGACACCAGCATTCCACATGGGCACAGTTGTACTGTTTGCTCCATTGTGATCCAGCTCCCAACTAACAACCTAGAAGAGGAAGCAGAAGATGACCCAAGAGTGCTTGCCCTCACCACCCTCTAGAATACCTGGATAGAGCTCCCAGCTCCTGGCTTTAGACCTATGGCAGCAATGAAAGATTTTTCTCTCTCTTTCTATTTATCTCCCTCTCTCCCTTTACCTCCCTCTTTTTCTCTGTCTCTCTCTCTAAATCTGACTTTCAGATAAATAATAGATCTTAAAAACAAACCAAATCTTAGTTATAATAATCTGAATTAATTTGACTTATATCTAATCCATGTTAATATTTCAAATGAATCAATAATATGGGCTTTAAGGCCATTTAAAAAGAAACACATAAACATAAAAGTATAAACAGTAACTAGGATTTTAACAGGTTTCTTTGGAACTAGTAAATTAAAATAATAATTGTCCTTGTGCCATCTGAACTTACCACAAGTTAAGCTCCAACTAGAGCAGCGTTTCTTTCAACTGTCAATAAACCTACTGTTGGTATCTGATCAGCACCTTAATTTAATGAAATAGAAGATCAGAGTGCCTCATACATTTTAAAAATAAATGTGTTCTGTAAAATTCCTGTTTCAGCTGTTTGTGCTTATAGAGTAAAAATATATATATATATAAAATGTATTCCTTCCGTGTATTATAATAGAAACCTGTGTGAAAGCCACTAAGGTTCACAATTATTATCAAACACTTAAAAGGCTTTTCTGTAAGTGCCAGAAGTATTCCAACTATTGGGTTACCAGGGTATCAGCAGAGAAAAGGATATTAGGAATGAATGAAGCGGGAGTGGTTAGGGTGGTCAGTAGCTGTATGCAAGTTAGAAATTTTATCACAAAGAAACAAAGCAAGCACTCAGCCATTAAAAAAAAACCAAAAACCCAAGATCCAGGACAGAAGCCAGTCAACCAAAACATACTGAAACCATGTTACTGTACTCGAGTTATCAGCTACCCAGAAATGACCTGGCCATCAGGGTTAAATATTGAAAGAGCCAGAAAGGAAACAATGCATTTCAGCTTGGACCATAAAGACTTTGCCTAATCTTTACTTCCAAATAAAAGGAGAACTCCCGGTGAAACAGTTAAGCATACCTTAAAAAATACGATACTAGATTTTCTACCTTTGTCTGTACCTACAGTTCCATGATGCTCTTAAATAGCAGAATGTTAAACCTGTAACTGTTACGAAAGGACTATACTACTGTAATAATGTGGGAGGAAAGGAGGGAAGCACAACTGGGGACAAAGAGGTGGGGGACGGGGAATCCTTACACCTACGAAACTCTCATGGAAAATAATGGAAACAATTTTTTAGAAAATGCTTTGCCTGACTTCTTCTAATCACTGCCCTGACCTTTCCTTCTGTCATTTTGCTCATGCACAAGATAGAATTTACCAAAGTACAACAGCTGTATCACAGACTGCTTTTCACACTGATTGAATATACAGTTACACACATTTAATGGCAAGAAATGTAGTGTTAGACAATATCAGCATTGTATAAACATTACAGAGTGTACCTAAAGCAAAGCCTATATGAGATAACCTACCACATACCTAGCTATATGATATAACCTATTTTTTCTAGGCTACAAACTTGTACAGCATGTTCTTATACTGAATAGTACAAGAAACTGTCACATAATGAATATGTAACAAAACATATGTAAGCATAGAAAACATGTGGTAAAATAATCTAAGAAAACAAAGTGCACACATACTCATCAACTTCACATCTCTATCAACTCAAGGAAGTCTATGGAATCTGAAGCAGAAAGAATTGAATGCGGCCCAGAAACCATGAGTGCCAACTCACTAGGGGATGAATTCTACCAAATATGATTTCTTTTCCCTGCTATCTATGAGATAATGCTTTAGAATCATTTTCCCAAAGAATGGGAAAAGTACCATAGAGTGTACATGAAGCAACTGCTACAGGCTTTTGAGATGAATCGGAGTGGTAAATACATAGAACCTGGAATGACATTGAATCACACAACTTCCCTAATTGTCTTAGTCCTTCAGATTTTATATGAATAAAACTTTTTACTGCTAGAACGTCTTTAACACTTGTTTCATCATTTGAACAAAGATAAAATACAAAATACTTAATTAAAATATAATTGCATTGCTTTTTTATTTGTTTACACAGTTATCTTCAATTTGTGGCCAGCAAATCATTTTTAAGGTGTAATTGTGACACTAAATTCCTATAGAAATTCCAATTTTACAAATTCTATAGAATTCCAGTTTTAAAGAGAGGGTTCGTTTTTTTAAAATGTAGGTAGAAAATGGTACAGTGGTATAGTTACTGATAGAAACTCAGATTAGAATTTTCTGTCTTATACATTAGGATAAATAAGGTACCAAGAAATCAGGCTAAAGGCAAGAGATATCTGAACAATAATAAGGAATCAAATTCTATTTGCCTCTTTGTGCTAACAAATGTTGTCACTTGAACATGGGTAGATAAAGATCATTACCTTGAAAAAATTTGCATAGTAACTTGCAAAACTTGTTTTGTAAGTGGCTCAATAGATCTGGGCCAGACTAGCAATGGGTCACAACTCTATTGCTATAGCCCCCTCAGGTGGACTTTACAAAACTACAAAATTTGGTTTCAATTTAAAAAGGATAAAGACAGTGTTTTAAATCCCTAGTAAGCTGTTTAAATTTGTTGGTACAAAGGAAGGAAGCCATTTTTAAGTCTCAGACAAACGTTTATGCCTTAATTTTCAGGTCAAACTAGTCGCCTTGTGTCATAAAGCTATAGTGCTGACCCAAAAGACATAATGTAGGTGAAGGTAAGATGTATTGTTCACTGCTCCCCATAAAGTCCAATTTGGCTTCTACAGTTCTCACTTGGCCAAAATCATGACTTCAGGTAAAAATCAGGTTATCTAATATTTTAAGTTCTTAAATAATTTAATTTAAATTGACATATATAAAAGATAAATGTTTCCAATACATGTACTCATGCTTTAAAATTTATAGAAGGCACGGGACCTTTTGGTAAATTTTCCTTAAACCGATATTTGACCGTTAAAATTGCTTGCTTCATTTTCCAGCTGATATTAAACCACTGAGAACAAGCAATTTAGGGGTCTAGCTTATTCCCTCATTTCTCCTCTCTTCCCTCCAAGATGGGAAGCTGATTCTATTCTGAAGAATTCTTGGGAGAGATGGTTGATCTCCAGATTTTAGGGGTGACTAACCTTTCTCTGTATAATACCCGGCCACACATAAAAGACCAAATAGCCTGGCTACATAAAGAAGATCAAATAGTACAGCCAAAAACAAGAGCATTAAGGTAATGATTTCACAGCTAGACATATTTCGCTGTGAACACAGCAAGCAAACCACCCCAACTCTTTTTTTCAAACCAAACTAAGCGAGAGATAAACTGACGACTTCAAAATTTATAAACAGGTTCAATAAGATGATCAATCTGTCTTTATCTTACCTAGAAGCACTCAGCTCCCCTAAAGGGTATTGTCTCGCCTCACAAGAAAAACACAAAACATGCCACGACTGCAGATTTCTAGCTCAAGCCATTAAAGATTAAGAATGGAGCGGAGCACCCCCTTAGCTGACATCCCAAAGGCTGCCTCTGTGGTCTACTTTAACAAAAACTGGGAGTAAGAAGAGCCAGCTAAGCAGTAGGAACAATGTAAAGATGGGTGGTGTGCCATTAGTACCTGCTGTCCATCATGGACTGCCAACAAGGCCAGTCTACTCCCATATGATATGGAAAGCTCAGGCACCGAGCAAACAGGACAGAAGCCAGCTTCCAAGGAGCTGAACAGCTCTGCTAAGAGCCAGAGCGCTGTAACTTCAATTGGCCTGGGGGTCAAGGACTCCTATTTTCCAACACTAGACTTTGTAAGACCCAAGCAAAAAATGTCCTTTGCTCTGCCTACGTTCCAAAGTAACCATCAGTATTGAAGGGGTGGCCTGTAAACTTTCATCTAAAGACAGTGTGTATTCTGTAAGAGCCTCCTATTCACAGCAGTTTTCCTGCCAACCCAGTCAGGTCACGGGAGTCAGCCAGGTTTCTTCCTTAAAGAGGCTCATACCCATCTTTCTATCTATACTCAGGATTGATGGAGCAAGGACATGAGTCTTAGCCATTTTCAGCTCCCAAGCCACTGTACGATCCTGTCAGAAGGAAGATCCAATACCTCCAGGGATTCTGGCTCTTATATTCCAAATAACTAAATAAATAAATAAATAAAAACCCAGCTCAAACTAATCCCTGGTAGTGTTCCCCCATCCCACGCTCCCCATTCCTTTCCAATCACCTGTTCCCCAGGGAGGAAGTCCCAGCAGAAACTATCTCAGCCCCAGCCACTGCCCTCCCTTCCCAGGCTCGTCTGCTCCGTGACTGCTGTAGGACAAGGCTTCTGCCACACCCTCGCTTCATCTGCACACCAGCAGTTGGCCACCTCTGCAAATTTCTCTCCAGTAAGTTTGCTCTAGCTGTGAAAAAGAAGATATGGAGAAATCATCCCTAGAATCAACATTGTATCTCCACAAAATTGGTAATCTATTGTTGCATGTTTTGCGCCCTTTTTCTTGGTTAGTGTGTGTATGTATATATTTTCTTTAGAATAAACCACATAAATTTACATTTTACTTGAAATCCATTAGTCATTTCGAAAAGTATAGTTTGTGTGAACACGCTAAAATTTTTAGTTGTCTTCAATATTTTAACAGATACGCACTTGAAAAAAAATCACATCAGCTAGATTCTAAAGAATTTTACTAGTCAGAAACAAAAGGAGAATTGTAAAACACATTTTCATATTTAAAGAAACATAAGAGAGTTTGATTTCTATCATGCTTACAGTTTCCCAAGAATAAAATTGAACTTGGAAGCAACAAAGATAAATTCCTTACCTGCTGGAAGGTGCAGTGTGATATTGTTGCAAAAATCTGTGAAGCAGCACTCCGTTTTGGTAACATTGTTGGAACTATGACAGAAGACTTGTGCATTTAACTCTGGGAGGGAAACACAGGACCTGATCACCTGTTCCTTCCCATTGGTTAGCATCACTGAGGCCCAGCACGCTCCTTCTGTTTGGCAGGTGAAGTTTGAAGAGTCACACAGAAGACATACACACTTCAATCCTGGAAATAGCAAGGCAGAAAAGCTAAGATACAAAAGATAGCATGCAAGTATATACATGAAACTTCAAATTGAAATTAGTTAAAATTAAACAAGGGCATACATAAACAGTTTGTAGTGAACACATGTTAATACTGTTGCTTCCTCTCTGACATATTTCCTTCAATAGATTTTTTGATTATTATATGCAATTTCTGGTCATTTGGGGAATTTATTCAATTGCTATTGTGTTTTAAAATATTTTCTCATTTATCATTCTCGTTATCATATTCTCATATCATACCTCATTCAAAAGGTCCATCAGCTGAATCCCTAATCAATAATGCCTATGAAATGCTAGGAGACAGAATTACAATCAATGGGAGCTGTCCAATATCACCTGTAGAACATTGCAGTGTGAGTATGGCAGCTTCGTAGCCAATAATTCAATACATTCAGTTCATCTACTTTTTCCTTTGAAACTTTTAAAGAAGATGTGCTAAGCATTAAAAAAAAAACTATTTTAGAAAGCTAGAGTTCTTTAAAGTATTTGTGATTCTTGGGCCCGGCAGCGTGGCCTAGCGGCTAAAGTCCTCGCCTTGAAAGCCCCGGGATCCCATATGGGCGCCGGTTCTAATCCCGGCAGCTCCACTTCCCATCCAGCTCCCTGCTTGTGGCCTGGGAAAGCAGTCGAGGACGGCCCAATGCATTGGGACACTGCACCCGCGTGGGAGACCTGGAAGAGGTTCCTGGTTCCCGGCATCGGATCGGCGCAGCACCGGCCGTTGCGGCTCACTTGGGGAGTGAATCATCGGATGGAAGATCTTCCTCTCTGCCTCTCCTCCTCTCTGTATATCTGACTTTGTAATAAAAAATAAATTAATCTTTTTTAAAAAAGAAAGTATTTGTGATTCTTGGGTCCAGCACAATAGCATGGTGGTGAAAGTCCTAGCCTTGGACGCACCAGGATCCCTTATGGGAGCCAGTTCTAATCCCGAAAGCTCCACTTCCCATCCAGCTCCCTGGCTGTGGTCTGGGAAAACAGTTGAGAATGGCCCAAAGCCTTGGGACCCTGCACCCACATGGGAGACCTGGAAGAAGCTCCCGGCTTCGAATTGGCTCAGCTCCAACCGTTCCAGCTGCTTGGGGAGTAAACCACCAGACGGAAGATCTTCCTCTCTGTCTCTCCTCCTCTGTGTATATCTGCCTTTCCAATAAAAATATTAAAACAATAAATTTTTTAAAATGAAATAAAATAAAGCATTTGTAATTCTCTTATTCTATGATTTTAAAAATATTGTTTAAGGCATCAATGAGTCATTAGTCTACTCCTGTTCACTGAGGAACACATCCTAGAATGAGAAATTGCATAAAATAAAGACACCAACAACAGATTTTAACATGCCTGCACAAGCTTTCAAAAATTAGACTTTATTCCTCTATTCTCGTCCATAAAGCTGTCAATACTCTCCAGTTACTGCGCATACGCATATGCACAACCACAATACTAGATAGAAAGCTAACATACTTAATCAAAGCGATATATGTTTCTTGTTTTTATTTAAATAATTACTGTCCTCCAGTTATGTTCTAAGGGAAATACAATCTTAAAATAAAATACATTTTATTAATAATGCTTTGCCAAGTATAATCATCCACACTTTATTCCAGTAGTGATTAACATGAATAAACATATTGGCTTGTTACTATTTATGCACTAAAGTAGAACCATACATCCTACTTGATTTACACCCCATAATTTTGGATCCCATAAATTTTTTTGGAAGATTTATTTATTTTGATTGGAAAGTCAGATTTACAGAGAGGAGAAACAGACAGGAAGAACTTCCAGCCACTGATTGTCTCCTCAAGTGGCTGCACTGTCTGGAGCTGAGCAAAGACAAGAGACCAGAGCCTCTTCCGGGTCTCCCACACGCGTGCAGGGTCCCAAGGCTTTGGCCCGTCCTTGACTGCTTTTCCAGGCCACAAGTAGGGAGCTGGATGGGAAGTGGGGCTGCTGGGACACAAACAGGTATCTACACAGGATCCCAGAATATGCAAGATGAGGACTTTAGCTACTAGGCCCGGATCCCATTAATTTTGAGTATCTCTCTTAATATTAATCTATGCAAATTAATCTATGCAAAGTTAATATCTGACTCATAGTAGCATGTAAACATTAGCAACCATCTCTCTTATCACTAACAGAAGCAAAGCTGTTATCTTATGCAAACAATTGATATATATCTGTGATACATAAAAGAACAACTGGATAAACTACAATGCAGGAAACTTTTTAGAGTCATATGAAAAAGAAATATATCTCTGTGTGCTTGCCAAGAATAAATTGACTGCTGCCATTTTTCTAATGGTCCAGGCTAGATCAGCTGCAGTCACAGCAGCAATGTCTTACAATGGTTGACAGAGAATGTAGGCCCAGTGCAGTAGACCAGTGGTTAAAGTCCTCGTATAGCATGCAATGGCATCTCATATGAGTGTCAGTTTGTGTCCTGGCTCCTCCACTTCCCATCCAGCTCCCTGCCTGTGGCCTGGGAAAGCAGTTGAGGATGGCCCAAAGCCTTCGAACCCTGCACTCGCTTGGGAAACACAGAGGAGGCTCTTGGCTCCTAGCTTTTGGATTGGCTCAGCTCTGGCCATTGTGGCCAACTGAGGAGTGAACCAGCAGACAAAAGTTCTTTCTCTCTAACTCTGCTGTCTGTAAATCTGACTTTCCACTAAAAGATGAATAAATCTTAAAAAAAGAAAAAAGAAAGACAAGACCAAGAATTCAGAAAAAGACAAAGGTTTCATCTCTAGTTTTCTCAGTAACTCACTGACCTTAGAGGACACAATTCATCTTACATAGCCTCAGTGCTTTCCAGCAACAAGGAGAATAAACTGGAGCAGATGCAGTGTCTCCAGAAAACATAAACTTATATGTAAAACTAACAGTTTTGCCTCTTTAAACTTACCTTTGGAAACCTAAAACTAAAATATGAAAACTCTACCAAGTAAGAAGCCTGCTCCACTGTGGTTATTCATCACCTTCATATTTTAAAAAAGGGCCTGAAGGTGGGAAGAGGAGTAACTCTGCTAACTCATCACATTGAATCATTTGTTCTTCACTCTTCATCAGCATCTCCTTGAATTTTCTGTCCTTCGGGAGCTCAGCCAAGTTATGAGAGAATATTACTAAGGGATATGAACAGTCTGATTGAAGACAACCACAAAGGCTCCAGCAGTCAAACACATCCATTTCCCGTGCAGTACTCGGAACATGTAATGCCCAGCTCTGCTACAAAGCTAGTTATTACTGTCTCCATTTTATGAATATTCAAATTAAGTCCACAGAAGTCAAGGGATTGACTTAATATGACTATCTGGGCTACCCAAGCAACATGGCTTCTATACTACTAAAACCACCATTGCAACAGTGGAGGATTCTAAAACTACTCCTCTACTCCCCCCACCAAAAGTCTACTGGTTGTGGATAAATAATAATTCTAGTGAAAAAGAAAGAACGAATAAGTAACAATTGACAACTGAGATTTTGGTCAGTAATTTTCTAGTTACCTTTAAAACACAGCTCATATGTCTTTAAAACAAAGACATCTACATAATTTCTGAGGAGACAAGTGTCAAACAAAGCCAGTCATCTGTGCCTTTCGCCTGGAATAACTATTCCCATTTTTAATCTTACTTCAATCTAGAAGCAAGATTCTAAGTACCTAACCTGATACTTTCTCACTGAAACACTCCTGCCTCTTTGAGAAAATAGCCACATAACAATTCTCATCAAGGAATCATGTAGCTACTCACTGAATATCGAGCAGATATAAAATTCTTCAGTTTCAAAAAAAGATACCAATAAAACTGAATAACAATAATAATAATATCAAAGACCTAAGTGACAGAGTTAAGATAGAAAATGCCACCTATTTGAAATCCTGCACAGTGGAAGGCACTGACATAATTGAGGACTTGTTGATGATAATGGCTTTACACATCTGCTAAATGTTCCCATTATTCTAGGTCAATTGGCAGTAGGATAGCACTAGCTGAGAACAAACAATAAGCTAAACAATATCCAACATGTGTAAGTAACATATGACATACTTAGTCACTCATTTTCCTTTTCCCACTAGTCCACTACAAGGTTTCATTTGGTACATATTACACTAGGTGCACATCAACCACCCTTAACAGAATTTTTATGCCACCAATCAAAATAAATGTTATCATGAGTGATTAGATTTATGCTTTCAGGTTTTTTTAAATTAAAACCATGGGTACTAATAGAGTCAATTACACTGCAATGTTTCATGATAAATTTGGTTGCTAGATAATAGTCCTGCTTTACGGCTCTTTATTTTACACCTTCATGGTTAAACGAACTTGAGTATATGAAAAGGGATAGCAAATGAAGTTCAAGAGGAAGGCAATTACCCCAAATAAGGAGGCCTGTTCGATTTTTCCATACAAAGAAGACTACATTTTCCTTGTGCTTCCTCCCACCTCTCTAATTATCCCCCTTGCCCCTCTTTGCCAATTAGTCTCTAAAAGCCAAGACATCTGTTACCCACAAGACATCTGTTATCCACATCCACCAAAAGATGTGTGCATTCCCAATCCATCAGAAAATGAAGTGCCATCCATATCTGCGTGTGTTGGCCTAGCACACCCTGGTGTCCAGACTTGTGAATACCATCAAGCTACATAAAAATTATCAATTTTCATGTATACACTGTTCATGTTTTTAAAAGCCAGATTTTTTAAATAATTTTGAGTGATAACATTGATTGGATTATAATTTGACACTAATTTCAGTTAGTGTCATATTCCTTAAGTTACCACTATTTGGGACCTAAATGCAGAAGCATCTATTGTTCAGTGCTTAATATAAACATATAACACACAGCCATTTCTCTTTTTCAGGCTTTTG
Source organism: Ochotona princeps (assembly GCF_030435755.1). Lineage (NCBI taxonomy): Eukaryota > Metazoa > Chordata > Mammalia > Lagomorpha > Ochotonidae > Ochotona > Ochotona princeps. The sequence continues at coordinate 39,290,026 of NC_080836.1, forward strand.
GATTAACAAAGAAACAACTCAAGCTCCTCAGTGTGCTGACTAGGAAAAATGCAATATAGGAAAGAAGCCAGGACAACCAGCACTACACAGTCCAAAAGAAAACCAGAGTCGAAGACAATTAGTAAAAGATCAGTCCTTCTCTTGTATTTCTTGTCAAAATTCTGTTTTTCTTGTTACGTGATTGTTTTCAAGTATTTGCCTTTCTTCATAGTAACGAAGAACAGAATAGAGGAAAAAAGCTTTTGGACCTCGTGAGAACGCAATAACCATTCAGATTGCTGAAATTCTATTTACCAGGCAACATACAGGAAGCTTCAGGATTCTAAAATTGTATGAATGCATTCTAAAATGGCAATCATCCCCCTAGTTAAAGAAGGGCTGAGAAGAAATGGAGGGATTCCATCAAACGAACTGTTTGAAGTTTCCAGCTGTAGGGCTCATTTTAGGAAAACTTAAGCCATTTTGAATTGCAACACTAACTATGGGCAATTTCCAACGGCAGCACTGTATGAAGCCAGGGTTAGTTTCAGCTCTCCTGCACCACGAAAGCTGTTTGTGTATCTGAGCCTTGACATAACTTTCTCAACCTATTCACATTTTTTAAGACCCATCCAGTTGTATGACTCTCAAAGTAAGTAACCCAAGAATTAATTTACCTATGATCGATAAGAAAAGATTGCCAGGGTTACAGGGGATGAGAGAGTCCTACTGGCTTATAATAAGAAATTTAAAAAAAAAAAAAGCTTCCCTCGTCAACATGAAAGACCAGTCATCTTCACCTCTACTTATTACAAGAGAACATAATGTTCTTTTCAATGTCAGCATGAAGTTTGGGGAAACAAAGGGAAAGTGATTGAAGGCTGAACATGCTCCCTAACTCTCTGTGTTAGGCATCCTGAGATGATTATCTTAACCATCATAGGGTACACATGACCACAGAAATGGCACACAAGTCCAAACATGACTGAGAAACAGCACCCTACTTCAGCAACGTGATTACTACTAATTCTGGTTTTGGAAATGAAAATGTTTCCAGAAATTATTAAGTTGTTGAACAACAGCAACAACAAGGGAACTTAATGTCAACTAGAATCAAAGTACTTAATTGCACCTAGCCAAAAAATTACGAACAATCTGAGAAGAGTTATATGTGATTACATTGTGCATAATGACATAAAGCTTTTCCTTTTTTGCTTTTTATAAAGATTTGTTTGTTTTATTGTAAAAGCAAATTTACAGAGAGAAGGATCTTCCATCTGTTGGTTCACTCCCTAAATGTCTAAAGTGGCTGGAATTGAGCTGAAGCCAGGATCCCCTTCCGGGTCTCACACATTGGTACTGGTCCCAAGGCGTTGGGTCATTCTTTACTGCTTTCCCAGGCCACAAGCAATGAGTTGGATGGGAAGTGGAGCAACCAGAACACAAACTGGCGCTCATGGAATGCCAGGACATGCAAGGTGAGGACCTTAGCCACTAGGCTACCATGCTGGGGTCCATAAAGCTTTTTAGCACATTCTAAATATCTTCAACAAACAAAACCTGTCTGGCCAACATGTTAGCTTATCAGAATAGTTATTTACTTAAAGATTCACTCTTCCAAGAATACTGTTAATAACATGAACCACTAAGTTCCCACGGTATGGTACCAATGCCATAAATCAACTGAATCTACAACAATTAGTTAGAAAAACCTTCTGTGTGGACTCCCTTAATATATTCTTTTTAAGAATGAAAATAGAGAAGGATTGCTAGGTAGGCAGATGCCAGCCTTCTCCTTCCTGCTTGTAGAAGGCATTGTCTCTGTGGGCAACCGGCTGGCAATTATGTGATAACTGCTTTTGGTTGCAATTGTAGTATCTCCTAATCTAAATCCTTGATCTTTTTTTTTTTTCAGAGAAACACTGACTTCCTAGGATACTCCCGCCAAATTAATGATTTCCAGCCATTTAAGGAGGAAAAATGTCCTATATGAAATCTCCCATCTGAAAGCAGAAGGCCAAAAAAAGGGTAGTGGTCATCATGCCCACACCCACCCTAACCTCTCATATATGTTTATCCAAGGCTGAACATGAGTATCATAATCTCATGTAATTCATGGTTAGTTTTACATATGTTTTTATGATGGAAACCTAAATATTTCCTCAGCAAACTCTTCCCTTGGTCTTGGGGATTTTAAATCCATTATCTTCAGCTTAGAACAGAAACTCTCAACACACTACCACTACTTTTAGAATAAAGCAAAATCCTAAATAAGAGACGGATGAAATTATGATTTCTTATGAAAGACTATACCATTGTAGCAAATTGGGGAAAATCTGTCGGGATGTAGGAGTTTGGGGGAGGGGGAATCCCAGTCTATACGAAATTGTATTACATAATTGAAAAATTCAGAATGAAAATATAAAAAAAGAATAAAGCAAAATCCATAGTCATTCTCACAACCCGACAGTCCAGGTTCTCTCACTTCTGATCTCATCATGGAGGGTGAGAGCGCTGGTGTCCCTTCTATACCATCACGGCAGGAGCTGCTCGCCCAGCTCACAGCCTTCGTTCTCTGCCCACAGCGTTCTTCCTGTCCTTCTAATTGCTCAGGTATCAGCTCAGAGACCACCATCCCCCTCCAGGAAATCCTCACTGATTCTCCTTGATGAAATACTGGCGCTTGGCACACCTGCTATTAATGTGTTTATTGAATTGGTCCCACTAGATCAAAACACTTATGAGGTCAGGGACATTCCCTGTTCTATCTACCATCATATTCGGCGTGGCAATGCAACAAAAACCTAATGAATGTCAGGAATTAAACACTGTAGAACGCTGAAGCTGTCTGTCAGCAAAAGACCATCTGAAATAGTCTAACACATTAAAGCCCTTCCATTGTTTTTATTGTGGGTCTGTTTTCTTCCAGTCTTCTGTATAGGTTTTTATAATTGAACTTAGCTCATAAATGCAGCTTTAAGGTCTGCTCTTCTGTTACTTTGGCATTATACTATGAATTTCATAACATCTGCTTTAAAATCATCCAGTGTTAGACTCGGTGCCATGGTGTTGCACGCTAAGCCTCCATCTGTAGCACCTGTGTCCCATATGGGAACTGGGTCATGTCACAACTTCCCCCTCTCTGATGTGGCTCCCTGCTTCTGGCCTGGAAATGCAGCAGAGGATGGCCCTAGGCCTTAGGTCCCTGCACCCATGTGAGAAATCTGAAAAAAGCTCCTGGCTCCTAGCTTCAGATAAGCTTAGCTCCAACCCTTGTGGTCATATGGGGAGAGAACCAGTGGATGGAAGATCCCTCTGTTTCTCCTTCTTTCTACACAATTCTCCCTTTCAAATAAAAATAAAATAAATCTTTAGATTAAAAAACTCAATGTCACTTAGAAACTTATCATCAATGTAAACGGACAAAATATAGCATTTCCTTATTTTTAGACATTTTAGTTTTTGCAGTTAAATATTACCGTATTAATAGTCTGTGTGGATTAATCTTCATATACTTTCCATTCCTTAGATTAGACTCCTGAAAATGCAATGGCACTATTGCTATTGTCTTACCAGCTTGACAGAGACTTGTACTAATCAAGTTATCCATCAGCATGGGAAGAACGTGCCAGTCTCACAATACACTTCTCTGCATTAGATATTCTCCCTAAAATCTCAGTAATATGACAGATAAAATTTCCATCTGATTTAAACTTGCATTTTCTTACTAATGGAATTGAACCTTGTCTACAAAAAAATTTTCATTTTGATTTCCTCCTCAGTGCATGTTTGTCCATGCCATTTATCCCTTGAATGAATCTTGTTTCTTCTCAATTTTAAAAAGCTTTTGTTCACAAAGTAAAACGTTGAAATTATTTGCCATTGTGTTACCAATAACTTATCCCTAATCCACATGAACATGATTTTTCCCAGCATATTATCTGCATCGTTTTTGGAATAAAAAAGAAAGATGGTATTTGTGTTTCCTTGAAGTCAAGCAGCACATAGGACACAAAGCTGAAAGCAATATGAAACAAATTTCCCAAATGTCACACCACAGCACCATTTTAACTGCCTCAGCAAATGGTTCTCTATAGAGATATACATATATGTGTTTATAGTGATGGCCTCATTAAAATCTTAATGCGAGAGATGTAAACAGTAACAATTTCTCCACGATTTTTCCTTTGTCATTAACCTTGCAAATACCTATCAGACAATTGCTATTCAGTATTTTTCTCAGATGCTACTTGATGATCTTCCTAAACTTTAATTCTTGAGTTTATGTCAGATTTGTGTATGAGTGTGCAGCAGGTATCTTCAACAGGTGGTGAATGAGCTATTTTATTCTAAGTCCACAGAAGCAAACATTTTTTAATCATTACTTAGAGTATTTTACTGCTTGCCAAATGCTGGGATAAGAGTTAAGAAAAGGAGGCAGGGCAGGGCAAGAAAAGGCAAGCCTTAAAGGAACTCTGCCCTGTAGGTTAAAAGATGTTAGGATAGTGCAGTAAACAGAAAAGAGTTTACAAGACACGTGACAGAGAGGCCCCCACTTCATGCGGCAGGGTGGGGGCGAGAGGGTGACAGGTGTGTTAGAGGGGAGTCCCGAGGTACACAGCTCTTCTCACACTTCCGGCCTTTCATAGTCCCAGCCCACTTGCCAGCAGTCCTCACCTACAGCCCTGTAGGAACACTTACTATCCTGCCCACATTTTGCCAGCCCGCCCTCTGCCCCTTGCCCTGCTAGAAATCCTTAGAGTCCCCTGTCCAAGGGCCCCTGCTCTGTGCCTCGCTCTCTGAACTTGCAGAGCCTTCTCGTTAACAGAGACGGAACTTGGTACTTTCAGACCCTCCCTGGGATACTGTGGGCACTCATGCTTCCATCCTGGCAGCTGCAGCCACCTGCTGGAGTGGGAAGTGGGGTGTGGTTGTAGCAGGACTCAGTGGCACAGGTGCTGCAGCCTTTCCTGGTACCACCTAGTGGCAGAAGGATAAGGCGCCGGCTGGCTACTATTTCACACAATGAGCCTCCCATTGCCATTTCTCAAGCAAAGGTTTTGCACCTTGGACTTTCCATTATTAAAATCTCCAAATAAAATGCGTTTCCAAATAACAAAATAGCATTTTGAATGTTTTTCGTTTGGCAAAGTGGCCCTCCATTCAGATCTCTCTCCTAGCCTGAGAAATGCCTTTTTTGTACCAATAGATTCTGATCATCTCAATATTGCTAGTGAAGTCTTTCCAAACAAAATACTCAAAGTTGACCATGAATTCCTTACTAGTTATTATATAATTCATATTCATTTAGGTCCATATTCAATGGAATCAGGTCAGTGTGTGGGTACACAGTAGGCTACTGCCTGACATGCTGGCATCCCATTGCAGAGAGTCAGTTCAAGTTCCCCATCCTGCTCCCTGTTAATTCACTTGAGGAAGCAAGAAAGATATCAGCTGATGGCCCAGGTACTTGGGCCCCAGCTGCCCACATAGGAGACTCGGATGCAGTTCCATGCTCCTGGCTTCAATCTTGCCCAGTCATGGTTTATCATTGGGGGAGTGAACCAGAGAATGGAAAATTTCTCTCCATCCCACCTCTCTATGTAGCTCTACCCTTCAGATAAATAAAACAAATCTGAAAAAGAAAGGAGAGGAAGAAAGAAAAAGAAAGGAAGAAAAGGGAGAAGGAAGGAGGAAGAAAAGAGAGAGAGAAGGTGGGGGAAGGGAAAGGAAAAGAAAGGGGAAAAAGGAAAACTTTCATGCCTAGCATGGTAGCCAAGTGACTAAGTCCTCATTTTACATGCACCAGGATCCCATGAGGGCATTGGTTCAAGTCCCAGCTGCTCCACTTCCCTTCCAGCTCCTCGCCTGTGGCCTAGGAAAACAGTACAGGATGGTCAAAGGCCTGGGGACCCTGCACCTGCATGGGAGACCTGGAAGAAGCTCCTGACTCCTAGCTTCTGGCTTTATATTGGCTCAGCTCTGGCCTTTGCAGGGTCCCAAGGCTTTGGGCCTTCCTCGACTGCTTTCCCAGGCCACAAGCAGGGAGCTGTATGGGAAGTGGAGCTGCCGGGATTAGAACTGGCGCCCACATGGGATCCCGGCGTATTCAAGGCGAGGACTTTAACCTATCCATGGAAGAACATTTACAAACAATAATAATAAAGACCAGTGTTGAAGCACAGTGGGTTAAGCCACTGCCTACAATGCCTATTTGTGTTCCTATTCCAGTCCTTGCTGTTCCTGTCTTGCTCCAGTTCCCCGCTAATGTATCTGGGGAAAAAATCAGAAAATGGCACAAGTTCTTGCGTCTCTCTGCCACCTGGTTTCTGCCTGGCCCAGCCCAAGGTATTATTGTCATTTGAGGAGTAAACCAGTGAGTCAGATACCTGACTCTGTCACTCTGCCTTTCAAATAATTAAATAAAGCTATTAAAAACACTCTCTGTGACCATAACTCAGGAAGTTACTCAAGTGAACTCAAACGTCATATTGCATTCCATAAATACATCATGTAAAATAACATAAATTTTAAAAGTTAAAGATAAAATCTCATATGTAAGTGTAAAAGGTGTGAAAGAAGGGCATGGCGAGGAGGATAAAGGCAGAAATAAAGGACATTAAAAAAATACATTACTAGTCATCTGCTTATACTCTGGGAAGGCAGCAGAGGATGGCCCAGGTTATTGAGACGCTGTACCCACTTGAGAAATCAAGAAGCTCCTGGTTCCCAGCTTCAGATCAGATCAGATCAGCTCTAAAGCGTTGTGCCCATTTGAGAGAGAACCAGCAGATGGAAGACCTCACTATGTCTCTCCTCTCTCTGTAAAGCCTGCCTTTAAAAACACACATTTTTTAAAAATACTATCGAATAAGGAAAAGACATACTTATGTATCTCAGAATTAAGCACTGAATTTAAGAAAACCAAGATATCTTTTTGAAGCTTTAGAAAATTTAAAACATACTTATATTTTATGACACTATATTTCTGTAGTTGACTGTGAACCCTGATGTCAAGGTGAAGTATCCAACCTGTGTTTGTTTCAACCTGTCTTTTGCTTACAACCAACGGCCACACTACACCTAGAAAGGTGGTCTCAAATTTAAATAACAAACTTCTACAATAGAATTTTTGTCACTATGGAATATTCTGGAAACTCAATAGAGCTGAATAGCAATAATTACTCACTCTAAACTTCAATGAGAAATACTGATACATCAGTTGTCTAACAAAGTATTTGCTCAAGATGCAAGGCTATTGGGCCTTCCTGGCTCAGTTAGCTCACTTGAGGAGGATGTTCAAACACCAGAAATTCATCTGGCAATGCTTCCATCACAACTGGGGCACAGACCTTCACATTGCATTTCCTCAGTAAAAGCATTTAAGCCTATTTTACAGAACTTGGAAGATCATATAGATGTTAAATACAGGACCATGTCTCCTACATTGCTTAACAAATCTGACCTGTTTGATGCTAACTTCTATATCTAGAATATACCACATAATTTGAATATTGTCTCCATCGGAATGGATTACCATTTTATAATCACCTGCAGAAGGATCCAGCTTCCAGCAACACCTTGTAATGATGAGTAAGAATTGCTACTCTTCTGCAGGGACAAGGGAACTTGTGTCAAGAAGACAACATCACCTGGTGCTGATGCTAGTGCTAGTAACATGTCCTTAGAGGCACATGTTAACTGATTGGTGCAGGAATAGTTCAATAAGGTGATCCATAGCATCCCTTCCAATTCTAAGCTTCCATAACCCTAAGAGTAGAACACATCAGTAGCCACCATGCAGTATCAGGTAGATCAATCAATTGATTGCAACGCAGTAAACCAAGAAATTGTTGTCCTAGGATCATGCTTCAAGAAGAAAATCGTTCTGGAAAAAAGTTTACTCTAATCAAAGTTACAGTGAATTAGCAGATTTCGTAATTTGGAAGGCTATTAAGTGGTCAAAGTGTAGTTCTGGGTTTTCTTTTTTTAAAGATTTAGTTAATTTTATTGGAAACACATATATGCAGAGAGAAGGAGAGACAGAAAAGAGAGAGAAAGATGTTCCGTCCAAAACAGCCAGAGCTGAGCTAATCTGAAGGCAGGAGCCAGAAGCTTCTCCTCGGTCTCCAATGTGGGTGCAGGGTCCCAAGGCTTTGGGCCATCCTCAACTGCTTTCCCAGGCCACAAGCAGGGAGCTGGATGGGAAGCAGAGCCGTCTGGATGAGAACCGACACCCACATGGGATCCTGGCACAATCAATGCGAGGATTTTAGCCAATAGGCTGCAGCGCTGGGCCTAGTTCTGTTTTTCAGTCCTCATTGAAGTGGAAACGATGCAATCCACATAGAACAGGACCACACAGGACCTCAGCTATGCTTCTGCCCAACAGACTCTAGGGCTCAAGTCTTGTCTTTGCTGACATGAGGCTCATTTTTCTTGGACAATATGAGCCTCATGTCCAAGTAAAATGAGTCGACATCACCTGTCCATCTGTCTTCAAAGAGGATGGGTGGGAGGGGGAACTCATGAATAGGAAATTAAATTTTTAAATCCAAATATTTTGGTTCTCAGACTTCTGGGGTTACCATAACTGATTCAAAGAGATATTCTAGATAACACTTTTAACAAGTTCTGGCTATTGCATGTTCTAAGCAATCCACAGCTCAATATTCAAGAAACTAACCACACTCCTTTCGGTGTTCAACAACCCCTCATGGCTTCCTGAGCTTTTTCTTAGTAGTAAATCTGCCACGCTAACAGGTAGTAAGTAACATGGCCATGATATGATGATGAAATTAGCAGCTCCAGAAAGATAGACATTTTTGTTCAAGCGTAGAAAATGGGCATCCGAGTACAATCAAAGTATAGAAGCATCTGGAATATTATCTTTCATGTTGGTTACTATAGTTTAATATTTTTCCTTTCTTAATCAGTCATTTCTGCCCTCTGATAAATATTTCAGTAGAAAAGAGAACAAAGTGACTGAACAGGGAAAGAAAAACTGTCAGCAAACATGAAAAGGCTAATTATATTAAGCAATAAAAAATTAATACAAAGATATGATTTTCATTTGCCAAGTTGGAAATGATTTTATACAACACCCAGAAATTTGTTGGGAGGGCAGGGTAATGGATGTGATTACATTTCCATACAGAGTATCAATTGGTACAAAGTAGTAAATGCTTCTTATTTAAGAGAAAGAACATGGAGGGGTGCTGAGGGAAGGAGGGAGGGAGTGCAAGACAGAAAGCATTCCCACCCACGGGTTCACTCCGCACATGCCTGCAACAGCCAAGATTGGGCCAAGGCTGGCCCAAGAGTGTCCTACCCATATCTCCCACGGGAGCAGCAAGGATATCATTATTTGGGTCATTACCACTGCCTGTCAGGGTGCACATTACCAGGAAGATGAAGGGAAGAGCTGAAGTGCAGAAACAAACCCAGACACTGATACAAGTCACAGACATCCTAACCGCTGTGCTAAATGCTTGTTCCCAGTACAAACTTTAAAAATGGAAGGTCAGCACTGTGGCACGGTGAGTTAAGCTGGATCCCATATCAGAGTGCCAGGTGCTGGACTGAGTCATGGGCGAGGCCAGACACTCAGTTTGGGACTCCTATACAAGTGTTTAGAACCAAATTACTTGAGCCATGACCATGGCCTTTCAGGGCCTGCAACAGTAGGAATTTGTAATTGGTAGTTGAATCCAGGAACAGAGCCCCAGTACTCAGATGTGGTGTGTGAACCACCACACTAAGTAGCTCTTTAGAATAGTGCTGGTGGTGGACTCTTGACACACACCCACAGGCCCTGCTGCTATGCTGTGCCGCTTGTTGCCATGCTATCCCAGCAACTCCATTTTTGAGTATGAATTTGTTAGAATTATGCAGTGAAAATACGCTAGGATGTTGACAAGCAGAATTGTCCCTGAAAATTCAAATATGTAATGATCACCGAATGCCTCCTTTTCTGCAGGGAAATGTGCCTGATCTCTACAGAGAACATACACCAACAGACCAGCCTCGCCTGGCAGATGTTTCTCTCCTCTTTTAATTATCTTGGGAGAGGGTTAGTACAGATATAGAGACTCGTCCTGGAAGTAGAAAATGAATCAAGAAAATGCTAACTGCCCACTATGTACATGCTAGTGTACCGAACAAGAGGCACCTCTGATCTGACTCAGCAAGATGAGGTTTGCCAACACATTAGTGAGTCCGAGACTGCAGATTCAAGCAAAATTCTCTAGACACAAGCTTAATGCTGTAGTAAACGAAGACAAGGAGCCCAAGTAACCCAAAGGTGGGTGATAAATGTCCTTTCAACTTGAGCAAAATGCTGTTGTGTAAACGAGCAGGCAAGCAATGCTGCAGTTACAATGAGTTTTATCTAAATGTGGATTTATCCCTGAGTTATAATTCCTTTGCTAGCAGGAGGAACCACTATCCCACTATGCCATAGTATTTAAACACAATCTACTTTATTCTAATTTGATTCCATTTGTATCTATGTCATAGAATTTTACACTGAAGATGATACATGAAAAAATTCAATATGTACAGGAATTCCTTATTAACTAAAAAGTTATGAAACAAAGGTAACTGCAGATTTTTGTTATGCAACATTCTGGCAAACTTTTTATTAAATACCTCTCAAGCAAATTTATAGAATTATATGCTATTGCAGTTTTAATGATTTTGTGACTTTTAAAATTTAGAAGAGTGAAGTTGAATGTCTTTTAAAAACATGCTTATTTATTTTTCTTGGAAAGTTGGATTTATAGTGAGGAGGAGAGACAGAGAGAGAGAGAGAAATCTTCTGTCTGCTGGTTCACTCCCCAAGTGGCTGCACTGACCAGAGCTGAGCTGATCTGAAGCCAAGAGCCAGGAGCTTCCAGGTCTCCCATGTGGATGCAGGGTCCCAGGCTTTGGGGTTTTCCCAGGCCACAAGAAGGGGACTGGAGCAGCTGCAATACAAACCAGGGCCCTTATGGGATCCTGGCACATGTAAGATAAGAACTTGAATGTCTTTTTATTTCATTGTTGCTTATAGCTGCTGCCTATTTTCCTGCCTCTGGTCTTTATACTTTTTACTTATTGAATTCTTTATTAAGCCTTTGACTATAAGGTAAATTAAAAACAGGTCATCTTGAGGCCAGCATTTGGCAGAGCAGCTACAGCTGCCACCTGTGATGCAGACATCCCATGCACACACTAGTTTCATGTCCCAACTGCTCCTCTTCCAACACAGATGCTTACTAACACACCTGGGAAAGCAGCTGAAGGTGGCTGATGGCCCCAGCACCCACCTGAGACCTAGATGAAGCCTCAGACTACTGACCATTGTGAACCAGCAGATGAAGATAATCTTGTCTGTCTGTCTTTTCTGTGTGTCTGTGTGTCTCCCTCTCTCCCTGTAACTCTCCAAATAAATGAGTAAACAAATCTTTTTTAAACATTACCACTTAAATAAAATTTAAGTTATTTTAAAGTTAAAAACATTTAAATTTGTTTAATAAGTGCATACAGGGAAAAAGCATAAGAAGAGTTAAAATATCCATCCCAGGTCAGTCAAATCCACTACGCACCCACTTATAACTATTTTTCTTATTATTCTTTAACATACTATATTAGGGAGGTAACTCTAAAAACGTTACTGATTAACCAATCTGAAACATTATCTGCTGACTTCCTAATTCTTATAAAACCTCTTAATTTACATACATATCCTCCAATTAGGGGGGAGATGCAGATTTACTGAGGTGCAATTTATATATTACAATAGTTATTCGTTTTTGTGGGTACTTTTATGAGATTTGACAATTGTGGTACTATCATCTCTCTGCACAAATTTCTCCATTCTCTTTTTAGACACCTTCCCTCCTCAACCAACTGCTGGCAGGCAACGTTCTGTATTACAACACTTTTATGTTCTCCAGAATATCAAATGAATTCATTTCTTTGAGCTAGGTTTCTTTCGTTTCACTCAAGACGTGTGAAACATGCTCATACGGTTGTATACAATAAAATGGTGTTCGTATCTTTCCCATGATTTTACTTATTAGGAATAAACTTGTAAATATGAATATATGGATTTTATGTAAGTTTCAGATCTCTTACTAAATATATAGGAGTGGGACTACTATGTTATATATAAAGTGTCTTTGTTTAACTTCACAGAAGGCTGTCAAGTGTTTACCAAAGTGTTTGTATTATTTCACATTTATATCAGTGATTGAGTGTTCCAATAATCTTGCCTTGTTTCCCACATTCTATTGGGTTGGTTCCTTACTTTTGAGTTCTGAATATTACTTTTCTATTTTGAATGAAGTGCTTTATCAGATGTTGCTTGGTACTTTCTCTTTCCTATCCCTGGCCTTGTCTTCTCGGTCTTTCGACAGCTTCGTCAAAGGACCAATTTTTTATTTCGATGAAGTCTAATTTATCATTGTTTTTCTTTTATGTGTTGTGCTTTGCTTCTATCATCTAAGAAATTACATCTAATCTAATGTAAAAAGATCATTTACTTTTAGACTTTTAATAGATTCATATTTCATTTTTAAGTTTGAGTTAACAATCACAGATGTGCAATGCATCTTTTAGGGCGTTTTTCCCTTCCTGTCCGATTACTACAGGATCATATGTTCAAAGACCATCCATTCACCAGCAAATTGCCTCAATTTCTTTGTCAAAATTAATTGACATTTATATGTAGTCTACTTATTATTGTCTTCAACTTATTCTTTTTATCACATTTAATTACTGTAGATTTATAATGTGACTTGAAATAAGGTGTTGTGAGCTTATTTCCCTTTGTTAAAAATCAATTTATTTATTCTAGTTCCTTTGCTCTTGAATATAAATCTTAATAACAGCTTTAGTAATTTTATAAATGTTTCTGCTAAGAATTTGGTTGAGGCTTTGATTTTACATAAATCTACAGAGAAATTATAAAATAATTAGCATTAACAACATTGAGTCTTTGAGTCTATAAATGTGGTATTTGATTCCATTTACCCAGGTAGATGCTCGAATTCTTTCAAGTGCTTCCTATTGCTAAATGTTGAGCCCAATGCAATGTCTCAATGGCTAAATCCTCACCTTGTAACCTGGGATCCCATGTGATGTTGGTTCGTGTCCTAGTTGCTGCACTTACTATTCAACTACCTGCTTATGATCTGGTAAAAGCAGTGGGAGATGGTCTGAAGCCTTGGGATGCTGTACTCACATGGGAGGCCCAGGCAAAGCTCTTAGCTCCTGGCTTCATCTCAGCTCAGCTCCGGCCATTGTGGCCATTTCAGGAGTGAACCTGAGGATGAAAGAGCCTCCTTTCTCTGTCTTTCCTTCTCTCCATAAAACTAATCTGCTTTCCCAATAAAAAATAAATAAATCTTTTTTAAAAAAAATAAAACATTTTAAAAGAATGTTATCTGGTTTTTACACACTCATTGATATTTTCATTCATTTTTCCTTTATTCTGGTGAAATTATAAATTGCAACATTAGAGTTTTGATTGCTGAACCAGTCTTATATTTCCAGAATAAACTCTACTTGATTCTGACATATTATATTTCTGTTTTGTTAATGTTTAACTTGATAATAATTTGTTGAGGATTTTTGCATTTAATTTTTGTTGTTGTTGATCTACAGTTTTCTTTCATAGCAGCATGTTTTACTACTTTTTGTTTCAGTATAATGCTGGTCTATTAAAATGTGGAGAAACATGTTCTCTCTACTTTCCAAGTCTGGAAAAATTTGTAGAGCATAAATACTATTTCTTTCTAAAATTTTTTAAAAATTATTTTAAATGCAGTGTTACAGAAAGAGAAGGCTTCCTAAGCAAATAAAAAGTGACAATCTTAGTCCAACTAGCAAATAGACAAAAATTACACATAATAATCAGAGGAAAAGATGTTCAACTTCACTTAAAGTAAATTTTAAAATAATCACAAAATCATTAAAACTATTTTGGTAAATAATACTTACAAATGTGTCGCATAAACATTTTAAACAAAGTTTGATTTAAAAAAAACCACTGCAGTTGAAGTGAAACTATTAATATTGCATTTGCGTTTTCATTCAATTCAAGATGTTTTCTATTTTGCTGTGGACTTCCATTTTCAATTATGATGTAAATTTGTGTTGTGTTGCTTAATTAGTAAATACTTAGAGAACATATTGTATATGCTTTAAATTCTTTTAATTGTGTTAGGTTTGTTTTATTGCCCACAGTATGGTTTACCTTAGTTAGGATTCATTGTATACCTTAAAATAAGGTGAATCCAAGTCAAACATTTAGTATGATAGTTAAGACATTCATAAACTACATTAGAGTGCTACTGTTTGATTCCTGGTTCCAGTTCCTGATTTAGCTTCCAATGGCTGAATTTAAACCATTTATATTTAATGTAATTATCAATATGGTTAATTTAAAATCTATAATCTTGCTTTATTTTTTTCACTTATTTCACGTATTTTTGGCCCCTTCAAATAATCAAGTAGTTTTATTCAATGTTATGGCTATCATTGCCTTTTTTGGCATCATTTTAAATATTCCAAGGGTTTCCTTGGATATACAATATACATCTTTAATTAGCCACTGCATACTTAGCATATATCTTTAGATATATTATAATACTTAACTTGTAATGTGAGAAAATTACAATAGGGCAAGTATGGTTTCAATTCTTCTTCCCCAGCTTTTGTGTTAAGGCTGTCACACATTTTACCTTTTGTAAATCAGCTATATAGTCACTTAGCCTACCCACTATTTTGCTTTAGGAATCAATGCTTTAGAGTAGGGTTAATTTTAGAAATGTATTTTATATGTACCTCCATGTTAGCCACTTCAATATTTCTCTATGCAGAGCCAAGCTTCTATCTGATACTACATTCATTTTGTCTAAGACTATTCTTCTAGCATTTCTCACAGTGTGGGTAGTAGACAAGAAATTAAGCTGTTAATTCCCTAAAAATGTTACTATTTGTCTTTGATTCTAAAAGACTTTCATTGGGATGGCATATTATGATGGAAGATTTTTACCTACTACACTTTAAAGTTGTTATTTCACTGTTTTCTGTTTTTGCAAAATTTCTGATCCAAAGACAGCTATGATTCCTGACTTTTTTCTCTATACACAACAACTCTGTTTTCCTAGGGTTACCCTAAATATTTTCTTAACCTTTGGATCTCAGAAATATGGATATAATGTATTTAATGGTGTGGGATTTGGAAGGAAATGTATATACCCAGTTCAGGTTCTCTAAGCTTCTATAATTGGTAATTCTTTAATTATATTTGGAAAATTAGTGTCCAATATTTCTTTAGATATTTCTTCTACCCTGTTTTCTCCCTTTTCCAGCTAGGATTCCAACTATGTATCTATTATATTACTTGATACTGTCACTACCCTATGATGCTCTGGATGCTCTCTTTTGGTTCATTTCATTCCCAATCCTCTTTTCTAGCACCTCCCACTGTAGAAAGATTACTTCCTAAGAGTATAATTATACTCTTAAAAATAAGTTATATTAATCCATCTTCAAATCATGACTCTCGTTAGCTGTATTGGGTCTACTAAGTGTACATCAAAAGCATTATCTAGCACATATTTTTGTATCTAACCCTTCCACTTCATTTTCTTACAACTTTTTTCCTGTAAAATGTCATTTCCCTTTATGCATATTTTCCATAATTTTCCAATTTATGTTTTAATCATAGTTACTTTAAACTCCCTATATGTTAACTCCAATGCTATATCATATCCAAACGAGGTTCTGCTGAATGTTCAGTTTTGTGAGAATAGGTTTCGTCCTTAATTACTTGTGTGTCTCATCACTTTTGATTGGTGTGCATTAATTATATTACTGGTATATTTAATCATGCCATCATAAAGTCTCTGTTCTAAAAGTGGGATGTGTCAGGGCAAAGAGGTAAGTGCGAAGTAGGAAAATTAAAGAGTCAGATGTGAAGAGTAAAATCTGAAACAATGCAGTACTAGCTCAAAATGAACTCTAAATTAAGAATGCAGTTCAGTCTAAAGCCATAATAAAATATCAAAAGTTAATAAATCAGTAAGTTATTGAAATTATTCAAAACTAATGACTAACCAAAAGAGGTAAGAAGAGACACACAAATAAGCAATTAAAAGAGAGACAAATAGCATTATGCTAGGCTTAAAACTATTTCAATTACTACATTAAATATTAATGGATCAACCATTCTAATAAAAGCTAGGTATTTCATATTGTTAGAAAATAAAAATATGGAGGCAGTGGTATACTGTGTATGATGGATCCATTTTCAATATAAAGACAGATAAGTTGCAAGAAAGGATGGGGAGAAGTGACATGCATGGGAATACATGTCAATTCCCATCTTTTTTAATGAGAGTTTCAACATACATGAAGTAGAAACAAACAGAAGTAATGGGAAAAATAGATCTACAAGTATACCCTGAGATTTTAACAGGCTCCTCTCAGTAAAGGTATAGATGACCAGCACTGTCAACAAACATCACATTATGACATTTCAAAACAACACACATAAACAACCAAAAGTAATATAGGGAAAAGATAAGAACAGATGCCTTTGGGACAATGGGAATGAATAGCCAGGCACAGAAGGAAGCTAACTGTGGTGATCTTACCTTCAGTATCTTGAAAGAGAATAGACAAATACATGTTCAAAATTCCACAAACACACAAGACTTGTAAATATGATATATGCATGTTTGCTCAACAGACAAAACTATTAGTAAATACTGAGCTCTGTATAATATATATATACATATTTGTTGAGTAAATATTGAACTGTCAAAATAATATATATACTGAAGCACTTAGAAGGAAGTACTGCTGTCTAATATAATTTGAAATGCACCAAAAATAACATTTCTTAATGGATAGAAAAATGGATAATGGGTATATACGTGATAAGGCAAATGCAAGGTGATAATAGCATAATCTAATATCTGTGTGAATGGTACATGTAAAATTCCTTCAATATTTATGTATTTTTAATAGCTCAATAGTAAGGTTTTGAAGGGGGAAAGTGAGATAACAACATTTTCAAAAACTAAAATAAGTTAAAATTTAATCCCATAAACACTGGACTATAAAAATAAGTGAAGGAGACTAGTGCCGTGGTACATAAAAGCAGTTGCCTGCAGGGGCAGCATACCATCTGGATATTGCTTCAAGTCCCAGCTGCTCCCTAGCTACATCCGTCTACTGCAGCTGAGGAACAGCCAACTGTTTTGGCACCTGCACTTACCTGAATGACCCGGATGAAGCTCCTGGCTCCTATATTCTGCCTGATCCAATCCCTGCTGTTGCAGTCATTTGGGGAATGAGTCAAAAGATGGCCTTGGGCCCGAAGCAGTAGCCTAGCTGCAAAAGTCCTCACCATCTGGGCGCCGGTTCTAATCCCATCAGCCTCGCTTCCCATCCAGCTCCCTGCTTGTGGCCTGGGAAAGCAATTGAGGGTGACCCAAAGCCTTGGGACCCTGCACCCACATGGGAGACCAGGAAGAAGCTCCTCCTAGAACCTGGCTTTGGATTGGCTCAGCTCCAGCTGTTCCAGCTGCTTGGGGAGTGAATCAACAGACGGAAGATCTTCGTCTCTGTCTCTCCTCTTCTCTGTATATCTGACTTTCAATAAAACTAAATAAAACTTTCAAAAAAAGAAGGAACACATCTATCCTACCCACTCCTCCCACCAACCTGTAACTCTGCCTTTCAAATGAATAAATAAATAAATAAATATTCCTTAAAAATTTTTTTTTAAATGAAAGAAGTTCTTCAGCCTGAGGAAAAAATATGCTAGTTGTAATTTTGAATCCATGAAAAATAATGAAAAACCTAGAAATTATTAATACATGAGTAATGTAACATTGTGTTTATTATTTCATTAGGTGAAAAATAGCAAATACTTCAAGCCAAACTAATAACTAGGTAGTTCAAAGTTTAGAAGATACATAGAAGCAAAATGTACAAGATTGATAATGCAAAGGATTAAAAATGGAATTATATGACTAAAAGCTTCTTAAATAAAATATGACAACATAAATAATATTAGAAGTTTGAAGCAACCACTAAAAATAAAAAGGTATAGCTTATGCATTACTTGTGAGAATAATATATATATATAACTATGTTTTTAGTCAATTACATCAAATGAATAAAAGGAAAGAAACGGAAGTGAAAGGACACACACCAAAAATAGTGAACTGACAGATATAAAAACAACCATCCTGACAAATATATTACATTTAGTTGTTCTAAACACTCCAGTTAAAACCCACGTAAGATGCACTGAAAAAGCAGGACTCACCCCTATCCTCTCAAAAAAAAAGTCAAATATGCATTAGTAATAAGAGGATGGAAAAATCTATATACAGACATTCGGTATAAAAGGCTAGAATAGCAATGCGGACAGTTTTTGAACATGGGCATATAAATATTAAGCTTAAGAAAGCTGGATGGAGAAATGAATGGGAATCTTGCGAACATCGACTTCAAAGCAAAGAACATCCCGGCAATGGAAAAAGACAGCCATCATAGCAAATATCACCCAAAAATGCACAGCTCTCCTAATATCAGAATGCATCAAGAAGATGTAATATCCCTAAATTCTCAATATACAAAACAAATATTGGTAAAAGGGAATACACAAATCCACAAGTATTCTGGAGATGTCAAAAATTGTCTCTCCACAATGTGCAAAACAAGAAGACAATCAATAAAGATCTAAAGGACTTCAATAACAGAACCCAGCAACTTGACCCAATAGATATTTATACAGCACTGCATCCAACAAAAGCAAAATACACATTATTTTCATATGTGCAAAGAATATTCCCATACTGGACCATAAAATGCATATGAAAGTTCAAAAGAACTGAGGTTATTCAGATTACTTTATTTCATCATTAATTCATTTAAATTAGAATCACAACAGTAAAAAAAAATCTGAGAATTCCCCAAATATTTTGAAAAAGAGAAATGGTAAATACTTTTAATATGATGAACATAAAATCACAACATATGACTACTTATGAATGAGCTAAAGCAATTAAAAAGAGAGAAAATTACAACTTTAAACACTTACATTAGAAAGCAGTATTAAATACACTATCTCAGAAAACGACAGATAACTGACATAGTAAACCATTTAGGGTGAAAGATTTATTCAATCTGAAGAGAAACCAGTAAACTATTTAAAATAAAGTTTTATTGAAGCACAGCAATATTGCTTTGTTTATGTGTGTCTATGGCCACTTTCATACTATAAAGGCAATATTAACCACAGCCATTCTTCTGTGAGTTCCCCATCCATGCATTTAACCAATAATGGATAAAAATATTGGGGGAATATTGGGAGGAAATTGCATCTGTGTTGAATATGTACGAGGGGTTTTTTGCTATTATTTCCTAATTAATACAGTATAATAACTACTTATACAGTATTTATATTGCACCGTATTGTATGACTCACCTAGAAATGAGTTAAATGAGAGAGCATATGTGTAGGTTTTATGTAAACACTATGTCATCACACAGAGGGGACTTAAGCACCTGCAAATTTTGAAATCCACAGGTAGTCCTGAAATTAATTCTCCACAGATACTAAGGGAACATTATAGATACAAAGAGAGACTACATAGTTCACAAGCCTAAACTAGGTTCTAATAGGCCCTTACTTACAAAAAAAAAAAAAGTTGCCAATGCTTCATCTAAGGTATTGTTTTAAAAAGCTAGAATGAAAAACAAAAGTGAATAGAGAAAATAATTAATATAGAGCAGAAAACAGTTGAATAAGCAAATGAGAAAACAACAAAACTGAAAGCTACCTATTTGAGGTAAGTAAATAAAACTTGGCAAACTACTATTTAGATTGATCATGGTAGAAAGAAAGTCAAAATTCCCTATGTCAGAAACATCAAAGGGGACATCACTACAAACTCTATGAATATTAAAAGCCTATTCAGAGCACATCGTGGAAAACCTTATGGTAAAGTCAACAACCAAAGCCCAGTGCAGCAAAACCAATCCTAGAGAAATTCATGTTTTTTGGCACAGTAACTCTCAGTCATGTTTTAATGAAGTTAGCTTTCTTCTCTCTGCAAAAAGAAATGACTTTTTAAAACTGTTTCCAATAATCTTATGAAGCAAGAAAACAGTCAAAAATATTTTAATATTCATGCAAATTGAATCCTTACAGACTGTGGAAAAATCCGGGCCAAGCATTGTTTTTGAACACTTGTAGAGCATTTTAAGATGTTGTTTTCCTAACTCTGATATTTTCCTCAACTTTCTGCCTACCTGCCTGTAGACGGGTTGTTATCGATGAGCACTAAAGTGAAATGTCCAACTCTAACAAATCACTACCATTTTTTTCTCATCTCTCACGCTCTATTTGGTTTTTCAGGTCTAAGCAAAATACAGAATAAAATATTCAAACCGTTAAAAAAAAAAGAAATGACTTTTCATAAACCATAGCTAGAAAACAGTTGTAGGAAAAAGTATTTTTGAAAAGGAAACTTTCAATTACATGCTTGTTATCCTGTGAGGAATCTTTGCTATTAATATAATAATCATCTTTAAAATTTAGTGTATTGTCTATTTCCTAGAAATGCACATTACAGATTCCAAGCGGAAGTTAAGTAAGAACACAATCTCACTATGACTATTAGAGCAAGCAAATGTTCAGAGTAGAATTTTTGCTCTTGGAAAGTAATGATGAAGGAAAAAAAAGTATGTTCAAGGAGAGCAAGCCAGGAAAATGTCATCAAATAAAATCGTGAGATCTGATGAGTTAATACTCTTCAATATATTTTGGCGCTGTTTTAAAACAATCTGGTTTTTAAATCTGTGTTAATCTGGATTACTACCCTCTGAGTTATTATCTCTTGGATAAGTCTGTATTTATGAAACTAAACATTTTACATTATTACAATTATCATTGTCCAGATCCTGATGGATTGGATTTTTTATCTAATCTTGTTTTAAACTACAGAATCATTATTTCAATCATTGACTTGCACACACAAAAATGTGTCTAAGGCACTTTCTCAACAGAGATGTGGCATCTATCAATATCCCTTCACAATACTAGGAGAAAAGAAAGAAAAAAATAGATGAAGAGAAAAATGTCTGGTGGCCTAGTGGCTCAAGTCATTGAACGTGCCAGGATCCCATATGGTTGCCGGTTCTAATCCCGGCAGTTCCACTTCCCATCTTGCCCCCTGCCTGTGGCCTGGGAAAGCAGTTGGGACCCTGAACAAGCGTAGAAGACGTGGAGGAAGCTCCTGGCTCCTGGCTTTGGATCAGTTCAGCATCAGCCGTTGCAGCTGCTTGGTGAGTGAATCATCGAACGGAAGATCTTCCTCCCTGTCTCTCCTCCTCTCTGTATATCTGACTTTGCAATAAAAATAAATAAATCTTAAAAAAAATTATGAACATCCCTATGGCTTTTCTTGATGTAAAACGTTTAATGAGAAGGTAGATTAATATAGTTTGGGATGTTTAAGTCACTGGCAAATTTACATTCCTTAAAAAAATAATAAGTCAAGTTTTTGAGTCATACAGAATGATTCACCCATGAATTCCTGAGAGGATTAATTTAAAATAGCTCCAAAGAAATTGTATCTTCACATGTCTACTCCAAAAGAACAACAGAAGAAGGAATTGATTCTAGGGGGGAAGGAATCGACACACAGGAGAACTCACTTGTTTGACCAGCCAATCAGAGCAGGTGAACGCCACAGGCACAAGGTGTAGCAGTGCTGGCTTCTATGTAAACAAAATCTCCTTCCTGTTTGACACTCCAACTCATTCCCACCCTCTGTTTCACTTTTTCACTGGATCACTCAGTGGAAGGAGTAGTCATGTGTACTGAGATTTCAAGCTACAAGCCCATTCATTAGGGAGAGAACCAGTTTTCAAAGAAAAAAACAAAAATGGTCATGATCGTGTCTTCTAAACTTTTCTCAGATCGAGTACAGTAAGGGTCACACCTGCTTCTTCATAGAAGAGATACAGTCACCTCTTTCCACAGACTCTGTGCCTTTCCCTCAGTGGACACTTATCCCTGAACTTCCTGCCTGGAACTCATGCAAGTCGGAAGATAAATGAAGTGCTGGAGGTGGAGTTCCCCTTGCCTGCTGCCTCTCTGGCTTCCTTTCTCTAGGGAATAGATGGGTTTTTGATGGTATCACTGTCAGGATGGAACTTTCTGGTTTCTCCCATCCCTTCTTTCTGCATCCTTTGGCTCCCTGATTGTTATAATTTTAGAAAATGGTAAATAATCAGAATTCTGTCATGCAATTTCAAGCCAAAGCACAGGTAACAAAAGAAAGTCACTCCGTCTTGTTTCACCTCCTTTTTCTGGCTATCCTTCCTTGAGCAAAGATATAACACAACCAGGCTAAAAGTATTACTTCTATATCACTTATGAGCTTACCTCAATTTCTTTAAAAAAAAATAGATAGGAATAAATACCTTAAGATTTGCAATACTGACTTAAGAAAAACTTAAGACCAAGACAATAGAAAATTTATCCAAAACCTTACATGTATAATTGATAAGGTATGTTCTCTATACACTCCTGGTCCTTAAAAAATTGGGGTGGTTTTTAATTAATCTGTATCAATTATGTATAATTGAAAATAAATTTCTGTGTCATTATTTGCTAAGATAAACTTTAAAGATATTTTGCTGGAGCTTTTCAATGACACATTCTTACTATAGTCTGTTACACAATGATAGAACATTTTCCCATACAAACCCCAAATCTCAAAATAAAGATGATATGAATTAGTTGGTGCCTACAACTAGGCCAAGCCAGGAAGTAAGTAGCCTTACTGATATTTATGTATCTTTGACCCTTTCCCAAAGGGCTTGAATTCTCAAAGGGCTTAAGGTATTGCTTCAATACCTCAAACTGTGGCAGATTAACAAATCCTGTAGAAATCAATGAACTCCCCACCACTCATTCTATGCAATTTCTTCTTCTTCTTCTTCTTCTTCTTCTTCTTCTTCTTCTTCTTCTTCTTCTTCTCTCTCTCTCTCTCTCTCTCTCTCTTTCTCTCTCTAAGACCTACTTATTTGTGAGTCAGAGAGACACAGGCCCAGATCCAGAGACTTTGCCACTCACTGGTTCCCTCTCCCTAAGCATGCACAATTATTGCATATGGAGTGGAAGCAAAGCCAGGAACAGAGAACTCATTCCAGGTCTCCTACTTGGGTAGCAGGAACACAGCCCCTCAAACTATCACTGGTGCCTCCCTGAGTGTCCATTAGCAGGAAGGTGAGTCAGCAGCGGAGCCAGCACTTGCACCCAGGAACATCAATTGGGGATATATCTGTCTTTACCTTCAGGTTAACTGCTTGGCCAATCTCACCATTCACATTCCTATTTACAACAAGAGATGAAATTTCCTACCAAGAAAATCACACTAAAGTGGGTCTTATCTGCTGTCTGAAAGCATTTCCCCTAAAAGAGAAAAGTATGAAAGTTTATTCACAAGAAAAACATTCTAAAAATGATTCTGAGAATCACAATCACTTTCCAAAGACAGCAAATTTTGGAAAAACCAACAGCTTTCATCTAGCAATCTCTTCCAGCAAGTTGAAAAAGTTATTCTTATGCTTTTCCTACATATTTTCATGTTGAGATACTTGAGAAGATTAGAAGGAGCTAGGTATGTCTTCCTGTTCACACAGGGACAGACAGGGGCACTGGGAACAGCTAGAACGAAAGTTGCTGAGACACAAGTCATAGAAAATGGTAGGCACCTATTAATACACCTTTTGCTGAAAGAGGTAGAAATGTATGTCAGGAATGGTTCATCGCAATTTTTCCTTTAGGTTGGGTTGCCAGATGAAAGTATAGAATTCTCAGGTAATCTGGATGTGATTGGTAATTTTTAGTATAAGTATATCCCATGTCATATCTGTAGCACACTTATACTAGAAAGCTATCTGTTGCTTATCTGAAATTCATTTTCGCTGTGTGTTCTGTCCTTGATATACTAAATCTATGAACTCACTTAATAATCTCTTTGAAACTTATCTGTAAATGCCCTTGGCTCACAGACTTTAACTTTCATTCCAGACCAAAAAAAAAAAAAAAAGAAAGAAAGAAAAGAAAAACCCTTAATTCAATGCAGATAAAAGTAACTGCCTACTTTACATATTCACTTCTATGTCTCACAGTTTTTTCTCATCTGGCTCCTCTCTCCACCATGGTACCCTTCTTCTCCCTTGACCAGGTTCTCCTGCAATCTGTCCAACCCTAGGAATGGACCATTCTTCCATTGCTTAGGACAAAAAAATTTCACTGTCATTCTTCACTCCTCCCTTTCTCCCACATTTTAGATCTTCTCATTTTTGTATGAGTTCAGTGGTTCCAAGGAATTTGCTGTTACATACCTACAAGTTTAAGGCTAGATAATGCGTTTTGGCAGTTCACTAAATGAACAAAGAAACCCCCAGGAGCTTCTGCAAGAAATTTCTCCTGGACCAACAAGTCCTTCCTTGGAACAAGGGAACCTCCTGACATTTGGGCCAACTGAATATGACTGTGTTTAAAGAAGGGCAAAAGATGGTAATACTTTGGCACTTGGGCACTCATTCCCAAGCTCTCACTTTCACTTCCAAGCATAGTACTGGGAACCTCATGGAAGCCACTGTTGTTTTGGAGCTTTTTTTAACCATCTGAAACCTCCAATTCTAGCCCAGTTAATTAGGAAACATTTAGCCTTGACTGTTAGAGAAGTACTACATGGCTTTTTAGACTCTCAATAATTATTTCCCAATCAAAAGACAAAGAAATTTCATAAAATCACAAGAGGCTACAAAATGTGCCAGACTGTATAATTTCTAAATCACAGTTTCAAAGAAGAGAACTTCAGGACATGTTCTGCCATTTAATTGTTTTGCACACATGATTAATACTGTAAGGTTAGGGTTGGTCTTTCTTATCAAATATCAAGGAATCCAAAACCTAGACAGTCAGAACAACTCAGAACAGACTAACTTTTAAAATCGAATATAGACCAATAAATAACTTTTCTGATTTCCCACCCTCTGGTCTTCTTGAGATTCTCAAGTGGGTAGGTAGGCTTTTCGCTGCTCCTGACAGTCATCCCTCCTAGAGGACAGATATGTTGAATAAGGGCACGCCCAGCAAGGTGGGATTGCTGGTTGATTGTTTTCAGAAATTTAAGTTCTTATTCCTGGTGCCTAGCTGAAACAAATTTGATGATAGTACTTTCTATATACAGTTTTACTAAGTCAAGCTCTCATAAAATATTCCAAAAATGGCAGAAACATACTCAGGAATGGCCAATATGACAACCACGTACTTTGAAAATGTGATCAGGCCAAAAATAAGGCAGGTACCCATGTGACAAAATCAGTTTAAGACACGAAAATATGGGGCTGGCATGGTGGCATGCTAATCCTCTATATTCCATATGGGTGCTGGTTCATGTCCTGGCTGCTTCACTTCCAATTCAGCTTTCTGTTTACAGCCTGGGAAAGCCTTCTCTCTCTGTAAAATCTACCTTTCAGACAAAAATAAATAAATCTGAAGTGGTTTCTTTTTTGTAAAGATGTAAATATAAAGCAAACTCCTTCCTTGAATTCCTTTCTCTATCACATAACCAAAGATTTGTTTAAAAGTTAGTAATATGGGAGATAACAATAGACATTGTTTATGTGAATTTCAAAGTGTGAAAGTTTCTTAAGATTTGAAATTATTGCATTTGACTGGAAAAATTCATTATATAGATTCAGCTTTGATAAGAACTTTTCTACTACACTGACACATTAACTCCACAGCATGAATTTTTCCTATACTTCAAATTTTGAGGAAGCAATCAAATTTGAGTGAATGATGCATGTCTTTTGTGCATATCAATGCCAAAATCTTGCCTTTTCAAAAACACACTGGGACACGTTTTCTAATGTTTTCAGGCCATAGGTCTAAAGACTTCGTCATCTAACAAATCATATTTTTAAAACCAGGGCAAAGAATAGTAACTAAATTTCTTTCTCCTAATTGTCCACAACCAAATTATTAGCTCTCTCAAATTAAAAAGATGGTGCAGACAGCTGATGGAAACAGTTTCACAGGTGCCCAGCTAAAGCTGTGATCTCTCAGCAAGTGAGGGGGAAAGGGCATGGCGAACTTGATTTCATTATCAAGAGCCTTGTCAGCAACTCAAATAGGTACTTTTCACCTGTATCTTGTAACTTTTCCGTATGGGACCTTTCTCCCACTTCTGAATTCTAAATACACATATTTCACTTTATTCTATCATCTTTCTTCTTTCCTAAGAGACAACTGAAATGTTTTCATCCTCAGATGTCACCAATTAATCCTGTCCAATAATCACGTTTTATCCTAGAATATTGCCTGTAGTGATTCTCCCGCACCATCTGAAACATTGAAATCTGTACGTGACAGCAATCATACTATTCAAAACATTCTCCTGCACATGTCACTACAAGGGAAACTACCCACCCCGGGTATAGCTATTAATGTCAAGCAGATTGTCATCTGGGAAAACAAAAATGCATCAAAATCAGCTTCGGACAAAGTACAGCTCCATGGAAAAACACCAGGTTTTTGTGTGCAAATGTGTTCAATGTCTGATTGAAATATTTAAAGAGTGAGTTAGGGATCTGTTCCTGCTCTGTGTAATGCAGGGCAATGATGCAATGAAAATAGTTTTAGAATTAAAGAGGTGCTCCTCAGGGCACACTCTGATTTTACCTAAGGCGCATATGCCCCGGTTTCTAGTCAACACTTTAAGGAAACGTGTGGTTTCTAGGTTGGGTCGAGCGCTCTGTTGAGGCTATCAAAGCACAGACCTGTTAGATACGCTGGAGTGCTTGCCAGATTTTTTTTTCCCGCTGAAATTCAGTAAAGATCGTACCTCGAAAGCAATAGGCGTTACAAACTACCCAGACTCACGTTCCCACCTCCATAGCTTGGCAACTGCAGCTTTGGGGGCATCCCTCATCTCCTTAGCAGACTAAACCGCCGCCCCCACAGCCACCATGCCGTTTTCTGTTTTCCTTGCACACCCTCAGGGAGCCTCACTCGGCACCGAGCGTCTCTAAGCTGCACCTGCAGCCCTCCCAGTTTCTGCACGGTGAACTCACGGTGCCACCGAGTTCCCAACCGTGCGCGTACCCATGAATGTTCTCCTACTCCGCCTGCTGCAAACTCCTCCATATGAGTCACCACCTCGACCCTATTTACCCTACCTGAAAGTTCCTGTCGCCTTTTCACCTCCTGCTGGTGGCTTGGTTCCCAACACACCTGTCTACCCCTCACTGTCCAGACCCAGGCTGCGCCCCTTCCTGTGCCCCAACGTCCCAACTGGACTGGCGCTTCCCCCTCCACCCGGCGAAAGACCCGCTTACTCGCAGCACCCTCCTTCCCCCAACCCTGTGCCCAATCAAAAACCACCCCCAAATCCCACCTTAAGGAGCGTGGAGTTTAAAAAAAAAAAAAATCTACCGTACCTGCCGAGAGCTCTGCTGCCGCCGCGAGCAGCAGGAGAGCCTGGCGGAGCGCAGAACCAAGTGCCGGGGTCATGGCCACCAGCCGGCCGCGCCGGGGCTGCGAGGCCCCAGAGCTAAGCGAGGTAGCTGGGACAGCGCGAACCGCTTTGAAGTTCCAGGGACGCAGGTGGAAGGCGCAGCCCCGACACCCTGTTCCTACGTGCAGTTGGCTCTAGTCGGCGCGGGCGCCCCCCTCCTCTGCCTGCCCCATCCTACGGCCCCCGCGGCTGGCGGTGCGCGGCGCTCCTGCCACTGGCCCTGACAGCCGTGCTGGGAGGGGGTGGGGGGCCACAGAGCCCGCCCCTGCCGCGCCTCCGCCCCCTGCGCCCTCTGACAGCCGCCCGGCCCCGAGCTCCCAGCCAGGCGGGCAGAGACGGCCGGATCGCGGGGCAGCGAGAGCGCCCACAGCTGGGGCGAGGACGGAAGGGGCAATAACGTGGAGCCCCCAAGACTAGATGCTCTAAAAGGGAGTCTGGGACAAGAGTCGTGAAGGAAACTTCAGCCACAGTTAAGCGGCAAGGACTTCCTGGTGATCAGCTCTGTGGTCTCCCTACAGAAGATCCGCACTTTAAGCTCTCGGAGTTTATTTATTGCCCAGTGTCCTTCAACATAACCAGGCTGCGCCATGAGAAAACGCCCCCTCCCCCCGCTGCTCCTACCCGCCTGTCCCACTGACATGTCCTAGCTGCCCACGAGTCTGAAAAGGCGCCCTCTCTGTCCATCCCTGGAAACAGCCTTTCATCGACCGCCTGTCAGGGGGCCCTACCTCTGGTTTAGCAAACTTTATCTCTTACCTGAGGACTAGAGCTGAACCACCTGCACTACATGACGTGGCCATCTCCAGCATACAATAGAGCAATCCAAGCTCAGCAGCAATAGTTGGAACAATTGAAGAACTGGAGGGGAAAATAAAAAAGCCAGCACCCAGACTAAGGGCTGACGGGAAATAGTTTAATCTGTTAGAAACCTGTTTGAATACTGTTTAAATCCCTAGAACTTTATTAGCAAAGGGGTAAGTGTTGACAATAAAAAGGGCAGCATTACCAACCAATGAAAATGAACCTAAAGTCAATTCACTTTTGTCGCCTAAACTTTAAGAGGGGATTATTTTAACTTGATCCATGTAAGTGTGCCACACACACGTAAAAGCAAGAACACATGATTATTACTGCAATGGGGTGCTTGGAACATGATAAATGCTTTAGCGTAAGAGACGACTTGCTGGGCACTCACTAACCAGCAGGTTTTCCCGAGGTCTGGGAAAGCCTTGGTCTTCCCTGTCACAGGGCACAGTGCTAGAGGCGGGCGCATTGGACTCTGAGGCAGGAGAGTGACCCTCGGGATCACTTCCATTGCTACATCAGAGAAATAGAGCACTTCTGACCATAAACAGACTCCGTTCTCATTTCATCCTTGATCAATCAAAAAAAAAAATGGAGACGTGGGACACGTCTGATCCCTTCCAGACACCCACAAAACAGATGCTTTTTAAAATAAAGGCAAGAAAATGCTAGGACACATATTTTGACTGACTTGACTTGCTCATTATTGGGCAACTGCACCTCATGCTTACCTGCTCTGGAATCATGAGACGTTGAATCCAACAAGAAGAACTTAGTGCCCAAAGCAAATGAAACTTCATTGCACCCCGTTCCTCACAAGCATTGTGCAGATTTTTTTTAAGGGTAGTGTATGTGAGCACGGTACAACGGTGGGAATCACACTTATGTCTGGTGTTTGCTCTCCACATATTTATTTTTGCCTCTAATAGGGTAAGCAATGTCCTCTGCAAATTGAAAAGCTCTCGTTTTCTAAGAAAAAAAATCAGGGTTATTATCTCAAAAAGCTAGACAGCTTTCCTCTAAGTCGAATGGTGCATTGCCAACGAGGTTCCAGTAGCTGCATGTGGATATTGAGCACTTGCAATGGTGACTAGATCCAATTGAATTTTATCCAATCTAAGAAACTAAGTACGTAAGTGAGAATGTTAAACGTATTACTATTTCTCACTGCTTACATATTCAGATGGTGAGATTTTGCTCACGTTGTATTAAAATACAAACATGTGGGGCCCTGCGCTTTAGCCTAGCGGTTAAAGTCCTCTCCTTGCACACACCAGGATCTTACGCAGGTGCAGGTGCATGTCCCAGCAGCCCTGCTTCCCTTCCAGCTCCCTGCTTGTGACTTGGGAAAGCAGCAGAGGACGGCCAAAGCTTTGGGACCCTGTGCCCACGTGAGAGACCCAGAAGAAGCTCCTGGCTCCCAGCTCCTGGCATAGGATTGGCTCAGCTCCGGCCCTGCGGCCACTTGGAGAAAGAATCAGCAGATGGAAGATCTTTCTGTCTCTCTTCCTCTCTGTATATTCAACTTTCCAATAAAAATAAGTAAGTTTCAAAAAATATATAAACATGTGATCCACAATATTTGGTCAATGGTGGTCTGCTCACACAATTGTGGTCTCGTACGATTATAAGGGATTTGGAAATTCTCTATTGCCTGGTGACAGCATGGCTCTCATGTTGGTCATGAAGCTAGAGCAAGCAAAAGCACTGCATCACCAGCAGTAGAAAAATGTTACATGTACAACTGCGTGCACTACGTAACAATTGATGAAACTAGTTTTAGGTGTGTACTATATCGTATTTTATACTTATTTTAGAATGTTCATAAACATACATATGATGGTTGTTATTAACTGTGAAGCAGCTTCAAGAAGGTCAGCCAAGATGTAGCCCAAAGGAAGACACTGCTATCATAAGAGACTACAGGTTGTCTCACCTGAAAGCCTTCCAGTGAGAAAAGATATGGAACTAGAAAGCAGATATTACTAACTCTGATCTGATGTAGGCCTACATAAATGTGAGTTGTTGTGTCTAGATTTTAGCAAAAAGGATTTAAAAAGTTAAATAAGTTTTAAGACGGAAAAATAAGTATAGAGTCTGGCTTTTTGGCACAGCCAGCTAAGCAACCACCTGTGACATTGGCATCCCATATGAGCAGTAGTTTGTGGCCCAGGTACTCTATTTCCATCTAGGTTCCCACCAACGCACCAAAAAAGGAATCTAAGATGGCCCAAATACTTGGGTCCCAGCTACCCATTTGAGAAACCAAGATAGAGATTCTAACTCCAGATTTCTCCCTGGCCAAGCCCCAGCCATCAAGGCCATTTGGAAAGTGAACCAGCAGATGGAAGATTTCTTCCCCTGTCTCTCCCACTCTCTGTGTAACTCTGCCTTTCAAATTAATAAAGCACTTCTTAAAAAGAAAAAAGCATCCATGCTTCCAGTTTGCTTGTTAATCACAGGCTTAATGTACTAGTCCTACTGTTCAAGTAAAAAGTAGAAAGACTGCTGTTCACAGCAAAATAGACAAAGGCAACAGACAATATTCAAATCACATCAATTTTATTCCCAGACATTTTTTATTCTATATTAACTCCCATGGTTATCTTCTTAGGTTCTATCTATGAAATACATCAAATTGGTTCTTTTTATGTTAACAAAAAGAACAAATCTGAAGGCTTCCAAAAACAAAAAAAGAAAGTTAATTTCTTTAAGAGTAGGATATGTTTTCTTTTTAAGTTAAATATTATTACAAAAGTCAAAAAGTTTTTTAAAAAAGAGAAAAGTTTATGGGTTTAAAAATTACAAGGACCCTAGGATAACTTATTACTGCAGAAAGAAACTTGTATAAGTCCAGTATAGCCTGGGTGTCCAGAGTTTATAGTCTACAGTGGCACACAGTGATAACATTCATTCACCATTGACTGACTTAGCCAGTACACAGATCAACTTCCAGTCCTATAAGCTCCATTCAAGATAAACATTCTATACAAGTATCTCATTTATCTATTATGCCACATTTAATTGTACCTTTTAGTATTTAGATATGTTTACAGACACAAATACTTACCTTTTGTTATAATGGCTAATAGTAATCAGTACAGTAGACCCTACTCAGCTTTGTAGTCCTGAAGCAATAGGCAACGCAGCACGCCTAATTGTGTAGTAGGCTATACCATTAGGTTCATGCCAGTGTACTGTATAATATTTGTACAGTGGTGAAATCACCCAATAATACATTTCTTAATATATGTCCATTGCTAAGTAGTCCAAGACTGTATTGTTAAAATTATTTTCACCTACTTATCTTCATTTTAAATGCAATGACTAGATATTTGGTATCATCTATTTGACTCACAATACTATTTTTTTTTTTTTTTGATAACACAGCTCTAAAGAATTCTCGTCAGATGGCAAAGATCTTTACCTTGCCTCAAGAAACAGTTTCAGAAAGCCAGGAGTGGTCAGAGGCCTTGCAAGTCAATAAATGACCCTCTAATACAAAAACAGAATCTTTGTATTATTGGTTCCAAGTTTTTGACACTACAAAAAAGCTAATAAAGCAAATATTTAAGTTCCTTATTTGTAATAGCATTTTAAAATATGTATTCAAAGGTAGTTTCCTTCCTATAGTGCACATCATAATATCAGTACATTGAAATTTTTGAAGTACGGTCGTAATTACCACCAAATACATTGAGTCCAAAAAGCTGGCAAAGTTTATTCTTGGGCAATTATATTTCTAAAGTGCTCGATACCTTAATATCACCTTCACGGCAACCAAGAAAAGACTTTCATTCTAATAAATGGGTAAATGTTTTCCAACTTAAATCTTATTTATACACACACACACACACACACACTCTAACACACTTGCCACATCATCTGTGGAAATGGATCCAGTCTGAATCTAGCATTCATTTTAAATAAAATAATATTAAGGAAGTAGCCTTGGGTGCAGCATATCGAGTTGCTCATGTTATTTAACATAAACAATAGAAATAGATTGTTTACAATGTGACATACACATCTTTCGTCTATATTTTTGTATATAACAGAAACATTTACATGCAAGATTTTTAGATTTCACTGGAAGGAAATTTACATGCTAATGTGTTTCTCAACATTCAGCATTCCCCCTACTCTTAATCATCTATTTGTACATATTCATTGTCATGGTAACATTGCATCATAACTCCAGGATTCTCATAGCCAAGATAAAACAACATCAAATAATTGGGGGGTCCATAACCCATTAGGAAAACTGTGTGAATAAATCATATGTAAGC
Source organism: Ochotona princeps (assembly GCF_030435755.1). NCBI lineage: Eukaryota > Metazoa > Chordata > Mammalia > Lagomorpha > Ochotonidae > Ochotona > Ochotona princeps. Next base: position 39,322,718 of record NC_080836.1, read on the forward strand.
AAGCAAAGAAGGTATAGACAGACATGAAATTAAAGATTTGCCAAATACTATTCTAAATATAAGGGCACATAAATGCATGTAATAGCTGCATTCTGAAAAAGACTACTCATTGGGTGTGTTTATTTTTTAGCAGATAGGTTTCTTTTATTATTATCCTTTCCAGAATATCCAATGCCATGCATCTTAATTTCTCATTTCATCTTGGAACATGAACTTACCATGGAATGAGCATATGGTGTGGAGACATGCTATGATAATTTGCTATGCACTATCAAGGTCTAATCTTTTCTCATTTTACTGTCTTTTTTCCTTTCACAAACTAACTATATCCCAAAATAAGTACATGACACTCTCATCTTTACTCATTCATCTCTTAATCCCAGAAATCTTTGCAGAAATCTTGGGATTTGAGGAGCTTTTACATGTCTGTTCTTTTTTCCAATTTTTCATTTTCATTCCATGAAAAAAATAATTTTGTGTTTTAGAAACTTCATAGAGATAATGCAAGAAGTGCCCTCAATGCATTTACCTGATGAGACAGTTCAGATTTCCTGAAAAGAAAAATAATGATTCCTCTTAGGTGGAAATGGGTATAGGGAGGGTATCTAACAATTTCTTAGCTCAGCTACCACTTCCGAAATCTTAAGGTTGTGTTTTAGGACTTACCTGTTCTCACCATCTTACAAAATTACTTCACTACATCACTGCTTTTTCATAGTCTCTTAATATTATCGATATAATCTCTCACAAAATTCAAGATTTGCTTTCTCTAACACAGACAAAAGACCACTGTGCAAGTTGACTAGCTACCCAAAAAACAGCTCCTGTAAAAGATAAGTCACAGACTCGGTTCCAAGGAAGCAAGCCATCACCAACTGAATTATTTTGTTAGACAGGGCCTGAAATTGCACCCTGACTAAATGAGCTCAGGAGGAGGTAAGAGTACTAGATGACTCAGCACAAATTCAGTGTTTCCCTGGAAAATAGCTCCAAAGAAACAAAACTATGAAAGACCCTAGACGGAAACAATAGTAGAGCTCTGATGATCTTGACTCATGGAAAACAGTAGTTTATAACTGTGAAAAAGTAGCAGCCACTAACCACATGTTTGCTATCAAATATTGAAATTTGATTAATTAGATTCTATGTGTGCTATATGTGCAAAATGCATACCAGGTTTCAAAGACTTAACCCCTCCAGAACAATTTAAACTATCTCCTTAATAACTCTCATGCTGAGTCTGGCCTTGTGGTACAGTGCGGCAAGCCTGCAATGCTGGCATCCCACGTGAGTGCCAGTTTGAGTGCTGGTTGCTACACTTCTAATCCAGCTCCCTACTACTACACATGGGGCTGCAGCAGCAGATGTCTTCAAAGTCCATCTCAAAGTTCATCTGAATGTAGCTCCATGCTCCAGGCTGCTGGGTTTGTCCTGGCCTAATCCCAGCCATGATAGTCATTTAGAGGATGAACCAGTCGATGGAAAATCTCTGTCTCTCCTTTTCTCCCTATATAACTCTGTTGTTGAAATAAATAACTTTAAAATTAACTTTCATGTTAATTGCATGCCAAAAATATTTTTAATGTATTGGGTTAAAAATGTTCTTAAAATTAATTTCACCTTTTCTTTTTTAGCACAGCTCTTAATATGTTATATGGCTCTCATTATATTTCTACTGGGTAATGTTCATCTAATTAATCCTGACTGTGAACCAAAGGTCATTTTTTCTGGGATTGAGATGTAACAGTAACAAGACCTTTCTTCTGATCACATTGTCCCAACTGTAATTTGTTTTTGCACCTTTCTTGTTCCATAGTAACACATATCTAGGAAAAATATCAATTCACATTTGTGTTTCTTTTGTTTTAGCCATTGTCATTCTGGCTGATATTTCCAGAGTATGAACCCTTAGTAATTTCATACCTGAGTTGATGTAATTACCAAGCAAATTGCCTCAATAGCTTCATGTTATCCCCACTCAGTGTATCCTCAAAGCTGCCATTAAAACAACCTTCTATTGACCTGACTCCAGCTATATTCTCCACTGCCCTCAGATCTCCAGTGATTGCTGTTGGTGGAATGAAACCTAAAACCCCAACCACAATGATTCTTAAACTTTTTTCATACTGTGACTCCTTTATACTAATATCAAGTAGGCAATAGCTAATATGTTAGAAGTTTGAGAGCTGCTTATTAATGTTTAACATATTAAAATTAAAACCGAGGCAGTATTAAGAGAGTATGCAGGACACATATACTGCTAACCTTCAGAGCAATGACATCGTTACACGGTATGTGGATCCTGAAAAAATCCAGGGTATCCTTGCATTAGACTGGAATGGAATAGAAAAGACAAGCAAGGATCTTTATATTACTTACAGAAATGGTTTCATTTTGTGAATCCCATGAAGTTTGTGACCACCCCGTGAACTAATAGCCATTTTGACATCCTTTCTGGATGATATCACCCATTGCCATGATTGCAACGTGCATTTCTGTTATGTGTTTCTTCTGTTATGTGCTCTACCCCTAGCATTCATCTTCATTCTGAACAGCAAGTTTGTATATCACCTCTACATAAAAACCACAAAAGTGGTCAAAACTAACACATGTTAAACAGAACAAATTCATTTACATCAAGCCAAATACCCTGATATTTCAAAAATCTATTTATTTATTTATTTATTCGAAGGCAAAGTGAAAAAGAAATAGACAGAAAAAGATCTTCTATCTGTTGACTCACTCCCCATATGGCCTATACAGACAGGCCTAGGACAAGGCTGAAAGTAAAATCCAGGGACCAGATCACCATGTGGCTTTCGGAAACTTGATCATCATCTGCTGCTTCCCAGGCACACAGGCAGAGAACTGAATTGGAAATCGAGTAGCCTGGACCTCTAGAAGTACTGAAGTATCAGGCACAGATGTCAGAAGCAACACTGATTTTCCATTGTATCGTCTCTCTCCATCATCCTTCACATCCAGTGAATCAGCAGTTCTGTGGATTCTAAAGTTTATGAGAACCTCTCATGGTTTTCATTTCTTTCTATGTTTCTGCCACTCAGCTAGTTTAAGTCACCACCTTCATTCATCTGAAATGCCTTGAGAGCCTCTTGATTCATCTCCCTTCCTTAGGCGCCCTCCCCACTAATGTACTGTAGACCCCATCAATCAGAGAGATCTTTTCGTATCAGAAGTGTGATCATGACTGTATAACCTAAGACATCTGGCTAAATCTAATCCTGCCATTATTTATTATTTAATCTTTCCAAACTCTATTTATTTGTGAAGTAAAGATAGTACACACAACACATGTAACTACCTCTTCTGCTGTTGGGATTAAATGACATAAGCAAAAAGTTCCAAGGGGTATCAAGTGTATTCTATGTGCCAATAAACTTTATGGTGTTGGATTATCAGGGCAATGTTCATGACCTTGATGCCACTCATAGCCTAACATTACCTTCAGGTTAAATTACAAACCTTTCCTGTTTAAAGCCCCAAAGCACCTACCTATTGTTTATCATGCCAAACACATCACATTTTGTACCCTTCCTGAAAGCTGTCTCATGCCTTCTTGTCTTTGACTAGGTGGTCTATGATTTTCTTTACTAAACATTACTCTCATCTTTCGTCCTACACCAGAGTTAGTTTCTCTACTTGGTACCACAGAATTTTCTGTCACCTTGTCTCCCATCAAATTGTCTGAGTTAACTGCTTCTTCCTGTCTGTTACCACAGCACTGATAAGATTTGTAATTAATCATGTTGTACAGAAATAGCAAAGATTTCATGAAAGTAGAATTTAAAAATACATGTGCTTGGGTATTAAAAAACCTGATCCTCACATACAGGGATCTTCAGAAATTTCAAGGAGAGGGATGGGCAGTCACACAGCAGTTAAGCTGCCACTTGGAATACCCACATACCAGGCCAGTTGTATCAGGACTCAAATCCTAGTCCTGGGTCTAGCCCCATTCACTGTTCCTGATTCCTGCTAATGCATACCCTTGTAGGCAGCAGGTGAGGATTCAAGTATTTGAGTCCTGACATTAACATGAGAAATCCAGGATTGAGTTCATTAATTCTGACAGAGGATGAGCTTGCTGTGCAACCACACTGGTCCTATGGTTTCAATATTTTAAAAAGTTAGAGGCCTGGTTTGGTAGCCTAGTGGCTAAAGTTCTCACCTTGCATGTGCCTGTATCCCATTCGGGTGCCAGTTCTAATCCCAGTGGCCCCTCTTCCCATCCAGCTCCCTGATTGTGACCTGGGAAAGCAGTCAAGAACAGCCCAAAGCCTTGGGACCCTGTACCCATGTGGAGACCCAGAAGAGACTCCAGGCTCCTGGCTTTGGATTGGCTCCGTGACAGCCATTGCAGCCGCTTGGGGAATGAGTCATCGGAGGGAAGATCTTCCTCAGTCTCTCCTCCTCTCTGTATATCTGACTTTACAATAAAAATAAATAAATCTTTTAAAAAAAGTTCATGTGGGGCTATTGTTGTGGTGCAGAGGATTAAGCAGCCACAGGGAGCCAGTACCCAGTTGCACCACTTCCAATCCAGCTCCTTGCTTATATGCCTGGGAAAGCAACAGAACATGGCCCAAGTCCTTGGGTCCATGCCACACTTGTGGTAGATCCAGATGGAGTGCCAGGCTCCTAGTTTCAGCCCCAGCACTTTCAGCCATATGGACAATTAACCAGGATATAAAAATTCCCTTTCTCTCTCTCTCTCTCTCTCTCTCTCTCTCTCTCTCTCTCTCTCTCCCCTTTTCTCTCTTTCACCTTTCTTTCCTTTCTTCTCTCAGCTCATGGTCTCCTTCTAAAATATATATGCATATATATTTTTATTGGAAAGGCAGATTCACAGAGAGAAGGAGCAACCTAGCAAAAAATCCTCCATCAAACAAGTTCACCCCCTAAGTGGTCTCAATGGCCAGAGCTAAGCTGATCCCAAGCCAGGATTGAGGAGACTCCTCCAGATCTTCCATGCAGGTGTAGGGTCCCAGGGTTTTGGGCCATTCTCTATGGCTTTCCCAGGTCACAAACAGGGAGCTTGATGGGAAGTGGAGCAGCTAGAACACAAATCAGCACTCATACAGGATCCTGGCATGTGCAAGTTGAGGATTTTGCCACTGGGCCATCTCGCCAGACTCTCTCCTCATCTCCTTTCTGTAACTCTCTCAAATAAAATTCACATAACTATTTTTTACTTCGTGTACATGCATAATAAAACCTATTACGGTGGCTTTTTTGTTTACAACAAAATAAACTTTAATTTTTAATTCAATTTTCTATGAATACTTAAGAATATTATTTTAATTGCAACTAACTCTGTTATATCTCTACCACCTAATACCTTAGGATTTCAGGGTACAGCACAATGCAGTAGTCTAGTGACTAAAATCCTCGCCTTGCATGTGCTGGGACCCTATATGGACACTTGTTCATGTCCTGGCTGCTCCATTTCCCTTCCATTTTTTTGCTTTTGGCCTGGAAAAGCAGTAGAGGATGGCCCAAAGCCTTAGAACCCTGCACCTGCAGGGAGACGTGGAAGAAGCTCCTGGTTCCTGGCTTCAGATTAGCTCAGCTCCAGCTGTTGTGGCCACCTGGGGAGTGAACTAGTAGATGGAAGATCGTTCTTTCTGTCTCTCTTTCTCTATAAATCTGACCTTCCAAAAAATAATAAACCTTAAAATAAAAGATACCAGGGTAGAGTTTGTGTCTTCACTGTCCTATCTGTGGTATGTGGAATCAACTTGGCATCTAGGAGTCACTCAATAAACATTTGCTGAATGAGTGACAGGCCTGTGATATGCTCACTCGAATTACTTTTCCAAGTGTACAGTCATGTTCCCTCTGAACAAAAGTTAGATAGAAGCAAAATTTTTTTAACAAAGTGTTATCTTCCAATATATCTGTATTGCCAAACCTGAGGCAGTAATTTGGGTTGAAGGAGTAAGAAGGAATGTTAAAGCTGAGAGAACAAATCTCAGAAACAAGTAGGATGTTTGCAAAGGGACTCTCTGGCTATGGAAATTAAATCCATATCACTCAGGATTTTCAGTCAGAGAAAATTCCAAAATCCCAAGCTACCTCATAAATGCATAGCTTGAGGCAGACAACAGGTGATGGTTCGAAAATTTAGATTCCAGTTCCAGGATCTACTAGTGGCAAGCCTGATGCTCTACACTGTATGCCCTGGCTGATGTAGGTATTTGGAATGGAAACCATTGGACTGAAAATCTCTTTTTCACTCTGCCTTTCCAATGAATAAATAAACATTTCTTTAAGTTTGGTTAGAAGTCAAACTTATTAAAGAATACTGAGTAACTTGTATCTTCTCCAAAAAGTTTCAGCAACTAGGTTTGGGCTACACTGCCAGGGACAACCAGCCATTTTCTGCACCAGATCTTGCCCGGGAGAATCTAGAGCATGGCCCCTGCACTGGGGTTTCTTTTCAGCTTCATGGAGCACCAGCAACACCCCAGATGATTCTCTTGGGGTCTCCCAGACTGATGCACCTGAGTTCTGGATAAGGCCTCCTTCAGCCTCACCATGGAGACTTGGAATACATCAAGAGAGGGAAAAACACACAACAGGTAATTCTCCCCCAAACAGGAGAAATCTTCAAAGGTACCAGAGGTCCTAAAGAAATGTCAAGTCCAGATTCGAGTCTCTGTTCCAGAGCTTAAGCAATTTGATTGATCTTTACAAAGACACTGAGGTCTGAAATTGAGGTTTCTGGCATCTTATGTATGGCACACACTTAGCCCTGACTTTATCATGTTTCATTTTCTTCAGCTATAAAGGGGTAAAATGTAACTTCAAACTTGCTCAGTTAATGAAATGTTTTCAGACTACTATGCAAATAAAACGTGTAGGTTATCATTTTAATTAGATGAGAATAGTAATATTTTACCATTCACAAAACCTTTAATTAATAAGGTTATGAGGAAATTTTTAAAAGATGCACTCATTTACTTATTTCAAAATCTGGGGTGTCAAAAAGAAAAGAAGAGAAAGACCTTTTGATCTGCAAGTTTACTACTAAGCAGCTGCTATAGACATGGCTAGACCAGGACAATGCCAGGAGGCAGGAATTCTATCCCAGCCTCCTACATAGGTGCCAAACAGGCCATCTACTGACACTTTCCCAGGTTCAGTAGTAAGAAGCAGAATCAAAACAGAGTATTCAGAACACAAATTGTCTCTCTGACATGGAATAACCTGCTGTACCAAGGCATCAGCCATAGAGAAATATTTTTGAATAAAAAACAAATACAAGGAATAGATACTTAATCATTTAGGTGAGGGGAATAAAACCTAGATGATAAAATATAATTAAAACTTAATGGGTTACTGTCACAGGCTGCCTTAACTCACACCACAGCACAGCATATCCCATATGGGAATAATCAGTTCAAGTCTCCACTCTCCACTTCCAATCCAGCTCCATGCTGGTAGCCTGGGAAAGCAGCAAAGAATGGCCCAAGTGCTTGGCCCCCTACACCATGTGGGAAACATGGGAAAAGATCCTTGTTCCAGACTTTGGGTTGGCCAAGCTCTTGCCATTGCAGTCATTTAGGGAATGAATCTCTCAGTGGGAGATTTCCTTCTCTTTCAGTCTCCTTCTCTCTCTGTAACTCTACCTTGCAAATAAAAATAAATAAAATCTTTCCAATTTAATTTTTAGTTTAACAGATATTTCATTATATTGCTTTCAGTATCTTAAAAAGACTACATTGTTTTTTGGTTGTTTTTTTGTGTGTGTGTTTTTGTGTTTTTGTGTTTGAGGTTATGATGACGGCTTGGTTCATTTTCTTCTTCTGTAACTGAATACCACAGACAGAAACATTGATAAAGAAGAGAGACTTATTTGGATCATGGTTATGGAGGCTGGAAGTCCAACAACATTTTTCCAGTACTGAATGTGACCTCCTGGATCATCCAGCTAGAAGGTCCTGCTTTGAAAGCAAAGCCACTCCTACTAATAACCAATTAATTCATTAAAGGTTAGTTCATACAGGACAGCGAAGCTTTTATGAACCAAACACCTTTCAAAGGCTCTACCTCTCCAGTACCATTATCACACAAAGTTGAGAATAAGATCTCAGGATGTGAAATTCAAGTGACACAGTCAAGCCACAGTAGACGATAATTGAAGTTAGTGAAAAGATACTGGCTATCATAAGCGATTTGTTTTTGTTTTTTTAAAGATTTACTTACTATATTGGAAAGTCAGATTTATAGAGAGAAGGCGAGACAGAGAGAAAGATCTTCTATCCTCTGGTTCACTCCCCAAGTGATTGCAACAGCCAGAGCTAAGCCAATCCGAAGCCAGAAGCCGGGAGCTTTTTCCTTGTTTTCTACGCGGATGCAGGGTCCTACGGCTTTGGGCCATCCTCTAATGCTTTCCCAGGCCACAAGCAGGGAGCTGGATGGGCAGTGGAACAGCTGGGATACAAACCAGCAGCTGGGATATGCTGGGATGGGATCCCAGTAGCACCTGTAAGGTGACGCCCTGCCACAAGTGCTTTGTAGCTAAATGAAACGGACCACATGGTTGTGTTGTTCCCTTCCATTTGCCTGTTGTTGGTTTTTTTTCTTAGTTTTATTTTGATTTACTTTTTGTTTCTGTTTTGGCTAGCAACAGTCTTGCAGGGTTTGGTTCTCTGTTTTTTTCAGAACAAGGTAACAATAAAATGGAGAAAATAAAAAGGTTATAAATGACAAATCCATGAAAAACATTTTTATAAAAAAACACTTTCTATCCACTCCAAGAAAGTCAGTTTGTTCAGGGTTTATTCAGGGCTCTAGACCTGGAAAGCAGACTGGAAAGAAGAGAACAATGATAGAAAACAGTACAGTCTAAGGCTCCAGAAGTGCAAACTGCAGAGTGATTAAAAAGTCTTGGTAAAATGCAAACTCAATTACATCCTGTTGGTATGGACATGATAGCTTTTCCCAACCTGCTGTCAAATAGGGCACTGGTCTTCCAATAAGGGCCCAAAAATAACTCTGTTCATAGAGTTTTAAATCATTACCAAACCACTCATTTTCTTTTAGATGACTCCTGCATTAAAATGACTAACAACTGAATTGCTGGAAATTAGGTTATGATTTTATTCCTGTTCTTTCTCTATTGTGTAAACATATAAAATAAAAAGATACCTTTAGTCAAGAATTCTCTGGTAAATAAATTCTGAAGAAACCTCACTCAATGCATGATCTGCTATTCATTCAAGTTGACCAAAAGCTCATCACCACCCCTTTAGCTATTGAGACCCAAAGGCATTGGAGCATCATCTAAGGGCTCACTTTCAGGTGGAAGACGCTAAAAAATGCTCCTATAAAGGGATCATCATCTTCCCTCATGAAATCTTCTTTCTCCCAGGGTATCACTGAGGATACTCAATGATTGACTCTACTCAATGTCCAGCTGAGTAGAGGGAATCTCTCAAAAACCAGCATTGCTACCAGCACATGAGCGCAGAGAGTTCACTAATTCAGAACACAACTGTTCTCTAAATGCCCAGCATCGGGGTTGACATAGGCTTGAGCATTTAAACAGACTCCACTTAAAGCTCGCAGATAGTGAAAAGGGAAACAATTTCAGATAGGAACATATCACCAGCAATACAATTCATAAAATATGGTTTGCTCGTGCTTTATTTTGTTGTCTCCTGGAAAGGCAATTCCGCCCCTAGCACCAGCTCATTTGCTTGGGTTCCATGCTGCAGAGACCATCTTTAACTTGAGGGGGAGGCTAACTTCAGAGAGCAGCAGGCATTCCCTCTTGCCTTTCTAAAGCCCACCTTCTAAGTGTTCATTCTTTTCCAAGAATCCTCCTCTTCACCACATGATTGACTCCAGGAATAGCCAACTCTTTCAAGTGAGACCCCCTCACCCACATCCCACCCACATATGTGTGGCCTTGTTGCTTCACAGAGGAATCATGGCAGTATACAAAGGAAAAAGCATCAAGGGAGGAGGCACGTGCAGGCACACACACACACACACACACACACACACCCACAATAGTGAGACTTAATCAATTGCATTGCTAGCTCTATCTCTTTATGGATGACTGATAAAAGTCTGAAATCAAAGATACAAAAGGTGAGTTTGCACTAAGAACTGTGAATTGTTTCACTCCTTTGTTGCACCTGTTTCATAAGAGGCCAAGCACAGGCACTAGCTATGTGGCGTGGTAGGCTAAGCTTTCACTAGGGTGCCAGCATCCCATATGGGTACTGCTCCGAAGTCCTAGGTGCTCCACTTCCAATCCAGCTTCCTGCTTATACCCTGGAAAGGCAACAGAGGATAGCTCAAGTCTTTGGGATGCTGTACTCATGTAGGAGTCCCAGAGAAGGCTCCTGGCTCCTGATTTTGGATTGGCTCAGCTCTGGCCACTATGGCCATTTGCGAAGTGAACCCAAAGATGGAGATTCTCTCTTCTGATCCTTCTCACCAAAACTCTGTTTTTCAAATAAAAATAAAACAAATCTTTTTATATATATTCAAAAATATGCCAAACCTAGAAAATAAGGTAGGAGCAGAGAAGCGCACAACACTTGTCTTCTGCTTCTTCAGAATTCTAGAAATTGTCACATTACAGAGAAGAGAGACATCTCGGAAGTTCCTATGGTCTTAGAAAAAATGGATAAAAATGAAACTAAAAATGAGGACTTTTCATGCTCATAAAGCCCAGAGATCAAAGTTCCTGACAGCTTGTGCCAGAGAAGCAGATAGAAAGCTTCTTGTTTGTTGCGATTTGATTAAACTTGTCCACAAATCCTCAAAAGTTTATATAACTTTATAACCTTCTGAGCTCATTACTACATATTTAAGAGTATATCAAAACACTGCTGCTAATATCTTTTTATTTGTTCATTAAATGGAGAAAATACTGTTATGCATAAAAAGAGATACAGAAAGGAATATTGGCAGCAGTGGTGAGAATGTTTTTTGACACATGAGTCCCAAAGTCTGAATAAATTCACATAACCATTCAGAAGGGTTTGTTAATGGTGTTATAAGGGTTCTGTGATACAAAGGAGATACACTTGGCTCTGTTGTTTCAAAAGATCAAGCTTATTTTGCTGAAATCACTGAAGTATTGGCCATTTTTACCATGTGATAACTCTCTATGCTCAAGGCACTTTTGGAGTTATTCTTCTTTCTCATGAACTCTCACTAGGTAAGGGTGACAATTGCATTAACATTAGCTTTAAATACCTTGCATATTAGAAGCACTCCCTAACTGTGGATACCCATCATCTTCCTAGTTCTTTCTGAAATTTGTGCTTAGAGTTGATTTTCACAAGGATCAACAGTATGGTGTACAGCAAGAAAAGCATCCACTTTTAATGTCAGAATTTATGTGGGCGCTGGTTCATGTCCTGGCTTTTCCACTTCTGACCCAACTCCCTACTAAGGCACCTGGGAAAAGCAGCAGGAGACAGCACCAGTGTGTGGGTCCCTGTCTTCCCTATGAGAGACTGTGATGACATCTTGGCTTCAGCCTGGCCCAGAAGTAGCTGTTATGACCATTTAGGGAGTAAATCACCCTCTCTCTTCCTGTCTATCCATGTAACTCTGACTTTCAAATAAATAAGAACATTCATTTTACAATGACTTAATACTTTCAGAATTAAATAGAAATAATAAAATGAACTTTTGGTAACTTTCTCAAGATAAAATCACAACATTATTTAGAGTAGTGTTTCTGGATGATTCAAGGAGCATATCATTTATTACTTAATTTGTTTTTAATTCATTCAACACTGAATCTATGCAATGTATTATTCTAGGCACTGGACTTATGGTATAAAAACAAGGATATTCATTATTCATGGAAATTAAATCAAACAGCAGAGAATATTTTAAATATTTATTTATTTGAAAGAAAGAATTATAAAGAGAAAGGGAGAAAAAAAGAAAGAGTGAGAGATTTTCCATCTGCTGATTCACTCCCTAAATGGCCTAAAAGGCCAGGGCCAAGCAAGGGTAAAGCCAGGAGCTAGGAACTTCATCCAGGTCCCAAATATTTATGCCAACTTCAAATGCTTTCCCAGGCACATTAGCCGGGAGCTTGATCAGAACTGGAGCAGCCATTACTCAAACTGGGGCTCGTATGGAACACTGGAATCACAGGCATCTCTTAACCTACTACAGCACGATGCTGCCTTGGGAAAGAGTTTAAACAAATAGACACAAAATTTGTCACTATAGAGTACTGAAACTATAAAAGATGGCACAGAAGGCTTTTCCTAGGAAGTGAGTTTTGGGTAGAGCTTGAGACAGAACAGAAAACAGAAAATAGTTAGGGGTGTGTGTGTGTGTGTGTGTGTGTGTGTGTGTGTGTGTGTAGGACTCAAACAAAGGAGGCAGTGGCTTTTTGAAAAATCTGAGAAAGGTCCATGTGGCAAGATATTGAAAATGCTGGAGATGAGTCCCAAAAGTAGATCAAGCAGGTACATTTAGGTCTTAAGTCCTAATTTGTAAAAAAGACAGGAAGTCATGGAAGAGTTTCAAACAAAAGGATGATGCAATTAGTCAAAGATAGAAAACATCACTCAAGCTTCTGTTGTGGAGAAGGGATTGTGGCTAGACAAGAGTGGAATCTAGGCCACTAGCTGGAGGTATTATACAGCGATCTGGCTAAAAAGGGTATTGGCAGGAACTGGTCTTGGCAGGGGAGATGGAAAAACAAGAACTATGCTGAGAGAAGAAGCAAGAGAAGAGTGGAGCAATTCAAGGTACTGATAAACAAAGAATTTTCTCAGACAGGGGCCACTAAGAACAATCAGTCGGAAGTGTTTAAATCCAACTTTGGATCTTGAGTTGGAAAGAACTGTGAGACAGAGCGAAGAAGTCAGAAACTACATAGCTAGGTCTGTAGAATAAGGCTCAGGGAATTTATCTTAGCTAGAAGCAAAAAAATGAGAATTCTCCCATTCAGAGGGTAACTAAGTCAAACTTGAGCGTGTGTTTCACACCACATACTCATTGAAGTTGTCTTGAGGTTTTCCCTCACGTTTTGAAATCCTCCAGCGAAGTTCACAATTGGTTCATAACTGGTTCAGCTTCACTTAAAATACTTTCAGCACTCATATTCTATGGCACCAAAGTTTATATCCTTAAGCAATTACTTATTGTAACTGCTTTCAAAAATCCAAAGTTCTTGGGACAAATATTTGTTACAAGATTAAACTACCCCTTGGGACACCCACATCCTATATCAGATATGAATTTCAGGTATACTTTTGAATCCAATTTCCTACTAATGAGCACCCGGGGAGGCAGTAGGTGAGAGATCCGGATTTGATTCCTTTCTGCTGGTTTCAACCTGGCCCAGCCCAGGCTGTCTTGCTGTTGCAAGCACCTGGCGAATAGAGCAGCGGAAGGGAGATGTTTGTATCCGTGTGTGAGTGTGTGTGTGTGTGTGTGTGTGTGTGTGTGTCTTCCATTCACATATGTTAATCCTTTTAAAAAAAAATACCAAGAAGTGTGAGTTCAAGTTTCCCACTTATGAGAGGACTTTACCAAACCCAAAGTTCCTTCTAAGGAAAGTGTTGATTTTGTATATAGATACCGCTGTATTGGCCAACATCTGTGCTGGTGTGCTGATCTTTTGAATAGGATAGACAAATTCATGTGCTGAAGCGTACATAAATAAAAGAGAATTTATTCTTTCCAATCTAGGATTTAAGTCATAAGGTCTTCATTCCCTTCACTCCATACAGCTTTAAAAATAACTCAATCAACATGAAAAATACATTTTTTGCCTGAGATAGTAATTGTGCAAGAGGAGAGGAGTCGGGCCTGGCACTATAGCGTAGTGGCTAAAGTCCTCGCCTTGCACGCAGCAGGATCCCTTATGGGCACCGGTTCTAACCCCAGCAGCCCCGCTTCCCATCCAGCTCCCTGCTTGTGGCCTGGGAAAGCAGTCGAGGACGGCCCAAAGCCTTGGGACCCTGCACTCAGGTGGGAGACCCAGAAGAGCTCCAGGCTCCTGGCTTCAGATTGGCACAGCACCAGCCATTGCAGCCACTTGGGGAGTGAACCATCAAATGGAAGATCTTCCTTTCTCTCTCTCCTCCTCTCTGTATATCTGCCTTTCCAATAAAAATCAATAAATCTTAAAAAAAGAAGAGAGGAGTAAATGTATTCCCCAAATCAATTAATTACTAATGTTTTTCATTGAAGTATATGTTACTTTGGTCTGTTGTAATGTCTTATCCTGTGGTAATTTCCAAATATTTTGGAAGGCTAAACTATTAAACAATTGACACAGTTCCAAGCTCTTCCTCTTTAGAAGCATGAGGTGATACAAGAGGTAGAAGAAAAAGTTTAAGTTTCCATTTGTGTTCTTTGTTCCACAAAGAATTTAAAATGCTTTACAAGAATACATGGAAATGAAATGGTATGTATGAAGTACTACACACACACACACATACATACATATATGTATATATTCAGATCAAAGAGAAATTCAAATTGGAGCAGATGGCTCTGACTGAAGAGAAAGTTATGGTAAAAACATACAGGCCAAAGAGTCCTACACAGGTACTAAAGTTGGATTGCAGATTTGAGTTTGAAACGTTGGTTCAAAGAGTAAGGAAAAACACTATTATGTCCTTTGCAATACATTTAGGAAATATTTTCATTCTCTCAAATATAATTTATGGCATGGGATTTTCTTTCGAAGACGGATAAAATACACGAGAAAATAACTAAAAAAATGTTCCTAAAGTGAATTCAGCAGACTTTGTACAGCTATTTCTGGTATTGTTCCTTAGTTCAAGATTTAATTCCCAAACAACTTAATAACAGCAATTCTGAGAGGTGAAAAAATGTGCGAGAAAGCTTGTCAATGCGACCCAATGGTGTAGTCCTGGGATGGTGTTACCTTATTCCAGAACTGAAACATGGACCAGCTAGGCAAATGTTTCTGACTGTTTTGGATGAGTTCTACTCAAAGAACCTGATGAGAATTACAAACCTCCCAGAATTACAAACATTGTACATCTGCAGGCACACATTTACACATGCACACTTGATGACATCTAACTACAGATAGTTCACAGACTCTTTGCAGCCCAGTTTGGAATATGAGATCTTAAGTGTCCATTTGGAGAAAAAAAAAAACCTCACACATTGTGTAACAGAGTCTTAAAGACTACATGCTATAGCATCGAACAGATCATGGTTTTATTTCCCTGTTTACTACTTGCTACTCGTAGAGCTTTTAAGTAAGCTTTTGAATTGCCATAAACCTTAGTTTTCTCATCTATAAAATGTGGTCAACAATATATTTTACCTCATAGGATTAAGGTAAGAATTAGGTGAGGTTTAAATGAAACACTACATTTTGAAGAGCTTAGCCCAATGTTTTTAATATAGTAAAAAAAAGTACATGGTTGTTATAACATATTATTAACTTAATAAATAATTATTGCTAGCTATTGATTGGTAGAGCAATTTCTACTTCCCTACAAAATTCATAATATTAGCAAAGGGATAAGCCTGTCACAAAGCACAGCTTGTGTGTGAATGTAAACTATTTTGCTAGGAAGATCATACTGACAGTCAGAGAGTGAAGTCCCCACATGAGAAAAGGCAAAGGTGAATTGGCTCTGCTCTTTGCAGGTGTACAGAACTGCAGCCACTTCTCCACACCCTCAATTTTGATTGGACACTCATAAGCTCAGGGCAATGTTTATCTTAAATGCTGTTTCTCTAAGAAACAATAGTGGCCTTGTAGGTTGCAAAGGTCACTGAGCTTTCATTGATTTGATTCCATTTCTGGATTCCATTGTTGACTTTAATACTCATGGCTCACCTGATAGGTTCTTGGTTGGGTTGAAGCTGTATTAACACTAGAAATAATAGAAAAATTCCCAGGTAAGTTATTGATCTGCTTTAAAATCCCTGCAAAAATTTCCTATGTCCGTTGCTTCTCCTATTTTGGCTTCCCTCTGCTCTTTTCTTTTCCTTAATTAGTTTTACCCAAGTAATGTTCTTATTTTCTTCCTACTATAGACTCCCCATTTTTTCCTTGTTAAAAATTGCCACATGACGTTAGAATAGTCTTAACTAAAGAAGCAATCAGAGTAAATCTTCAGATTTTAACACCTTTCTACCATGTTTAATACATCATGTTCAAAGGCTATTTTCTCTCTTTTGTTGTACATACAATATGTCTTCTTTGATTCTCCTCCCAATTCGGAACAATTTTGCACACTTAGGAAGACTTCCTGTATGCAACCAAGAGTTTATTGCATACAGATGAAAATTTTAGATCTTTAGAATTGGAAACATTACAAAACCTTTGCAAAATCAGGGTTACAATGAAGAAAAACTTCTGGATCTAAGGGCTGGTGAGTTGTTTTCTGAAGATTTGCCTTGCTAATGTGAATATATGGCTCAAATTATGCAATCTCTAGCTCATGCAGTTGCCATTTTCTGCTTGCTTAAGTAGTATAGTTATGTTTTAACATTTAATGTAAATATTGTAGCCATGAATTTTCTAGTTCAAGTAATTATTTAACATTTGGACAATATTCTCACTACAAACAAATCAAGCCCTATATGATGCTTATGATAAAGAAGGAATATTTGCAGCACAGACTATAGGCTAGGGGCATAATCTAATGTAATCACATTACTTCATTTCACCATCTCTATACTGCTCCAAGCAGAGGATAACTAACTATCCCATTACACAGTTGTTGTAAACTTGCTGTTACTCAATAAATGGAAAACTTATTTTTAACTCACATTTGCCTGGCTCTAAAGCCTTGGTTTCTCTGACTAATCAGCAAAGATCAAATTAATTTCAACAGAAACAATGAAAGAGCTTTATATAATTATATGTTTTTTGTCAGTCCCTGATGCTCTAGCTCAGTAGATCTCAGCAGAACCTGCAAATCTGGCAAGGACTTAATTAATGGTATCTATTGTTAGTTATTAGTTATGCTGCCTTAGTTTTTCTAATAGAGTCAAGAACATTGCAGAAGAGGCTATTAGTATTCAAAGAATCATGTGAGTATGCAAATATGCCTCTCTCTGGGAAGTATTCCATAACCTTGTTAAGATTCTCAATGAGACCGTTAAACCCAAAAGGTTAAAAACTACCGGATCGAGGGAAATGTAAGTTAGTTTGCTCTATTTTTTTAATGAACGTTTTTACTGAAAAGTGATTACCTCATTCTCATTTTGAAAAGCTTCAGTGTGACCAAGACACACATACTGATTTTATATATTATTGCTTTAGATTCTGTAGGTTAGTAAAAGTTTCTAAGCTTTTTTATTGTCCAGTTACAAATACTTCTGGCCATCGTATTTTTCACCTATCCCTTAGCTCTCTGGAGTTTCCAAAGCTCATGCATTCAGATTATAAGTCAGGTATGAGAATGACTAGAATTTACTTAATGTCTTAAGAATTCTCATCATGTTTACTAAACCCCTTTGGTAACTAGCATGTGTTACCTAGCCAAACAAGTGAAATTTCCCTGAACTATATATCATTTGTTCAGATAGTTAATAAGCCTTTAAGTGACTGCAACAAAATTTGTAATAGTCACCACTTTTTCACATCTTGTAGCCTCCAAGTTGTTTATGTCCATAAATCTCTGACCCTTAAGAATGTCACTCTTGGTGGGAGGTGGCACTTGCATTTTTAGTACTAGGGCCTCTTCCTGAATTGGCTTTTGGATGGCATGCAGCACACACCTTTGCTTACTTTCCACCCTTCATTAACCGATTTTTCTGATTTGTCAATCACGGTGTATCTAGGCCATGAAATGAGTTACCATTGGTTGAATCCATTTCCATTTGATAATGATTGGTTTAGTGGTGTGCTTAGGACACAGTTCTACCCAATGGTGTCTAAGGAGAGGCTATCTGGGGCTTCAGTGGAAATCTTTGCTTGTTGATATGAGAACAGTGCTTAATGAGAAAGGTTCCTATTAATGCCACCCTCTTCCTCAATACCCAGGAGACTCTCATATAAGGAGGTAATGCTTGGAGATGATCAGTCATTCTGAGATCATAAGGAGGGACAGTGCTGGTCCAATCAGTATGGCAGAATAGACAGGGAAGAAATTTGATTCTTCATGACAAAATTGATTTACTTAACCAACAACAAGACTGCCCAGCTTCAGTTACCTGAAAATGAATGATACTCGATAATGCCTTAAACCACTTCTATTCAAACAATCTTAACTGATGCAAATAGTGGTAAACTGTTCAGCTATATACATCACTATTCATGGGCATCCCATCCTTCCCAAAATTGTAACAACAAGAGAGCTGAACAAATGAAGTAGAAGAACTACTACTGAACAGGTTAGAATAAACGGGTCTTAGGAAACAAACTGGCTGCCAGATAAACAATATTTTGCTTCAAAGTCAAACACCTCACTTAAAGCAACGTCTACTAAAATGGGATTTGAAATGAATTATTCCTTATAAGCTTTCTTGGAAATCCAAGTTTAAATTCTAAAGGTAATGCTTCTGAGCCCTGTTTCCAAACATTCTTTTGTCATGTTTTTATCTCTAAATACAGATTTCTTGGGGTAGAAGCTGAGGTCACATCACAGAAGTCTTAAATAATATTTTTGAAGTATTAATACTACACTATAGATCATGATCAGAAAATAACCTGTACATGTACCATCCCTTCCTATTGCTGGATCCCCGACCCCCCCCCAAAAAAAAATCACTGAAAGATCATAAATCCTTCCCCATTGAAACTGCTCCACAAATCAGTGTTACAGACAGCTACCATCAATGGATTTGAATTTGCATTCAAGATAAATCCCATCTGTCATTCCAATTATAGCTGATTGGCAGCTGGTCAGAAGCTGTTGTTAAGCTAACTGTATACACTCAGTGGAGGAGCTAACTAAAAAATATTCTTTCAGATTTAGTATCATTGAGTGTAGCCTGATAGTCCTTGTTTTTTTAATTAATTAATTTGCTTATTTACTTATTTATTTGGAAGGCAGAGTGGCAGAAAGGGGGTAAAGAGAGTGAGATTCTCCATCTACAAATTCACTCCCCAAATGGCCACAGCAGACAGGCTGAAGGGGCAAGGGAATCCATCTATTTCCTCACCTCAGTGACACTGACCAAAGTACTCGGGCCATCCTTCACTGCTTCCCCAGGTGTATTAGCGTGGAGCTGGATTAGAAGTAGAGTCGCCTGGATGTGAACCAATGCTTCAGACTGAGATGCTGGCACCGTAACCCACTGCACCATAATACCAGCCCTAAGCCCTATTCTTAATAGCTTCCACAGTTAATTGTATTGTGGTACTAGCTTGGGGAAATCATATTAAGGATGCAGGGCACAGCAATGACACAAATTTGAAGTTGCAAAATGATGGCTATTCAAATAAATCTGACTTTCGGGCCCGGCGGCGTAACCTAGCGGCTAAAGTCCTCGCCTTGAACGCCCCGGGATCCCATGTGGGTGCTGGTTCTAATCCCGGCAGCTCCACTTCCCATCCAGCTCCCTGCTTGTGGCCTGGGAAAGCAGTCCAGGATGGCCCAATGCATTGGGACCCTGCACCCGCGTGGGAAACCCAGAAGAGGTTCCTGGTTCCCGGCTTCAGATCGGCGCGCACTGGCCCGTTGCAGCTCACTTGGGGAGTGAATCATCGGACAGAAGATCTTCCTCTCTGTCTCTCCTCCTGTCTGTATATCTGACTTTGTAATAAAATAAATAAATCTTTTAAAAAAATCTGACTTACTTTCTAAGAAGTTTCACAGAGTTTATGTATATATTTGCAAATATATATAAACGTGCCAGTATTTAAAAGCTGGGCAGGAGTAATCACATACAATCAAAATCTACAGGAGTGGGCCTTCTTTCAACCAACTGGAGTTGAACAAAGTCAGCTTCTTTAGATAGCACTGGTGCTGTACTTAGCCATTTTGTCACAGTCCTCTTCACTCCCTGTTGCAACACAGCTGCTTCAATGAACAACACTGCTACTTACAGCTGTGCTTTCACTGTTTTACAAATAGTCAAAAGCAAAATGCCAGTACCAAAAGGTCAGTCTATGGGCAGAAAATTCCACTTCTTTCTCTCGGACTTTTATGAGGGATGTTAATGATGTCCTTGTGCAATGGCGTTGCCAACTGACTGTAACCAATTTCACAATTAACAACACCAGAGACGTTTCATTTTGTCACTGTTTTTCTTGATTGGGTTTTTTGGGGTTTTGTTTTTTTACTGTTTTATGATTCAGTGTAGTTGGCACTGGGGTCTCCCCCCACCCCAGTTCCCTTCCCTCCGCTCTGTTCTCACCTCCAGTCTTACTATGGATGTCTTTCATGAATTTTCAAAAGTCCATCATGCTGCCACTGAGGTGTCTTCCAACAGTGTACAAAATTATCAGCCATTTCATTGTGAGTCCATCCTTGTAGTGCATGAATGAGGACTTACTTCTCTGTTTCCACCTATGAACATACTAATCTTCCCTGCATTTCCACAATGAATCTCCTTGAGTACAGTACTCCACCACAGGAAGAAAAAAAAATATTGATCCTTAATCCACATGAAGTTAGCAAACATACAACAAAGGTATGAATGTGACACTAGGGTGGTAGAAAAGAGTGTCCAGCATCTTCACATAGGAACAAATGCCAGCATGTGTCCCAAGCATCAATGAAGGTACAATGAGGACTAGATCCTCATCACTAATGGACAGTAGCAATAACAGTGATAAAAGGGGGCCCGGCACGGTAGCCTAGCAACTGAAGCCCTCACCTTGCATGTGCCAGGATCCCATATGAACGCCGGTTCTAATCCCGGCAGCCTTGTTTCCCATCCAGCTCCCTGCTTGTGGCCTGGGAAAGCAGTCGAGGATGACCCAGAGCCTTGGGACTCTGTACCCACACCAGAGACCTGGAAAAGGCTCCTGGCTCCCGGCTTTAGATCGGCTTAGCTCTGGCCGGTGCGGCCACTTGTGGAGTGAATCATCAGATGAAGTATCTTCCTCTCTGTCTCTTCTCCTTTCAATATATCTGACTCCAATAAAAATCAGTAAATCTTTTAAAAAAATCAGTGACAAAAGGGATATTAACAATCTCAGGTAATTACAAGCAATCAATCTCTTATGAATGACTGCTTAAAAATTATACCGCAAGGTCTTATTACAAACGGTACAAGTAACTGGGAGGAACAATAAGGTAGAATTCACAGGTAAAATCCTTAAGTTTGGCATCATATTATCTTACTGTAGAAGAAACACATGATATCTGACCTTTTGGGATTGGTTCATTCCCATTAGCAAAATGGTCTCTAGTTTGGCCCATTTGGCCACAAACAATTGTATTTCTTCTTCTTTTTTAAGTTTAGTAGGATCACAGCAGAGAAAGTCCATTCCAGAATGGGACTCTGTTTGCCGCAGTGCAGAATTTAATGTGATAGGGCTGAGTGCAGTGTGTCAGCACAATCACCTCATTATAAACCTGGCTGCTACTCTAATGAGGACCTAGGCATTATCTTAAAACATGTACTGTGGTGAGACCAGCCCTATGTTTGGTGGCCTGTGAGCAATCCTGCTATATACTCTGGATGTTTGTAATCTCCTAATTGGCTATATATTTATATTCTGAAAATGTAAATGATCTTAAGGTAGATTTGAGGAGTAATCACTCTATTAGGGCTCCCACCAAGCAGTTCTGTATAACGGTAACCATGATGTCTATTTTTCTTAAGTTTTGTGTAGACTATTTGAATATATGTTGGTCATAAACATTTTAAACAAAGAGGAATATACAAAAAAGGGTGGAACGCTCTGATAGCCTCACTTCTGCTTCCCTATTGCACCTTCCTGTCTCACAAATCCTACTCTCCTTATCAGAGATAACTTAAATTAACACAGGTGTGCCTATTTCCAGATATTTTACCACACAATAACAATACAAAATGTACACTCACTGGGAGAATTTACTTATGGAATCACACTATGCATTTTCTTGTGTCATTTCTTTCCCTCTTCTAAACTTGATTTCTCCTATAATAATGTTTGGAAAATCTTCCAATCTCATAATTTATCTTACTACTTATTTTATAAAGTTATTCCATATCAATCTTTTTCTACCAATTGATATTAACATTATTGTCTTTCTACTTCTTTATAATGTTGAAAAAATCCCCTCAATTATATGTCTGAGTGACTGCATGTCAGGAATTAGAAGTGATATCTGAAAGTGGCATTTGCCACATTCAAGTCTATGTGTCTTACAGTTCTTAGGTACTGCTACATTGCATCTCACCTGCAGTGTGTTATCTAAGTATATTACTTCATCACATTCCTCCAACCTTAGGCAAACAGCAAAGAACTCCAGGCCTACATCTTCCGACACAGTGCTAAACTGGTACAGTCCAATACTAGGCAGATCCCAAGAGTCCCCATCTCCAGGCCAATGCCTAATGCAGTCTCTAGATGTGCTGTAGTATCAGACAGAAGTCTTCACCTGGGATGGAGTGTGAAATCATTTCAGGATGTTTCAAAGTCAAGCCAACATGACCTGGCAGGAACCTTCAAGAAAGCAAAGACCTAACAACCATGAAACTCAGGTGATAGGCTTTCTATCACCATCTTCCACCCCTGAGCAGAACAAAATGCCATGGAACAGTTTCTGGTCTCCGTGAAATCTGGTTATGTTGAGCAGTTCCCAGCAATCCCTGTCCCCAGACCAATGCTTGAAGACAGAGCCTCTGCACCTGCTATGGTATCTGGCAGAGCACCATGACTTCAATGTAACCCAACCGGCATTATCAGTGATGACAGCAATGGCATCAGGTTATAAGCCTATCTCAGCTGTGGACAGTCCATAGCAGAATGAGCTTTAGTTCTACCCCCTGACTGCATGGGTCTTAGTAGGCTGTGTGCTCTGATGTGACCTAGAATCCTGGCATTCGTGGTTACAGTACTATATGTCTGATACTACTTCATCCTCAAGTAAATTCTGCTGGAGACGGACTACCACACTGTAGGCATTTCCCCCATTCGTTCTGAACAACATAGCCAAGTACAGATTCAGGACAAATCTGAATTGGAGGAGTGTTTTGTGACTAAAACCGTGAAAACACACCAACAATCAATATGTGGCAGACCTCGGCTTAGGGCACCATCTAGTGCTGAAATAACAGAATATTCATAGCGACATGGAAAAAATGAATCAATGACTTGGCATTTCTGGAAGGGTAACCACAAATTAAGCTAGATTACTGCATCCGGTCTTTCAATAAGCAGACAATTGCATGTATCTGTAAGAATCACAACTTCTAGGAAACCGTGATTTTCCTTACACAGTGAAACAATTTCATGTTAGAGAGAATAGATAGAATGAGGAAATTAGGACAAATTAACAGACATTCAACTAAAAGGTGCATGAAGCAAAATTTAAAACATGATGAAAGACATCAATAACAAAAACTACATCAAAGAGAAGAATCAGTGAACTCAAAAACAGGCTATTTGAAAATGCACACTTGGACCAGAAAATAAATCAAAAGAATTGAGAGAAACAGGAAAAGTGCACAGGAACACTGGGACAGCATGACAAGAGTAAGTACTTTAGTTCCTAAAATTAACAGGGACTCCGGAATTCAAAGGAGGCAGTAGGAATAGTCAAGGAAATAATAATACAAAATTTTCCAAATCTGGAAAATGATACTGCTATTCAAGTAGAGGGGATTCAAAGGTAATTCATCAGAGTCAATCCAACTAAGTTTACCCCACGACGTTCAAACCAACCTCTCCAAGGATAAACAGAGCGTTCTCAAAGCCACCGTAGAAAAGGAACAAGTAACACAAGAAGTTGCATATTAACCTGACTGCAGACTTCTGTATGGAAAGCCTACAAGCCATGAGGCACTGAAATGAGATTTTCACAAGCGTGAAGGAAAAAAAATTCCAGCAAAGAACACTGTGTCCAACAAAACCATTCTTTAGATGAGAAGGAGAGAAAAAGACATTTCCAGACAAACAGAAGCTGAGAGAATGTATTACCACCATACTTGCATCTCAAAATATACTGAACAAAGTTTTTCAAGCAGAAAATAAGAAATGTTAATAAGAAGAAAATATGAGAAGGTAGAAAATTCACTGGTAAGGATAACTATACAGACAAATGCAGAAAGTTTTATTTTTGTGAATATGGTATCTAAATCATTCATATCTGTAGTGTGAAGACTAAAGAAAAAAGCTTTTTAAAAATAAGTTAATATATTAACAGGCAGAAAATACAAAAGTAAGTGAAATAGGCAACAAAAATTCAGAATTGGGATGCTGATACTGTGGGGTAGTAAGTAAAGCCTCTGTCTATGATACCAACATCCCATAGAGGCACAAGTCCACGCCCTTGCTGCCCCATTTGCAAGCCAGGCTCTTGAAAACTACTTGGAAAAAACAGTAGAAGGTGGCTCAAGTGTTTGGAGCCCTGCCACCTGTATGGGGAACTCAGATGAGGCTCCGGGATCCAGCCTTGTCCAGCCCTGATCATTGCAATCATCTCTGAAGTGAATCGGTGGATAAGAGATTTCTCTGTCTTTCTCTCCCTCTATCTCGCTATAACTTTGTGAAATAAGCAAAACTTTATGAAAAGTAAAAAATTCATTATGGGGATGAGCATTTAGACTAGAAGTTCATATATCCACATTCCACATTGGAGTACATGAGTTTGAAGTGAGGTTCCCGCTCCTAAACATTTCCTGCTAATGCAGAGCTTGGAGAGTGGTCAGGATCCAAGTAATCAGATCCCTGCTGCTCTGTGGAAAACCCAGACTGAGTTTACACTTTCCGAATTTGACCTGGTTCCGTTTTGGCAATAACTGGCATTTGGAAAACGAACTAGCAGATAGGACTCTCTCTCTCTCTCTCTCTCTCTCTCTTTCTCACCCTCCCTCTCTTTGTCACTCTCAATCTCTTTGGTTTTCAAATAAAACACATTTTTTAATTTAAAATGTGCAGAGGAAAGGAGTACAAGTATACATGTATTTAATAGTGTTTCTTACCTGCTTGTTTCTTTTCCTATATTTATAGTAAATTTCAAGTTTCTATCATTTTAAACTAGCATGTTGTAACAAAAGGTAATATATAAGTAACCACAAAGCAAAAATCTGCAATACATATACCAAAAATTATATAAGTAGCATATCAAAACACCAAACCAGAGAAAAGTCATTTACCTTAAAATCAAATATCTAAGACAAAGAGAAAGAATGGAAGCATATTACAACTAGGAAACAGACTTAAAATTATAAGGAGTAAGACATTCCATGCAAATGGAATTCAAAAGCAAGCAGGGAGTACATATTTATATCATACAGAACTGAACTTTAAATCAAACCCAGTAAAAAAGACAAGGCTCTTACATAATTGAAAAGTGTTCAATACAGCAAGAGGAAGTAACAGTATAAATATATATGCACTCACTATGAGAACATGTAAATACATAAAACAAATGTTAGTAGATGTACTTAAATGCAATAGGAGTAGGAAACTTTAACATCCCACTTTCAGAAGTGGACAAACAGATCATCCAGGCAGAAACTCAGCAAAGGAACAGCAGAATTAATTGCACTTCGGATTAATTGAACCTGAGAGACGGAACATTTCATCCAACAGCGAAATAATAAATAAGTTTATTCTTGACACTATGTGAAATGTTCTCTAAGGCAGATTGCACACTAGATAAAAAACAAGTATCAGTATATTTTTTAAGTAGAAATCTTGAGGCACAGTGGAGTGGCACAGCAAGTCAACCTGCCACCTGAGACGCTAGCACCCCATATGGCATTACTTTGAGTCCCAGAAGCTCCACTTTCAATCTAGCTTCTGCTTAATGTACTTTGGAAAGCAGTAGAGGATGTCCCAATTGCTTGGGTTCCTGCACCCATGTATGAAACCTAAAACAAGCTGATAGTTTTGATCTGACCCAGCCCTGGCCATTGTAGCAATTTTCTCTCCCTTTCTCTCTCTCTCTCTCTCTCTCTCTCTCTCTCTCTCTCTCTCTCTCACAAACACACACACACGCGCGCGCGCACACACACACACACACTCAGGCAAGGGGGAGATATGCATGTGTCACTCTGCCTTTCAAAATAGATAAATCTCAAGAACAAAAGTAGAAATCTTGGGCCCGGTGTTGTGGCATAATGGGTTAAACTGCATCCTGCAAGGCCAACATCCCATGTGAGTACCAGTTTAAATTGATTATGATATATATCAACTCACTGCTAACGTACCTGAGAAAGAAGTGGAGGGTGACCCTAGTACCTGGGCCCGTGCACCCATGTGGGAGACCTGGATAAACCTCTTGGCTCCTAGCTTCAGCAGCCCGGCCCAGCCTTGACCATTGCAGCCTTTTGGGGAGTAGACTAGTGGATGGAAGACCTCTCTGTCTTTCCCCATCTCTCTCTTTCTCTGTGACTCCCGGTCTCTCACTGTAACTCTTCCTGGAGCCAGAACCTTCTTCTGGGTGTCCCACACAGGGATATATGATATTCATTATTTAAGTATTCAATTATTAATTCAAGTTGCAATTATTAATGTAACTGAGATAGCCACAAGACTATATTCACCAAGAACTGTTTTTTATGGAAGTCATGTTGATGACAACTTCAATGTTTATCAACAAAGAAATGATTTTTAAAGATATACATGTCATCAGCTTTATATATGGTTGTTCCTTTTTACTATGAAAAAGCATATTACCATCCACCAACTATAATATTTATAGATCTCAGTATTTATAGAACAAAAATTACATGCAGTATGTATATGCTAACATGAAGTTACATTTGTGGAAGAGGGCCTGGATATCTGAAATGTGGGAGGAGAGGGTATGTAATCACTATTTTCTTTTTATTCGTATCCATGTTGTTTAAATTCTACAAAGTCATATGCTACATTCATGACTAAATTTGTATATGCTTATCTATTGAAAATCAAGGACCTTATTATTACAAAATATTCAATTATTTTAATTTTGTCTTTCTCAGAGATTCATATTTTCTACCATATTTTCTATATAATATGTTTAATAAAATCAAACATTAAAATGCAAATAAAAACTGAAAAACGTATATTTGCCATATACTATGGTTCTTACACTGATTTAAGGTTATGATCAACGTCTAAATTTGAATGGGAAACAAAGTTGGATACATGGCTTTAAATAAAAGATACTTAATTGGGTATAAAACCAGCAACTGGGATTTTGACTTAAGCAAACAGCCTCAATCCTGATTCAACTTTTTTTTTAAGTATGTATTTATTCTTTTGAAGCCCTGCGTCAGGCAGATTTACAGATGGTCTGGTAAGCCACAGGAAAATAACCCCACTTAGCTCATGAATCATAAACAGTTTCTCTAAATAGTTATTAATGTAACTGCTCAAGGCATCTGCCTTCACCCAAGGGAATATTTTACCCATAAGTCTGAATCTTGCTCAGAAGCAAAATAGGTAGATCGATGCCCTGCTTATAAGTGAAACTGCCTCATAATGAAGTCCTTTGGGTACTTCGCAATCTAAACTCCTCAGCATAAAAAGAGTATTAGAATTAATTCATTCAGGCCAAATTCTGTTCTGAAATTAACAGAGTGTATAGGAAAAACCATGTTCTGCGGTTTTCACAATTGATTCTCACTGCACATTCTAAAATACTAGAATCACTTCACTTCCATGTTTTCAGAATGTCAGCTATTTCACAGGCAGAAAGTATGTTTCCATATGTTCTTTAGTGTTCTTGAATCTTTAGTTGTACTAAACAGATGCTAACCACCAATGAATTTTCAATTTTTTGAAAGAAGTCACTATATCCTGCTTAGGTACAAGGATCTAGTTATAGATGAGATTGAAATCTTGCAAACGTTGAAGAAGGCAAATGAAGTCCTGGTCCAAGTTACTCAAGGAAGGTTCATTCTTGCTCCACAGAAGCAGATAGTTCAATGCATTTATTATGTATTAGGAATATAGATCCGGTTTTGCAATGTGTCTCGCTAGGACTCATTTATGGATGATATTAAGACAAGAGATAAAATAACACTGCAGTATTGACCTTTAAAATTAAGTGCATTGAAGATTTTCTAAAAAGCTCCCATAAAAGGCTAAAAACGGATTATTCCCCTTAGTCATCTATAAAGACCTAGGTTAATGGAGTCTCACAAGTCATACTATGCAAGCACTTCAAAAATCCAAAGCTAACCAACAGCCAAAGTTCTCACTCTTATCAGACATTTCATTTGTAAGAGTAAAAAGCTGCAGTTTCTTCTTTTGTTCAGCTATAAGGTAGACATTCAGGTGATTATGGTATTACTTAGAAAATAAGGGGTCAAGAGTAATCTTAGAAAGATTACTTGAGGGCCCAGCGTGGTAGGCTAGTGGCTAAAGTCCTCATCTTGCATGTGCCAAAATCCCACGCGGGCTCCAGTTCATATCCGGGCTGCTCCGCTTCCCATCCAGCTCCCTGCTTGTGGCCTTGGGTCCCTGCACCTGTGTGGGAAACCCAGAAGAAGCTCCTGGATCCTGGCTTAGATAGGTTCAGCTCTGGCTGTTGCAGCCACTTGGGAGTGAACCAGCAGACAGAAGATCTGTCCCTCCTTCTCTCTGTAAAATATGCCTTTCCAATAAGAATAAATAGAAAAAAAAACCTTAAAAAACAAAAAGAAAAATGACTTGAGAGGAAGTCAGAAAGTGTGAATTCCAATCTAAGCTTTGTCAATTGTCTGAATACTAAACAAAACAGTCCCTCTTTATGGATCTTCGTTCACATATTTTGTAAAATAAAAGACTAAACATAAAATCTCCCAAAGGTATTACCAGGGCTAAGACAACAAAGATTGCTGTTTAAGAAACTGTTCTCTATATTATAATGCTAATACGTAATCTTGGGCAAATTATTTTTCTGCCTTAATATTATCAGGAAAGTCAGGATAATAATTTCTATCTTATTGGGATTCAGGGAAATATACATGTCAAGAACTTTACACAGGCTTAACAATAAGGATGTTGAGGAAGATTTCGGTGGTGGTAGTAACAGTGATGATGATCATCTTACAAACTGAGTATTGTGAGAAGGAAGCAAAATAAAAGCATAGGATAATCTATAAACTATATACAATCATAAAAAAACAAAGTATGACTAACATAGTTGGCAAAGGTGAAAAGCATAGAATAATCTATAAACTATACACAATGATAGAAAAACACAAAGCATCCTTAACATAGTGGACAAAGGAGAAATTTAAATGAGATTTTATAAGATTAGTCTCATTCTGAAGGCAATTTGTAATCATAGACACATAAGCATTGGGTTAAAAATCTTAAATTCTATTAATTTATGTGAATACAATGTAATATTTAACATTTGACTTTGAAGATACAGTCCAAACAAATATCAACTGAAAGTTTATAAAACTAGAAGCAGGAGGATTAGCATTATAAGTTAATATAGTCATGTTAATTCACAGAAAAGTCAAACCACGTACTTTGTTTTAAACTGCTTTGTGTTTTTAAATGCATTTTAAACTACTTGCCAGCTCAGGTGGACAGGACATATAGGATCCCTTTGAAATCTGTAATTTGCAAGCAGATAAACTATCATGTTGCAGTTTTATGCACAAGAACACTCAGCACAAGGGCCTGATCTATTTTCTTGAAAAGAAAATATATGAGTTCAATTGATAGCCTTGGTAATGCCTTTTGGGAGAACACAAAAGGCTCATTTTTACTTATTGGGATTGATATGATTTTCAAAATCTGAGACCCTTGAATTAGTGGGCTATTGTAGCTGATGAGCCTGTTGCCATTGGCCAAGCAACTGTTTAGTCATCTGAATAAGTCAGTGATGTCTGTCACGAAGCATTAATATACAAGCAAAAATCATTCCATCTATCCAAATTGACACAGGTTCCACTTGGCATGGGTTTGATGGTAAGTATACTGTTAACGCCAAGAGAAAAAAAATTTTCAATGCTCAATTTAATAATGAAAAAGATAATCCATATCTTACTATTGAGCACAATCCCAGGACAGAGAAAACAATGTCTCATTTACCTTTACATTTCCAACTTTGAGGGCCCAGCACTGGGAAAGCAGTAGAAGATGGCCCAAAGCCTTGGGAACCCGCACTTAGGTGGGAGACCCAGAAGAGGCTCCTGGTTCCTGGCTTTGAGAGTCAGCTCAGCTCCAGCCCTTGCGGCTATTTGGGGAGTGAACCAACAGATGGAAGATCTTTCTCTCTGTATATCTGCCTTTCCAATAAAAATAAATAAATCTTTAGATTCATAACACTGAATACAGTATAGATGTATTATATATCCCTCGCTTTAATCATTCCATGTTGACAATGAATCAATAAAGCTTCCTTAGCTCAGAAATAATACAGTGCAACATAATGCACCCTCTATCAGTTCAGTTTCCTTGTGCTGAAGCTGAATGCAATACTACCTATTCGATAGGGCAATGGTTAAGGATAGCCAAAGTAGCGTGTGTTAACCCAAGACTTAGCTCTTAGAGTGTACTCTGGGACTATTAACTGAACTAGAATCTCAGACACTGCTAAACAAGTTAATAGACAAAGAAATATTAGGGCTCTACCTATTCAAGGATTTATTTGGAACAGAGCAACCTGCTGAAAAGGGGGAAGAGAACTTGGCATACAGAGGTTATTTACAGACAGCGTCCATACCCTAGACATATAAACCACATCTGTAACAGCAAAGAATTTTGACAACAGCAACTTGACAAAGTTGAATCTTTCTGTACAATAGCCTCTGTCACTCTATGCTCCTGAGGTATGTGGCACCAAGTCATTTAGGGGCTCTAGGGAAAACAGCTGAAACAAAACTATAAACTCCTCTTGGACCAGCATTTTCCATCCTGCCTGGATGAGAAATAATTTCAGTAAATCCAAACAATCAGCTCCACTTTTGCATATTCAAGTCTCTTCTGTTTCTCTTCTCTTTTTATAAAAGATTCAAATGACTCTTTTAAACTGATTAATTTGAACCTGAATCAGGAAATAATAAAGTGAAATAAGGAAAACCATATCAAAATTATTATTAGCTAGCTATAGAAATAAAGTTAGTAAGGGCAGGAAAAAGTGACATCAAAATCATGCTTTTAAAACCATTGTCATTGCCTGGTGCAGCAGTAAGATATTATTCTCAAATTCCAAAAAGAATTCCAAGTTTACTTTTACTCAAATTAATTAGATAATAAATTTGGAGCATTCTTTCCTCTTGGATAATAGAATCTGGGTTCACAAAATTTAAAGGTCTTGAGCAAACAGCAAGGAAAACAGATAAACCCAACTTTCCAGATCCTTCTCACTGTGACAAAATGTTACAGTGATGGAGCTACTAATGAGATTTATTAAATTTCCCAGGTTGAATCACTGCATCTCTCATTTACCACAACAAGAGAGCACTCTGTGTCCTTGATTCCAGGTTTTGTTTTGGGTTGTTTTGAGTATATAAACACATCTCTTCCTCTGAAGAGGGACATCATGTGCTCTTGGAGACATTCACTGCCTCACAGTGAAGTGACTTACAGAGCATTCCTTTGCCCTTACTGATAATCACATGGAAGCTTTGCTCGGTGCCAATCAACTTATTCCTATGTTAGACGTTATCATGCTGTTTTACTATTCAATGTGATTCTTGCAGAGTTCCAGGAATTGTCCTCAGTGTGGTGTCTTAAGAGCAATAGAAAAATAGCTTTGTTTTGCATGACTTCTTTGTATTTTGGAACCATGAAAACAAATTATGAACAATAAAGAATAATTTTAAAACTTACAAAACCCTTCCCTTTGAGGCTGTTAGCATCAACAATAACTTTAGAGAAAACTAGGGTGAACAATGAGCTACGGTATTTTTGTCATAACAATAAGTAAAGCTCTGGGGGATAAGCAATAAAGCAGAAACTTCATGTGGTCCGAGTTACACCCTCACCTATAGTCACTCTTGAGTTAAAAAAAAAACAACCCAGAGTTAACCTGCTTTGTAGGCAAAGTACCTGGCTGTCTAATAGTGTGGTTTGAGGAGGACACCAAGTCTCAGTGTTTCCCCAGATACTCACCTTGTGCAATTCATTGCCCTGATGTTTCATCACAAAGGATTTATTCATGTGGCTAAGACATATAACTTGTTAACATAATGATCCTCCCCAAATCCAAAAACAGTTGTCACTATCCCATTCCATTTTAATAGAGATGTATCAAATGTTTGTAATATATGTTATGTATATACATATATATGCATGTGTGTATAGATATAGATATATAGATATATGCATGTGTGTATAGATACAGATATATAGATATATGTTTGAGAGTGAGAGTAAGAACATTAAACAGCATTCCCATCTGCTGGTTCACTCTTCAAACACTGGCAACAGCTGGAGCTTGAGCTAGACTAGGCCTGGCCTAATCCGTTAGAGCTGGGAATGCTTGTTCAACCTCTGGAATACACTGTTTTGATGTGTGTATGTGTGTGCACGCGCGTGTGTGCGCCCTGGAGCAGAGAAGGGAGCTGGGGCAGGAAGATTTCACCATTCTCAGAAATAACTTCCATGTCAAAACATAAGTAGCTTCTATTCCAAAAACACCTCCCTAAAATTCTACAGGGGTCTTAAAACATCTATTACCTGCTCCACTTTGTAAGAATCATTTTAAGAGTCAGACAATAGGTGCTTAAATGTACATTGGTTGAAAGAACAAATACAACAACAAACATTTGTAAATAACTGAATGGAAGAGCAAAATATTTTATGGGAATAAACAAAATAAAACAGGTATGATGGGACACTAAGATAAATTAATATTTTTAAGTATTTACTTACTTATTTGAAAGGCAGTTTCAGCGAGGGAAAGAGGGAGGGGTGGAGAGAGAATAAGAAAAAAAGAAGGACAGAAAATCTTCCATCTACTGGTTCACGTCCCTGCTGGCCACAATGGCCAGGGTTGTACCAAGCCAAAGCCAGGGCCAAGGAGCTTCATCTGTGTCTCCCACATGGATGGCAGCATCTCAGACTACTTTCCCAGCCCATTTGCAGAGAGCCAAATTGAAAGTTGAGCAGCTGGGATAATGAACCAACACCCATTTGAGATGCCATATGTCATAGGTTACAGCTTGACCACTATGACTAAACATCAGCCCTGAGACAAACCAATATTTCAACCCACTGAATTTTGGGGGCTCTTTATTATTCTACCCAAGGCTTTATAAATTAATCAGTAATCAAAAGTGTCAAGGAAGTTGAGAAGCATTTATTATAAGCTTTCTTCACAAGTATATACATTTTAAGGTCTAAAGAGAATGTAAAAATAATTGTTTACAATCTTTCGCTTTAATTTTTTATTTAATGGGGGGGGACAGGAAGGGATTAGAAGAGAGCATGTTTCAATCCTCTGATCAATTTGGGTCTGCTACGTGGGTGCCATGAAGCAAATAACTTGATCCATTATTGCCTTCCATGTTCCACATTAGTAACTGCCTGAAGTCAGGGGCCAGAGCCAAACATTCAAACCCAGATATTCTGATATGGGACATGTGTGCCTTGAACAGAATCTTTACAAGTAAGCCAACATTTTCCCCTTTCAGGTATTTTATATTCTTGTCAGGAAACAGAGAGACTAGGTGAGGATCTGAGACATTTTGAGAAATTCTGAAATATCAATAGCATTTTTGTGACTTCATTTAGAAAATGAAACAGAAGTTTCAATATTTTGAACCTGGAAAATTCAGAAAGTAATTTTACCAAGTCAAGAAATTTGGGAACTAAAACAGCCAATCTGTAGGAATAAAGTGATGAACATAATTTTGCAAATGTTAATTTGGAAATGAGAGTTCAGAAAGAAATGAGAAAAGCATCCTGGGGTTAAGTTCCTTTGGATAACATTTAGTTTGTTTACTGTGAGACTTCACAGTGTGTTAGTACATTAATGTGCAAGAGGAACCCCAAGACGGAAGATACAGCATGTTATCCAAACATAGCAGTTCCTGGGCTATCTTCTCAGAAACTGAACTTGATGTTCTGCTACTGAGTTTCAAATTTCAAGTGCCATGACCACATCACTCAAAAGAGTGATGCCTGGGCTTCGATGAAACTAGATTGATTTTATTGCCGCATACTGCACTAGGATACTACACTAATGCTCCAAGAGTCAGTCCTGAGAAAGCTATCACTTCGAAACTGAGATGTAAATATAAATTTGAGAGACCCAAGATGGAAGTCAACAGAAAACAAGCTGCTTTGGTGCCCAGCAATCAGTTTTGCACAATGCCTGCTAAGGACAGCCTTGGAACTCTGTCACAATGGAATTGCTATGGTTTGGACAGGATGTGGCTACTGAACTTATGTGAACCATAAATTCTAGGCACATAAACTGATGTTATTAAGATGGTAGAAATCTAACCCAATTAAGAGGCTGTGGAGCAAATGAGATGTCTCTGAATCACTGGGGCAATGTCCTTGGAAGGTTGTTCTGGAGATTTGATTATAAAAGCATGAGCTAGGCCAAGCTTCTCTCTCTTTGCCTCTTTCTGCCTCATGAATCATCATATAATTATTAATATATACAGTTCTTGATTTCCAGTCATCCTCTAGTCTCACTGGATTGTCAAACCAACAGGGTATGACCAGTGTTGGAATGTGATGCTTCCAAACTGTGAGCCAAGATAAACTTTTTCCTTTATAAGTAATTTGTTCAGAGGCTTGTTATAGGGATGAAAAGCTAATAAAAAATGTTCTGTATCTTATCTGATAATAGCTGTGTGTGTGTAACATCTATCATCTGTGTACTATCCATGTACACATCAAATTTATATACACATATATGCATATGCATATATGTGTATATATGTATTATATATTTACATACATATATGTATATGTGTGTATTTATATGTATATGTGTATGTATATGTGTGTATGCATATGTGTGTATATATAAAGAGAGATATACAGTCATAAAGCTGCACATTGAAGACCTGTACATTTGGTTATATACAAATTTTACTTTTTTTTTAAGAGAAAAGAATGGCTGGTGTGTGAGGAAGATCACCCTTGTGGGTAGAGAAAGTACCTAAACAGATTTTATATACTGAAAAAATATACCAATCTCACTACCTGCTTTTCCTCACCCAGATCTCACATCTAACTAACTAGGATGTTCAAAATGTCAGGAAACTTACCATACTTGCTGAAATAGAGCTTGAGTAGGGATATGAATATAATTTAGTTCTCAATCTTCAAGGGACTAACAATATAAGCTAGGATTTCTTGAGCATCTGAAGTCCTATAATATAGGATCCAACCTTGATTAATCTTGTAATCTTCACAACAACCCTCAGATATAGTTATCTTTAGCACCCCATGCTTCAGATAAAGAAACATAGACAATGTACATTGTGTTTGTTTGTGTGAAATCCAAGCAAGCTGGCTTCAGAACTGTACTATTTATCACTATGCTATTCAACCTTTCAACAAACATGGGTATTTCCTTTGAATTCCAAATCAACATGAGAAGTATGGCATTGTAATTTTGTTGTGAAACATGGGTTTGTCTCAGGTCTTTGTCATTTTGTCTTTGGATTACTGCTGCTGGTTTTAAAGTGATTATTCTATTTCTAGTCCTGCCCTCCTCTAAATTCTAGAATATTCTAGACACTACCATTTTTTGTTTAATTTTTCCATATCTCTCAAATTGGCCAGCTTTAAACTTTTCAAGAACTGAAAAAAAGCTTTCTTTTTTTCCCCTTTTCCGTGTTTCAGAATCCAGCAGCATACGTGGTATTTCATAAATATGTAACAAATACATGACAATTAAAAGCAGCGGGTGAATCAGGGGAAATTACAGAGCTAACATTTAGTCAGTCTTTTGGACTTGTCTCAAAGGTTGCCTCTTTTGTGAAGTATTCCCTAAATCCTGAAGCAAATTGAATCTCTCCTTGCTGTGGGACTACAGGGCATGAGAACTTTATCACTTTGAGTTTCCCCTGTGGGGAGGAAATGTACCATAACCAACCCACATCCTAGAGCCTAGCAAACCTAGCACATAGAACACTCTCAATAAATATTTGACACTAAATGAAGGAAAACACTTGGGGAGGTGCTTGGAAACTTTGTTAGTTTGTATATAAAGCAGGATCATTAAATTGATCGAGTGGCAACTAAAACTGCAAAATACACATCAAGATTAGGGAATGACTGATCGCTAATTAGCCACTCTATTCTAATAGTTTTTGTATTTATTTGGTTGCTAAGCACAGAGTCTTTCCCAAAAGTATTCTCAAATGACTTCTGAAGTCACCAACTTAATCCTTTCCATGTATTTCTCCCGAGTCCTCTCAAACTCCATTTCCTCCAAACAACAACGAATGATCTACTCATGAGGATTTCCACTTCAATACCTGTAGAACCTAATAAGATGAAGTATTTTATAATCCTGGTTTCCTGGATCCATGAAGCAATCCAAACATATGTATTTAGACTTTAGTTCTACTTATTTCCTTGGACCCTTTTATTAAACACCCATGAAGGAATTATGGGAGTCAAACATCTGTTCCCATGCTCAAGTCCCTGGTTAACCTTTTGCATTGATTAAAGCCTTTTTCTCTGCAGCTTCTAAATCCTTCTCAAAAAAGTAACAACTAAATAATAAAATGGGGCATAAGCAGTATTCTGACGCCTAAGAGTTATCTGCCCACACCACCCACCTACCTTGGATAAGGCTTGTTTTCCCGTCCACTGCTTTCTTCTTCCACACACTTGAATCACATAAAAATTTGAAATTTATAAAACTGCTATACAAGATTTTCCCATCTCCCAGGCCTTGGTCTCTACCTAGATTGAGCCACTTGCACTCCTCTTCCTATGAGTATTTTTTTTCTCTCACAACCTGGGATTCAGAATACTTCCTTCTTGAACTCAGGTTGCCAAGGTCTTGAAGATTGAACTTTGGTGAAGTGCAATTCCCTATACTTCTGAGTCTACAGGAGAAAATCTGTGAACATTCAAATCTCAGGAACCATGAGCAAAAGGAAAAAGAATCTGGAAAAATCCTGAAGTCATGTTGAAGACGTAAAATCTTTACTCTCTTCAATAGGATATTCACATTGCAGATATCAGATTTGTTAATGGTAACAATCGTTACACAGTCTCTGGAGGAGCGTTATTGATGATAGAAAACATTGAGAAGATGGGAAAATCTGCATATCGAATGTGTAATGTGCCCAAACCCAACTTCTTACCCTTTCAACTATGTCAGTGACTGTTACTATGTACCACCTGAAAGAAAAGAATCAGGAGCTGGCAAGTGGTACCTCAGACTAATCCTCTGTCCTATGGTGCTGGCATCCCACATGCGAGCTGATTTGTGTCCCAGCTATTCCACTTCCATTCTAGCTGTCTGCTTGTGGCCTGAGAAAGCAGCAAAGTACAAACCAAATCCTAGGGACCTTGCACCCATGTGGGTACAAGGCCCAAAAGAGGCTCCTGGCTCCAAGCTTTGGATCAGTTCAGTTCTAACCATTGTGACCATTTGGGGAGCGAACAATTGTATTGTAAGGGACACTTTCTCTCTCTTTTTCTACTTCTTTTTAAAATCTACCCTGCAAATAAAAATAAATAAATATTTTAAGAAGTAAAAATATTTGCTTATTTCCAGAAATTAAAGCTGAAATGAGCTATTCCAGATCTGCAAAAATTGACTTTTTTTCCTTCCCAATGTACCTTTTCAATATGAAATTGCTCTTCCTTTACTCCTTTACTCCTTGAGATTAAGTTCCATTTGATTATTCTCTGCGTATAATGACTGGTGCCCAAAGTAGATATTCAGAATACCTCGCAGGTACTCTTATATAAGGATACTAAAACTGATGGTTGTTAAATCTCAAATGGAAATCTGTATGAGCCACAAAAGATTTAAATTAGCCATAGTTACCGTGATATGAAGAAAACCTGCTGTAAAATAAAGGCAACATGGAAGAAAGCAGAGCCAAGATATTTTTAAAAATCCCTGTTGGAGGTGGGCACTATGGCACACCAAGTTAAGCATGGGACGCCAGCAAACTGGAGTTCTGGTTCAACTGCTAGCTACTTTGCTTCTGATCTAACTCCCTGCAAAGGTACTCAAGTACTTGAGTTCATGCCATGCCTGTGGGAGATCTCAATGCAGTTGTTATTCCTGGCTCCTGGCTTTCTCCTGCTCCATCTGCCTGCTGCTGTGGCAATCTGGGGAATGATCCACTGGATGGAAGATATCTGTGAATGTATTTTTCCCTTTGTCTCTCACTGTGCCCTTTAAAGTACATTATCTGACATTATCTGAGCATCTAGATCCATTCATGGCTAATTCATTCTACTCTTGATCTTGTCAATCAGGTGAGTTAAGGGAATGATTTCCCACCTGAAGTAAAGCATCTATGGTGGAATTCTGTCACCAAAATAAACCTGATTAATGTATACATATATACAAGTATATATTGTATATGAAATACAATCTTGAAATTTGGAGTCCTGAGCTATACATTAAAATATACACATTGGAGTTGCTATTATAATCCAACTTGCTGCATCTAAGGAACTTCCTTAAGTTCCTACTATCCAAGACCTAAGACTAATATTAAGAAGCAAATGTAAGAATGACTTCAATTAATTCCTCCACTGATTTGGTATCTGCACCTGATTCAGGAATAAAATTCTCCTTTTTCCTCTATATTATGCTTAAGCCATGAACATCTCTACTACTAATACAGTATAAGTCCTCTTAAATTTGTTCTTATATTTGTTTATAGTATCTTTCTCTCTGGTTAAAATGTAAGGTGCTCAA
Organism: Ochotona princeps; assembly: GCF_030435755.1. Classification (NCBI taxonomy): domain Eukaryota; kingdom Metazoa; phylum Chordata; class Mammalia; order Lagomorpha; family Ochotonidae; genus Ochotona; species Ochotona princeps. The sequence goes on from NC_080836.1 coordinate 39,361,588, forward strand.
CAAAAAGGATTGGGTTTCACGCTTGTTTTAGTGCGCTAGGGCTCAGAGAAGAAGGCATAACTGTTTTAAGAGTGTTTTCTTGGGATTTGTTGAATTTTCATACAAAGTCTTGATTTTCTATGGCAGATTGTTTCTGTGATTCATTGTGATTCCAGACTTTCATTAGCGGCAGTAACTTCGGAGCAATTCCTAAAACAGATTCTGGATGAAAACAGTTTGCTGCTGTTGAACGTGGGTTTACACTGACAATTTTGTAGACTCAGCTTCTTTCTCTGTGCAAACTCCCTAGTGAAATAATCAGGAAAGTCTTCACTTATTTACTTCTGTACTATAAAGTAGAATAATTAGGGGCTATGAGTATTCAGGTGAATAGCTTTTGGCTAACCTAAAATTCTTTCATGGTCCACACTTTTTGCTAAAACATTTGCTGAAATGTTTAAGGTTCCAGCTTAAGCAACAGACATTATCATAGGTAAGAATAGAACACAATTTAGTGTTTATTCAATAAAAAATATTTTAGTGCCTTCAGTTCATTTGAATTATTAATTATTTTGTTACTTACACATAATAACTGTAGAGAGATGATTTCACAACTTTGGTCCTAGGATATCTAATCAGAATAGTTACTTTTATTTCAACTAAAAGGTTGTTAACTTCGAATCTGCTTCTCTCACCTAGGAGCTGAGTTCCATGGGGGAAAAAAACAACATTGGTTGTAAGATTTCTACTAAAATCAGAAAATTAAACAGATAAAAATACATATCTGTTGATATTTCTCCTATACTGTGAATAGCGTAAAAATTCATCAGTAAATTTCTCTTTTACTTTTTGTACAAGCTGCACAGTCTTTTGTAATACCTCAACAAGCAAGAGTTGACATGTTAAGAGACCTTAGAGTATGTAATCACATTTCACGAAATAAATTTAGGAAAACACCACAAGGAGAACAGACGTATCCAACCACAAATTTTTGGGAGCCAAAAAAGATATGGATGACTTAACAGACCCAAGAAAGAAATCCTATACTGGTTGAAAGGAGAACTGAATGCTTGCTTTCTGCTGAAGGACCCACAGAGACTCGGGAATTTCCAGACACAGGCATCTCTAGACACATGGAGATAGATAGGGTTTAATCAGAATGGTTTTGGCTGCTAGTGTGCTAAAGGAATGGCTTCCAAGGCTCCCTTTCCCTCTTGATCTCAGACACAGTTGACAGTAGATGTCCTAACCAAACACAGGGAAAAAATGTGTAAAATTTAAATAGATCAAATACAGTAATCCCAGCACTTTCTACCACACGAACCCTCTATTTCAAAAGATTACCCATAATCAGCAAACACCTGACAAGCATTTCTAATATGAAGACAGATGTCAAACCAACAGAGATAGAACAAAGAAAACAAAGAACTTGCTTTTGTGAAAAATAAATCTTAAAAACAATATCCAGGGTCTGGCGCAGTGGCCTAGCAGCTACAATCCTCACCTTGCACGCACTGGGATCCCAAATGGGCGCCAGTTCAAATCTCAGCAGCCCCACTTCCCATCCAGCTTCCTGTTTGTGGCCTAGGAAAACAATTGAGGATGACCCAAAGCCTTGGGACTCTGTACCCACACCAGAGACCTGGAAAAGGCTCCTGGCTTTTGGATTGACTCAGCTCCAGCTATTTCAGTCGCCTGGGGAGTGGATCATCAGACGGAAGATCTTCTTCTCTGTTTCTCCTCCTCTCTGTACATCTGAATTTTCAATACAAATAAACAAGTCTTTAAAAAAAAAACAAACAACATCCAGAGAATTCAAGCACAAACATACTGCCATTAAACAGTAGCAGAAATGTGCCTATGTATATTTACATACATATATTCAAGAAACCAGAATAAAAAAATCCTCTGGAAATGAAAAAGTCTGAAGAATATAAAGGTAGGGCTAAGAAAATCTTTCCCAAAAGTAGGGCAATATAACATAGTATGGTAATGAGGAAGCAAACATAAGATTTCAGGAAGAGTCCAGATGGCATAAAATCTGATTAACAGGTGTTCCTGAAAGAGAAAACAGAGAAAATGAGGGAAGGGAATCATCAACGAAATAATTTAAATTCACTATAGCCAAGAAATGGAAGTAACCTAAGTGCCCATCAACTGAAGAATGGGTAAAGGAAATATGGTATGTATGGGGGGTCTTCGAAAGTTCATGGAAGTATATACAATGAAAGAAAAAAACTGTGTGGATTTCATTCTTCTCATCAAAATGAAACTGTCTCATTCTACTTTTCCATTCACTTTCTGAAGTACCCTCACAGATATGACAGAATACTAGCACACCATGAGGAAGAGAAGAAATTATCAATTGTGAAAACACCGATGAGTACGTGGAACTAGAAGGATGAAATAAGAGAAGCACAGAAAGAGAAACAGCATAATCTCACTCATATTTGGAATCTTAAGAAGTTGATCTCATGGAAATAGAAAGTGGAAGGATGGAAGAGCGTGGGTAGGAGGAGATGTTACAGGTGTCACTACAGTGCAACCATTGGTCACAATAATGTACTATTTTTTGGAAAAAGCTTGAAGTGGGCATTTTAATATCCTCATTTCAAAACATGGATATCACATCAAGACACTACAATGTCCCATTAGTGCGTATAATTTTATGCCACTTTAAAATAAAATACATAATTTAAGAAATGTTTTCAAAATTGAATGATACTACTTTTTGTATTGAAATTTTGCATCACAAGGTTAGCATCATGGAGGCTGAAAGATGCACAAATGACAGACTCCGTACTTTTATCATACCAGAACCTACTGCTCTCCCTTTCACCTTGCTTCAGTCACTGAAGTAGAAACCAGATCTGACAGGCTCTGCCAGAGTTCACTTGTTTCCTATCTCACACCAGCAGTGGAGGCTGTTGAAGTTGGCCTTGTGACTTTCTGTTGGCACTAAGCAGTGGGATGCTCCAAAATTCCTACACCCAGAGTGGGATGCTCCAAAACTCCTATACCCAAAAACTTGCACACGGTCATTCCAAATGCATCATAGTGAAATTTTAGAATATCAGAGATCTCTTTAAAAAAAAGTGTTAAAAACTTCCAAAAGGAAAAAAACATAGATTAAATACAGAAGGTCAAGCATCACAACAGCAACATTGAAAAGCTGGAAAACCATGAAACAAAGAGTTCAGCAGAGGCAAAAGCCCTAATCTCTATATCTATAACCGAAATTAGCCAAGCCATTTAATAAAATATAAATCCCATTTTGGAAAACAAAAAACTACTCACAAACAAGGAAAAAAGGAAGTATTTTTTAATCAGATACCAAGTGCCCATAAATATATAATCAGCCAAAGTGTTCACCAAATAAAATAATATGAGTGATCTTATTATTTGAAAGACATAGTGAAATAAAATAATATGAGAGATCTTTAAAAAGTTTGTGGAAGATGTTCACTATGCAAACACTATTGTATATTTCTAAGTTTTTAGACCAAAATAAATTTATCTTTCAATTTAATATTTCCATGAACTCTTGAAAACAGTCCCCTACAACTTTGCAGAAAGCAAATTCTAACAAAATCAAAACAACGTCTCATGTGTTCCTTCTCAGGTAATTTGCTGCAGCAAAAATGAGATGGTAAATCAAGAAGAAAGAAAACACAGGATAAAGAACACATGAACTCTAACCCAAGAGACAGGCAAAGGTAATCCCCAGGATGATGGGAAAAGCAGACGCCATAGAGTCGTGTACACAGGTCCTGATGACAAGACCAGATGAGAGCCCGTCAAAATCCCTAGACCCTAGAAACTTCTGCAATAAGGTAACACAGACATGAGAGTGAAGGGTGAAAACAAAAAAGAGAAATGAGCCACCAGACAAGATGCTGGAGATGAACTATTTCATGCTTAGAAAGTGAAGCAGACAAAAAAAAAAAAAAAAAAAAAGACCTCAACATCAAGCAAACAAAAATGTGTGTAATAAATAAAAATAATCATACTACAATAAGAACCATTTACAAAAAGTCACACACTATAATCATGTAAACACTAAATACCTATGTAAATAAATAATTATACAGTGATCTTAAGAGGATGAGCGAGATGAGAAAGCTATAAGCCTTGGGTAAATTTTGACAATGTGATATAGGACCATCTCTGTATTTCCTGATTGGAAATAAATATTTTAAAGCTAAAGATTCACAAAATAGCAAAAAGTCAAAACAAAAGTAAATGTGAATACAATCAACTGAAATATTTGAAAGCAAGTATCTTAGAACCGCCATAATGCTATGTTTTGTTCTGATGCCATAACAACTTCCTAAAGTGATTTATGAATGTATAGTGGTATATATGTATATGTGTATATGTATATGTACAGAATTGGAAATTAGAAATGCATAGAAATTAAAATAGGGAGCACAGCTCTATATTAAGCTGGTTCAAGTTTCACATGCTCTACTTCTTATTCAATTCTCTGCTCATATGTTTGGGAAAACAGTGGAGGATAGTCCAAATACTCAGGTCCTTGTCACCCAGATAGAAGACCAGAATGATGTTACCATGTACTTGAAGTCAGCCTGGCTCTACCTCAGCCATTTGGGGAATAAAACAGTAGGTAAATTATTTTCCTCCCCTTCCTCCTCTTCTCCTGCTCCTTCTTCCCTCTCCCTCTCTCCCTCTTTCTCTCCATTCCCATCACTATGTCTTTCAAATTAGGAAAACAAACCTTTAAAGGATTAAAAATGGGGATCGGGGTAACAGTTGGCAGAACCAAATCTGGATGCCTGTACCCCATATTGGAGTGTCTGTGTCAAAAATGATTCTGATTCCTATTCTACCTTTCTGAAGACAGTAGCTTAGCAGGATAGAAGACAGTAGTTAGGAGTTAAGCTGTTGCCTGCAGTTCTTGCATCTTATCAGGGCTCTGGTTTGAGTCCCAGCTGCTCCATTTTTGCTCCAGCTCCCTGTTAATGCCCCTAGGAAATCAACAGAGGGTGGTGCAAATACTGATGACCGGATAAAGAAAATGTGGCATATGTACACTATGAAAGAGTACTCACTCACAAAAAAGAATGCATTCTTGTCTTTTGCAACAAAGTGGATGCAACTGGAAATCATTATGTTTAGCGAAATAAGCTAGTTTAAAAAATATATCATCTTTCTCTGATAAATGGCAGTTAAGATAGAATACAAAAATCTATAGGAATGAAACGGTCGTTTTGGAATGTGATCTTTGTTTTTAGTCCTTGTTGATACGGTCTTCCTACTTTATACTTGTTCAGAGCTATGATCTGTGAAGAATTAAGCCTGTAGATATACAGTGGATTAAAATAATGCCTTAGCAAAAAAACTGATAAACAGAAGGAAAAAAGGGGAGAGAGACTGGGGGAAAGCAGCAGAGTGAGGATAATGGGATTGTCTTCTTGGAACTGTACCTGTGGAATGCATAAAATCCAATTTACATTAACAAAAAAAGAAAAAAGTGTATGTCTTGATTGTGGTTGTACATCCACCTGCTTACATTTCTCAAAAGGCACTGCTTATTAACTTTGTAGCTACGTATTTTATACCACAATAAAATGGATTAAGCGCTTAAATCAAAGTTAAAAGGAGGCAACAAATGGAGAGATATTACAAGCAGAAAAAAGTGGAAGCTATAAAAAAATTAACATCAAATTAGGAAGGGGAATGATCTTTCTGTCCCTCCTTCTCTCTGTAAATCTGACTTTTCAATAAAAATATATACATATTTTTTAAAGAATATAATAAAAAAGTAAGGTCAGTCTCACCGGCCCATCTCCGTGTCTATCACACAACATCAGGCACAGAGATGAAGGGGTAAGTATTCAGCTTTTTCCACAAGGAAAGCCCTGGGAGAATACATGTACAAGCCCACCTTTCCAGGCACCATGCTATCTGCTGCTCTGCAGACCTTGGTTCGCACGTGGACACTCTCCATTCTTCACTGACATGATTCCAGCTAGGAAAGTATCAGTCTACAATACAAGAACAATTGCATGAGGCCAGGGACGTCACATGCTTTGACTCCCTTTCAAAGCCCACCATAACTCGTTGAGGTTGACGCAACCATCTGATATCATAGAAACTGAAGTAGAGAGATCCCATAGTTAGTAACTGGAGTTGGAAGGAGTTTATAGTTGGCTCTAGCAAGACCCAACTTTTTAACCCCATCCTCGAGCGCTTTCTCAGTACCAAAAAAGCCACCTAAACTCTTCAAGTGACATCCTCTAGACAGACTAGATCAGGTGCCTCTTTCGTCCCACAGCTCCCTCTCAAAGAAAAGCCACCCACCGAGTCCTCGGGTTGTTCTTTCACTTGAAAAAAGAACTTTCTGACTAAATTCATATTTTATCCCTAGCCAACTGTTCTGACCCACTTGGCCTAGAATCAAGAGTTTGCACATAGGAGCCTCATGCCACAGCTTTCAACTTGGATAGAGGCACAAACTGAAGTGAAGAGCCACCAGGAGGGAAAAACAGAGGGAATTTACTGTGAATTTGAAATAAAGGGCTTTTGGTTGCTGATACACTGCCTCCACTAATCCCAGATTGGTCTGCAACACAATCTGACTCTTGAACACTTAAAAATAGAGATAATTGGACACCCCACGCTGTGATGCGGGGCCTTGAAATGCAGTACTGAGTTCGGTGGTGGGAGGGCTGATTTGCATGAACTTAGTCATGCCCACCTCGTCAACTGAGATAATTGATGCTGAGTCTCTAGGGTTTCCTAGGAATCTCAGTGTGCCTGTGAACACATTAGACTGGGAGCAGACCCGGATCTGATCGAGGTCTGCATTTAACTAGTTCTGCAGGCTTAGATGATTCACTGCTTCCCAAAGTTTGAGATTGGATAAGGTCCCTTCCAGCTAATTCTGCAATTGCTGGAAATCAGCTATGAAACTGAGTCTGAAGTTTACGAACCAAAATAATTTAAATGGGAAATGAGCCTCTAGTTTTTTTATTCTGTGTTGAGGTGAATTAGGCAACAGACAAGCCTCACAGGGATCAACCTTTGAATAGAAAGGGGCAGCATGACTTTTCGGAGAGAACTTTGAGCACAGTGTCTTAAGACTTACTCCTCTCTTCCTCACAGGCTTCATGGCAACTATGTGCCACCAGGACAAAGGATCAGAGAAGAAGAAACGAGAGATAAAGAACTCAGAAAATAAATTTTGCCTAAAAAATGATCCGAGACCCAAAACAAAATAACAGTTCACATCACTAAGTGTTAAGGATACATTTGGACTTCATTGGACTCCATTTGCCTACACCAGAAGGTAGGCAATGACTATGGCTGACTTTATCTCAAAACAAAATTGGAACAGTTAAAGAAAGGCTAATATGAGCCTAAGATTTCTTTCTTTCTACTGAGATTTCTCTTAGAGAAAGGTTTCTCTCTTTCTACTCATAAGAAAATATAGAATCAGAGAGGAAATTTGACTTTTCCAGGGCTACACAGGTTAACAGAGGATCTATTATTGGGTCCTGGGTCTGTATTCATTTTCAAGTATTAATTGATTTATTGGAAAGGTAGATTTACAGAGAGAATGAGAGACAGAGAAAAATCTTCCATACGCTTGTTCACTCTCCAAGTAGCTGCAAGGGCTGGAGCTGAGCCAATCCAAAGCCAGGAGCCAGGAGTCAGGAGCCAGGAGCCAGGAGCCAGGAGCCAGGAGCCTCTTTCGGGTTTCACAAGCGGGTACAGGGTCCCAAGGCTTTGGGCCACCCTCGACTGCTTTCCCAGGCCATAGGCAGGGAGCTAGATGGGAAGTGGAGCAGCCAGGACATGAACCAGTGTCCATATGGGATCTAGGTGCATGCAAGGTGAGAACTTTAGCCACTGGGCTACCACAGCGGGCCCTGTGTTCATTTTTTATGACAAAACTATTTGCTAAGTATCATCTTACCTTCCTGGGCATGTCAAACAGTTCTATGAACAAACACAGACATAGAGCTGTGAGAAATGACAAGTTAAACACACAATGTTATAAGAGTATTAACACAAGAGACTGGTAAAATATGTTAAAGATCATAAAATATCTTATTGGTCATGTTCCTTCACTCCTTCATTCGTCTGTTTAGTCTTACAGCTTTTATTTATCATTTCATTAAACCTTTGGAATGCCCACCAAGAAACAGGTATTGTAGTGAGCAGCAAGGACTGAGTAAACAGGTATTGTAGTGAGCAGCAAGTACTGTCAGACAGTAATAGGTGCCATGAAGATAAAGCAGGCTGGGAGAGGAGAACCCTGTTAACTTCACAACGTTATTTCACAAAGAGTGACCGAGAGCAGACATCTGGTGCAATAAATCACTCCTTGGGACACCACACTGCACAGCAGAATGCGTGGCTCCAGTTCCAGTGCTTCCAAGACAGCTACTTGCTGGTGTGCACCCTCACAAGGACCCAAGTGCTGCAGTCTCTGCATCCCACATGTGAGAGACATTGGCTTCTGAGCTGCTGCTTTTAATCTACTCAGCATGGATGCAACAGGCATCTGGGGAGTGAGCTGGGGGATGGAAGCTCACTGTCACTCCCTTGCTGTTTTTCAAATAAAAATTGTAAAATAAATAAATATTTTTAATTTAAAAAGGGAGGGAGTATGTGACTAAGAATGGCCCTTTTTCAACTATGACAGCCTCTCTAAACCCGCTGCTTCAGTCCAAGCTAATAGAAATAGGTAAAAGAGAATAAGGCTGATGATGACAATCAGCCAACATTGGTTGAGAGAAAAATTAACAGACTACGTACAATAATCCTGATTAGGTAGAACAAAGAATAAGACACCTTTTTAAATATTTATTTCTTTTTATTGGAAAGTTGGATACACAGAGAGGAGAGACAGAGCGGAAGATCTTCTGTCCAATGATTCACTCCACAAGTGGCCGCACTGGCCAGAGCTGTGCTGATCCGAATCCAGGAGCCAGCTCTCTTCCAGGTCTCCAACACGGGTGCAGGATCCCAAGGTTTTAGGCTGTCCTTGACTGCTTTCCCAAGGCACAGGCAGGGAGCTGTAGGGGAACTGGAGTATCGAGGACTTTAGCTGCTAGGCTACCGTGCCGGGCCCAAGACCTTTCTAAAAAATAATGCCATTATTGAGGAATTATTTTAAGTGAAGAATTTCAATGACATGTTTAAAAATGATTTTCTAACATTTTAGAATCAAGACATTTAATAGAAAAATTATTGTTTGAGCACTCCTCTTACCTATGTAACAAACAAAATATAATAATTATAAATAAATATAAATTCAAATTTTTTAAAAAATCGCTTTGAATTTCCACATGATATCAGAATAAGGCATAGCATAGTAAGTTGACAAATCTGTTCTTAGAAGAAGTAGCATTGTGTTGTGATTTGAGAGTCAAAATTGAAAAAAAAAAACCTGCAAAGTTTTGTGTGACAGAGTCTCTCGTCTCATCTCTGACCCATAATTTAGGACCACATTTTCTCTTCTCTCCACCAGATATCAAAGAGAGGAAATATTGTGGTTTCGGCTTCACCACAGAGCACAGCAGATGTTAAGAGACTGTTCAGGGTCGTGCACTAAAAGGCGCTAGTGTAGCTCTCTACTTCAGGGGAAAACACCCTTTTGGTTTTGTTTTACTTTTGTGTTAGGTTGGAAAATAGAAATAAGTCCTGTTTGCTGACTAACTTAATGAGATCTAACATTCTATGGAGATTTTTTTAAATATTTCTAGTTTTTGAAATAACTCATTTAAGAGATTTCAATAATGAAAATTTATATATACACACACACACATATATATACACACATACACACACATACAGACACACACACACAAGTTGAACCTGAAGAGAAATTCATCTAACTTTATCCAAAGTCTGTATATCATCTATGATTTGACTACGGGGTCTGAGGTGAAATGAAAGGAGACATAAAGAAGTCCCTGATCGTATGAGACCAAGGGATGGCATACAGATGGGTGTAGAGTAGATTACATGATATTTTTTTAAAGAAAAACTTAATGTTTTGCTGGGGAGAAATTACAAAATGGGTAGATACGGACGTCATAACAGCCACTTTATCAAACTGGCTGTAACCAAATGTCTCCTGCCCCTTGCATTCTAAGTGATTATTAGTAGTAAGGCATTTTCAGCATGGCAAGTAGCAAGATAGGATTGGTTCTCACAGACCTCTCATTTTGCTCATGCAGAATTTTCTAAAACAAACAAAAACAAAACAGAGAAGGCTACCATATCTTCAAAATATGAAATTTCAATATAAAATTTGCATTTTAAATTTCTCTTAGGAACAATATTCACGGAAAGTGGGCCCTTATTTTCAGATGCCATGAATCTAATGGACGCATATGGGTTCGTTGTGACTTATTTCCCTCATCATCTGCTTGGCTTTTCAGGCACATGTGTGTTCAACTGGGGGGCTTGTGGTAAAGAAATAAATTTGTCTTAAGGTCAGGCAGCAGCTACTTTTTGTGTACTGTGTGTAACCATGTGATGGTTCAGTGACACCAGCTTTTCCAAGCAAATTTAGAAATGTACATTTTTATATAAAGTCTTTCTGTTTTTAAGTGTTAGCTATCAAGCTTTTCATGTTCTCCCTCCCCTCCTTTTCCCCTTTCTTCCTTCTCCTTTTCTTCTTCGTGTGTGCCTGGTGCCATTCTTCCCCAAATTGCAGGAAAGAAATCTACATCAGAAAGCCCCATCAGAAATCTCTTTCTAGAAATTCTGCATAGGAGTGAATTCAGGATTTCCCCAAGACAAATCTAGTCTGATTGAACTCAATAGTACATTTCCCTAGCATTCAAACTATACATGATCCTAAGCTGGGAAGGTGAAGTGGAGACACCAAAAGCACAGAACCATACAACCGTATCTTAGCATCACTGACATATTAGTTGATGCACGCTTATCTTGCTCCCCAGTTACAGTATTGCTATTTCCCTAAGGGAGCTCTCCCTCCTCCAAAAAACTACATCATTCAGGGCCCCTGTTCCCAGTTCTTCAGTTCTTAATCAACTTTTATTACTGCAACTATTACGACCATAAGCCACCTCTACACGAAGTGACAGTATTCTTACAACTCTTACCACCACAGAATGTCTTTGTATTAAGCTCATTAAATGAGTAATTTCTAAGGTTTACAATAATCCTACAGAATAGATACTAGTACGTCCCTTTGTTATCCAGCTTAATTAAGTTAATCAATTTTCTTGAGATCATTAAGTAATTATAGAAACTGGGATTAAAGTACCGTATTACTATAAGCTTCCCTTGGACCCCTGCTTCTTCATATACCATCTACTCTCCCACCAAAGCTTTCCATTGAATGGCCCATTCATTTGAAAGAAGCCACCTTTTGGTTAGTAAGTCAATCAATCAAGACTGTTACAAATTGCTAAAACATTTGCTAGCATTTTTCCCTCATTGATATTTTAATTCCCAGAAGTGACTAACAATAGGAATACCTGCCATTGCCAAGGCTCTGCTTGGTACTATTTCTGCACCAGAGGCAGGCTGCTCTCTGCAAGTGTCATGCAGTTAGTGATCATATTCCCTGCCAGCATCAGTCTGACTGGGTTAGCACAGTGGGATCTGGAACCTAAAGGTCATGTCAACAGGAAGTTTTTCTCTGTGAAAAGTGAGAAAGCAGAAACATGTTTGGCTTTGTGGACCAAGAAGTCTCTGTCAAAATTTCTCTGTGATGACTTATCAGCTCCATTGCCTTTTATTCCTAAAAATCAAATGCTGGGCCATATTTTACAAACAGTAGTTTTTCTGCCCTTGGTCTTAGGTCAACTCTGGGTTCCTGGGGAAAGACATTCAAATTTTCTGAAGTTCATTTTATGAGTCATTATGAGGATACTGTTATCACATCAGCTAATTCATGCAGATGATACGGTTGTACTGAGAATGAAATTAATGCATATAAAAACAAAAGAACTGGGCCCGGCACGGTGGCGCAGTGGTTTAAAGTCCTTGCCTTGTGCACCCCGGGACCCCATATGGTCGCCGGTTCTAATCCTGGCAGCCCTGCTTCCCATCCAGCTCCCTGCTTGTGGCCTGGGACAGCAGTTGAGGACGACCCAAATCTTTGGGACCCTGCACCCGCGTGGGAGACCCGGAAGAGCTCCTGGCTTCGGATTGGCTCAGCTCCAGCCGTTGCGGTCACTTGGGGAGTGAACCATCAGAAGGAAGATCTTCCTCTCTGTTTCTCCTCCTCCATGTATATCCGCCTTTCCAATAAAAATAAATACATCTTTAAAAAAAAAAAGCACTTTGTAAAATGCCTAGTGTTACTACAGTTATTTAAAAAAATGAGTACACAAAACATTGAAGCTTAACCAGCTAATGTTATCTTCCTAGTCAACTATCACCTTTGTTTTTCTTTCCTCTATGCCTCCACTTCATGCCTTACCTATTCATCCCTGTCCTCAAGAACTTTTAGACTTACTGTCTCCCCCCCTCTCTCTCTCCTTTTGTTCTTCTCTCTCTCTAGTTAGTAAGGCTGTATTTTTACCTGCATCCTCTGTACCTCTGAGCCTCTTCATCCATGCAATCCCCAGTAGACTTGATTTTTATGAGTTTCCTCTCTGTTGTCCCTCTTCATATTAGACCACTAATATTGGAATAAATATCTTACTGTCCCAACTTTCTTTCTAAAACGAATGGTTTGTAGCTGAATGGCTTATTCCAAAATGTCCTTGGACCAATTCACCAGTCTAACTGTATGTGATTCTTGTAGAGTACCTTAGATTATTTCTGGGAAACTGACTTATAGACCCAAACAGCAACTTTACTCTTGCAAATGAGCAGACATTTAGGCTTAGAGGATGCCATGTGAGACCACACAAAGAACTGCATTTAGCTGTGGGAGCCATGGAAAGTGTACAGAAGCTGGTGCAGCTAAGAAGCTAGGCTGAGTCTGGACTCACCTGCCAACTGCCGAAACATAAACATTGAAGACAATAATGGGTTTATGACAGTGGCATACTGGGAAACAAGCTTCCTGGAGCAAAGAGAAAGTGGGGGAAATGAATGGGAGAGAGAGATATCCTTGATTTGCATCAGTTTCCATGGTATAAATGACACAACCATAGAATATTTAAGGCTACTAATACTTTAACAATAATTAGTTCACAAAATTTGTTAATATTCTGCAATTAATTATTCCTGTGAGTGTGGCCCCATTAGTCACTAGTTTTAACCATTGGGCAGCTGAGACAATACGATGGTTTACCCTTATATACTCTATAGAGTAAAAAAGCAACCCCTCCCCAACTTGTATACCCACACCATACCAGTTCACAATCAGAGACTTCTACATTTCTCGATCCTTGACCCCAACAAAATGCATGGATAATAAGACCTTCCTCTGGATAAAATTATAACTAGTTAGTAAACTACTTCACCCATATGCAAAAACTTCTCCATATGCTTTCTCCCCCAAGCCATGCACCTCATATATCCTCTTATACATGTAGAATAATTTGACAATTTGAAATGTAGGTTTGGATGCACAAAAAGTGAGGGACTCCAATAAGTAGCATGCCATCACCTGAGAACAGATAAACATGGTTTGTAGGCTGCTTCATTGATCTCATAAACCAGAGCGTACATTTTAAGCAGATTAATACGTGCTTCAAAGTACAAGAAAGGCTGCTTTGTGCCCATTCAACTTACAGCTAGAAACCTGATGAAAAGTTCTATTTCACATATCACAGAAATAACATATCCTCACAGTGACTAGTTGAAAAACTACATACATATAGTTTTCCTTTTTTTACTTAGCACTTAAAATAGCACTGGATGAAGGCATACAAGCCAAGGGATATGAACAACCTCAAGAAAATGAGAAGAAAAATTTTGAAAACAATTCTCATTTAGAACTTCTAGAAGGAATGCAATCCTATTAATACCTCAATTTTTTAGCAAGCAAATCCTATTTAAGACTTCTGACTTCCAGAATTACAGCAAGTGTGTATTGTTTAAAGCCACTATGCTTGTGGTAGTTTGTTACAGTAGCAACGGGACACTACCATTCACATCTTTCTCCCCAATTAGACTATGATCATATCAACAACCTGATTTTATCCTTTAGGTTAGGCCATTTCAGTGCCTACCCGGGAGGCTTTTAATAAAGCTTTGAAAAAATGAATGGATGAATTAGCAATTCATTCTTCTACACTACAGTTGTGACCTCACTATGGCACAAATACTTTAGGGGATGCTGAGTACTCTTAGAATAACCATAACCTTTGACATGGCTACAAGGGGCTGTATAACCAGACCCATGCTTACTGGTCTCCAGCACTCCCTGCCAGCTATGTCACCATTTTCCAAGTTTGAATGCACAACAGTGACAGTTCCATGTACCCGTTTAATCTCCATTTCTTCCACCAGCATTCCTTAAACATTTCCTCAGGGAAGCCAATTCTTTGCTATGCAGAATGTATTTCTTTCATAGCATTTCCCTCTACAGGTAAATATAAAAATTTCCCTTCACTAGACTGTAAGTACCATAAAAGCAGAAACCATCTCGACTGTGCATTTTAATACTTATTTCTGGGCCTGGTGTAGAGCAGGAATCCAATATTTATGTGTTGATGAGACATCTGTAAATAACAAGTAACCATTGAATACAAATAGAAAAACAACTTCAGTGATTTTTGAGATTCTAACTCAAAAAAAATGGAGAAAGCTTTTAAAAACTGAATTCCTAGAATTTTCACAATACACAGTGTTCTATTTAGATTTCATTCTCTGATCCAAATTTGAATCAGAGAATGAAACTGTCCACAATTAACCAACTTGTCATCTCTCCATTAGGGAGCTGCTGGGCAACTCAAAAACTGGTTAAGTTTTTTTCAATAAACATGGAGTTCCAGAATTGTTACTTGGAATCAATTCTGTGACAGATTTGTATTGACCTATTCCCAATTACGCAATCATTACACTGTGGCAATCTGAAATAAGCAACACCATTGCTTTTTTTTTTTTTTTTCAGAGAACCGTTTGTTAAATATATCACTACCAAGAACATTTTCATCCAAAAGCTCATAATGTGGAAGTGAGCATCATTTACAGAACCTGGAATCACTGTCAGGAAATCCTAATTCAGGGACACCAACTCTAAATCAACTGTGTCAGTTCAGGTACTGAGAAAATTCCTTCCTGCAAATCGCACTCTAACAAGGAACTCCAGGTTCTCAGATGGTTCTCTAGCTCAAATGACCAATGTTTGGTTCCTCTTAACAGTAAGATTCTTCAAATTCACTATGTCGCATTCTTTGTTGATGTAACTGGAGGGAGGAGAAAACAAATGACAAATCCCCAAAACTTACTACTTTACATTCAAACTTCTTTATGCACATCGTTTTTAATATTATAATCTAATAGATGCACGGGGGCGGGGGGAGGGAGACTTAAACCAGCCAATATCAACCTGTGTGTATTATCCCCGCTGTACTTCCAGGGACCTTCAGCCTTTACTCAACCATTAAACAAATATCCAGTTACCTACCTCTTACACACTCACAGGAAGATAAACAGCACCCCCGCAATGATCATCAACTAATCCATAGTTTTAAGTAATTATTTTCTGTCAAGATGGAAAAGCTCAGGTAATTATTTTTTCTTTATTTTGTTAGGGTTTCGGTTTGCTTAAGATTTTGGTCTCATTCAGCAAAAGCTTAATGAGGTAGCAAAGTCTCTTTAAGGGCTGCCTATCAGTGTTCTAAACATAACAGGATTTTACTAAATGGGAAAGAGTGACTTTAACCATTATCTTATTACACTAAGTGCTCATTAGCATCCATTAATATAAAAGTTAATTATACCTTGTTTTTACCATTCTCACCTGGTTAAAAATCTGGTTATGGACAAGGTGTTCTAGATGTTGCTTCAGTTCTTAGCATGGTCTTATATTTATAGAAAAGAAAATCCAATTCTCAAAGAATTAAGTGCATACAGGAAAAACTACACTAATGAAGTTAATCTATAGATAAGACAGCATATAAAAGAAAAATTAAGGATAAAAGTAAAAATTGATCTCATTTATACTTGAACTGATTTCACCATTGCAAAAAACACAGGACTCCATAAGTTTCTAGATATTTAGAAATGAAATGCTCTAATGCACCTACAAATGATACTTACTATTGTTAACAGTTAACACTTAGATTCTGAACTTCAAGGTATAAAGAAGCTAATGTACGGCCCTTTAGCTTTCTCTAGCCCAGCTAAAGACAAAACAGGGAGGCTTTCTCAAAGCAGCTGAGCAGTGAAGAAAAAAAAATGGATGTATGCATTACCCAACTTTAAAGTCATGTTGTAAGAAAATTTTTTTTTTGTTTGGGCATGTTGACTATATCACTCTTATAATTAGGATCTCAATCATTTGTCTTTACCAATGCTTTTATTTCTACTTCTGCATTCCTGTAGGCAGTATAAAGTTGGATTTTACTTTTTTAACTGGAATGTTTAGAATATTTAAATTTAGTGTGAGTGTTAAGTATCATTTTACTATATTTTCTATTTGTTTTATTTTGGGTTATTTTTCATTTTTTCTTTCTGGACTACTATTTAAAACTTATTTTAGTTTCACTATTGGTTCTTAGAACACTTTATTTTTATAATCCTATATATATAAGTATTATATATATAATCTCTTGGTGAATACTGCATGAATGGAGACTAGCATACCAGGAAGCTGTATCACAGCTTGCATCTCTAATTCTGAATAAAAGGAGTACTCCCAATGAAACTGTTAAATATGTCTTGACAATATAATACTAGATTTTCTACCATTGTCATACCTATAATGTCGGATTTGTGACTGTTGTTGAAGGACTACACCATTGTAATAATATGGGGGGAAATGATGGGGTGAGATAGGATGGAGAATAGCGAAGGAAAATGGAAAGTTAAAGGGGGGAATCCTAATACCTAAAAACCGTGTTATGAAAAATGATAACATTAAAATTCAAAAAAGAAAAACATGTATCTTCAACTGATGAATTGAGAATTCTAAAACTGACATAAGGTTATTGATAAAGTTGCTTAAATCATGCAAATTCCCACTGTTATTAAATTACCAATAGGACAATAGTAAAATTTCCAATTACAACTATATATTTGTTATTTCCCTTCAGTCTTTCAACTTCTCATATTGGGTACAACGCTTATGACATGGCTTCTTAATAAACTGATCACTTATAAAATGGCATTTTAAATCTTTGAATATTCTTATTGCCCATTTTATACAATTTATCAATTGTTAGTAAAACTAGATTAAAATAAGAAAAAATCTTTTAAATTTACCAATTTACTTTCTCAAATGCTTTATTGTATATATGCATTTCCTTCCAATATAACTTTTATAAGTTTCTTTCTTTTTTTTTCTTCCCTCCATCCAACCTTTTTTCCTTCCTTCTTTGCTTTCTAGTGTGAAGTTCTGAAGATGAATTCCTTCAGTTTTGGTTTAGCTAATTCTTAATGAATTAAGAATTTCTGAAGGACATGTCACAGGGTCTATAATTACAGATTTATGCAGGCTTTCTTTCAGCACTTCCTACCCCCCCAAAATATCATTGCAATCATTACTGCTTATAACTTATACTGTTAATTAGTTTTAAGCATGTCTTTTTTAAAGATTTGATTAATTTTTTATTTGTAAGACAGATTTACAAAGAGAAGGAAACACAGAGAGAGAGATCTGATGTCTGCTGATTCCCCCCTAATGGCCACAATAGGCAGAGTTGGATCAATCTGAAGCCAGGAGCCACCGCTTCCTCTGCATCTCCACGTGGAAGAAGAGGCCCAAGATTTGAGCCACCCTCCCCTGCTTTCCTCGGTAATACGCAAGACACTGGACCAAACGTAGAGCAGCCGGGATATAAACAGGCAGCCAAATGGTACAGCCACATTTACTTTGCTCTCTGTATCATTCAATTTCAGTAACTTGCTAAGGATACATCTTGGTATAATTTTCTTGGTGTTTTATTTGGTTTCCTGTTTTCATTGAATAGCTTTCTGTACCTATTTAACATATAGAATTAGTCATCTTTTTAAAGAAATCTTAGATATTATTCCTTCAAATATCTTTCTCCTCTATTTTAAGAATTCCATATATACATATATGTGACTCCTCAATATTGCCTCCACATTAACAGTTCCCATTCCATGTTTTTTTTTTTAAATTTGTTTTCTTTTTCATTCTCTGGGCTTCATTTTGTGTAGTTTTCTTTGCTGTGTCTTCAAGTTCATTGAGTTTTTTATTTTACTGTCTAGCCCTCTGTTATTCTAACCCATAACATTTTTACCTCATACATTGTAGTTTTCATGTCTACAGTCTCATTCAGTAATTCTGTTCCTATCGTGCATCTTGTTGTATTCATCTTTTCTTTTAAATTCATGATTAACCATGAGTAGAGTAGCTATTTTAATATCCTATCTCACATTTGTATTATCTGTTATGTCTGGTCTTCATTTTTCCTAGGTATGGATCACATTTTACTCTTTCTTTACATCTTGTTTCTACTGTATACTAGTTATTATGAATGTTGATTTTTTTAAAGACTTATTTATTTTTACCAAAAAGCCATATTTACGAAGAGTAGGAGAGACAAACGTCTTCCATACGCTGGTTCCCAAATGGCTGCTACGACCAGAGCTGAACCGATCTTAAGCCAGGAGCCAGGCCTCCCATGTGGGTACAGAGTCCTAAGGACTTGGGTTTTGCTACATTCCCAGGACATAAACAGACAGCTGGATGGGAAGTGGAGCAGCCAGAACATGAAGCAACATCCACATGGGATGCTGGTGCTTCCAGGTAGAGGATTCATTTGTCTGTTAGGCTACCACACAGCATAGTGAATATTAAATTTTTATGCAAGAGACTCTGTTACACTCCTTTAAAGTGTTTTGGATTTTGATCTAAAAATATTTAAGCTATCTGTGATTAAATATGATACCTATAATTGTTTTTAAAACTAATTTTTTGGGCGCGGCGGCGTGGCCTAGCGGCTAAAGTCCTTGCCTTGAAAGCCCCGGGATCCCATATGGGCACTGGTTCTAATCCCAGCAGCTCCACTTCCCATCCAGCTCCCTGCTTGTGGCCTGGGAAAGCAGTTGAGGACGGCCCAATGCACTGGGACCCTGCACCCGCGTGGGAGACCCGGAAGAAGTTCCTGGTTCCCTGCTTCGGATCAGCACGCACCGGCCGTTGCGGCTCACTTGGGGAGTGAATCATCGGACGGAAGATCTTCCTCTCTGTCTCTCCTCCTCTGTGTATATCTGACTTTGTAATAAAAATAAATCCTAAAAAAAAAAAACCTAATTTTTTAGGATATATAAACCATTTTTTGAAGGTTAATTTCAAGAAAGCTTAACCTATTAAGGTATAGCCCCTCTAGAATCTCTGTAAAGTTTCGTGTATTCAACAAGGATTTATCTATCTAGTTCTTTTGAATAAATTCTATCTCTGTGTGGCCTATGGGAATTTCAGGCTTATAACTCCACTATTAGAATTTCTTCCTTCAAAATTTTTATTGTCTCATAGGGTTTTACCCTACAGATGGGCAGAAGCCAAACATTTAATCACATCTATGTAAATATTCTTGGCGTTTTATTTTGTACAGTCCCCATTCCCCATTAGTCTACCCTACACATTCTTCCTGCTTCGTTTTTTTGAAGCTGTTTAATGTAGTAATATTGAAGAGACTCTGTAGACAGTAAATGTGGGATTATTTATTTTCTCAGGCATAATTCAATGGCATGATTTTAGAGTTTACCTTATGATTACAGGCCTTACTATAATTGTTTCCCTTCTATTAGATATCACGGTCCTGTGCTACCTAGTGTCTGGAACTAGAAATCCATATTTTTATGAGATGTATTTATTAATTTATTTGAAAGGCAGCATTACAGAGAGTGGTGAAGATAAAGAGGTAGATGAAGAGGGATGGCAAGAAGGTGGGATGGGGGCAGAGAGAGAGAGAGAGAGAGAGAGAGAGAATCTTCCATCCACTCCAGAGATGACCCCAGCAGCTGGCCAGGGCTAGGCCAGTCTGAAGCCAGGAGCCTGGAACTCCACCCAGGTGTCCCACCTCATTGGCAGAGTTCCAGGCACTTAGACCATCTTCTGCCTTCCCAGATATATTAGCATGGAGGTGGACTGAAGTGGAGCAACTATAAAATTTAAACCGGCAGTCATATGGGATGCTGGAGCCATGGGCAGAAGCTTAGCCCACAGTGCCTCAACACCAGCCCCTAAACCATTTTGAAATATATTTCATCTAGTTTCTAAATTATGGTAAGAGGAAAATTCTGAACTTTACTGCTCTGCCACAGAAATTCATATTATGAAAAAATATGCAGCTTTCAAAAAAATTTTGTACCAAAATAATCTTCTCACTAAACTTTTTCATAACCTTTTCTATAGTACCTGTATATCAAAAAGCTATATTGAATATTCTTATGCTTCATTTCATACACAATAGCTATTGGATTACTTTAAAACCAACTGCTTACATTAATGCACATTTTGTTTTTCACAATGTGAGGGCTTTGATTATAATTCTCACTTTTCCTGTATGCCAACATCTAACTTTTAGACATTTGTACGATTCTCATGATGGGGAATATAGCATACTAAGACTTTGCAGGAGTTGGAGAAAGCTGGTAAGGCTAAGACAGCTGAGTATTAAAATAAGGGAGGATACATCGTTCATGTTTCACAATATTACAGATTGTGAATATGTACTACGTAAATAATAAGCCTAAACATGTGGAGTTGGCACAGCAGAGGACACTTTCTCCATTCTGACTTATCCTTGATTCATCTTCTCTTCACTTGCCAACTTCCTTGCACCCCTGTGGCTGGTTCCTCCTCAACCAATTACATCTTTCCAAATGGACAAAATAGCTTTCATGACCTTTTACCCTTCATTCCTCAGTAGAAGTTGTTTATGACCAAATCTGGTGATAATAGTTGTTGAAACTCCATGCAACGGCAGCAAACTGCTCTCACTCTTCTGAAGAAGGTCCAGTCCTCCAGAACCCGAGCACATCTTGCATGACTGCATGGGGTTTGCAAACTCATTCTTTTGCACAAAAGCAAAACTGTCTCAAATCCTTGTGTGATTTTGTGGGATTAGAGCAGACATCAATGACCATGGCGTAGGACTGCAGACTGTAGACAAAAGAAGTTCCTGGAAAAATACTTCCAAAATGCAGCAGATTCTCTCATATGCAACTAAGGCAGCTCAAGCTCTCACCACTGTCCTATGACCTGCCACTTTAATGGGACAAGACGTGAATACAAATCTTGCTTAGTTTTCTACACTCTCTCCCATCTTAAAGAAAATTATTTGTATTGGAAAGCCAGATATACAGAGAGAAAAAGAGACAGAGGGGAAGATCCTCCATCCACTGATTCACTTCCCAAGTGGTTGTGACAGCCAGAGCTGTGCCGATCCGAAGCCAGGAGCCTGGAGCCTCTTCTAGGTCTCCCATACTGGTGCAGGGTCCTAGGGCTGTGGGCTTTCCGAGGCCACAAGCAGGAAGCTGGATGGGAAGCAGGGTGGTTCGGATACGAACTAGCACCCATATGGGACCCTGGCATGTGTAAGGCGAGGACCTCAGCCACTAGGCCCTACACTTTCCCTTTTATTCAGAAACTTGGTCTCCATGCTTTCCCATCCTCTCTCCCTTTGTAATGCTTTAAGTTGTTTCATCAAATGTTAACACTTGCACTGGCTTCATGGTTGCTTTATATGCTCCCTCTCAGAAATCTTACTGAGCTCTTCTGTTAATAAAAACGTGTAGGATTCATGTAGATAATTCCAACCCCACAATTTTCTGAAATTGACATAGCCAATTTTGCCTAGCAACCCAGATTCCGACGTCCTTTGAAAATCTAGAAAATTTGGCAACATCGGCTCTTAGACTCAGATAGCAACAATCAGGTGGAAATGATTAGCAGTTACCTCCGTTGATTAGATATTTCCCATTCTCCATCACTCTCCTGTCTTCTGCTAAGCCTTGCCCGATCCATTTAAATGTGAAAGCCCTGCACCAGACCATGCTGTTAAGGAAGCAGATGCTATGGTAAGTATTTACGAT
This sequence comes from Ochotona princeps, assembly GCF_030435755.1. Lineage (NCBI taxonomy): Eukaryota > Metazoa > Chordata > Mammalia > Lagomorpha > Ochotonidae > Ochotona > Ochotona princeps. Next base: position 39,383,710 of record NC_080836.1, read on the forward strand.
CCCTCCTTTCAGCATCTATTATGAAATGGGGAAAAAAAACAGTATTTATTAGAATCATTTGCAAAATAATCCTTACCCTCACGTAGCTCACGTTTTAGAGAGAACCAAGGAAACAACTCAAGCAGAAAAAGTACCCACCAAGACCTAGTGAAGGAAGAGCTACTTGTCTGCTCCCATCTTCCTGCTCCCAAAGTGCTTCCAATAAAAAGAAGCATGACCTCAGCCACGGGAATCTGCATCCAGCGTTACATCTCCAAAACCTAGAAGGAAAAGTCTATCACTGCCAGGCAGGCAGGAAAATACCTAAATTACAATATCTTAATTTTCTCATCTGAAAAGGGGGATAACAATAAACTTTTATAAGGTTCCTGTGAGAAGCAGGTGAGATGAAGTGTAAGTTAATGTCAAGACGTCAGAGGATTACACTAATCAAGTGGCTTTGAAATGCTAATCATTGTTGTGATTCAATAGCTTTTATAATAACATTTAAGATGGGACTCTAAGGTAGGAACTTGACTAAGTGGTGGTAAAGGGAGAAAAGATGTGGACAGGAAACAGAAGCAGGCTTAAATGGAAAATGTTCAGAACTCCATGACTGACCCTAGAAAGAGACTACATTCTTGGACTACCAATTACAGCCCAGGACTCCCAATAGGCCAAGAGTATCCTCTGCATTGTTACAGGAGTATTAGCTTTGGAAGGAGGGAAAGCAGGTATTTCCTAGCACCTGTTACAAGGCCCGGTTCTTAGCTATAGTATCCATAAAAGCACATGAACAAGTGCAGAAACCTAAAAGTGAGCTGATGCCAGAAACTCAAGCATGAGGCAGGGCTAATGAGCCTAGGGTTGGACCCTGGGGTACAGAGCATCTTAATAGGCAAAAAATATACTGAGTATCTAAGAAAAAATTCACAATTTGGGGATAGCTGTACCAGTTGTGCATTGTCTAGCCATTATCAAAATCAGTCGAATATGTGCCTGTGACTATATGTGCACATAACCAGATCATTCTTTTACACTTCCCACACTGTTCCTCAAGCTACAAAGCTTTTCTCCTCTGACTGGATTCTGTCCAAAAAGACACTGATTATTTAAATATGAATAATTTTACACCATTGTAAGATACAAACCACTTCACAAAAACAACCAGGGCACCGACTTCTGTCTCCTTTTTCTTCTCCCATGCCTGTGCAGCAGACAGGAGGGCAGGGTTATTCTTTGGCTAAGGAGACAAAGAGAAAGGCCAGAGTGATTCTGGATAAACCCACATGTCTGGGAACCTGCCCACTTGCCGATGAAAGGCTATTTTTCTCGAGATAAATGTTTTGTCCAACTTTGTTGCAACTCCTAATGCACGCCGCCCTGTGGCATGAACTCCTTCCCCCTTTTTGACACTGCCAACTTTTCTTCTGGAACCAATAGCTTGCTTACCAGACATGCCATCAGGGATCAAGAAACCAAAAAATCTTCAGCCAGAGTCCCTGAGCATAGTCCCTTAGCTTGTTTGCCTTGAAAACCTTACATGTACAAGAGGATTATTTGCTCCGAGTGCCCAGCTTTTTTTTTTCATACCCCGAACTTCCTCTGCCACACAGAATTTGCAAATTATTTCTCAACCAATAAACTTTTCTTTTTTTTTTTTTGCATTTCATTTTTTTAAATTAATTACATTGCATTATGTGATACATTTTTTATGCACTGGGATACCCCCCGCCCCTCCCCACACCCTCCTCCCACGGCGGATTGCTCCACCTTGTTGCATTTCCATAGTTCAAATTCAGTTGACATTCTTTCATTGGAGGTATTTACCAAGCATAAAGTCCAGCATCTTATTGTCCTGGTAACTTCAATGGTTTGTTGGTGAGACCATCTCTGGTCTGAAGGTAGAGCCGGCAGAGTATCATCCAATCAATTAAAAGCCCCAACATAATATTTCCAACCATTTACAACATTGTGGCATTAATTGACATGGTATTGATTAACCAATATATTAATAGGAAAATGCAGGTTCTCAACCACAACCTGTGACTTCTTCATAGACATTTCAATTTTGGTTTATATTCAACCGTGTTCTATACACCTTAAAATGGCTTAGATTGCTATTCAGCTGTCTCATGCCTATTTTAATTTTAGTCTTTAGCAGTTTATAGCATTGAAGCATGTTTTCGCTGAACCTGGCTGTTTTTCAGGTGGTCTAACTCTATAATTCTAACAGGATATATGTCAACAGTTTAGGTGAGCATGTTTAGGAGAGGTGTGCAGAGAAATCTTCCATACTCCAGTGAGGAGTAACTAATCTTTGTGCCCCACCCAGTGAGTTATAAGTGCATCCCCGCTGACCGTTTCCTGTCTGTTTCTAAGCTTTCCTTGTTGTTCTGTCTATCTATTCTAGTTTGTTTGTTTGTTTGTTTGTTTGTTTTGAGGGGTTTCTGGAGCGCTCCTGATGGATATTACGAGAGGGGGTGGGGACCCAAAATTGGAAGCAGACAAGGACCAGAGAAAGCTCCTCTCCCTAGTCCTGAAGGAAGTTTACTGTTCTTCTGTTTCTGCGGACCGCTCAGGGATCCTGCCAACCAATACACTTTTCAAGAACCAAGGGTTTTCTGCTTCTTATGTTCTTGTCAGTTCGGTAACTCCTGTCTGCTCCAACTCTCTTTTTCATCAGAAAAACCTGTGTACAAGTGAGATTGGCAACTATCTGATTATGACAGTTCAAAGGCATTTGAAATATTTCCAAGACCCCTTCCCCAGGGGACTCAAACTGTGGATTCTAAGCATTGGTTCTCAAGCTTTACCACCTATCAGACTTACATGGGACTTAATACACATGGTTATCTCTCCATATACCTCCTCACCCAGAGTTTCCAATTGTGCAGATCTGAGATTATGACTTAATAATATGCCTTGATCATACGTCCCCAGGCGATACTGATAACACTGATCTAGGTTCCCATATTGAGAATTATTGCCTCAAGTTATCAGCTAAACATATAAAAAATTAATCATTGAGCACTCAGGAAAAAATGCTTATCATGTAAATATAGCATGTGGTTTTGAAATGAGGTTTTTTTATACTAACAATATATTTACTTTTACTGGAAATGCATATCTACAGAAAGAAAGACAAAGAGAAAGATCTTCTGTCTGCTGACTCACTCCACAAGTGCCTACATCAGCTGGAGCTGAGCTGATCCAAAGCCAGGAGCCAGGAGCTTCTTCTGAATTTCCCACATGAATGCAGGGTCTCAAGGCTTTGGACCATCCTCTATTACTTTCCCAGGCCACAAGCAGGGAGCTGGGAGGGAAGTGGAGCAATCGGACACGAACCGGCACCCACATGGGATTCCAGAGCATGCAAGGCGAGGATTCAGCCACTAGGCTATTGTGCCAAGCCTGAAATGAGATCTTTTATAGGCAAACACCTATAATCATATGAACAGCATTTGGCTGGATACTCATCAGAGAATTCAGAGAATTTGTGTGTGAGGAAACAACCCAAAGCTGAAGGGAAAACCATTTGAAACAAATAGCGGTTACGGTGGGCATCTAAGGAGCAAACCAGTGGGTAAGATCTCTTTCTCATAAATATGTATTTTAAATTTTATTTGTTTAGAAATTAGAGATCAATCCAGATGAAACAACCCATATATAATAAGATCGTAATTTACAGATAACTGTGGGAACCAAGAGAAAATTCTACAACTGTCAAGAAAAGCACTGTCATTTATAAGGGTGATAACTCTAAAGCATGAAGAGATCCCAGCATCAGAAGAGCATACTGGACAGTGCATGAACACATCCAAAATACTAAGAAAAAAGTGCAATCTCAAATTCCATATCCCTAAACTCTTACTAATTAGATGCAAATGTAGAACAAAAAACTCTCAGACCTAAAATGGTCTCAAAATATTTACTTCCCATACACTCTTAGAAACTCACTAAAAAACATACTTAGCAAATTAAGGGTGGAAATGATAAAGAACAGATCAAGATTAAGGATTCCCAGGCAGGCATGAGCCAGGAGAATTCATACAATAGCTGCCCCAGGGGACAGGGATTGCAAGACCAAGTAATGACCAGCCTGCAGCAGGAGGACAGAGGGCAGCAGGAGGAGGACTTCTGGGGACGCACAGTCACCTTGTGTGAATGGAGTAACACTTTGACATAGTATTTGGTCCAGAAATAATGGCCTAGCAGATGCAAAAAATGAAAGAAAATCACGGACTCTGGGGAAAACAAAAAGCTCCACAGGAAAGGAACTGTAATCATCTGTGAATAACAGTTACTTGGTGATAAAGGAATAGTGGACAGTCACTTGCTCAAAATTATACTCTAGGAAGTTTGATGAGGGAGGAAATGGTTTTGTTCATGGCTGTTTTCTTGGCAATAAGAGCTATGCCTAGCCCAGCCAGACAATGAATATAGGGAAGAGACAGGACATGTATAACTTAGAAAAATATAAAATTACAAATTTACTAAAATAATTTTAGCCAACCAAGCCACTTAGTAATTAACAGACCAACCTGACCACCAAAATCAGCACAAAGTTGTCATTTCTTCAACATTTCAAAATACACCCTCACTCAAGAAAAGCAGAATACTACTCCAAAGGAATCATGTTGAATATATTGTTATAAGCAGAGAGCTTCTCCTAAGTACTTTTTCAGCAACCAAGTTCAAACCTGCATGCAAATTTGTATGCTGAACTCATTTCTAAAAATTTTAAAACTAAATAAGAGAAAAACATCATTTGTTGGGAAAAATAAAGCCAACTTTTCACTATAATAGCATGCTTCAATCTGCTTATTCCACAACCAAGAAGGAAGGCAATGACATCGTTTTCTTTCGAAAAAGAAAGCCAACATGCAATCTCTTTTCATAAGCAACAGTATAGTTTTTAAAACCCAGGTTCTAGACTCAGGCTACCTGTGTTCATATTCATAATACTGCTTTCTGTTGTAGGATGAACCATCACAGCCTCTGCAAGCTTCAGTTTCCCCAAATGTCAAAAGAAAATATTAATGGTTCTTACCTGTTAGAGCTTCCATAAGATGTAAATGTTCAACAGTGAGCAAAGGACCCTGCATGTAGTAGATACACAGGGAATATTAACTATTAGTATTACAAATGTGAGTTATTCCCCCCTTAGGCTGCAGCTCCCACTGCTGAGTACAAGAGTTGGGGCCATGGGCTGACATGGGTGCTTCCAAGTTGACAGAATCCAATACAGCTGTAACCCTACCTTCCTTCCAAGGGGTTGGTGCCAGGACCTCTGAGCTGAGGGTACAATAAAGCTGCCTCTACAAGTAGTAGGGCAATTTCCAAGTGGCCTGAGAGGCTGCTGCACCTGGAAGTGTGTGCCCTGTCAGGGTAAAGAAGGAAGCGTGGAGTGATGCTGACAAGAAGGAGCTAGTCTTTCCTTTCTCCTCCTGCCTCCCAGGCTCCTTCTAAGGCTACCCATAGCAGAGTCACACCAGTGGAGTCACAGCCGAAGTATGGAAAAGGAGTGTATGAAAAGGTGGGATTTAGGCTGACAGCCAGGAGCTGCATATCCAGTGTAAAGCCCATGAGAAATATACCAGCAAATCCATCTTGTCTTCCAGACCCTCAGAAACAGGGTATTTCCAGCACAGGAGTAAAAACCTGGACGGCTGCTTTCAAGAACTGAACACAACCAAGTGTGTCCTCACAGCTGAGCTTTCACTAGTGATTGCGTAGCTCAGAGAATGACCCAATGTAAATGAAAGCAGAAGAGGTAGCCCTTGACAACTGCCTATGAGAGATGACTCTGGTCTTAGAATACAATCAAGAGGTCTAGTCCAGGCATGTCATTCAACTTCCTTGGACCTCAATTTTCTCTTCAGAGATCAAGATAGTAGGAGAGCATGGAAACCTGACTTTCCAGAGCAGCTATAACATTTTTGTCTTCTCACCTCACCCATCTTCTCAACACTCAAAGTACAGAAATCTTGACAGAATTGTTTTCAAAGTCAATGAAAAAGGACCATCCCAAGATGTGGTCAAGGGTCCAGCGCAGTACCTTACTGGCTAAAGTTCTAGCCTTGCATGCACTGGGATCCCATATGGGTGCTAGTTCATATTCCAGCTGCCCCAGTTCCCTGCTTCTGGCCTGGGAAAGCAGTTGAGGACCACCCAAAGCCTTGGGACCCTGCACCAGTATGGGAGACCTGGAAGAGTCCTGGCTCCTGGCTTCGGATTGGCTCAGTTCTGGCTGTTGCGGCCAGTTGGGGAGTGAACCAGCATATAGAAGATCTTTGTCTCTCCTCTCTTGAAATCTCACTTTCTAATCAAAAAAGTAGATAACTCTTTAAAAAACGATATGGTCAAAATTGCTTAGAAATAATTATTCTCTATGGTTGGAACAACTAATCTCAATGAGTAAGTGCCAGATAAAGTCATGATTGATTTTTCAAGGGCCAGGCTTGAATAATATGCACCATGAAATACCTGATTCACACTCAGATGTATCTGAGAACCTCTTCTCACTTGAGTTCTATAATCCCTGCGGAGACTGGCATTTACTCATTCCCTTTGTTCCCACATTCTGCACAGGCACAACACCACCCAACATGACTAACCTGCAAAGGAAGAGAATACTAAGTGCTGCTAAAAAATGTAGAAAAACCAGGGCTCTCATTTATACCTGATGGAAATACGCATTAAACAATCCTTTTAGGAAGAGTTTGGTAGTCTCTACTGAAGCTGAAAATATATATCATACCCTTTCTTCTAATGATCCCGCTCAGGCATACATACATCCTGAATGAGCCCATTAGAAAGTGATCAGTAAGGAGCGGATACGCTTAATGTCCGTGGAAGTCAGCAAAGTAGCTATTCTTGGGATTGGTGAGAAACAAGCAAGCAGAGGATTTCTGAGGTGCTAGCAGTGTTCTGGTCCCTGAGCTGAGTTATTTTCACAGGAGCAACCAAGTTACCAAGAAATATAAAAGCTCATATGCTGTACATTTTTATATGAATGTACTTTTATAAAAGAATGTAACAGTTGAGGGCCCGGCGGCGTGGCCTGGCGGCTAAAGTCCTCGCCTTGAAAGCCCCGGGATCCCATATGGACGCTGGTTCTAATCCCGGCAACTCCACTTCCCATCCAGCTCCCTGCTTGTGGCCTGGGAAAGCAGTCGAGGACGGCCCAATGCCTTGGGACCCTGCACCCGCGTGGGAGACCCGGAAGAGGTTCCAGGTTCCCGGCATCGGATCAGCGTGCACCGGCCCGTTGCGGCTCACTTGGGGAGTGAATCATCGGATGGAAGATCTTCCTCTCTGTCTCTCCTCCTCTCTGTATATCTGGCTTTCCAATAATAATAATAATAATAAAAAAGAATGTAACAGTTGAACAGAAGTCAAAGGTAACTCGATTCCATTTGAGGTTATACTGGCCCCAAGAACTCAAGACATATTTGCATAATGATGCTTGTGACAATAATCTTCACAACGGCAAAAGGTGAGAAACAATTCAAGTATTAATCAATGGAAAAATGGATAAACAAAACAGCATGCATACATACCTGGAGTATTATTACATTTCAGAAAGGAAGCAAATCTGGGTACATGCAAACCTTGAAGACATCATTCTAAAGGAAATAAGCCAGACTCACAAAAGAAAAAACTACACGATTTCACATTGAGCATCAGGGGTCCTAAAAGCAGTCAAACTCACAGAGACGGAAAATGGAACAAAGGAGGTGGGGGAAGGGAATGAACAGTCACTGGTTAACAGATACAGAGCTGTTTTAAACTGTTTGTAAAACTCTTCAGTTTTACAAAATGAAGAGTTTTATGAAAGCATGATACAGGCGGTAGAATAACAATATGAATGAGATGATGCCACGGAACTGTACAGTTAAAAACAGTTTAGATGTTGTCCATAACATGGACCAAAGTTCTCATTTTTAATTTCAAGAGGCATTAAGTATGACCAGAACAGATCCTTTGCAATCGAAGACATGCTGATGAAGAATTTAACTTACCTCTGCGGGACCACCAGGATTTTCTCACCTCTTACCTCACTGGACTGCTCTAAACCCCACCATTTGGATCATGTCACGCAGAAGTGAGAAATGCCAGGGACGGACTCTCTCAAGCAGCAAAATGGGAAGAACTAAGACGCCTTTGCACTCACCAAGGACCTACTACAAAACAAAATGCTTTGATTTCCTTCCTTCCATTTGCATTCACAATCTCCTTGGGAGAAAGGCAGGCCAGAGACTTCTGTTACCGTGATGTCAAAGCTGAGCGAAACCGAGGGGGGAAAAAAATCATCACAGCCAAAAGAAAAAGAGGAAATTTTCTAATATTAAATCCAAGCTGTTCAGATATCAGCATAATACCCTCAAGGTCAATACTAGAAATAAAAGCAAATGCAGTTTACAAATTCTGTGCATCTATTGCTTCCATACAAAAACACTTCATGTCACAGGGAGCTTTCTTACACATTGAAAAACAAATTCACTGTTTGACTTGAAAACAGTTTATTTAATTTATACAAATAACTACTAAATACAAAAAGTAGATTAAAACAAAATAGTTATTTTTTTCTGGCAGAGTTTAAATGCACATAATGGATAATTCCGAAGAAAATGCATTTTCCCCACAGCGTTCAGGACTAAAATTCTACTAAAATCTTTGCTTCTAAATCAGTAATATATTCGGTGGTGTCACATGGGTACTGGACTAAATACATTCTGCATATGAACTGAAAGAAGATTACAGTCTACACACATACAAATGTGAAGCACTTAAAATGTGAATTTAACTGATAATAAAAAGAAAATGTCCATTTCAGAGTATAGTGTTAAAAACATCTCGGTAATAAAATCATAAGACCACATAAAAATAAGCTTTAACATTTGCACACAGCAGTTTTATAAAAACTGCCACATGCACAAGTAATAAATAATTTGCAAAGTTGTATATAAACAATTCCTAATGTTCGGCATCATTGTAAACATCAGCACATGTGTAAAATGCAGCAAAGTCTGACATTACATTTTGTTTTGCCAAATTGAATTCCTATTATCCAAAGACAGGCCAGTGGAGTACGCAGCCAATGTTTTGGCAGGCTGGGTCTTTAAAATTAAGAGTAACAGTGCAAGTAAGGAATGCAAAGAATTCCTAGTGCAATAAAGAAGAGAAGCACAGGCAATATTGCTGATTAAAATTCACCACCTCCTTGAGATTCCCGTGGGGAGTGTCTAGGAGACCTGTGAAAGATATGCAAAGCCACTGTCTTAATGCCCAGATCTCTTTCAGGATTTCTCTGTGTTCCTCCAGTTCCCTACCTTTGCAGCAGTGTCAGCCCACCATTAGTTTCTGTGGTGTGAACAGTTCGTGAAATGCCCAGTTCGTAGTCATTGAGCGAGGTTAGGGTGGTTTTGGTGTCTCCCCAGCACACAGCTGGGTAGGTTATCTGCCTTGTCAGCGCAGTCATTTGGGAAGGGAGACAGCAATTCTGTTCTGACAGCCAGTCAGGCCAGCATTAGGTCCCAACTGGACAACAACAATGTCAAATCTTCCTTCTTGACATCGAGAAAATGTCAACAGTCAGTTTTCAATTTGTCTAGGGAATTATCAATTTTGGTCAAAGTCTTTTTGATGCGCAGAGCTGTGAGTCTTGCAGATGGATTTTGATACCAACATTCTTTCATCAGCTTGGCCAGAGAGGTTAGCGTCTGTGGAGAAAGGACACACATCCCATGACAAACTGGCTTGTTAGTGACCCTGGAAGTTGGTCAGGTGTCATGTCAGCTATTCTGAAGTCAAACCTTATGAAGTTAAAGTGCCATTATTTGTCCATCTTCTTTAAGCAAATAATCAAGGGCTTAACTGCTGATAAAGAAGCTGCCCGTAGGAGTTACATGGACTCTGTCCTTTGGACTAGCAGCTTACTTTATCAGGCAGATTACACAGGCGAGGTTATACCCCTTGACACATTTATGGACACTGAAGGCAGTAATACAAAACCAGAGATAGTACTGAAATTTACAAATGGGTCATTTCTCAGCGTCTTGGATTTTCTTCCACAAGCATGCACAGATTTCAAAACTTTCTATATCCAAACAAACATCATTTAATTCCATTTTCCATGAATTTTTGGAGTCCTTTAGTATTTATGAGTACAGGATCTTCAGCACTAAATAGCTTATAGTTAGAATTGCAGATATGTTGAGATGGAAGGGGATTAAAAGCATCACTCAAAATCTCATGGTTTACCCATGAAATTGTAGTCCTAGGGCTAGTGGCAGTAGGAATGAATGTCCTAATTCCTAAACAGTTAGTCAGTCACTTAGGTTCTTGTACATAGCGTCATTCGCCAACAAGATCTATTAGGCAGTTTTCCTGAATCTATGTAGCAAGATCTATGAGTCTGATACAAAAGAGGGGAAGAGAGGGCAACAGATATACGGGGTAGGTAACCTGGACACTTTGCCAGATCAAACTCGAGAGTTTTCAAATAGCTGAGGACAGCTCTAAAATTAACAGTCTCTTACCGGGTCTGAGAACCATCTGTTGGGTATGTTTGGCCTCTGTTGATCAACACAGACTACCTTCCTCATATCTTCAAAACTTGGGTCATTGGGAACCACATCGTAGAATGGAGGCTTATAGTCCTCCACTATACCTGCACAGGACAAGAATGGCGTTGGGTTAGCAAGGGAGGAGAGAATCCCCCAGCAATCCATCAGCGTTAACACAGGGTGTAATGGAACTGGGGATAGACCTGAAGGCCTTCCTCCAAGGTAGCTCAAGATACTACAGGTAGATTCTAAAGTAACTGGAGAACAAGACAATGTGTATTTACCCTGAAGGGAATGAAGAAAAGAGTAACTAACAGAAGAAAATACATGACCATTTCTCTTGTCATCACAGTTATTGAAAAAATTGCTTGTATCAGCTCTGATATGCCCAATAAAGCACAACAGGTCTAGGACAAAATTATCATGGGGTCAGAAAGAGATAAAACACCTAAAATAAAGTATAAGCACAGTCCTATGCTTGAGAGCCATCTTATTTACTCTCATGTTGAAGGCATAAAACAAAATGCAGACAGGGAAGTTTTATGGAAAGGCAGAGGACAAGGCAAAGAGTATGAACTCTTCCTTCAAACCTAAACAAATACAAAAGTAGCTGCTTTCAGTTTCACTCACTCAATAATTTCCAATAGTTTAGAAACTGTTTTTTCACCCAGTTAATGTCATACACACATTTTTTCACAAAGAACAGTAATTTCACAAATAAAACATTTAACAGTTTGTCTTTTTAAAATATAAAATGGGGCCCGGCGGCGTGGCCTAGCGGCTAAAGTCCTCGCCTTGAACGCCCCGGGATCCCATATGGGCGCCGGTTCTAATCCCGGCAGCTCCACTTCCCATCCAGCTCCCTGCCTGTGGCCTGGGAAAGCAGTTGAGGACGGCCCAATGCCTTGGGACACTGCACCCGCGTGGGAGACCTGGAAGAGGTTCCAGGTTCCCGGCTTTGGATCGGCGCGCATCGGCCCGTTGTGGCTCACTTGGGGAGTGAATCATCGGATGGAAGATCTTCCTCTCTGTCTCTCCTCCTCTCTGTATATCTGGCTGTAATAAAATGAATAAATCTTTAAAACAAAAAAAATTAAAAAAAATATATAAAATGGATTCTTTCTCCTAAACAATAGGTGAAATTCTTTTCTGCCAAAGACCACTGGATTTTTAAGACATCATTTATGGACTGTCACCTTAAAATTTAGCATGCTAGATTTTTTTTGAATCTTGAGTCCCCCCTGTGGTCAGACAGAACCAGATCAAATGGGCTCATGATACTCATTCGGGCCACAAGCCATGGGCATCCCCACACCTGTCCTTAGAAATGAGTATACGCTATTTCCTTTTGTTCATCAAAGACCTAGCAGTGGGGCCATTGAATTACTTCCCAATTCCCTTCCTCTGTGTTATTGTCTTCAATTCCAAGGGAGAAGGGTCTTGAAGGAACAGACACTGGAGGGGGTGAAGGGCAGGTGTGATGGCTCTACTGGCTAATCCTCTGTCTGGAAGTATCACCATCTCATATGGCCACCAGTTTGTGTCCTAGCTGCTCTACTTCCCATCTAGCTCCCTGCTTGTGGCCTGCAAAAGCAGTCGAGGACGGCCCAAAGCCATGGGACCCTGCACCCATGTGGGAGACCTGGAAAAAGCTCCTGGCTTTGGATTGGCTTAACTCCAGCCATTGCAGCCACTTTAGAAGTGAATCAACAGACGGAAGATCTTTCTCTCCCTCCCTCTTTTCCTCTTTCTATGTAACTCTGCCTTTCCAATAAAAATAAATAAATCTTAAAAAATAAAAGATGTGAGAAATACATAAAAAAGAATGCATGATTTTCAATTCTGCCCTAAAATAAACTTACTTTTTTAATTCCATTTTTTCATGAATTTTTACAACTCCCCTTGTAGATAAGAACTTGCTGGGGAAGCAGAGGGTCTCTGGGAAGCAAGTTAGAATTAAGTTCTCCAGTTCCTGCAAGCTATACGACAATCTTCAATCTCCTGCTCATTTATCACCCACCAGTGACAAACCACCCTCACAAATCCCATGTAAATACAAACCGCTTATGTCAAAGATTAGCTATGATAAAGAGCATGTGTTCAAGAAACACTGCAGGTTTTTTAAAATCTCATAAAGTCAACTAAGTAAGAGTTCATCTTAAAATGGAAAGTAGTCTAAATTATATTTTTAAAAAATTCAAGTTGATACACTTTCTAAATTCTAAAATAACCTCTCCACATTGCATAACTGCATGTGTAATGTGTATCAGTCAATGGATTAAATTCTTCCTAGGAAATCATAAATGGCTCAAATTGAGCATAAGCTGCTACTTTCAAAAGACTTAGAACATCTCATCTTAGTGGTCTGACCTACTTTTAAGGATCCTAGGATGCAGTCAAACCAAACTATCTTGATTCCTTTCAGTACTGACAAACACCCAAAATAGGACCATGCATGGGCCTGGAAAGGCAACTTACACCTTTTCCAGGGCTTTACACATTTAAAAAGAAACAGGAAGAGCTATGCCCTCACCAACTCTCCATTTTCTGAAACAGAATACATCTCCCTAACATAAAAGCCAGGTAATTGGGGGAAATTTCTCTGTCAGCACTGGCAGGTTTATGTGCAAGGAAGAATAACATATACAGTCTTCCACAAGTGAAAGAGAAAATAAATAGCATGGGTCTACTTGGTAATAGGCAACAATGAATTTCCTATAAATTTTCCCTGGTATGTGTTTTCCACATTTTATTCTTACTAAATGTCTCCATTTTTTTTTACAATTTATTTTTTATTGGAAAGTCAAGATTTACAGAGAAGGAGAGACAGAAAGATCTTTGATTCACTGGTTCACTCCCCAAACAGCCGCAATGGCCACAGCTGAGCTGATCTGATGTCAAGAGCCAGGAACTCCCTCTGGGTCTCCCACGTGGGTGCAGGGTTCCAAGGCTTTGGGCCATTTTGCAACTGACTTCCCAGACCATAAGCAGGGAGCTGGATGGAAAAAGATGCAGCCAGGATACGAACTGGTACCTGTGTGGGATCCTGATGCATGCAAGGCAAGGACTTCAGGCCACTAGGCTACCATGCCAGGCCCTGTTTCCATTTTTAACAAAAGGAATCAAGTTTATAAATTAAGACCAGTTCATAGATGATCACACCTCTTTTTTTTTCACACTGGCCTATGGCTGATGTTATCACACTGGATAGGCTTCTCCAGCATAAAAGTAACCTGGGATTAAACTGTAACAGTCATTTGGAACTTCCCCTGCTGAAAGGAAACAATCATTTCAGTCAGTCAAAAACACACTACACACCTATAGTGCGTAGAACATTAAAAATCCTGGTGGTGATAAAAATATAATACATGTTCACATTTCTCAAGGAGATTAAAAGACAAGTCCCTTTATTCTTTTTGAGATGATAGAAATCTTGTCAAAAAGAACCTTAACATTTTTCATCCCACTATTTTCTACCTTTACATATCCAATAGCAAATTAGGAGTTCTCACTACATTTTTATCTCTTGGCCCCATAAATTGATACAAAACCATTTTGATTGCCTAAACTTTGTGTGACAGGGGCTGTGCTTCACAGCAGTGACACAAAAATGAAAATAATCTGGCATTGGTGATAAGGATCAGAATAATGGGGAGAACAAAAGACAAGATTAACAATCAGCATTACAGGAAGGATCAAGGAGATGGGGGAGGCTGGTAGGCGTAGGATTGTGAGCTTTCCTGGAGTGATGGCTCATACAGAAAGGTAAGGAGCTGGCAGGGTCGAGAAGAGAGCAGGGAAAGAAAACAAGAAGGCAAAGGGGGCACTGTGGGGATGGAGAGGGCGTGGTGCCAGCACAGGGAGTTACCACGATCCTCCCATGCTGCAGAGAGGCAGCAAAGTTTCCTATTGCAGAAGCCACATGCAGGTGGTGACGGGCAGTGTGGGAGGAAGGCTGGGAGGTGGTGGGAGGAGAGGCCTGACTGCCAAGGCAGGCAGTGACTGACCTACAACTGTTCCTCATTTCGGTTGGAAAGTGACAACCGGGACATCCAGGCAAAAAAACCTGAACTCCAAGTCCTTTAAACGCAGCATCCAATGAGCAACTGCCAAATCGTGAGCCGGCAAAGAGGACAGCGTGAATTCAGGAAAGTGACTAAAAATAAAAAGTACTCCAAGTGCCAAATGTGTGGTACAAACAACAAATGTCACAAGCACGCTAGGGAAGAGGAGTAAGTACATGAACAGTGGTCAAGGGCAGAACTGCACCAAGCCTGGTCTTGCCCTTCCATGTAATGTCACTGTGACTCAAAGGGGCCATGGGGAAGAAGTCAGAAATTATTTATAACGTACTCCCCCACAGAACCTTTGCCTGAGTGTCTGATTTACACAATCATTTTCTTCCTGGGCATATCCCTAATCAAAAGTTCTCTCTTCTTTGGAGCAAACCTATTTTTAATCAAACAATATCTATCTCTTCCATTCATCTGCTTCATGATTCTGGGTTAACCATTTAGCTACTATGCAATAGTTTCCCAATACTTTCACAGCACATATCACAAAGCTGATGTGCATAGCACATGGGCATCTAACGACAAGAAACGTCACAGCAGCCTCTCTGCAATCAAGACTCTAGATTTAAGAGTCCTTACTTAGGATCTTGTCCATTGGCCCGGACCACCCATTCCTCGTCTCCCCCTTGCCTGCTGCATGTGGGTACAAATATCTGTTTTAAGTCTTCCCCTGTCAACACTCCAGCATATATCCCACTGCTCCCAGGAGGACTTTCTGAAGAAAAGGCAGGGTGATAAAAGCAAGAGTAGAGTTGGAAGGACAGTGCTGGCTCCTGCCAGGTAAACTAAACGTAAACTACTTGACATGACAGCTATAACCTCATCCCTCTACCTCCCCTGCAATTCATGATCACGGGGAACCACAGAGGTTACTCAAACCTTCTTTGTGCTAAAACTGTGATATTAATTCCCACTACTTGCATTCTTCTTGATGTAACACAATACAAGTCAATGGTTTATACATTACTGTGTGCTCAACTCCTACTAAAAATATCCATCAATATTACTGCAAGTCACGGAGCAGGGGGTAAAAGCTTGAGGCTGCTAGGTGGCCATTTCCTGAGTTAAACAAGTAACAAGGTACCATAGACTGTGTATATTCCCCAAATCTAGAGGGGGAAAAAGCACCCCAAGAATCTCAATTGTTAGTAGGCTATGAGGAGAACAAAGTACCATCAAGGAATGCTGTAGCTATCACAAGCTTTAAACTGCCAACACCAATTTTGCTCTTAAAGATGCAGAAGAGTGGTAGGAACCCAGCTGCATTCAGTGAAGTGCTGCTAGTGCAGGTTACTGCAACATGAGGTCTGCTGGCTGGGTACCTTCTACTCCTCTGCAGCTCCAGATCACAGACACTAAATGCCAGTATATGATGGAGTGGAAAAGAAAAAAAACCTTCCCTCTTACCCTATCTGTATCCTGTCCAGCCTCTGACCTGAAGGTTATCCTAAACACATAACCACAACTTGGCCTGGCGGTGTGGCCTAGTGGCTAAAGACCTCGACTTGAATGTGCCAGGATCCCATATGGATGCCAGTTCTAATCCTGGCTGCTCCACTTCCCATCCAGCTCCCTGCTTGTGGCCTGGGAAGGCAGTCAAGGACGGCCCAAAGCCTTGGGACCCTGCATCTGCATGGGAGACCTGGAGGAACTTCCTGGCTCCTGGCTTTGGATTGGTGCAGCTCCAGCCATTGCAGTCACTTGGGGAGTGAATCATCAGACAGAAGATCTTCTTCTCTCTCTCTCTCTCTCTCTCCTCTCTGTATATCTGACTTTGCAATAAAATAGAATCTTAAAAAAAAAGAACCACAACTATTTCAATAAACACTGAAATTTTTCCTCAATGTGATTCATCGTTTTGTTCAAATCTTAATACATTAAAGAGATGAATTACAATCATGAGACCCCGTTGGATATTAGATTGTGAAGAAAATGAGGGTTGTCATGGTTTCTGTACACAGCCTATGGTGCCTGAGGAACAGAAGCACACGCAGTTCCCTGGCAAGCTCAAGGATTAACTACAAGAGCTTTTTCTAAAATATGCATGCCAAGCATAAACTTATTCTACCAAGTATTTCCTAGTCCCCAAACCATAAGAGGTGCAGCTTGGCCAACAAGAATTTGTCTATGAGATTACAAACAGCTTTTGACACATTTTAACACTATTCCATTACAGAGTGATCAAAGCCAGTAACAATGAGACAAGAGTGTATCCACAGAGCCTTCCTGTGGGCAATGGGGAGGGAAAACAAATATGGAATCAGGAGATGCTGTAGCATAATGAGAAGCAGGAAAGGATGATTGAGACCTGCAAGCTCTTGGGCAGCCTTCATCACCCATTTCCCATGGAAGGAGACTAACACCGAATAACTCAATGATATACCAGACACACACAAGGTACCTTACCTGCTTTTTCCCACTTGATCACCATAACCCTTGAAGTGAAGCTGTATTTTATTTATTTAAGTGATCTATGTTCTATATTTAATGATGAAACATAGAAATGAACGGATCAGAGAGAAGGGCCAGGATACCCAGAACATAGAGGCTACAGTGTGCTGCTTACTCTGCCCTGCTTCCACTGGGCCCAGAAGAAGCAGCACGCAGCCCTGGGAGGTGTCATCCACACAGGCCTCAGGGATACCCACAGAGAGTTAGGCGAAGGAACAGCACGGGTGGGTGTGACCTTTTCACATCCTACAGCACCAGGGCTGCCCTATCTTCAGCAGACATGTGGCTGTACAGTCTAGATACCCTGTCCTTCCAAATCTTCTACAATCAGAATTGCATATACTCAGATAGGAACCTTGACACGATCAATCCTAGAAGCTATAAATCAGAAATTTGGGGGAGGGTGGAAACTAAAGTCTAAGTTAGTTCTGTGGGTTAGTCTGATACAACCTCCAGATTGAGGATTTACAAACCCCAAGGAATCCTCTGCCCTAAGTCTGTACAATAAATTCGCAAACAAAGGGGGATAGAACTATTTTCTATCAATTCCAAATTCAATGTCAAACTATAACACTGGAATGATTTCAAAAGACACTATTGAGAATGTTCAGATGTAAAAATGGACTTAATTCTCATTTCCTATTCAGAAACAGCGGCAGGTTTATTAGTAGCAGCAAATAAATATAAAATTCCAATAAAAATACAAACTGTAACTTTTTTATGCTCATGATTCACTTGAGGATCTATATTGCTCCAAGAGAACTATCTGGTCATCAATTTTTATAATAGAGTCAGAAACTCAAAAGATGCATAATTGTAATGACTTTCTTAAGACAGTCATACATTTAAATGAGGTACATTTCATATGCAATGATTTAAAATATATGTATATATATATGACAGTTACTAAAACGAGTAAGAAAGTAAAACAGGTACATTACACCCTGGGGTGAGGGCAATATTATAAATTAAAACAACTTTCATGGAAAGCAATTTGGCAGTATGTGTCAAGTCATAAAAACATTCCCACTCTTCGACCTCTTAAGTCTACTTCTTCGTCAGTTAAGAATTAATCCCCAAATGCAGAACATATATACACCAAATGACTGCTATAGGCTGCAAAAGGAAGAGATGGGATATACAAAATACCATGCGATTATTAAGAAATAGAGACTACTTAACATTAAAAACACAAAAATTAAAGATGATACAAAATTATATCTGCATTCTGATTACAACTGAGTATTTAAAACATGTGCAAATAAGTCAAAAGAAAAATGTTGAGAGATTATCACTTTCTATACAAATAAAAGGTTTTTTTAAAAAAATATGAGAGTAGAATTCTTCTTAGCTTACACTCTATGCAAATTTTCTTATTTGGGAAGAATTATTAAAATATATTATTAGTAGCCAGGACTATGGTGCAATGGTTTGGGCTGCTGCCAGGACACCAGTGACCCATGTGAGCACTGGTTTTCATTTCTGGCTTCCATTTGTGATACGGCTTCCTGTTGATGTGCCTGGGAAACAGCAGAAGATGGTCCACGTCGCTGGCCCCCAGTCAGCCATATGGAAGAGCCAGATGGAGTTCTTGGAGCCTGGCTCTGACCTTGTCCAGTCTTAGCACTTGTGCTATTTGGGGAGTGGACCAGTGGATAGAATATACATCTGTCTATTTCTGCCTTTCAAATATGTTTTTAAAAGTATTTCAAAAATATTACTATTAGGAAAACAGACTTGCAAGCAGTATTAAACACTTGCAGTTTTAAATTTAGATACACTGATTTGTGGCTGTGTATCCTTACATGCACATCAATATTGATAGAAGAGAGATCAGAGAAAAAGAAAAGGAAAATAGCAAATCAGTCACTTTCCAAGGCCAGTAGCTGAATTTAAATGACACATAGCATTCTCTTATTTTCCCCCTAACAACCAAGCCCCACCACAGACGAGAAGAACTCATCCCACAAAATTGTAAGGATTACCTAACAGCTTACATGATGAGGAAATCAATAAATCAAACAATCATCAAAGCATTTTCCCTTTCTGTAATTTTCCCCAAATTTATTGAGTACAACAACTAGCAAAGAGGCCACCATTTGTTGAGCTAAATTTTAAACAAACAATTCTCATTTTAAATGTACTACTATTAGTCACAGTTGATCTTTTTAAAGCCTTCCCGATTTATGCCTGCTACACAGGGAGAGGGCTTGCAACATGAGGTGTTACAAAGCTCTGATAGCTCATGTCTCCAAGCAGACCTACTGATCTATGTTCTAATACACCCAACAGCTGGAAAGGCTACTGTCCCGGCTGTGGAAGGCCAACCTTGACTTCACTTGGGGTAAATTCCCCCATCAAACAGTTTATTCCAATAGTGTTCTTTCTCTAATTGTCTATTAATGTAAACAAATTAGAATTTGGGTCTTTCACCTTTTTTCCCCCAGTTCCAAGGCCTCCAGAATGATCAGACAGAGAGTTAGGAAATGAAGTCGATGTGCAATTTCAGGCAAAGTTCAGCACCATATAAGTCAGCAAAACAATCTCTCTTTTGCAAACAATTCTCAAGACACTTCAAAGGTACAAATTGCAAGGCAGTAGTTCTCCAGAATTGAGAAACAAATTACTAGGAAAATGTTCATGAGTCCATAAAAAACAAGTACTCGAAAAGAACTGTCAAGTTACTATCCTGTATGTTTAATCTGAAACACTTGCTACTTGCTTTAACACCCTCAGGATTTTTCAAAGCAGACACATTCTGCTATTACAAAAAAAGCTACCAAGAAGGCATGCCAGTTTTAATTACTGTACACTAAAACTATATTAAATCACTCAAATTTCACTTTCCTCATAGAATCTCCTAATCTCTGCCTATGATATTCATGAAAACCACCACTGCCCCATCAATGTTAAGTATGAAGAAATTCCAAGTGAAAGCTAGGATGATAAGGCCAGCATGCTTTATTTGTTTAACTCTTCAAGTCCAGAATTCCTATGGGTCACAGGAGGATAAAATGTAAAACATCTTTTGGAAATGAATACTGATCTAAATATATGGCATTTTCTTCTGTTTCCTGGACAAGCTTTGGATACACACTTAGCAGAATTAAAGTTGCAGTTATGAGGCTATGAACAGGTTTGTCAAGCTGATTCAAAGGACTGAGCTCTAAAAATTATTTTGCAAGTAGTTAGTGCATGCCCATTTTGAGTTAACAGTGCTATAAAAATAAAATACACTTAAGTTCATCAAAGTATTTGTGGTTAATTTAGGTGCAAAAAAAGGACAAGAGTGAGGATTGATTGCAAGAGATGTGTGCAGTATGCCGTATGCAGTTTCATAGAATGACTTATAAATAAATCAATTTAAACCACCTATGGAGGAATTTCTGAATCTGACTCAGAAAAAGTGACTGCTGAGTGCCAAAATGAAGCCTTCTCTCCTTAATCCAAACTCATAAAAAAAAAGACTAACACAGACAAATTCACTCTTTGGTTTACTTGAACACTCCTTTCAAGCTAATCTGATCTTTTAGGAAAAACAAGGAAGGAATGAGAGTGGGAAGGCAAAACAGGAAGAAGGAGTAAGGAATAAAATACGGGCTTAGACAAAGAAAATCCAAGAAATAACTAAATCCTTTCAAAACTATTGCTTTTCAACCATCATTTCCTTGAGCTCCTAACAATGCCTTTCACACCACCTGTCATAAACAAACAAAAAAAATACCTAACCCCAGACAGGTATGATTCCAGAAGCAATGCAGACTTCCCTTTTGCTTCCTTAAAGGTATCAGTATCTAGGGACTTGGAAGGGGATATATAGTATCAAATCAGATACTTACCATTGCTCAGCATACGCCTGGCCACTTCCCACAAAACAAGGCCAAAGGCCCAAATATCAACCCGCTTGTAAGAATCAAAGCAATCCACTTGGATGGTTTCATCTAGAACTTCGGGGGCCATGTAGCGCTTGGTGCCTACCCGGGGGTTATTTCCCACATCAAGCTGATTGGTGCTCTGGGAATGCATGACTGCTAAGCCTGAAAAAAAGAAGAAAACCTTGTTATCACTTCATATCTTCTCAGGGGTCGTTGAAGGATTTTAAAGCAATCTCAATTAAAAAGCCCTCTTGCAGGCAGGTTGGGCTTTGCCGCAGCAGCAGCTAGAAAGTACTGGGACTGGGGTCAAGTCCTGTCAAGCCAGACAACAAAACCACCTGCAGAGTGTGAGATCTGGGGCTGGGAATGGGCCCATTGGGGAGACTGTGGGCACCTCTCTGATGGGCTGCGACTCCCACTAATAAGCATGAGAACCAAGACTGGAGGCAGGTCTGGCTGGAAAGGCAGCAGCACCCAATGGCACAAGTATGGACTAGAGGGTGGAGTCGATTGGGCTGAGTTAGGCTTTAGTGCCCAACGATGTACATGAAAGCTGAATGGGATGTGGGACAGACTGGATCAGTCCAATACACATACTGGCAGGCAAAGGTTCCAGAGCTGGGGGCTGGTCCAGTGGGGATTTTTGGGGTCACTCTGACTGGGCTGCAGCTCCCCCTGGGGTACATAAAGGCTGAGTGTGTGGTGGGTAGGGTTAGGCTGGGCCACAGCACTCGTTGGCTTGCAGAGGAAGAAGGGCAGAACAAACTGATCAACTATTCTGTGAAACTTGACAGCAAACTTCTGGGCGAAGGGAGACTCTGAGGTGAACTATGTCATGTCAACTAACCTTGGGGATTTCCTCGTCCTTGGAGCAGCGATACGAACAGCATCTCAGAACTATAGAAACCATTTGAACAGAACCCTCAGAACATGCTCCACAACGGGGACCCTGGGATGACATCGGATACTGGGCAGGCTGGGTGTGGCCTCTCCCATTGTATCCTCCCCTCTCCCAGTTACAAGAAGAAAGAGAAAAAAAAAAAAAAACACCTTCTTGTGGGTTTACATGGTCAGTAAAAGGACTCAGGCCAGAAACCTTCTGAGGCTACTAGGATAATATACAAACTTCTGAGAGCAAAGAAATGTGCCTAAGTGGTAGACCAACACATTAAACACACCACCACAGAGATATAACGCAACGCCAAATTTTAACAATTTCTAAATCTAGGTTCTGAGAATTTAAGTAATCATTATAATACTCTTTTAATCTTTCTGGTATTTCTGATTTTTTAATAAGAAGTGAGAAAAGTAACTAGAATACTGGTCTTTTCTTAATGAGTAGTTCCTAGGTTCTGGGTGTTAACGTAAAATGTTATATACAATCTTACAGGAGCTTTTCCTGTACCATATCATCTACCCCCTGATTCATGCCTCCTTTACACAGATTGTCACGCCAGCCCATGTATCTAACTGGAAGGCTGCCAGCCCAAAGCAATGTAGCTGGTGCATTAATTAGCTGCAAATCTCTCCTGCCCCTCCCTGCTAAGGCAAACCAAAGACAAGAGCTGCCTCAATCTGCCATCCTTTCCAGATCCCTGGATTATAACAGCAGCTACCATTTGAATTCTTATTATTTGCCAGGCATTTATAATAATCTCCCAATCTTATCAGAATTATCTGAGGTTAGTCCGGTTCCACAAGTAATACATGAGCACACTATTACGAACATTTCAAACACTGCAGAAGTACAGTGAATGAGTCAAAAGCTGGAGCTCTCTCGCTAAGGTCACCTGCCTCTGTCACTCAGGGGGCATGGTCAGCACTGGGGCCAGGTAGATAGGTAAAGAGACTTGTACAAAAACAGAGTAAATAACAGGAAAGTCAGAGTTCAGACCCAAAACACTCGGGCTCTAACAGCCATGGAATAAATAGAGTCTATTATACAACAACTAAAACCAACGGTGAAAAACTTTTAGGCCTCATTCTTTCAATGCTTGTTCTATATATTTTTCTTCTCATACTTGGAAAACACTGTATTTTCTTCATGTGAAAACCAAAACCTTAAAATGAGTCAAGGGAAGTATATTTGCCTAATATATTAAATATCTTGTGTTTAAAAACAAACAAAAGCAAACTACATCATTTATGAATTATCTATAATAGTTTTACAATTAAAGTTAACTTTGTCTAAACCTTGATCAGTCTAACAATAGATGCAATGATATGAATGTAAACCACTTTTTTTTAATCTGGCAGAGTAAAAACACTCAAGAGTCCAATTAATGAATAACCGACACTATAATTCAGTTCTGATTAGCAGTCAATATTCTAGGATGAATATGGATTTATATATAAAAAAATCACCATGGGGCTGGCCCCGCAGCATAGCCAGACAAGCCTCTGCGCATGGTACCAGCATCCCATATGGGCACCAGTTCTTGTGCCAACTGATCTACTTTGGACCCATCCAGCTCCCTGCTTACAACATGGGAAAGCAGCAGAGGATGGATCAAGTCCTTGTGCCCCTGCACCCATGTACGAGATCTAGAAGAAGCTCCTGGCTCCTGGCCTCAGGCTGGCCCAGCTCTAGCCATTATAGTCATTTGAGGAGTAAAATTTGCCTTTCAAATAAAAATAAAAACTTTATTCAAAAGTCACCATAAATGAAAATAACCGTATTTACATTGTAATTAATATGATATTGAAAATCACCCAAACACCCTAAGAATGACAGACCCTAAACAAGATCAGGAGCCAATTATTTGGGGAGTGCTCTCTCTTTCTCAAATTGACAATTTTGTCTTAGTCATAGAAAACCATTTCTAAAAGGAGCTCATTCCATGGACTATTTAATTACACACTTACTTTGTGTAATTGTTATTAAAATCAGAACACAACAGTGCTAGCTGCATCTGAGGAAGAAAAAGGATGGGGTTGACTGAATAAGCCTTGATGGGACTTTCCAGAGAAATGGGAGGGTCTGCAGCTCAAAAGGGATTTGAGCTTTATATAGTAATTATCAAAACCCTGAGAAAGTACTAAAGATTTGTGTAATTTCATGGTATTTAAATTTACCTGGAAGGAAAGAAAGAAAAAAAATTCCCTTGCTCATGATACAGCAATGAAGATACTGAAGTTGTTTAAGCGTTCTTTCATCCTTAATTGACTTTGCAATGTACCAGAGATTAAGGAAAACTGACACACGCAAGGTGAATAGATGGCCAGATAAGCAATAAAGCTTAGGAATAGCTACTTGTTAATGGGAGCATTTAGGTGGCACATATACTGTTGTTCAAGATAAAGTTATTTCAATTTTTATGCATGCTTGAAATTTTTTACAATAACTTGTCAGCAGAAAGAAGTTTAATCTGATTAAGCATTGGAATGCATTAAAAGTGAAAAAGGTAACTAAATACTTTAAGAAATTTACCCAAATCTGCTATGCAGCACTGTCCATTTTTCTTCACTAGAATGTTTTTGCTTTTTAAATCCCGATGGGCTATGGCTGGTTTTCCTTGGGTCCCAAATATCTCTATGTGCAAATGTGCAAGACCACTAGCTATGGACAGCACTATTCGAAGGCAGCTGACTGTATCCAGAGTAGTGAGCTGAAGATAGTCGTACAAGGATCCCATCTCATGATAGTGTGTAATTAACCACAGCTGAGTGCTGGAGTGTCTTGATGTCATGTCTGAAGCAATGAAACCTGCAGAGAGCAAGAAGAAAGAAACAGTGAGGATTCCACCCCGTAACCTTTAGTGTCTGCAAATAATGCTATACACTCAAGACATCAGTTGTTTAAAACGACTGACCAGTTTCCATGACAGAAGGTGTACAGATGGATCAACAGGGAAAAAAATGACATTTATTCCTTAGATGGGAAACTGCTAATGAACAGGAAACTTTCACATTCCTTTCCACTGTAAGTGGTCATTTTTTAAAACCATTTCACATTGCAGTATGATTCAACCTGGAACAGAATCTTTGTGCTCAGCCATAAGGATGGCACAAAACTCTTAACCACAGTAATCTTCCAAGCACACATCATTCACCTATCTCATTCAAAACAGGAAGCCTGGAGCCTCGATACATAGACTCCACTTCAGACTCTATCTGTAACTTGTCCTATAATATTGGGCAGCTTAAACAATCTCCGGTTACTTCTATGTGGGCATAACATAAAGAGGAGAGCTTATATCAAAAGACAGATTCATCAAAGAAACAAAGAATTAAACACAAAACACACTTACGATGTTATTTTTCAGCTACACAGAAAAGCAAAGATGATCGTGTTTGGTGACTGGAAAGGACAGGCAGGCATATATAAAGAGGGAATATAGGCACAATTATGTATAATACACATGTACAAAGAGCAACATGAGCCTGGAGAGGCAAATCTTAGTAATTCAGACCTGATTTCCATCAACAAGCATCAATAGAACCAGTCTCGCCTCAAGAGAAATCAGATGTTAACATACATGGCCAACACAGAATGATTTTTTTTTCCAGACATTCTGAGGGGGTACTTGATATTTCCTTTAGGAACTCTTCATCTTTAATGACTTTCTCGAAAATAAATACAAACTATAAAAGCAGCACTCAAAAGAGATTAAATTGCTATTGTGTATTTATGTGACCTCTACCGACCTCTTCCCCAAAGGACAAGCAGCCTCTGAGTCAACAAATTAACAAATTTTTATTTTCTCACCTTCCCTAAAAATCATGAATTTTAAAGGATTTGTCTGTTAATTATGCTACAGACTCTCATGAACAATGGCTTTATCTCTTTAATTGTCCAATTACGCTTTCCAACATGTCTGGCAAGCTTATGCCCTAACAGTTCCTTTTGCAGGGAACACCCTTTCCCTGGGAGCAGGGCAGACTCCCAGACCTTTGGCAAGTCTTAGTTCAAAACCAACTTCATCTAAAAGGCTGGTCCTGACCACCACCTGGATGTTCTCCAGCCATTCTACATATCCCTTACAATGGCCTGCTTTCAGGAAAAATGGTGTTTAAAGAAGCAGAAATTTCTTCAGCAGTTTATCGCTCAAGAATGAATTATAAACATTCAATGTTTCCCAATGCCAGAGCATATTTGTGGGATGTGTATGTCTTGAGTTAAAGCATTTTGCTGGGGGTGAGCGCTGAGCCCAGTAGTTCAGATGCTCACACCCCACATCCAGCTCCTGATTGTAGCCTGTCTGCCATGCTTCCTGCTGTTGCAGACTCTGGACTACTTGAATAGTAATAGCTCAAGTAACTGGGCTGCTGCCACTCGTGGAGGTAACCTGGATTGTGCTCTGAGCTCCTGGCTCGATTCAGCCTAGTTTAGGTCACTATGTGCTCTTAGAGTGCTTGCTTCCCACCTCACCATCTCTCTCTCTCCCTCCGTCCCTCTTTCTCTGTCTCTCAAAATAATAATAATAATAATAATACATAAAACAGTACTTTACTGTAAGAAGAGGTTGAGCAGATGCCTTAAATTTGAATTCTGGCATAGCCAATGGATGTGTTCACAATAGGGAGAGAAAGTGAGTAGAGCAAAAGCCTCTTACTTAGCAGCCATTCATCCCCCTAGGCTCCTCAAGAGGTTAAACAAAATCCAAAACCATATGTAAGTGCAGCAGTACAGGGTCATCAGTACAAGGTTATCAGTACCCTTGTGAGCCCTTACTGGCAGTGCTCCTAGGAATGAGTCATCTCCTGGGCAGGTTTCACAGTCAAGGTGTGGGTCCACCACATAGGACAGCATGGTTGTGTGGCCTCACAGCTGTAGCACTAGATTTGCATACTGACTCCACCACGTCAGGGTTGGGTCATTTTGCCCAAATCACATAAAATGTCTACCTCAGTGCCCTCATTTCCAAGATAAGGATAATATCAATATGTTTGTAAAAGTAAAAAAATTACTTCATGCAAGGTGCTTAGTATGATGACCAACCACTAATAAGTATTCAAGAATAATTGCTGATTGAAGTTTTTAATAAATAGTTCAGCTAAAACAAATGAAATCGTTCAGCTAAAACAAATGAAAAATATTTGTAATTTCGTATCATACCATTTTGGGGTAAAATCCTTTACTTACTGATCTCAAAAATTTTATTCAACAGCTATGCAGCAACTTTCAAGAGCACATGATAGTTCTGGAAGTACAAATGCTGACAATGGTTGTATAACATGTACTGAACACCATTAAACTATATGTTTAATATTGTCAACATGGCAAATCTTATGCTATGCATACTTGTTAAAAGTTGAGAACAATATTTCAGAATGAATTTCCCATATTAACCTCCTCAGTTTTAGTAATGAAGAAAGGAAGGTTGATAAAAATGTAACTCTGACAAAAAGTTAAGAGCAGGGTCTTATACCTGCACTGAAATTTGCATCCCATTTCCCAAGCTCCCATGCTAATGTTCTTGCTATCACATGACACAGAGTAGCATGAATCAATCATGTATCTGTTAATTGCCACACCAGAAGGAAGAGATGAAATTCAAACTTGTCCATTTGAAGGACTAGTTTTTACTAGGTTAAATTAGGATGCTCAACAAAGAGGACCCAGGATTTTGTACATATATGTAGAAGTCTGAAGTGGTTAAGTTAAAAAATTGTATTTTATGTGCAAAATTAGCATGGTTCATCCATGCACGGATATCTTGGATAATCCATCCAAGGAAGATCACTAAATGCAACCTAATGAAACTAATATCCTCCATGTGCTAACAGAACCACTGGTGGGGTATGTAATTTAATTATGTCTTGGAGAAGGCTGCCTTTGCAACTCTCCTGAGTCAGGGGAATCATGACTGACAATTCAAGCACAATATGCTTTGTAATAGAAAATAAAATGAACTCTGAAAATAAAATGAACTCTGAAAATAAAATGAACTCCCAGATAATAAAGCATGAAGAAAAAGTTTAACACAACAGGGTGGACATTTAGATCAGCTTTCTCTACTGACACAGAAAGACCAAAGCACATGGCTATGATTATGATGGGGATAGAAAAGACCATGGGGCACCGCACATTTCGCATCAGTGCAGCTCCGATCATTGTGGCCAGCCATAAGGAGAGTGAATCATCGTATGGAAGGTCCTCCTCTCTCTCTCTCCTCCTCTCTGTATACCTACCTTTCCAATAAAAATAAGTAAATCTTTTAAAAAAAAATCTCAGGAATTCAGAATTTTCACAGATCATCGAATAATAAAAAATGGATACTGCTTCAGCCTCTGTGATCAAATGAAGGGAACCTAACTTCCCACATATGAACCATGTGGCAAGGTGCCTTTCAAATACTTCTTGTCGGTCCAATTTAATAAATATTTACTGAGTGCAACCTCGTAAAGATATTGAACTGAGCAGTGGGTGTGAATGCAAAAACAATCTAAATGACTTTTGCCCTTGGTGTACAACAGGGTGGTATCACAGGTCATTAAACCTGAGTGCATGGATAGAGACTAACCGCGTAGCACAGCAATACCTGCAGAGTTTTGCTCAATGAGTCTTTAAATTCTGTATTAAAAGTAATGCATGAATGTGACTTTCCTTGCATGTGTCTCAGCCCTTCTCACAATTCCCAAGAGCATGTGCCAATATTAAGACAATATAAAGCATGTGCCCACTAAGGATAATTGTACTATTGAGTGATTCTCACTACAGCACGGCTTCTAATACAAACAACTCTAGATTTGTTGCTCGATCTTAGCCCATTCCAGTGTCAGAGGGACACTGAGATCTTGTAGATAATTCTAACTATAGATAAATCTTAGCCTCATACACTCACTCTGGAATCTAAGAGATAAACCCACCGCTATATGACCATCTGGCACACTACAGGGGAGAGCACAAGCTTGTGGTTAAGAGTTGGGCTGTCCAGTGTGATGCCCAGTGCTATTTAATTTCTCTGGGTATTAATTACTTCATCAGGTCAAACTGGGAGAGTAACAGCAGCAAACCTCTTTTGTTTATGGTGAAGATGAAGAGAGATATGCTTAAGGCAGCGTTTACTGCACAGTAACCATATTAACTTTTGTTGTTAATACTGTCACTGTTGTCACCCATAAGCATGTTCCTAAAACACAAGTCAATGGGGCATGGCACAGTGGCCTAGTGGCTAAATCCTCACCTTGCACACACCGGGATCCCATACGGGCCCTGGTTCGTGTCCCAGCTACTCCACTTCCCATCCAGGTCCCTGCTTGTGGCCTGGAAAAACAGCACAGGATAGTCCAAAGCCTTGGGACCCTGTACCCACATGGGAGACCAGGAAGAGTCTCCTGGCCCACTCGGGGAGTGAAACAGCAGATAGGAGATCTTTGTCTTTCCTCCTCTCTGTAAATATACCTTTCCAATGAAAATAAAGATTTAAAAAAAAGTCAATGTGTGGTAAGACTGACAGAGGAGGTACAAAGCAAGGCAGTGTAGAGAAACACAAGTAACTCCACTGGGACAAATACGACGGAAACTGAGAAGTTTTGAAGGAGGAAGAGGTAGTTGGTGAGTAGGAAGGGGATAATGGATGCTCAAGCACAACAAGTACAAAAACAAAGGGATCTAAATGCTGTGGCAATTCCAAGGAACAGCAGATATTGGCAGCTGCTGAATGTGGGCATATCTGAAGATAAAACTTAAGAGATTCCTAAAGTACGGGACCTGGAATGTCAGGTCCAGAAGTCATAAACGTTACAAGCAATTTGAGAGCCAGCAAAAGACATTCTGAAGCAGAATTATCTGCTCCAAAATGAAAGGCAACTCAGTGTGGAGAGATGGTTTAGAGTAGGAAGACTGATGGCAACAAAGCAAGTGAGGAATGTTAACTTTAAGACTAGGACCCAAGAGAAAAGGCAAAGAAAAAGCAGGAAACCAACAGCAACAGCCCAATTCTGAGGCGAAATATCTCCAGCAGACCATTGAAGCAAAGTTTTGGACAACTGTCAAGTCATTATTTGCAGACAACTTGACTCAGATTTAAAACTAAATTGGCAGTGCTGAAATAGAAAAAAATTATGGCAATGGCCTTCCTATAAACCAGACCTAATCCAACAGCCGGAAAGTGGCCAGCACAATTCTATGCAGAGTTCAATTCACTACAAATTTTCTATCTACTACTAAAGCAGAAGTGCAGGCTGCATCTGCCATACACTATTAGTGTAAGCACATTCAGGGAAACGTTTTCAAAAACACAGAAGCTGACAAGCCCAAGGTATAAGCTCACCCCTTTACACTGCCACTGCAGCATTTCATGGGTACTTTCTAAATTTTACAAATATTGCTAAGCTGTAGTTTCCAAATTAAAATGTATGCTGAATCCCTCTATAAATCTGGTCTTCAAAAACGATGCCTAGTTTGAAGGAATGTGCATTTAATTACAATGTCCCTGGGAGCTGTGAATCTCTAGGAAAGAGTCCAAAGATCTTTCTTAGTTTGATTCAAGTAATAAATATTCAAAAAGGGTTGGACTAAGTAGAGCAACCCAAGAAGCCTTGAAGTGAATGATAAGGGGCAAATTTCTGTTGTTTAAATAACGATCTGCAGATGTAGGAATAAGAATGAGCAATAACGGATTTCCTTTTCGTCATTCAGAGAATCTTTAAACTTATTTGCAGACTTCAACAAGAAATTCATGCTGAAACTAAACAGTACATAAACACTGAGGATTCCTGCATGGCTTTGCAGAGGAAACTCAAAATTCACATTCACCGACACAGAGGGCCAGGCGCAGGCAATTATTTCTCGACACAACGAATGTAGGATTGTCACTGGACTTACCTAAAATATTTTCATGCCTCAGCATCACAGTGTTATACAACTCTGTTTCCCTGAACCACGACTTCTCGTCTCGGGAGGAGAAGATCTTCACGGCGACATTTTCCCCTTGCCAGCTGCCCCTCCATACCTCACCGTACCTGCCTTTCCCTAGGGAAAGCAAACATGACACGTTGAGCAGGGACACACAAGAGGCAGCTAGTCCATGGGTTCATTAGAGAAAAGTCAATAAGCCTAGGGCCTACAACTCTTCACTTCCTTCTGTTTACCAGAAAAATTCAATTTGGGGATATAAATACTCCAATCATTTGCCACGAAAGACAAAAAACAAACAAACAAACAAACAAACAAATCCAGGTGGGATCTGTCCCTCTCACCCACCCAACTGTGGTAATAAAATATCTACATGGGACCAGTGTGTATAGTAATGGGTTAAATCACTACCTGCAGTGCTGGCTTCAGTTGCAACTGCTTCATTTCCGTTAGCCCCTGAGAATAACCTAGGAAAGCAGAGGAAGGTGGCCCAAGTGCATAGGACCATGTACCCACATTGGAGATCCAGAAGAAACTCCTGGTTCCCGGGTTTGGACCAGCCCACTTCTAGATACTACGGCCATTTGGGAAGTAAAACAGCAAATGGATTATTTCATCTTTCTCTAAACTCTGCTTTTCAAGTAAAATATATCCCTTTAAAAGAAAAAGCATCTTGAGTATTACCAGTGTATAATTAGCAACCAATTGCTCCATTCACCTCAAAATTCCTTTTCTGAAAGGTGTAATGAAGACTAGCATACCAAGAAATGAAGATATGTCACAGTAGGCATCTCTACTCTCAAATAAAAAAAAGAGGACTCCCAATGAAAGTTAAATATATCTAGACAATACGATATGAGACCTTCTATCTTTGTCTACACCTATAATTCCGCGACATACTTTAATAGCAGAATGTTAAACATATTAAACTGAAGAACAATACAACTATAATAATCCCGAAGGAGATGGTGGTAGAGGAAATGGGGAGGGAGAAAGAGGAAGGCAAGGGGGGAAATCCTCACATCTACAAAACTATATTATGGAAAATAACAAAGATAATTTAAAGAAGAAAGATACAAAGTACACATGCCTCTAAATAACACATGAAAGTTAGCAAGACTTAGAAAATGGTACCAATTATTTGATTTCAACATTGTACTGAAAACTAAATGACAATAACCAAATTGAATGGCTCCCTTGGCTCTTCCCTTCCATACAAGACCAACACAGACATTTTCTGAGCATCCAAAAGTGTGAATTTACATTATGTATTTCTTTTTCCACAAAGGAGACTATTAAGTTTGTGATGTGTTCTGAGGATTAAAACAAAACAAACACAAAAGCCTGAACACAATGCTGTGTGGAAGACTGACAAGCAGCCACCGCCATCCCTAAAGGATTTCTTGGCAGAGGATACATTTCAAAAGAGGATTTGCAAAGTCTTAAATACATAATCCCAGAGCAGTTCTGATTTCTAACATCGGTCATGGGTATTCTTTTGTGAGACAGCCCTGTGTTGCCACAAGTGGGCCACACCAAAAAGGCCACTTGGAGCAAGCAGCATGCTGAAGAATGCAGTGACCTCAGCTACACACAGATCCCTGTGGAGCAGGGTACCCTCTTGCAGCAGCAACACACTTGTCATCTTGTCAACCACATGCTCTCTCTTCCATTCTTCTCTTTAATTATGGGCAGAGAGGAGGTGGTAATTACCACTAGACTGTGGGGATCAGTGAGGGGTGTAATGAGCCTGGATAACGACACAGCAGGGATACAACTTGCCGGGCAGTGCGGCTGTCTACCCAGGCAAGAGGCTGCTGGGCTCACATGGCTTCAAAACACAGCTGTAACACCAACCAACATTGGCAGGCAAATGGCCTTTTTTTTTTTTTAAGTTTTGACTTTCTTTTTATTTATTTATTTATTTATTATTTTTAATTCATTAATTACATTGTATTATGTGACACAGTTTCATAGGTACTTGGATTCTCCCCACCCCTCCCCAAACCCTCCCACCATGGTGGATTCCTCCACCTTGTTGCATAACCACAGTTCAAGTTCAGTTGAGATTCCCCCATTGCAAGCATATACCAAACATAGAGTCGAGCATCTTATTGTCCAGTCAAGTTCAACGGCTTCTTAGGTATACCCTCTCTGGTCTGAAGACAGAGCCAGCAGAGTATCATCCCAATCAATTAAAAGCTCCAACATACCATCAGTAAAAATTTACATCATTATGGAATTAATTGACATAGTAATGAGTAACCAATATGTTAAAAGTAAATGCGGGTTCCCAGCCACCTTCTGTGACCACCTCATTCACATTTCAATTTTAGTTTATACACAACATATAACATACATAACATAACATGTTATACATAACATCATATCATCTTAAATTAAGGCAAACATGTGGTATTTAACCTTTTGGGATTGGCTCATTTCCCTTAGCATGATGGTTTCCAGTTTGGCCCATTTGGCCACAAAGAACTGCATTTTGTTTTTTTTAATAGTAGTATTCCATGGAGTAGATGAACCATAGCTTTCTTGTCCAGTCCTCTGCTGATGCGCATTTTGGCTGCTTCCATGTTTTTGCAATTACTGATTGTGCTGCTATGAACATAGGAGTGCATGTTGGTTTCTCATAAAACAAATGTTCTGGATATATTCCTAGGAGTGCTATTGCTGGATCATACGGTATGTTGATTTTGAGTTGTTTACTCTGCGAGATCTAGGGGTAGGTCCCTACTTCCTAAAAAGGACTCCAAAAGCAATAGAAATCAAGACCAGAATAAACAATTGGAACCTCATCAAACTAAGAAGCTTCTGTACAGCAAAGGAAACAATCAATAAAGTAAAAAAGCAGCCCACAGAATGGGAAAAGATCTTTGCGCACTACGTAGGTGATAGAGGGCTAATCTCCAGGATATACAAAGAACTACAAAACAGCCAAAACACCAAAACAAACAAGCCACTCAAGAAATGGGCACGGGAAATGGGCAGACACTTCACAAAGGAACAAACCCAAATGGCAAATAAACATATGAAAAAATGCTCAAGTTCCCTGGCAATAAGGGAAATCCAAATTAAAACATCAATGAGGTACCACCTAACGCCAGTAAGACTGGCCCACATGAATAAAAGCACCAACAACACTTGTTGGCGAGGTTGCAGGGAAAAGGGAACCCTACTCTACTGCTGGTGGGGCTGCAGGCTGGTACAGCCTCTATGGCAATCAGTATGGAGAACATTCAAGCAAATGGCCCTTTGCTAGAAAACGAAGCCTCTAAGAACCAAAACATGGAGAGAAGCCGGTTTGGCCAGGCTACATACCCAAAACCAAACTCTACATTCTCTGGCAGGAAATAATTTTAAATAATAATTTTAAATAATTTTAAATAATATTAAATACCAAAAAAACTCCAAGCACATGTTAAACACAATCCGTAACTGTGCACTCTATGGCATCGTCACGTCACACAGGATTCACACTGAAAAAGTGACAGTATTTGCCCACCTCAAGATGACAGCTAATGTAACACTACTAGAAAAAAATGATGCAGTAATCACTTCATGCCTTCGTTCCATTTTGCATCTTACTTTTTTCTTACGTTCCCTTCAATTTCTTCTTGGAAAGCAGAGAAAAATATCATAGGAAATGGTGGACATGGGATTGTTTAAAAAAATTTTTTAAGAAAGCAGATGAATGGTAAGGTAGGCATAAAAAGAGATGCATTTTATGATTTTGAAACATTTCTTATAGATACAAATCTTTGTGTACAAGTCCTCAAAACAAAAGCAGAGGTGTCCCAAAGCCCTGGCCAGATACGCTTAGAAAGAAGATCCCAAAAGGTACCTGAAATTGAGGGTCTCGCTGAATAACACATGGAAATGACAGACCTAGTACAGCATCCTATGTTTCTGACCAACCATGACAACACACCATTTGTGCAGCTGACCATTTACATGTTTATTTGAAGCTGTACCATACAATTGCTAATAAAAAGGAACTAAAAAACTTTTATTGAAGTTTGTGATGCTAACGAAGAAAATACAATGAATGATTAAATCTGCATTGTTTCCAGAAATGGTAAAGAATAACTATAGAACTAGAAACAGAACACATTTTTTAAAGATGTAGAATTAATTCTGCTCTTTGAGCTCTGGGGCCAATCACCAAGCTGACGTTGAGATATGGTACAGCCTTGGCATGGGTTTGGCCACAGGTCAGGAGGTTAGAAGACAAGTGAGACAGATGTATGTTCCTCTTCACTGCCATCCACCACCAGATGCCCTTGTCCATAGTCAAATGTGCTACTAGTTGGTAAAAGACAACTCTGTATATAACGAGCACACCTGGGATTTGTCCATCTATACTTTCTCCATTCACAATCTGTTGCAGAACGGGAAGTATTCACAGTGGCTGTAGAACTAAATACACGATAACACATCTTCTGCTAGACACCCATGTGTCTTGGTTCAGCAGTCATTGCTCTTCCTACCTCTGTCC
The DNA here is from genome assembly GCF_030435755.1 of Ochotona princeps. NCBI lineage: Eukaryota > Metazoa > Chordata > Mammalia > Lagomorpha > Ochotonidae > Ochotona > Ochotona princeps. Next base: position 39,418,974 of record NC_080836.1, read on the forward strand.
ATCCCTTTTTCCATGGAAACAAGAAACCAAACCAGGCATTTGTCAAAGCTGGTATGATACCACTTGGGACACCTGCATCCCATGCAGGAGAGCCTGGGCTTAAGCCCTGCTTCTTACGTTCGATTCCAGGTTCTTGCTAACACACACTCCGGGAGGTAGCAAGGTTTGGCTCAAATACGTACTTGAGTTTCTGCGACCCACAAGAAAGATCCAGATTGGGTTACTGGCTCCTGACCAGTTTGACCCAGTCCAGTCCTGTCTGGTGAAGGCAGTTGGGGAGTGAACCAACAGATACAAAACCTCTCTCTATCCCAGTTTCCTCATCTTTCTCATCACTTTGCCCTTCAAATAAATTGTAAATTTAAGAAAAGTCTTCTATCATTCTTCTAAGAAGCCATTTATCATTTTATAATAGAAACCACTTAACAATGCCCAAATGAAGCAACGTGTGCAAAATCCTTCTCAGATATTATTCAACTAGTATTCAACACAGAATCTTTTTAAATACTTGTGACTTTTTAAAATGGAAATGTGTGGATGTTTAAAACTCAAAACGACACAAATGATATATTACATACTACAATTACATGTACATATAAATTTAAGGGGCCAAAGAGAAATGAAAGTCCTATTAGAATAAAGTAGTAATAAAACTAACCTTGACAAATATATACATACATATATATGCATATAAAATACATAGATACACACTTTATACTTAAAAGAAAGGGAAGAGTTGAAGTAAAAAAAAAAACTGCAATAAATGCTTCTATTGTCCCACAGCCTGCTTCTATTGGCTCATTCAACATCTGTAGTCAGGAACCATTCATTTTTCAAGTATTCTCTGTATCCCATAGCGTCCACATACAACTAAAATGCTTTTGACCAAGCATTCTCTCTGGTAATTAGTGATGAACTACTTCGGCAAGAATTTCAACAAGCTTAGGTGCTCAAAGAGATTCCGTGACCACCTCCGACCCGTTAAGTTTAACAAATTCTATGCCATGGTTATCTCATATCTCCCAGGGTTAGTCAGGAAGCAACAAGAAACAAAAAGCAGACTTTGTAAGCTCCAGCACCACTTCCTAAAAAATAGCTAACAATGCATAATACTCAAAATGGAAGAGAAAAAAAGGAATTACCAACACACTCCAACAGTGTAATCTGGCGAGCCACTGTTCTTTGTACCAGAAAAGGAAGACCAGAGCCACTTCCCGACGTACACGGGTGATCCAGTAAATCCTGTAATTTTAAAGACAAAGAGAAAAGGCAGCTGATGAGCAATCTCCATAGAGTATTAGTATGTATGTTGCTGTAATGCACATGGAAGGCAGCTGTCCCTGACACGTGAACCCTGAAAGCTCCATTGGAAGGATTGGTTTTACTTCCTAAGAAAACTGGAGTCTCACTCTTTCTCTAGTGTGAGATAGGTATTCCTGACGGATAACCAGTCCTGTCTTAACCTCAGAACGCTACAAGATACATAAAGAGCCCGGTGGCGTGGCCTAGCGGCTAAAGTCCTCGCCTTGAACGCCCCGGGATCCCATATGGGCGACGGTTCTAATCCCGGAAGCTCCACTTCCCATCTAGCTCCCTGCTTGTGGCCTGGGAAAGCAGTCGAGGACGGCCCAAGGCTTTGGGACCCCGCACCCGCGTGGGAGACCCGGGGGAGGTTCCTGGTTCCTGGCATCGGATCGGTGCAGCACTGACCCGTTGCGGCTCACTTGGGGAGTGAAACATCGGATGGAGGATCTTCCTCTCTGTCTCTCCTCCTCTCTGTATATCCGGCTTTCCAATAATAATAAAATCTTTAAAAAAAAACAAAACATAGCTTTAAAAAAAAAAAAAGATACGTAAAGAAAGAAGCTAAGCATGATCAAAGATGCAGATCACCAAGTCCAGGCAGGGTTTGAGTACAAAAGGAAGCAGAAGAAAAAACAGGCAGTGAGACACAAAGAAGGTGGGGTGGAATTTAACTGCGAGAGCTGGACACAATTCACCATATCCAACTATGTTCAGTATCCATCAGATGATCCACGTTAGTTGCCATACCAACTAAGGGGTTCTAATTACAAAGAAATCAAGAGTAAGGAACAAACAACTCAAATGTCTATAAATGGAAAGATGCCAAGAACTTTGAGGATCTTTTACCTGGTCCACTCAGAGATCCACAGGTGGAGAGTGTCTTCAAGTGGGTAAGGAGCAAGGGTTATTATAAAACACCTACTTGTCACTTTTTACTGCAACTCACTCACAAATCAGAGGAAAAATATTACACTTCCATTACAAACATAAATACAGAGGCCCACGAAGACTTTTGCTAATCAACAGGTTGCCCAAAAAAGAGAGTAGTGAGTTCATTCACAGAGCTTTCCTTCTTACTCTCAGGCAAGCCAGGCAGCAGCCTCCTGCTTTCTGGCATGCATTATCTGTAATAAACAACACTGTGCCCCTGGAGAGGGCGGGAAGGGTGCAGTAACGCTGAGCTAACGTTCCCCAAAGCTCTTCCTTTCCCAAACATTCTAGCTGGCCAATTAAAGCAGTGCATTGATTTGTGTGAATTTCATCTGCTCTCACTTCCTCTGAGCACCACTGTGAAGTACTGTTGAACAGCAAAATTACCAAAAGCTGAACATCCAACGGAAGAAATTTAGAGCCCTTAAAAACCACAAAAGGCATAATCAACAAGAATACGAGTGTAGATGAAACAGAGCTTCAGCTATCCCCCTAACCATTCTCATTCGCCGTTCTTTTTTCTCTATTCACCAAAAACTGTTAAGGAAAATGAATGATTCTGAAAATTGAACTAGTGGATTCTGATTCTAAACTCAGCTCATGGTTCTAAGGCAAGGAACTGAGTTGAAATACAGCAAACATTTAAAATCTCAACTATCAGATTCCAAGGCTGCTTTTTTTCAAGGTAGGCAAGTGGTTTAGTCAGAGCCTGTTTTGTTGAATCATGTACATGAGTGCATGACTTAAATAAGTACCTAGACCAGTAATGAGGCCCCCCTTTTTTTTCAAACTGCATTCTCTCTTCAGTTACTGTGTCATGAAATCATGTCCTTTGACAGGGTTTAGAGGACCATTCTGTCATATGCTTGCATTCCTCTAGAAGCTATTTAAATAGCAATTTACACTAAATATTTCAATTATTGCCCTCAGTAATTAGTTATCTTAGCAGCTCTAAGAAAGAAGTCCTGACTAATCTATTTTCAAATCAGACTTTGTTGAAGCTTTCTCAGGATTCATTCACACATCTTGCTACTAACACAATAAACTCATTTAAGTTCCCTTAAAGCTTGAAATAGGTTGCAAAGTGTATTTCTTAGCTTTTCAAATAAAATATCCTTATTCCTCTCTTGCCCCAGTCCCATATTCAAGCAGCTTGGTGAGAAAGGAAGCCACGCAAGGTTACCTCCCGACTTTGCATACCAAAAAGTATACTTGACAGGTGGCTGGCCCAGAGATGAGGCAGGTGGTAGAGTGTTAGGCTGGACTGCTTCCCAGCATGCATCAGCTACAACCCAATGTCCTGACAACTCAGTAAGAGAGGTCCTGAAATCACTCAGCTCTATCACCTGAGTACATAGATAGCCACCACTGAGATGTGTCTTCTTCAGCCATAAGGAAGTTGCAGGTCAAACGTATCTAAAGAACTACCAGGACCCTGTAAATTCACACCTAGCAGAATAAGATGATTTGGGAAGATATAGGGACATAGCATTAAATAACAGTAAAGGACATTGGAAAGTCATTAATTTGCTTGTGTTTAAACTCACCAGGTTACATCAAGACTAGATTCTAGATGTGGTATTGGCCTATCTTTCACAGCTGTGTTCCAACCACAACCCTTTGCTTTTTTTCAGCAGAGGTATCAGATTCAATTTAGGATACATGTAGTATATTATTTTTTTTCTTTTAAGCGCTATAGTAAACCTTCTATTTACACCAAGATCTATCTACTTCCAAAAGTTTCTTTAAAATTAAAAGTTGAGAGGCCAGCACCATGGTATAGCAAGTTAAACCTCCACATGCAGTGCCAAAATCCCATGTGAGTGCTGGTTGGAGTTCCAGCTGCTCCACTTCAAATCCAGTTTCCTGCTATGGCTAAAGAGAGCAGTGGAGCATGAAGTGCTTGGGGCCCTGTACCCATGTGGGAGACCCAAAAAAACTCCTGGATTCTCACTGGCCAGTTCCTGTTATTTCAGCCATCTAGGGAGTAAACCAGTGGATAGACTCTCTCTTTATGTCTCTCTCTGCCACTCAGTCTTTCAAACAAAAATAAAATAAATCTTTCTTAAGAAGAAATTCAAAAAGTCAACAACCATCATTTTAAAGAGTAAACACTCACTTTTTAATATGTATTAATTATCATAAAATATGCAGAAGAGCAATTTTAGAAATGTAAAATACAGTGATTTGGGTCAACAGGGCTGTCACTGGCAACATGCTGCCACCGAATAAGGGAACTCTGGCAGGTGTGAACTGATACATGGTTAAATATAAAACACACATGCAAGATTTGAAAATCTAGTTCAAAGAATGTAAAAATTTAGTAATTTCTTACGTACTATAGGTTTAAACATTAAAATTCTAAGCATTAAAACTAATTCCATCCTTTTTCTTTTTGTAGCATTTTTTTTAACTGGTTACTTGAAAATTTACAACTACAGATGTGTGCACACATTTCTACTGCATGACAGTGGTTTAGCCAAGGGAATATATTCCACCAGGGGGCAGCACAGGAGCATGAAAAATAATGGCTACACTTTTTATAAATCTTAAATTACAAACTGTTAAATAATCTGGATGGGAAATAAATTTTTAAGATTAAGCAAGATGTACCTTATTTAAAAGTACTCCATTTTGCTACATATAGGAATTAAATACCACAAACTCAAGCTCCTCCACAGTTGTATCAACCTCCCTCTTCCCTTACTCCAGAAGGCACCAAGAATCGAAGACAGTAAATCCTCTCCTTTAGTTAAATACCTGTTCTCATCTAAGGATGACTAAATATGTGTCCACCTATGTATGAGGAGGACACATGTGTGCACGGTCAAGGCCCTTCCTGATTGGCTTTTCACGACAAATGCAAAGTGTCTGCAGCCATTTGTACAGGGTTAAACTCACTGCTAAGGTGCTGTCGCCAACATTAGTGGTGATGAGTCCTTCGATGGTACCATACTCCACATCTCGGGGATTGAGGCGTTCTTGGTTGCGCCTTTTAAATTTTCGAAGTGCGACTCCCAGTAGGCAAGCTACAAGGCATACTGCGAACACTACGGACAAAATGATGAGGCCAACCTCCAAGTGGAAATTCTGTGTTCCAGAGAAGGACTTCCCTGGAGAAGAGGGGAAAGAAAAGTTAACTGGCTGCAAAGATCACCATTCATTATCTGGCATAACAAATGACCCTATCAATTGTCTCCTGAAACTAACCGGGCAGTCTCAAAAGCCACAAGGTGTTAAAATGAAAATATTTACTAATACCTGGCTCAGCCATTTCAGCCATCATTTAATTAGACACAACTAGAATTGGAAACAACTCTACCAAGAATCACTTGTATGCAAGAGAGTTTTTTCAAAATACAAAATATTGTACAAATCTGATTTTACTCTTACTAACTTGAATTTGATATATAAAGATTTTTATCACCAAGCCCTTACAGAAAGGCACAACATGATAATATCCTCAAGAAAAAAGTGCTGAGTTAAAACCAAATTACTCCTTTCTTTTCAACATGTCTTGGATGATTATCACTGAATTCTCATTGGGCTTTCTATATCATGTTTTTTGTCTAGGAACCTATTTATTCATCTGTACACTGATTCAAATACCCATTCATTCTCTCACTCAAACACTAAGACATCATCCAAACATAGCTGTAGTCAGCTGAAGACTCCAAACATCACTGGAGCACACATTCAGTCGTTTTACTTGCCTGGAGAGTGAAATCAAAGTTCCTTAGTCAGATAACTAAGGCTCACAACCAAAGGGTCGCAAGACAATAACATCTCTGAATTTCAGACTCTTGCACAACATCATTTCCTTAAGCACTCCCTACACAAAAGGTCTTACTTGTTTCAATGGTCCTGGCCCCTCAGCACTCAAATTCTAGGAGCTCCACTTTATGCATTTCTTTGACTTCCCAACACAATTACTTGGTACTCTTGAAATGCTATAATCAATGTCATTTTAAGCTTAAGTGTAAACAAATCAAAAATGACATTAAATGATAAATATAGGACATCTAGTGAGACTAGAAATTCCTTGAATAAAGAAAATTAATTTCCTATTAAAATGTAAGGCATGGCAACTTTCTGCAAATTGGGAAAACTGTATTACTGACAACATATTTTGTAATATGAAAAGATACTTCTTCACATCCACTCACTCAATTACTAAAAATTCCACTCACCAAACATGAGTCAAGCTTATTTCAATAATGCCCTTCAGTTCCAACATTTAAATACTTTCTCTTTTCTAAACTTTAATGATGCAAATCTATTTGCTTTTTAAAAATTTAACCACCTCTCTACACTGAAAACTCTGCATCAAATTTCAGAATCAGTATAATGGAGTCTTGTATCAGTTTCCTGTTTTCCCTCTTCTCCTGACATTCTTGGAAAAGATTATTCCCAGTCGCCTTCCCTATTCACATTTTTGGTGTCTTTCTTCATCTGTGTACAAAATTAAATAACACTATATTTCAGGAAGTTTGCAGAAAATGAAATTAAAAGTACGTTTATTTGGGTACAAAAAATTTGAAATCCAAGCATTGTTTTTTCATAATATACAATTTCTATGAACTTTCTAAGAACCCCCTAGAAAAGTTAATAGTACCAATTATACTTGAAAAGAGTTTATACCATACTTGCAGGAACTTTAGGCCAGCAAGTTAGGGCTCATTTTAGTGGGAAAGTGTTTCAGAGGAGGACTGATTTCCACACAAAATGGAATCCATAACAGAGAGAAAAATTCACATGAACTGCAGGATTCACGCCAGATGTGAACCAGTTTCCGGGTTAAACAACAGAAGACCGGGAATTAGATCTGCCAGAAGAGGTGAGCCTCTCAGTGGCTCCTTCTCCCTAAAGTAGGAAAGGCTCTCCAGGAAGCAGCCAGCAGCTTAGCATGCCATTTTTTCCCCATCACAGTGACTTAGCGATGAATTTTTTTCTACACTAGAATTATGTCAAAAATTAAGGACAAGGCCCTTGTCCTATGGCCCAGTGGCTAAATCCTCACCTTGCAAATTCCAGGATTCCATACTGATGCTGCTTTGTGTCCTAGATGCCTCTGCTTCCTATACAGCTTCCTGACTGTGGCCTGGGAAAGCAGTAGAGGACGGCCCAAAGCCTTCGGACCCTGTGCTCATGTAGGAGACCTGGAAGAGGCTCCTGATCAGCTCAGCTCAGCTCCAACTGTTGCAGCTCCTTGGGGAGCGAACCAGTGGATGGAATATATTTGCCTAACTCTCTGTAAAGCTGCCTTTCCAATAAAAATACATGCTTTCTTTAAAAAGTTAAGAACAAAACCACAGTCCAACCTAGAGAACTGGTCAGCCAAGTCTTCCACAAAGTGGACACTACCTTGCCATCTTTCCCTACAGGTCCATCCTGTTAGTTGCCAATAGACAGGTCTTTCTCTTCCTCACCTTTTATCTCTCTCATCACCCCCAGCTCAAAGAGTAGGAAGTTGTGGGGCCACTTACATCTTTCACACACACAGACTCTGGGCAACACTAACAAACCGCATGATCTAGAAAGAAAAAGTCCACAGGAACCTTTAGTGGGCAGCTGGGCTGTGATGTTCCTGTTACACCAGTCCCCTTGGCAGCACTCCACAGCTTGGCCAGGTGACGGCGGCGTCTTACAGGTCATCTTGCCCTGCTCGTAGACCTGGAAGCAGCCTTTCTGGTAGACGTGGAAGCCATCGTTGATACTTAATGAGGAAAAGCACTGCTGACCTTCACAGTGGTCCTCATTCCCACAGGACAGCCCTTCACACACACACATATAAAGTTTGTGGTTGACCTTGGGCTTCTCATCTGCAAAAAAGCAAAGGGAAAATAATCATGTTATGGGTTTCACGCCACACTGAGCAAGTAACAGTATCTCCAGGACCATTCTCAACACATTTACCGAACAGAAAATCATCACCAGTGACCATGAGATCCACATTCTGTGACCCTGTCATTTGACCAGCTTCTAAATAATAGCCACTCCTTGATGAATGTGTTTATGAGAACTACACACCCTCTTTTACATTTAGAGCAATGCAGGCCAAAGACTTAACTATTGTCGATTCACAGACTTCTAAAAATGAGCTGCTCTACTGTGGTTTTCATGCTACCTTTGACTTCACGGGTTCTTACAGCCCTATGCTTGCATCAAAAGAAACCACTCTGTTGAAATAATACATTCATTATTTCTACTTTATAGCAAAAGATGGCTCCTAAATACATAGCAGCTGCTGATACCACTTCCTGCTAGCTCTGTACAAATCTGCATCAACTAGTAAAACAGGGAATGCTGATGCTCCTGCTTCAGAAATGCATTAGTACAGTAACAGCTCGCATAAAGAGACGCACGATCTATAATCACAAACCTATGTTTCTGAATTTTTCCCACTACACACCTAGACTGACTTTCCAACAGTGGTAACAATCAAGTTTTTATGTTGACCATATTGAGAATGAATAGCTTCTTAAAGCATTTTTAACTGGCAGGAAAAGACTTGGCACTAGCTATCCACAATGAGGGTACGGAGAGTCACAGAGAAAAGAACAATGCTTGAACAACACATACCAGGACCAAAGGCAGCGCTCACACCTGATGGGTGCAAGGAGTAATGGAAAGAGGGGTATCATCAGGAAAGTGTACTCACTCAGACCTCCTAATTTTCTCTTTCTCAAAGCACTTATTTGCAGTTCCATTTATCACACCATTCTTTTCCCCTTTCCCTTGTTGAAATGATTCATTCAGACTTGCTGGCCCCAACAGTTTCCAGCAGTGGGGAAGGAAAGTGAAAACAGAATGTAAACAGCCAAGTCCTAGAGGCCCCTGATGAGTTAGCTGAGGCTGTGTTCATAGCAGCCCTGTTCATCTCAGGGAATTCAGCTTCCACAACGGCGCTCTGAAGGCTATGGCACAGAGAGGCGGCCTGCTAATCCTTGAACCCTCACTGGTGGGTCTGCGCGATAACTGCTCCGTTCTTAAAATAACAGGTCAGGTGTCTGTGCTTTCAAGGGAAGACCTTAAGGTACAGTGTTTGAAAATGTCAAATTCATTTACACAGAATTTGTGTGGGCATATGTGGAGATGTGGGATATCTCAAAAAAAGAAAAGCATTCTTAATCTTTCTCCTTCTCTCTTCAAAGAAGAGGAAAAATAGCCCACTGCCCACTGTCATGTGGGTGCTTCGTCCCACAGAGTAAGTGCATGCAGACACAGAGACACAAGCCTTCTATTTATAATTGACTCGCTAGCTCTTTTGAAAACCACAAGGGGCTCGTCCAAAAGTAAAGACAGGCCTGAAAGCAGAAAATCCAAAATAGCCGCTGACCGTGCTATGTGTGTCATCGGCCTCACCCCTGGGAAATCGAGAGCCCGCAGACATTTTTAATGACCAAAAATTTTAATGAGCAAAGAGATCATTTTTATTTTCCCCACCGAGAGAAATCCAAGAGAAATTCTAGCACTAATCTATTTCTATGAGGGGAAGACACACATATATCTGCTGACATAATCCAGCAAAAAAGTTTACACTTGCCAAAAGAGAGCTGAAAGATAATACTTCTAGGGAGTCTAGACATGCTTGTCACTCTTGAACCGGCACCAAGCTGTGCTGAGGGCTGCCAACTATGCTGCCCTGGAAGGAAATCGATGACGAGGGTGAGGGACAGAGGTGACGGTGCCAATGGTGCCATGGTGATTTAGTTGTGATCTAGAGCAGGCAATTAAAAAGATTACATTTTAAAACCGAAATGAGGCAACTTACATTTGAAGCACAAACACGGGTTCTGAAATTCTTCATATTTTTTAAAGGCCATAGATATCCAAGGATATACACCGATCACATTCAAGGATATGTGCGTATTTTGATGCTGAGTTGGGACTGAGGGGCTCAGTGTTGGGATAAAGGGGACAGAACGGAAATAAACTGGGTGAGCAGCTGTCAGGGCCTGACAACGGACGGAGGGGGTAGGCCGTCAACCTGCTGCGCCTCTAGCCCACCTGCAGCAACGGCGACAAAGCCTGCCCTCACCACCGATCCTGCAGAAATAGATGCTCCAAGCACCAGGAAACGGATATTTTGTGGCTCTAGGAAAAGATGTCAGATATTTAAAATGCAAAATAATTCCTCTAGTTTGCTTTCAGTGTGAATTCTGTTTTTAAAGCTCCAACCCCATATTCTCAAAATTCAGAGATACAAGGAGGGACACTGCTTTCCCAAGGCCTCTCATTTTGACAAATGCACACACAGGCTGACAGAGCTGTGGACAGTAACCTAAAGATTCCTGACTGACAGAAATGAGCTGCCTCAAGTAATCATTTACTTCAGGGAAATTCAACTCCCTTATGCCCAGTTCTATAGGATACAGGGCTTAAAGCAGTACCGATTTACAGCAGGACTGAATGCTACTCTGAGTCAAAAGGATTCGGCCTTTCACCCAGCGCTCTTTCTGCACCTTCCGTTACTTTGTGGGGATGCATCGAGGTGATGAGGGCTGACCAACTCTACGTTGGAAATATTCTTCAGGAAAGACGTCAAACACCAGAGTTTTCATTTTCTGCCCTCCACAATCAGGAAAAGGCAAACACGCAGAGAACTGTTGCTAGTGACTGTAATAATTAACTCAATCGCTGATATGAAAGAATTGTGAGCGGAGTCCAGTAGTTCGATAATAAAAATGAACCAAACGTTCTGCAACTTCTTTTTCCTATTTTCTCCTCACCCACCACTTAATATTTTCAGTCTGTGTTTTCCCATAAAACCAATTACCAGACTCTTTCACGTATTTATTTTTACATACACTCTAGACGAAGAGCCTAAATTCATAAAAAGGAAGAGTTGCCACACATAAACACAGTTACATTGATTAAATGCCACTTTGGCAATTTCGATCGGACAGAGTGGATTAGTTCAGAGATGCCAACAGGATTTTTCTGAGCTAGGATTACTACCTCAACAAAGAAAGTTAAAAGACAGACATGTCAGTAGCATTCTCAGATCTTAATATCCACAATTCTCAGCAATACAGCAGGCCTCAAAATGTCCATGAGTCACTTTTTAGTCCTGTTGAATTTAGGAATAACCCTTACATGGTGGATCTGTGACTGTTTGGGGTGGGCATGGTGGCTAGGGTGGAGAATGATCGCCAAAAGACCACAGGTAGGGGACTGCAGCCCCTGAGTCCCACAGAGTGACATAAAAGTACACCAATGAACAGATAATCATGGCCCGTGCTTGCTTTTTAACAGCACAGACAGGAAGCACTGTATCTGATGTGAGCATTTTACGCCTGCTTGTGCAAATAATCAGCAAGTGCCCTGCTAGAAGCAACCAGTCTACTTCCCTTAATTGGCACTCATTTAAATCATTCAGTCATTTAAATGTCAGGCTCAAGGTATTCCCTCTCTTCAACGCTCACCCACATAGTTCGTTGCACAACGCACTTTCCGGCATTACTCAGTGTTATGGCTGCCACAGTCTGCCCTTTGTGTCCCAATAGCCTGGGTTGTGTGAAAACGCAGCCTGTACTGGCTGGGAACAGAGCAGGGTTGGGACACAAACGGAGGCTGCCTCCAGCACACTGGCACCCACACCCCCTGCCCAACTCCGAGGCTCTAGGCTGGCTCCACAATCCAGACATGCTGGCTAGGAAATCTCAGGCGCTCGGCAGGGCCACATCTTTAAGATTTTCTTCTTCTGAGTGATAAGGTGCTCACCATCTGGACACACCTACTTGGAGTCTAATCCTAGAGTGGCAGAGGAAAAAGGCAGAGCAAGGATCATGGCACACTCTTGATGACTGTTTGTAGTTGGGGATGATCTTATATTTCATACCGAAAAGTATTGCTATTTATATAAAGCGGGCACTTGGACAAACTAGGCACAAAACAGCACGGACGTGTCTATTCCCAACCAGCCCAGACAAGCACTCTGAAACACATGATGGCATTTAAAGCAATTCTCATTCTCAATGGTGTACAAACACCACAGTTTCCTACACTACTGTCTGTGACAGAAAAGAGAAACCAGAAACTGCTACAAGTAAACCAGACTGTAACTCCCATGCAGCCTAGGAGTCAGCAAAAGGGATGGGCTGAATTTTTTCCAGGCGTACCTCAAGATAGCACCAATAATAATGCAGTAATTAGACTAATTATAAACGTCCGAGAGCTCGGAATTTGTATAGGCTGAAAAAGGAACTCCAAACATCCCTGGACTCCTTCCAACAGCCAAAATGCTTTGCTCATCTGAAATGGCAGCTTATATCAAGTTTATAGATTATGGCAGTCTTTCCGTCGGCTCTAATCCGGGAGGCACAGTTTGGCATCTCTCCAGAATCTACAAGCACTTGAGATCTCTGGCATTAAACAAAGGCTTAACAAAGGATTTTGCAACGCTGGGCTTCACTGCCAGCAAGCCTAAGACAGAAGCACAAAGGTCCATCCGGAATACCCAGCGAAGGGCATCTGATCCCCTGGCAAGGAGGCAACCTACAGGCTGAGGGATGAAGCACACCAAATGCCTAAATACACTCTCACTATATAAACACACATTGTCACTGAACAAACACAAATCACATTTTTGGGGGTGGGGGATCAGAGAGATTGATACTTAGTACAGTTGTAAAGCCAAGAAGAAAATGTATCACAGAAGTTATGAGAAAAACCAGAGGCATTCAAGAGATCCCACTAAAGCAGAACAACAATGAAAATCCACAAGACATTCCACTTTCTATCCTCCAAATGTGTTCTTTCTCAAGAATCTCTTCACAAATGGCCTCCTCGCTCTTTCACCGGCACAAATTTATTTCTCTCTGGTTTCCATTAGGTCGTCGGGCCTATCTGTCCTGCTTGATGGGATCCTTGGGCTCTTCCCAAAGCTGGGGAAGATCTCAGACGGCTTCTCCCCAAGGAGACTTGCCTTCATAACGAACATTTAACCTCCCCACCAACCAACACCCCGCTAAGTAGGTGCTATCTGCCATACATATTTTACTTTGTATGTTATCTCCTCACAAGAGACACTGTTCACACTCCCAGATTTAAAGTACAAAGTCCCCTTTTAAATGATCTTACACTTGTGTCTCTAAGGCTGTCTAAACTGAAGTACTGTTCTCCGATGGCAGGCACTACGTTCATGGTTACCGTCCCACAATGTCCGCAGAACCTGGCCAGGGTACAATCCTGATGAATATCTGCTGCGCCATGAATTTTCTCTTCACAGAAAAGGATTTAGAGGTGGGAAGAGACCTGATGCTAGCTTTTAGAGCAGACTGAACCCATAAAGTCTTTAAATGTCAGCAGAGATCTTAAGGCAAGGCTTAGTCACCAGGCGGCGTGTCTGTGCAAACCATTTCTTCCGAGATGAGCTCGCCATACCTTCACATCTATTCACCCACTCAGGCTCACAAGTGTAGAAAAGTATTGCTTTGGGTGCTACAGTAGGGCTTTTTTTTTTTTTTTTTTTGAGTGTTGGAAAACAGAAACTAGAAGAGATCCTAAAATGAAGAAATGTGCAATGCATTAATGAATGTCTGGACTTCTATGGGTGGGCATTCCTCGGATCATTGTTTTGAGGATTTGGGATACTACAAAATCTGGTGACCAGAACCATCAAAGTGTAACAAGGACCTCCAACATCAGTCGAGAGCCACTGATGCAGTGTTAGCTGTCAAGCAGAGAATAAGATGCCTGGGTCCTAGCCGTCTTCTTTCTCCTAATCAGTGAAATAATGCTGCTTTTTCGGCAGGGAGCGGGGCAACAGTGAAATTACATCATTTTCCTCCTCTTGCTTTGCTGAAGGTGATAAGGATTCCTAAGTCAGGCTGCGTTGAACTGCTGAAGCTAAGGAGGAAAAAAGTACCATCTGTTTATTTTGTGTCTGGGCTGACTCCTTGTCTCTGAAATAATCCCTGTAAATTAAGCCTATTGCAGCAGCTACTCCTTCTATTCCTAAGCCAAAAACTCTGTTCAAGTGACTAACAAATTAGAGAATATTGTGAGGCAATGACCTAAGACAATATTGGACTGTCTTTTCCACACTTCTTACAACTCCCTGAAGGCAGCAAAAACTTGGCTTTAACACACACAGTGTCTGTGAAGCAACTCCTTAATATGAGGAGAAAATAATGACCTCTTTCTTCATGCCTCTAAACTTTTTGGATTTCTACTTCAAAGAAACAAATTATTACAAAGCCCAATAGGAATTACCTACAGAGGAATGCCTTTATAGACTAAAAAATATACTCTCCTCTCCATATATGTAAGGCCCGTATTTGAATGTATGTCAGGTACAGTGTGAGAAACAGCAAGTACTACTGATTGACGGAGAGGGAAAGCAGCCAGTTGGAATGAATTACAAACACGTCAGAGAGGTGAGCCATTGCTAGGTGAAGAGACGGGGATGCAGGTCCATGTACTGAGAGCCTCAGGCTGGAAGCTCTCCCCATGGTACAGGCAGAAGTGTGTGAACTCTGATGACTCACTTCTGCTCTTCTCCCATCCCCTTGGGATTACAAAGAAGTACAGGCAATTCCACTGAGAATTTCCTAACTGGACTCCAAACTAAAAATGGTCAGTTTTATGGGAAATTGTAAGCAATCAACTCGGTGTTGGATAAAACAGTGAAGGGGAGAAAAAAAAAAACTGTCTCCATCTTACCCCTGGGGCATCTTCAGAAGTTTCAAACCACAGAGATAAACCTTTCAAAAGTTGGGCAGGACTCAATTTGTTTAACAACAGTCGGTCTTGGAAAGCAGCCTCTGGGTGTTAAGGCACTAAAAGCTCCAGGTGAAAAGTACCCTGGAATTGTTAAATCCCCCTTCTCTAACTCCCAATCCTATCCTAGTCCAATGAAATTCTTCTATAAAAGGAAGCTACTTCCTCTATAGAAGTAATCTAGAAGGATCTTATATATTTCTTTCATCCTCAATGAAGTCAAAAAGTTTGTTAAAAAAAAATAAATGGGTAAAAATTTGGGGTAGAATGTAAGTCTCCGATATTATTACATCTCAACCTCTCAATGTCTTGATTCCCCAAGACTCTCAAACCCATATCTTCACGAGAGACTCATGTGAAAAACAGCTCAATGTCTTCAATCCCATGGACATGCGCCTTGCATAACTGCATGCCAGCCTGTACAATTCAAATATTGGTTTCACATACTCCTTCTCCTACCTGTCTAACTATGGCCCAAAACAGTTCATTCACTGCCAAACTTGGCACATTTAAGATGGCGGGCTACAGGCTCCATGACACAGGTAAGCCTGGACCAATTTGAGCTTCTCCCTTTTTAACCAGAGCCAAAGAAAAGCTGCAAGTACCTACACCTCAGGCAGAAACAGAAAGGATTTTTTTCAGGGTTGTGAACCAGACCTAGCTTCTCAAACACACAACCATTCCTCTCAATCTCTGCCACGGAAACCACTCCCAACATCTACCATAATCTTGGACCTTAGCAGGAGAAGCTAGCTAAATCAGAGATGTGTCACAAGGCCACTGGCTGGAGAACAAGAAAATCTAAACACAAACCCGGGCAAGAGCAAGAGGCCAAAGTTTCCACAGAATCCCCTTGGCTCCTGTAGCTGCAGATCACTGACAGCCTAAAGATAACCCAAGGATCTACGAAGGGTCACTTTTAAATAGTAGCTTTAATACCACCAGTCATTTCAGAAGCATTTCCTTCCAGAGGCTGCTTCCATCGACACTAACATGCCAATCCAAGTCAAAGACGGCAAGCCCACTAAAGAGATGAAAGCCCACAGGGAAACGAAGGGAATCCCAGTGGGAACAAATAGCTGCCACCAAGCTGGGATTCTACCCTATGACTCTTCAGCTACCCACAGCTGGACCACTGGGAAACAATGATGTATCAAAGAGGTACCCTATAGAAAGCAATGACTGAAAAATCCCTGAGGAGCCGAAAGCCATGTAACTCATCACCTCCCTGTCCAAAAGCTGTGGCAGCATAAACCATGACTGGCTATATCCAGCAGAATTTTTTTTTTAAGGAAAACCTTTGCATCTTAGAGAAAATTCGCACCTCTTCAGGTTCAATAAAATGTGCTATGGGGTCCTTAGCCACATGTTGTAGATACCAAGGCACTGTCGCTGCTTATTTGCCACAGCACTCCATAAATAATAGCTCAGAACCTGTTGTTTTTTCACTCCTTCCTTTTTAAGAAAAAGGGTTATAATTCCCAAGATCTTCCTAAGAGCCATTAAAATATGCTCAACAGTTTTCTTGCCCACGGAGTCCATGCTGTCCCAAAGGCCAGTTGGCCAGGGGCTGGTGCACAGGAGACAGGTGCTCAGTGGGCTATTTTCAGTGGCTATCAGCGCCATCGGGAGCCGCACATGCTCAATAGGCAGACAAGTTTTGGTTACATTTCAAATTCTAGGCAGCCAAGAGACATACACCTTGCACAGCTGCCAGGACAACCAGCTGCCTTGTGCTCCTCCCAAGACGGGAGTAATGAAAGCAGTGTAACCTGGCCAGCCAACACACCAGTGAGCAAGCTGTACCTCTCATTTCATTGCCTGGGTTATTCTGAGCTGGGCTTATTGACACTCCATGGCAACACAGGAACAAAGGGCCAGCTAGAAGGATTTAAATATCTTGCAAAAGTTGCTAGAAAAAAAATCAGCAGCTCAGATTTCTGCTTCCATTAAAAAAAAAAATAGCAGTGGAACACTCCTATTAGATTATTGCCACTCTATTAGTTATCGTTATCTGTGGAACTACCTGTAATAAAATTTTACTTCTGGAACTAAGGTTTTGTTTTGGCTTTACAAGTCACTGGTTAGTTACTACAGTCAAGATGCCTATGGATACACAGAAAAACTAGTATTCTCAGCCCTTTTCATTCAAATCTTACCGTAACATAGAATCCGATCCACTCTACCACTCTTTCAAAATACAGGAAGCATCTCTAAGTCATCACTCCCAGCTCTCCAATGCTTTCAGGGCACAAGGCAAATACCCCAGGCACAGGCTCAGCCATAATTATAGATCTCTTAAAACTACTCCCTTCACCTAACTTGATGTCCCCACAGTCTCATGTCTTTGAGCTCCACCCTTCTCCTGCCTAAAACATCTCAGTCCTTTCTTTGCTGCCCTAACGCCTTTTCATCCTCCAGAACTCTGCTCCCTGGATTTCCATCACTAGTCGCAGGCCTGGGAGAGACAAAGACCTTTCCTGAAAGGAGGCTATGCATCCAACCAGACGAGACCACCTCATCAGCAAGAAACACCTCTTATTTATATGTTGTGGTTTGTGTCTAAAGCGTGAGTCTTAGTCCTCAGTGTGACTCTGTTGCAATGGTCAGAAATCTAAGAGGTGGGGAACTGCCCGTCGAACAGATTAAGGTCAATCTTGTGGGACCACTGAACTCTTTAAAGCACAAGTTTCTCTAACAGCAAATCTGATCCTTGAGCTGAACTCTGGCTTCCTGTTTCAAAATGAGCTCTCCCCTTTCACACTTGCTGTGGATCACTAGTCCCTTATCAGGGCCTGAACACACAAGACCGCTTCATTATGAACTTTCAACCTCCAAAACATGTAAAAATAAACCTCTTTCTTTTATCAAGTCACCAAACCTCAGGTATCTCATTAAGGTAGCAGAACACAATCTTCATGCACAATCTTAATTGCATAGCCAATACCTACCAATGTGAACACTTGGTACTCTCAGAAATTTATGCTTGTAAGAATGGGAAGGAATGTGAGATATTCTTTAAAATGATCCTCTTTTCTCAAACTCAGAACAAACTGTTTGAAAGGTGTATCTACTTTTTTTCTCGGCCCAGATCAGTTCCACTGTCTCATGCATCATTGTTTGTGTAACCAACAACATTATTTGTCCAGTATCTACTGAGTGCTGATGACACACCATGTGCTTCCTTGGTTGCTCATAATAACACAAATAGCATTATCAAGTCCTGGTCCCTGACACTCTAAGTCTCTGCTCCTGCCAACATGCCACCTGTGTTCCTCATGGCCCCACAAACGGAGTGCTGGTATTGTCTCCATCACATGGTGCAGCTGAAGCTCAGAAAGGAAAAGTAACACACAGACACACTACAAAAGAAGATAGCTGACATTGGTGTCTGGCTCTGTATCTTTCCTGAGAAAGCGTGATTCCAATGGATAGCCTACAGTCTTGTCTTCCAAAGACACTTTTTTACTCTGAACAGCAATGTCTGACTAACAAAGCCTATCCTAGCCTGAGGCAAGTGTTTAGCCTACTGGATAAGCTATCAGCCAAGATATCCACATTCCTGCTAAGGCAGAATCTGGGAGGCAACAGTGATGGCTAAAGGGATTAGGTTCCTGCCACCTCTCCTGGAAACCTGGATTCACTCCTTATCGCCCGGCTTTGCCCACCCCAACCCCTGCCTGGCTCCACTGCAGGAATTCTAGGAGTGTAGCAACAGATAGGAACACACTTGGTCTTGCTCTTTCTCAAGTCAATAAATATTTTTTTTTTAACATTCCAAACTGGAAGAAGTGGAAGAAAAGTTAGGTAACATTCAAAATATACAATTAGGTAGCATGATCAAGTTTGTGTTCCATAGCACAATACATACAAGTACCAATTATTTGCTGCATTTATTTTGTTTCATTTGTTTGAGGATTGTGTTTTTTCTTGAAAGGCACAGTTTCACAGAGAGAGAGAGAGATAGAGTGAGACTGAGAGAGAGAGATCTTCCATCCATTAGTTCACTCCCCAAATGGCAAGAGCTGGGCTGGTACAATCCCAGGAGCCAGGAGCTTCATCTGAGACTCGCACATGGGTGCAGAGGCCTAAGGAACTGGATCATCTTCCACTGTTTTCCCAGGCAGGTTAACATCAAGCTGGGTCAGAAGTGGACAACACGACTTGAATCAGCACCCATGTGGGATGTCGGCACCATAGGCAGATGCTTAACTTACCACACCACAGCACCAGCCCCTTTGCCTTTGCCTATTTTTAAAATTCGAATCTGTTTACTTAACTAATAACTTGACAGAGAGCTAAGGAGAGCAAGACAGAAACGGGTATTTCTCAATAGCTGGTTCATTCCACACATGGCCCCCAACAGCCGAAGCTGAGACAACACTGCAGAATTTCACCCGGATCTTCTACTCCCAGGTTGCTCAAGAGCAAGAATCCCAACTCAGAAGCAGAGACAGGGAAACCAGCTTCCCACTGGGGATATACACATCTCAAGATGCACCTTATCCACTATATATATATGCTTATCGCATACATTAGATATTTCAAAACAGCTGGAAGGCGGGGATTTAAGTATTCCCAAGAAAAAGGCTAAATGCATGAGGTTACAGAAGGGCTAATCACCCAGTTCTGATCATTACACGATACACACACAAATCAAAATACCACATTCAACACCATAAATATATACCATTATATGTAGTTGGATTTTTGCAAAACAAAATAATTATGCTAATCCTTTGTAAAATAAAAATTAGGAAGCCTATGAACAGGATGGGTAATTAAAGAAATCACAACTGTGAGCTCCCTGTAGCAATCTACAGCAGCTTGCATACCACAGGTGCCAACTTTTACACTGGACTGCGGGAAGGTTTTTTTCCATGTATTCTTTACAACTTTTCTTCTGAAATAATCTCTGGTTCTCTGATTTTGTTTGGTTGGTTTGGCTGTTTATTTATTTATCAGCCATTGCTTTACCGTTGGTGCCAAAATTCCTGAGATAACATTAACAGAAAAAAAAATGGAATAAAACAAAAAGGCTATCTCATACAACCTCCTCCAAAAATCACCATTTAATTAAAAAAAAAAAAAAAGGCAAACTTGCGCTTTAAGTTGATTTTCACCACTACTTCTCCCAAAGGGAATTTCTCATTCTTCTTATTCCTCCTCTTCCCACATCTCCAAAATATAAATATCCTCAGAAAGTCCGTAACAAAGAATTAGATGCTATAACCCATAACAAAGAATTAGATGCAGCATTAACTCCGGCTCAGGGAAAACACCCTGCTCTCAGAGCTCTGACTCAGCTGATTACAATCAGACAGCAGCTGTTCCAGTGTTATGACCAAGGCTGAGAAGGCGTGAATGTAAACTTCCCTCTTCCTGTCAGATCACTGGTGTGCAGGGCGAGGACGGTCAGGCTGCACAAACTAAAGGGTTCTAGGGAAGCCTTGATGGAGAGTGTTTCAGCAGACCTCAGGGCAACCGTTGGAGCTTCCACCTGCAGGCCACAGGGAATTCTAGGTAGTGAACTCTTCCGAAGAGGCTAACAATGTCTGTTTTTCAAGTACACGTACGCCCCGGTTACGGCAAGTAAGATCGGATTAGAGGTTCCAGGTAGATTTCTTTCTGCCTTTTTAAGTAAAATTAAACTGAACAGACTAAAAGAGAGGGGGAAATAGGGACATATTAAGCAGAGCAGGAGTAATTACTGTTTCATGAAGTTGTCGTTCCAGATGTGTGTGTCCCATATCTACACTGGGTCCTACTCCAAAAGGGCTCTTACTGTGAGTCACGGTTAGAAGCTGGAAAGTCACTCTGCCCAGTGTCTTACGCCACCTTGGAATGACATGAGTCCTGAGTAATTACAACGGCTACAAATAATCATTATCTATGGAAACTTGCCTGAGGTCATACTGGGCTAGACAGGGATGTTCTGGAAAAGTCAGCCATACTTGCAGAGTTACAAATTATTTTTTTTTACATGTGTTTTATTTTCCTTTTGCTTTTTTAAGGATGAAAATTGCATCTATGACACTTCTGCAAATTTCCTGTTTTAAAAAGTTCTGAATCAAGAGGTGGCATCCACCCTCTCACTCTTGAGACCTACCACTTAAAGTTATTGCACTGTGCACTCACTGCTGACCACAAGGCAACGACTTCATAAACTTGGTTATTGGACTTTGCTTTCCCATCTGTTCAACACTTTGACTGGAATTTTAAAGTCCTCCTACACTCTACTGCAACCCATCCACCACTTACAGTGTACTTAAATAAAAGAAAGCAAACAAACAAACAAAACTGGATGGGGCTCTATGCATGGCTGAAACAAATGTTTCCTAAAAATAAATGGATAAAAGGAAGTCATCTCACAGTGCTTCTTGTACCAACTAATAAAAAATTACCTTGCTACTTAAGAAAATATAACAATACAACAGATGCAGTATCTTAAAACTGTGAAGTTTTGGGACTTTTGTTGCAATGCAATGGTTTCAGCGACCACTTACAAAGCTGGCATATCGGAAGTGTTGATTCAAATCCTAGCTTCTCTCGCTCTCTTATCCTTCTTCCTCATTCACTCAGCCTTTCAAATAAATGTAAAGCTTTTATTAGAACGAAATATTAAGACATGTCATTGGTTATGTAAATTTTACATCCTTACAGATTGAATAGCTTAGTAAATATCACCCACTGCACACTGTGTCACTCCCGTGATAATGCGTCAAAAAAAAAGATTTTAATTTGACAAAGGAGATAAATTCTGATAATGATAAAAGAGGACAAGAAATTTAATAATGACATTTCTCCTATATCCGTTCACCCCTCCAAGAACTTTCTGAATTCTCAATAGTGAGAAATTCAAAGAAAGGCTTATTCTATTTTTCCCCAGTGGCAAAAAGGGGCACCTTTGTAGACCCTAACAAAAAGTCCATTGAAATTTTCTCCTTTTTTTTCCTCATTGGGTAATTGGGCTGGAAAGTCTGAGTCGTGATAGCTTTGGAAATACTACAGTCAAGTCAATGCAGAAAACAGCTAAGGATCTAACAATCTTCTGTAGGATCAGACAAAATCTCTTGAAGCAGAATTCTACGGAAGTCTGCCCTCCCTTGCTACAATAAAGCCAACTGTGGCTTGCAAATTCTGTCAAATAAGTGTTGCCTTAAATTTTGGATGAAGCAGTACTCCATTTGAAGTATTTGTGCCATGGTCTTTACCATATAAGACAAAAGAAAAGGAAGTACAGAAACTCTGCCTTCTGTCTGATTGCATGATAGACTTAAAATATAATTAGTCTTATTAATGGGAAGGAAAGGAAAGAATACATAGATAATGAGGACTCAAGTGCTCTCCTCTGTAAGGTCAAATAAAGCTCTTCTGGCATGAAAAATCATCCTGATAGGGGAGATGAGAAGCAAAAATCACAAATGAGAGGGCCTCATCATTTCTTACCCTCCTACACAGGTTGGACTCAGCTGGATTTTAGACAGACACAGGCCACTGAGGACAGCCCCCAAAATGCAAAACTTTGAAGAGGATGAGTAAGGACCAAAACTGTTGCACACCATCACTGTTGCTGTGTAATGTTAAGAGCTTTTACCAATGGAAAAGTACACTGTCTTGTTACAGCAATTCTGATGATTATGGAAAATGACCCTTCACAAACAACTAGAACAACAGTTGGAACATACTACACATTAAACAAACACTAGCTTTAATAATCAAAGAAGTAGTACAGTAGGCATTTAAGGTTCCACAGAAACTTGAGACACTTTCTGCTATACAAACTCAACCAGAAAAACTATTCTCAACCTATTATGTGAAGTGCTATCACTATTCCTCATCGATATTCAAGGAACACTGCAAAGGAATAAAAGCCTGACATAAAAACTGGGCAAACCTACAGTGATAAATTGCACATGTGATGCTTTCATACATACACTCAAGACAAAATACATCGGGGTACGTACATCTGCCTCCTCAAACATTACCTTTTTTTATGGTGAAAACATTTAAAATCCATTCTTTGGCCCTTTCTGAAATGCACAATGAATTATCAACATTCATAGTCACACTATAAATATATATTATTTGATATGCTAACAAAATTATTTCTCTAATTTGTCAGCACCTACTAACAAACCTTTTTTAAAAATAAAACTACTCAACAAAATATATTGGAAGAAAGTCTCTACATCTCTTATGCATATCAAAAATATCATGTGCTTTACTGA
Organism: Ochotona princeps; assembly: GCF_030435755.1. Lineage (NCBI taxonomy): Eukaryota > Metazoa > Chordata > Mammalia > Lagomorpha > Ochotonidae > Ochotona > Ochotona princeps. The sequence continues at coordinate 39,442,166 of NC_080836.1, forward strand.
TGTACAACTAATAACTTTACTTAACTGTTTTGTAAACCCTAAATATGTGTCTACTTCCTTGTAGATTCAGTAGTTGATAAAGGTCAGTGACACAAGCCACACTGCCACTACAAAGATTTTCCTTATCTGTCTTGTTATTTACCTCTCTGGACTAGGTATTCTGCACTAAAATCACAGTAAATACATCAGAGTACAGCAGGGCTTCAAAGAGTTCATGGAAAATTTATATTCTTATATTTCCATTATCCCACAAGTTTTGTGAAGCATCCTGATATTACAAATACAGTTTTTAGAGTTTTAATTCCCAGTAAACAGGTATAAACAAAGATTCCTTTCACAGAATATATTATAGAGAGTTAGAGAGAGCTGTCACAGAAAAAGCCACCACTAAGGCAGCCATTATCACTATTTGGATGTAGCATTCCCTGTGTATTTAAAAAATAGCAATTCTAGCAAGGAAGAAATGTTCTTTTTCATACTCTTTACCATATTTGGCACCCATCCTAGAGGTGGTGGTATATTAAACAGCAAAACCTTAGTGGCAATCCATTTCCATTTCAGTCCAGACTAATTGGTTTCATTACTTATCTTCACTGTAGCATTAAGAGGTCATGTGCTGAATTCTCCAGACAGCTTAAGAGCTGGAAAGCAGGACAAAACAACCAACAGCATCGTTGCTAACACTGTTTCATAAATGGCTTTTCTCTCCCCCGTTCACCATTCTTCCTCCACCTTTTCTGCCTGCAAACTATATTTAAACCTCATTTTCTCTCCTGCTTGCTTTTCTCCTATCAGGCCTGTACCACCGGTCCATCTGTGATATCAACTGAAACCCAAAGGAACTGCTTAAATACCATACAGAGCTGAGATGTCACTTATGGAAAGGTGTAGAATTTAGAGGGATTTTAGTCCCTAACATTTCTTACATATTTTTATAACAATAATATTGTTTAGCAGTTGAAAAGAGGATAAGAATCCTAAAAAATTTGCCCATTGTAAATGTCCCCAGAAACTGTCAAGTGTTCCCTGAAGTGTAAAATCACCCACCGTTGGAAACCACTGTTACAACATAAAATCTTTCTGGCCTTAATACAACCCCATTTCTTCTTATTAATTCCTTCAACTCTGTCTCACAGGATCCTTTATCCATATATTCTCAGCACTAATTGGCACAACTGCCATATTACTGGAATATCTTTAACTAAGTTACGTAGACACTAGACTACGACTATCTGAATTGGACTATTATAGTGCTATCCAACAGAAACAGAATGTGGACCACCATTTGTAATTCTAAATCATTTCAAAGTAATGAAAAGAAACAGGTGACAATTACATTCTTATTGTCTTCAAAATCCAGTTTGCATTGATGTTTACAGCATATTTCAACTTCCATTATTCCCATTTCAAACTCGATGTGATTAGCAGCATGTGATCACAGAACATGGGGGACTGTTTATAGCATGTCAATGGATACATGCAGGAGATAAGATCAGATCGAATCCTGCTAAGCCTGATACTTGTATATAATGAAACAGATTTCCAGCATTTTAACCACTGTTTTTTTTTTCTTTCATTGGCTACAAAACTTGCCAAATTAAATGCCCCCTTGGAGACTCCTTAATTATATAAAGTGAACTGATACACCCATAATCCAAAAATCCTGTAACAAAGCACCAGTCCTCCCATGCCGTGTGATCACACTGCTGAGTACTGATGCTCACACTGTACTATTCTTCATGTAAGAATGCACAACACATTAGACTGTGTTAGTTATGCGTCCTATTTCCAGAAAGATGCAACATGCTAAAAGCAACTGCATGTTAAGTGCAGGGACTCATGAGTAACTTTTATTATCTTTCTTATCTAATGTGTCATTTTCAACATCCCTCAGGCACCTTCTAGAAATAAGAGAGTAGGGGTAGAGATGTGAAAGTAAGAAGGCTCATGAAGGCCAAAATCCTTGGACGCTAAGAGGGTGTAACACACGAAGAAATGGCCTGCTATGGTCGGAATATTCATTGATCAAAGTGAATGTTCACCTTGATATCCTTAATCCCAAAGTAATGAAAGTAACAAGTAAAGCTTTTGGGTGATTACCTCTGGATGACAGGTCCCCTCACGATTGGGAACAGGACCCTTATGAAAGAAACTCAGAGAACCAGTTAACCCTTCCACTTTAACATACTCATGAGGGCACTGAATCCGCAAACACTTTAAACTTGGCTTTGCAGCCGCCAGAAGTATGAGAAATTAGTGTCTGTTGTTACAATCCACCAAGTTCATCTGTATTTTTGTTATAAGAATTCAAATATACATGGCATGTACCCTCACAAGTTTTGACTATATCATTGAGCATTCACTTAAAAATGAATAATCTTTATTAACTGAACCTAATACCTTTTTTTTTTTTAAGATTTTATTATTATTGGAAAGCCGGATATACAGAGAGGAGGAGAGACAGAGGGAAGATCTTCCATCCGTTGTTTCACTCCCCAAGTGAGCCGCAACGGGCCGGTGTGCCGATCCGAAGCCGGGAACCTGGAACCTCTTCCAGGTCTCCCACGCGGGTGCAGTGTCCCAATGCATTGGGCCGTCCTCAACTGCTTTCCCAGGCCACAAGCAGGGAGCTGGATGGGAAGTGGAGCTGTCGGGATTAGAACCCGCGCCCATATGGGATCCCGGAGCTTTCAAGGTGAGGACGTTAGCTGCTAGGCCACGCCGCCGGGCCCAACTGAACCTAATATCTAAACCCGTGATACACAGAAACACAGAGTATGTCTCATATCATCTAAAGGTATAATAATTTTTTTAAAAATAAAATTACTGCATAAGCCAAATCAACAGTTTTCTATTTTGTTGAGGCTCTACTAAAATTTGTTCTATATGAAACAGGCATTGTGGTATAGGAAATTAATCTGATGTCTGCAGCACCAGCATTACATAAAGGTATCAGTTCAAGTCCTAGTTCCACCTCCAATCCAGCTCCCTGTTAATGCTCATGAGAAAGTGGTGGTAGACAGCGCAAGTGCTAGGCCCCTGCTACCCATATGGGAGACCCAGGATGAAGCTTCCAGCTGGAGCCTGGTCCAGCTCTGCCTTTAAAACAAATTTAAAAGAATTTTTTTCTACTCATTCATAAAATTCAATCCTATAAATTAAGACTATCTAAATCACAATAAAATACGCCAACACCTATTTTCAATGATGTCAAAAACTATTATATGTGAAGTGCAAGCATGCACTTCTTCCTTATGTCTTCTAGTGTGTTAATATACAATTATCCAAGAATTTTATGTTAAAATATACTCTTATACTCTTAGTGATAAATTCTCTATTTCTCCTTTACATTTATTTTGGGGCATTATCTTGAATTTTTAAAACTCAAATATATATAAAAATTAAGACAAAATTTAATTTCAAACAAGATAAAAATCTCATTTCAACATAGTCAAGAGCGATTACTAAATATATATTATGAGAAGGGTGGCCTGGACCTAGCATTAGATGGAGAGTTAAGTCACTACTCAGGTCACCAGCATCCAATATTGGAATGCCTAGGATCATGTTGTAGCTTCACTTCCAGTTCTGGCTTCCTGCTGGTACACATCTTAGGAGGCAGCAGATGTTGGCTTGGGAAGTTGCATCCGTGAGAGACCTGGGCTGATTTCCTCACTTCCGGTTTCAGCTTGGTCCAACCCCAGCTGTTACTTGGATTTGAGAAGTTAAACCAGCAAATGGAAGAAAACATTACTCTCTCACTCCCTCGCTCACTTTTTCCCCGCACTCCACTCTCTTTCTCTGACTCTCAAATAAGTATTTTTAAACGGGTAGATCTTGCAGCAAGCAAAGCAATACATACTATACTTACCTTAACCAAATAGCTGTGAGTCACTTACCTTCCATACTTGGCAAAGGGAATGCAATCATCATTAGCACAGGAAGAATCATCACTCCATCTACCATTGTCCAACTAGGGAGGGAAAAGATGAAATGGTAAGTAAAACAAAGCTTCTCGGTATGGAATGACAAGACAAATTAAGTGTACTGTCATCACAATGCATTCAGGCCCTGCCTTCAAGTCCCCCTCATATAAATCGCTTTATTTCTTGGTATATTTAAACATAACTTCTTTATTTAAAAGACTTTTTTTTAATTAGGAAGTCAGATTTAAAAAGACAAGGAGAGACAGAAAGATCTTCCATCCACTGATGCACTCCTCAGTGGCCCCAATGGTCAGAGCTGAGGCCAATCTGAAGCCAGGAGCCAGGAGCTTCTTCCCGTTCTCCCACATGGGTGCAGGGTCCCAAGGTTTGGGGCCATCCTCTACTGCTTTCCCAGGTTACAAACAGGGAGCTGGATGGGAAGTGGAGCAACTGCAATATGAAACAGCAGAGATATGGGATCCTGGCGCATGCAAAGTGAGGATGTTGGCCACTTGGCTACACACTGGGCCTAAACATACTTCTTTACATGAATCTAAACCCATCATCCTAAAGAAGTCATCAAACGGATCACTTCAAGGCTGCTCTCACTGAGCCTACTCTCCTAACAAGGATTCAGAAAGGAATAAAAATGTTTACCTACAAGGTAAAGTAGTTTCCAAGGCTTTTACATTTAAATTACCTTATCCCATTGAATATAAAGTTGGAATTAAATAACACTCTGAGAGACGTGAATGCACCATTCTAATCCAAAGCTAAAGATTAAGCAATGACATAATCTAAGCCAAATTACTACAATGGAACCTCACTTTTTCCTTAACGATCTAGAGGTGAGTATCATCTGCAATATCATACATCCCAAAGCTGGAAAAACAAATCAAATCAAACTTACAAACTGTCAATGACAAAGCAAAGCATTTCTACATGACCTTAAATCTTACAAAGAATATCTATAACCCAAGACGGGGATACCTTTAAAATAAGAAATCATGTAAATCAGTAACAGAAAAAAGAATTATTGAGAGAGAAGACACGTGATATACATTTCAAATTTGATGTTAGTCTAAACTATTTGGCAGCTCAATTTTATGAGTTTAAGGACTCTTAACAAAGAATTTTTCCATTTGAATACTTCATGTAAACTATCAGGAATGTAGTAGGAGTTTGGTTACTTGCAGTTCCCAGTGGTAACTAAAGAAGAAAACTGGTAAAGTTTCTCTGCAAGGTCACTGTGGGATCCCAATCTGACAGCCTCACATCAAGGAGCTAGCACTCACTGCTATCCAACCTGTTGGCAGTGGACAGCCCATGACCCACAGGCTGACAATGACAATTTCTGGTGGTAGTCTGCTTATTCATTCCCCACATTCCCATCCTGTCTTATCACCCCACCTCATGGGAGCTTAACTTCTCTTCCTTACCATCACTATATTTCAGACTATACCTTCTCTAAGAGCAAGGAAAGCAACAGATAAAGGGTTTCCAATGCATGTTTACATTTTTTTAAATCAAATGAAACTTGAGCATACGAAAATGACATTTTACTACTACTGCTGTTGCTGTTTCTATGTCACAGGGATTTTTGTATTACAAAAATTTTTGTATTTGTATTTGTATTGCAAAATTTTTGTAATACAAAAATCCCTCATCCTGTCCCCTCAAAGTCAAAATCTGACTTCTCTAACACCACCTCTCTTTGCCTTTGCACTTCAACATGATACTTGCTTCCCACTGCATGAACTCCTCCCCCATTCCTGTCACTCACGGTCTAGCACAAAAGCAATCCCTTGCTGAGAGCTTTCTCCATCACCACTGACTTCAGCTGTGAGCACTGCTAATATCTACTGTTTGCAGCAGTCTTCAGCACTACCCCACACATCCTCAAAACCAGGTACATGCAGCCAAGAGTCACACAAGGGAACTCCTTAAGCCATAAATGAAAGCAGTAAACTCCAATTTTCCCCAAAAAAAAGCTTTACTCTAATAACACAGTAAATACCTGAAGATTTATTTGTCCTCCATGTTAATTTTCCAAGACTACATCTAGTAGAAAAGATATCCTTCAGAAAGAGTGGGAATTATGCAACTGAAGAGGAGGACATAATTTTCTTAAGAATAGTTTGAAGGCCCGTTTCACTGAAATTATAGATCATCCTGGATGCTTATAATAAAATTCAAACTCCACAAACGGTGAGTGTTCTGAAACCATTATTAAAAACTATAGATTTGGATAGGCATTTGTCCCAGTAAGCTCCCCAATTAAGAGGCTTGCAATAACATTCAGGGATACTTGAATCTGTTCCCAATTCCAGCTCATGACCCCGGGTTCCAAGTTAGGCATTCCATGGGAAGCAGCAGTGACAGCTCAAATAACTGAGTCTGCCACCCAGAAGAGAGACTTGGATAATGACAGGCAGCCAACTGTGACGGAGCCCATTCCCAGCCACTGTGAGCGCTTGGGGAATGAATCAGTAGATAGGTGTATGTACTCTCTCTTCTCAAATAAATATAAAATACGTTGGGACCAGTGCAGCGGAGTAACAGGCTGATCCTCAGCCTGAGGCTCTGTCACCCCATATGGACAATGGTTTAAGTCCCAGCTTCACCACTCTAGGGTCCAGTTTCCTGCTTGGCTCAGCTCTTTAGGTCCCAGCACCTATGTGCGGGATAAGGAGGAGGCTCATGGATCCTAGTTTCAGATCAGCTCAGATCCATCTTTTGTGGTCATCTGGGGAGTAAACCAGCAGATGGAAGATCTCTCTCTCTCTCTCTCTGTCTCTCCGTCTCCGTAAATTGTTTTTCAAATAAAATAAGAATAAAATTTTAAGTAAAAAAAAATCAGTGAAGATTTAGAAAGAAACTAGAAATTGAATATATTAGTAATGAAGGCACCAGAGAAAACTAAGAACATGGTAGCCCACCATCCCATATTCCTAGAGATACTTCCTAACCCGACTACAGAAAACTAATGAATTTCAGTTCTGAGACAGAACGGTCTCCCAAACTCAAACATAAAACTACTTCAAGACTAGGCTTGCATCCACTGTCATATATAATAAGCTTTACTCTAAGTGTCTTAAGATTTTCATTAATCATATGATGCTATCATCATTAATAAAACATTGAATAATTCATCTAACATTTTTAATGTTCCATTTTATGTGCTCAAAAACACACACATTCTATTTTTAAAATTACGTAGCACATATTAATACTACTGGAAACTACTAAACTATTTCTCTTCTTTGCAATCTTAGTGCTTTATATAATCATTTAGTCACAAAAAAATTTTGAGAGCGTCTATGCACATTAGAAAACTCAAAATGATAAAGATGTGCAAATCGGTCTGTGTAACTATGGATCTTATAAGATCTGAGTCTGTTACAGTAATCTAATTATCATCCAAGAGAATGTCCAATTAAAGACTGTATTAAGTATTAGGGAAATATTAAAATAACATAACCAACAAAACACCCTGAGATTTTTTTTGGAAGGTGGAGGAGTTTCCAGTTGGAGGCTACATCTGAAGAGGCGATGAGGAACCAGAGGTAAGTCCATAGCACTGAGAGAAAGGAAGAGTGAGTGCTGAGGTTTTGGGCAGAAACATGGACAAAGACAAACACAGGAAAATATTTTTTTTTGAAAGGCAATGTCTACAGGTCCTATGGCCCAGGCAAGCACACTGTGTCCTGACGGATTAAGGCATGCTTCAGAATGAAAAGAAATACCAAAATGGTCATAACAGAGAGCGTCTGGAAGAGGTCTGCAAAGCAGGTGAACAGCCAGAAGGCTGACCATGAAGGCAAAGGACAGAAGCAAGGTAAAGAAGCTCTATAGAGCCCGGCGCCGTGGCCTAGCAGCTGAAGTCCTCGCCTTGAATGTGCTGGGATCCCATACGGGCACTGGTTCTAATCCCGACAGCTCCACTTCCCATCCAGCTCCCTGCTTGTGGCCTGGGAAAGCAGTTGAGGACGGCCCAAAGCCTTGGGACCCTGTACCCATCTGGGAGACCTGGAGGAGGTTCCTGGCTCCTGGCTTCGGATCAGCACAGCACCAGCCGTTGAGGCCACTTCGGGAGTGATTCATCGGACGGAAGATCTTCCCTCTGTCTCTCCTCCTCTATGTATATCTGACTTTCCAATAAAAATAAATAAATATTTAAAAAAAAAAAAAAAAAAAAAAAGAAGCTCTCTAAGCCCTCTACTCCTCTCTCTATCCTCATTGCCAACATCCATGCTCTTAGTTTTCTAAACCCCCACCACTCACCTCTTGCACGCACTCCAACTAGCTACTTCCTGTCCATGTCTGGTGACTGTGTCCATGAGGCCCCCTGAGATTTAGATCTTCTGTTGTTGTTGAACCTGGCTGAGCCCCACAGAGCCTTCAAGTCCAGGTAAATGTCACTCCTCTGTAGAAACTCATCTGAACACTCCAAACACCCTCTTCATGGAGCGCTTTGTTATTAACCTCACTCATACAGAGCATAATAATTACCCATCCCTACAAGTATGTAATTTTGTCTGACTCTTACTAGTCTGCAAGTGCCATGTTTGTAAAATGTATAGTACCTCCCGATCAACAGTAGCAGAATCAAGCAGATAACATTTAGTATCTGCTTAATAAAAACTTCCCTTGAATTAATCAGCTCTATTTGATTTTAAATCATAAAGAACTAGAAAATTACTTTCCCCTACCACACACCCTTACAAAAGAATAATTTAAAAAAATATATATCACTTCTATACTTTTAGAGGTCAGGTAGCAATAAAATTCAACAAGTTTCAAAATTTAGAATACTTTCGCTGTTTAAAAAAAAACGTATGTAAGAAAAATCACCACTGGCATATTTTTATTTTCAAAAGCAAAAACAAAAACAGAACAACAAAACCTCATGCTCCCGAAATACCTATGAACAATTTATCACTGTGTAAGCAAAACTAAAGCACTAATTTAGGCTCATAAAAAAAAAAAAAGACAGAAAAAAGAACGACAAATTCAGTTCTTAAGCTAATCCACTCTTTTCAAGACAGCTCAAAATACTACTGGGAAAAAAGTCAACATCACTTACTGGCTACCACTTTGGGGTTTGCACTGCTTCTGCTGACCAGTTAACGCAGCTATAATGGCAGAGCTCCCAAAAAAGACAGGGGAAAACAAAAGAGGAATGCTATAGAATTTTCTGATCATGTTTTAATCATAAGAAACATATCCATACCCTGAGGTCTCAACCTGAAGTCCCAGAGATCAATTTTTGATTTTAAAACACAGTAAAAAGTAAATGTTGTTTTCAAAAGTAAGCTTTCAAAACTTCCTGCCTCTCAAGTATTTCGACTAGTTAAGTTTCAGATGAGACCTGGCAAGAAGAGACCAACAATGCAAAGTTGGAGTGGTACTGTTTAATCGTCCAGAGGCTCCTTAGGCAGGGATTTTTCAAACTTTTTGGTCTCAGGATCTCATTTGACTCCTCAGAATTACTTGAAGAGCTTGTCTATGTGGCTATATCAACTGATACTTGCCATATTAGAAATTAAAACAGCATTTTAAAAATATATTCAATAAAGTTTCTTAAAACTTGGTAGTTTTTCATAAAACAGGGTAAGAAAGACGTCAGGTTTTTTTGCATCTTTGCAATCTATCATGTTTGATTTAGTGAAAAACAGCCAGATTTTCATGACTCTATATTTGGTGTCATTATATTGAATGAAGTTGAAATTGAGCATCCCTAATCTGAAAATTTAAAAACCCGAACTGTTCTAAAATCTAAAACGTTTTGAGTTCCAACATGATGCCAACAACTGAAAAATCTCACACGATGTACCGTTTCACACATAAAATTATTGAAAATCCTGCATAAAGTATTCTTCAGTTTATGTGTATAATGTATAAATGAAACAAAAAACTTGTGGTTAAGTTTAGGATCTACCTCTAAGATACCTAATTATGCATATGCAAATATTCCAAGGTCTGGGAAAAAAACCTGGAATCTGAAATACTTTAGCTCCCAAATATTTCAGAAAAGAGATACTCAAGTTGCATATACAGAAGGTAAGCTACACACATACATTAGAGGGGAGCTGGTGGAAGGAGGAACATGCAGAATCCACAAGAAAGTCTTAAAAATCCAGAGGTTCTCGGGACCACACTTAAAGAACTACTGCTTTACTCCCTGAACACTCAGTCCTTATACAATACCTCATGACAAGATGGTAACTCTACAGTGAACACTTACCCAAAACTTACACCTGCCAAAGATACTACTTTTTAGTAGCATTTACAGTTTCAGAAATCTTACCAGCCACTCTTAACCCCAAGGAAGTCAACAGGCCCAACAGTAAAGGAAGAAAGTGTTCGGTATTTTTAGAATCCAATGCTAAACCCCCACCCCAACTACTTCAGACTATGAAATGTTATTTGAGAAGTGTATACACTCTCATCCTTCAGATAAAATCCTATATTCCTAGGAAATGGTCTTAATACTTCCTTCACACAGAAAATACCAATTCTGAAAACAAAGACATCCTGCCTTAAGCAGTGTACCTTCTTGAATTCACTATCACCTCTTACTTGGTCTCAGGCTTACTTCTTCGGAGACAGAACATTCCTATGGCACTCCACTAAAAACAGACACATTACCCTGGCAGAAGAGAACTGCTTTCCAAATCCCACGGTACTTTTCAAACTCCATTTATAGATCAGACCAATATCCAGCTGAGTAGCTAGCGTTTAGCTCAATTTCTAACATGTGTGGGCTTGATACCAAGTTTGGCACTTCTGCTCATCACAATTTTACAGCTGGATAAAGTCACAGACACACTGCAATATACCACTAAGAAAATACTTTTGATATCAGTCACAGAATAATCAAGGGTTTAATACACATTATATGTAGGTAGCACAAAGCTTGGGATTAAGAGGAAAGTTGAAAAATGAACCCTAAGACTCTTAAGTTGGAAAACTAAAAATATTCCTTTGTTTGGCCCAGCAGCCTAACCTCATTTGGTTTGTCTATTCATTCAAAAATAATTGACTGCATTCGCTCTTGGTTCAATGAGGACTTTCTTGATACTTTTCTCCATTTGATTTCTAACAACGTCTGAGTTAGAAAGAATCCTGACAGATAATTCCTTTGGCCACACACCCCTCTTCTGAATAACTTCCACACTGAAGTCAATCTTTCACTTATGCTTGCTCTCTTCTGGTAAGTGTTCTTACTAATACTGCAAAAGAGGTTTTCCTTCTAGCTCCTTATGCAGCCTGTGCTATGCCTTCCATAAAGGAAAAAAAAATCATCTCCTTTAATATATTAAGTAGAGGCAAAGCAGGGAAAGATTTAGAGTAATTCTGTTTCCTTTTAGTCATCTGTCAACATTACATCAGTGTCAACTAAAGAGAAGTAGCACTTAACTAAAGAGCTAAGCACTGGGCTCGGGGACCAATCTGCATTATTTCATTCAATCTCTCTGCCACATTTAAGATGCTCAGGTTTGTCTTCCTTTACAGATAAGAACTGATAGAAATAACTTACCCAAGGACACGAGTAAATTCCAAGACCATTGGACAAGAGTTCAAACCTTTCTTTCTTTCTTTTTTTTTTTTTGAAGAGTTCAAACCTTACTCAACTGTGACTCTACACAACTTTGATTGATCTAGCCAAGCTGAGTTCAGCAACCTGGTTTTGTCAACCGTAACACTTTATCAAGCTTCAACTCATTAGAGAACAATTTTTACTCATGGTTGATTGGACCACCTTTCAATCATGCCCTCATTTCATTTGCCTAGCTTCAAAATTAATTTCATGCACAATGAATCTCCTCCCATCTCCGTACCTCCCAGAAAAATCTTGGTGTCCAAGAAAAAGCAAGTCACTTCATTAGTCCAAGTTAAGGTTTCTTCTCCCATCCCCTCTTCTCACTCTTAAGTTCTCTCCAAAATAAATAAATTAAAAAACAAAAACTGGTATTAAGGCATTCTAGGGACAAAGTTACATACAGCAAACAAATTCTAAACAGGAAATTTTAAAGGAAGTTAGTTTACCTTCACGTAGGCTGAAAATCAGCCATTTTAGCTGATTAGATAATATGAGAACAGTTAAATCTCCTGCGAGTTTAACAAGCAGAGTTAACCCAAGGCAGCTTTTTTCAAACTACCTGGGCCTTTGGAATGGTGTAAACCACACCAGCTGTCAGGAGTAGCTGCAAAGAAAGGCTAGCAAGAAGTAACCTCCCACCTTAAGCTAAGGCAGGGTCTTCACTGCCGCTCACAGTGATCTGTTCCATATTTGTGACACCACACTCTGTCTGAACTGGTGACGTGCAAGTTTCCAGGGTTTGGTTTTATATAGACTCTGCTGCTAATGGAGAGTTTTGGCTGGTATGTTACTTTCAGAATATTAGCATGTAATTTGATCTCTCACGATGGATGAATACAAATAGCTTCTTGGACAAGTCCTATGGTACCGAAAAACCAGCCCCTGGATCTGCTCATCCTGTGGTTAGAGGAAATAATTATAGACCATTTCAGGAAAAAAAAAAAAAAAAAGCAGGCTCTGACAGAAAGAGTCACACTATAAACATTCCAGCTGTCACAGATGGACCCAGGGTAGAGTCTGGAGAAGACAGGAAGGAAGCAATACAATCTGTAAAAAGATGGTAGCAAGACAGAGTGCAAGTGGATGAAAACCAGTGAAAGATCTAGCTTTTTAGGGCACCACAAAAGAAACAGAAGTCCCAGTAAAGATATTTAAACTGCATTAAGAATGGACTCAGTTATGCCAGTCCCCTACTACCTTTACAAGTAATAATTAAGATGAGCCTCTTACAATCAGTGTTTTGATCATACACTAAATGCCCTACCCAGCACCTCAAAAACAGGTTTCATTTCTGACTCCAAAGGGCATGTCCCTCATTTTCCACCTCATTCACCATGTAGCAAACACCCAAGCATCTCCCGGGCTGTTCCAACTGATAGGATCAGTAGTCTGTTCCATGCTCTGAAACAGCTCAGAGGCCACTCCTGCTCCCTACAGCCTGCACACAGGCAACTATCAGGAAGAACTCTACTGTCCCATTCCTAAGAGCACACTTGAAATCCCATCTCCTCCTTAGGTTTAATCATCTCAGGCACAGGCTCAGCTCTTGGTCTCATTTCTAACTGTTCCTGATCTGATATTTCCCTAATAACCCAACAGTATAAACCTTTCCCTCTCTCTAATTGCAACACAGAGGGCATTGCGGGGGTGGGCCAGTGCTGGGGCGCAGAGGGTGAAGTTTCCTAAGATGCTGGCATCCCCTTCCAAAGCCCTGGTTTGAGTCCTAATTATTCCACTTCCAATCCAGCTTCCTGGTAATGCACCTGAGAAAGCAGCAGCAGCAGATGCCTCCTTGGCCCCCTGTCACATGGGACCTGGAGAATGTTCCTGGCTTCTGACTTCAGCCCGCCCAGCCCTACTGTGTAGCTATTTCAGAAGTAAACCAGCTGATGGAAGGTCAGTGTGTGTGTGCATGTGTGTGTGTGTGTCTTCCTCTGTCGCTCCTTGTTAAAGGAAAAAAAAAAAAACCAGGAAAGTGTGTTTTTGGCATCAACCATCTGATAAAACTGCCCCCATTCCAAGGACAATGTGATCAAACTAATAATCCGACATGGGATGATAAAATTAAAGGCATACCTAAGACAGAAAAGTACATTCTCTCTCATTCTTTTTCTCTCTTCTCCTCCCTCTCCTTACCACTTTCTCCTTCTTTCGTCTTCTGATGAAAGATCCTACAGCCTAGAAAACCACCCTTTATATTCAAGCCTACCCGCTCACCCAAACTGTAACCCACTCTTCTCCCACAGATTTCCAACACCAATCTCACAGACTGTATGAAGTTGATACATCTTCATTGCACTCAACATGGCTGGAAATCATCATTTATTCCTATTATGTCTACTGTTTTACCCTCTCCGATCCCTGTGTTTCTTTTCCACACTCCCAAATGTAAGCAGAACGGCAGCCAGAACCCTACCAGGTTTATCATGGCTCTGGCTCCTCCCAGACATTCAACACAAATTTGTACACATGAACTTATTAGCCTGCACCTTATTTTGTCTGGGTGGGGAGTCAGCATAGCACGGAAATGAATGGCCAAGGGGGGCTTCCTGGACTGAATTTCATATAGGAGCAAACGAGTATTTGACATAAATTAAAAGAAATCATCTTGAACTTGGAGTCCAGTTTTCAAGGGTGTCATCCAAGAGACGCAGCCAAACAAAAAGACGGCTGGCAGACATGGTGTATCAGACAAATCCCTGGTGGACAATATCCAATTTGGAAAGGACGGCTGGGATCTCTGATTGCAGACACCAGCTGACATGCTCCAAGCCATCCTCAGCAACCTGTGAGACAGCTCCGCACTAGCAAAGTCAGAAATGGACATATTACCTCCTCCAAGGTCTTCCAACAGTTTCTGACAGTTTAGAAGACCATGCTTCCACATCTATTAATATCCTACAGAAAGAACCCTAAAGAAGGGGAGGAAAACACAAGCCAAGGAATCAATCAGAGGCTATAGTTGGGCAATGATTAAATGGGGAGGGAAGCAAGGGAAAAAAAAGGGGGGGGGGGGAGTTGTAGCATCTTCTGCATTGAGCACTATCTAACAGGCTTAGGCTAATGAATTCAAAGGATGAGAGTCACAAACCCTGGTCTTTATGGAGAGAAATTCTTTAAAAGACTCCTCTTCTATTTAAATAAACAAGTACCGGCAAGTAACTTTATTTTCACATCAGCTATTCCAGGGAATTTTGCCTACAAGGCTGATATTATTAAACCTTTTATAGTTATTTATACCATAATAAGGTTTCTTCAATTGACACATTTCACGGCAACCAGGTCAACCTACTCTAAGTAACAGATCATTAATTAGCACTGATCTTTAGAAAGACTTTGCTTAGTGATACTTCTTCTCTCCCCTCCCCTACTAGAATATGATTAATGGAATTCTCTAACAATTTATCTGGAAATCTGCTTTTGCAAGTCGAGCAACTAAAGCAGAGTCAGATAATTGTGGCATGACTCAACAAACACACAGCTGTTCATTTAAATTTATCCACCAAAAGTATAAATACAATCAGGAGAAAGAAAAGGAGTCCTGTGCCAGGGTCAGTGCACAACAGGTTCACTCCCGAGTAACCCCAAAATTGGAAATATGTCTCTGTAAAAATTAAAAGAAAAATGTAAGAAAGTTGGGTGGGCGGGTAGGTGAGACCTATCATGCTATTAAATCTGTACATTTGAAACACAAAATTAGTTCTCCTTATATTAATAAAAATAATTTAAAAGTTCACACCAAAAAAAAGAATCCAGTTTATTTCAGTTCACCTGGAAATCACAACATCCAGCATATAGGCAGGAGCACAGTAGGTGGTAAATATTTCTTCATTAAACAATTGACTGAATGCATGCTCATAATACTAAAAAAACTTAGGGGCCTGGTGCAGTCACCTAGTGGCTGAAGTCCTCGTCTTGCATGCACTGGGATCCCATATGGGCACTGGTTCTAATCCTGGCTGCCCCACTTCCCATCCAGCTCCCTGCATGTAGCCTGGGAAAGCAGTCAGTTGAGGATGGCCCAAAGCCTTGGGACCCTGCACCCACGTAGGAGACCCGAAAGAGGCTCCAGGCTCCTGGCTTCGGATTGACTCAGCTCTGGCTGTTGCAGCCAGTTGGGGAGTGAATCAGAGGATGAAAGATCTTTCTCTTTCCTTCTCCGTAAATCTGCCTTCCAATATTAATAAATAAATCTTTTAAAAATAAATAAATAAGGTTAGTAAGCCAATGAGAGAGAGAGAGAGAGAGAGAGAGAGAGAGAGAGAGAGAAGAAGGAGACAGGCCGACTGTGACAAGGAAGGGGTTCTGAGTAGACTCAGGAGTAGAAACACACCAGGCAAGGGTTCTTACCAAATGACTACCCACCCAATGGAAAACAGACTGACCTCAAAAGGAAAGCAACATGTAAAGCAAAAATAAATGCTTTATATTATATGAGAGAAATAGAAGTAATATTAAATAAAACCTGACAATCTCTTGCCAGAAATGTTATCAGTGAAAACACATGAGGTAGAATATGAGAATGCCATCTGACTTTTAAAACAAAGCAAAGACCTTGAGGCGGAAGGGAAGAGGAGAAACCAGGTTCCCACCTCAGTGCTCACCCACAGCCCTCAAACACCATGCTTAAGGGTCATTCTGGAGAGGCTGGAATCCCTCCAACAGTCGCAAAACAAATGAGAACAACCATCCCAAGCAACATCCTCGAGAAGTTATAGACCTACAAGTCTAACATTTAACACCAGAAGGCAAAGAAGCAGAGAAAGGGGAAAGCAATGAAAGACAGGACCAGGTATGGTCCATGAGGCCCAGCAGCAATAAGAGAAACAGGATGGGCATTTGCTGAAGTTCCTGATCCCATATGGGAATAACTAGTTTGAGTTCCAGGTCTTTTCCCAATTCCAGTGTCCTGCTCATGCATACCCCAGGAGGCAGCAGGGCAGACCTCAAGACCTTGGATTCCTGTCACCCAGGTGAAAGACCTAAACTGAGTCAATGGCTCCTGGTTTCAGCCTGGTCCTGCCTAACTGCTACACACATAGGCGGAATGAACCAGCAGATGGAAGCATTTGTTTTTGCTCTCTTGCCTTCTCTGACATTCAAATAGAAAGAAACTTTAAACAAATAAATAAAACAAATAGAGGTAACAAAAATAATTTGCTACCTTTCCTGCTTTAGTATGTAACTCCAAAGCATAGTAAACAGAAGGAAGATCTAATTTCTGAAACCATCTCCAAGCCGTCCTTAAACCATCAAAACTCCGCTCTTCCCCACCCTCCAAAAAAATCTCTGCTGATGGGGACTTCGTAAGAACTTTATTTCATTTGGAATCTGAATTCATGCTGAACTTTAAACCTCAAAGCCGTAAGTTAAGAAGTACTAAGGCGGCATAACATAATCTAACATAATCTAATTATGGCGTTGAGAGGATGACCTAGTGGAAGGTCCACTGAGGAGACTGGGGAGCAGGCATGCTGTCAGAATGGATTTCTCACAAGAGAGTGTCTGACCCTGGAGTCTGAAGCTGGGCTCTGCTTTCTGGCTCGCAAGGTGACCTACCTCTGTATGTACTCTGCCTTTGCCATCCACCACCCTCATCAGGGACCAAATCCATAGGGCTGTTCAGTCATGAACCTGAGCACTAAAAACTATGGGCTAAATAAACATCTTCTCTTTATAAAGTTAGTTATCTCACAAGGACACAGGTAGCCTGACAACTCAGTCATCCTGTACTGAGAACCATTCAGGCACTCACCACTTCCCAATCCTGCATTGTTGGGAGTCTATCTCATATTACCATGAGCCAAAACAATTTTTACAATCACCACCTCCCTGCGTCTCCAGTTCTCCATTATCTACTCTCTTCCTCTTTAAAAAAAAAAAAAAAAAAAACTTCCTGGAAAAGTAACCCCAACAGCTCATCGCATGTATCAGTCTTCAACTGATAGTGTTCTGCCCTGCATCAATTCACTAAACCATCTTGGGATAAGGTTCTAAGTCTTTGTTGTTTTTATCTTCTTTTTAAGTTTTTGAAGTTCTTTTTATTAAGATGCATATACACACATATATCTACATAATCACTTACACAATCTCATATCATACAGTATACACTATTGTAAAACCTATCTTCCCATTAACAATTACAAAATTTTCCTTCCAATAGAATTTTAACGCACAAGTGAGTTAGTGAGTGACAAACAAATTTGAATGGCTTACACAGCGTCCACTCATATGGAGCTGAGGAACAGGCTCCACGTGAGACAAGGCCTTTGCTCTCTACTGTAATGTTGTCCCATCCAGGCAGAGGAACTTGAAGCAAAACACGTATTCCCCAGCCTCACCCTGTACAGCTCTCAACTCCTGACAATCTGGGCAATAGTGAAGGATGACTGGTCTCATTCATGCATTTTGTAAGACAAAGGGTCAAGAACTTACTTCTTTCCTTGGTTTTTCCCCAGCTAGAGTTCAGCTGCTCTATTCTCCAATGTGTTTAATGATTCGGCAGCTCTCAGTTTCCCTGGATGGGGCATGCCTCTTCTGCCATCCAATCCTTAAATCATGGCTCCCGACAAGGTCCCCCATCTCACTCAGCCTTCTCTTCTTCCTTCCAGGTTCTCCACTAAGATCCAAGGATGACTGAGGGCCACCAGACTGAACTAGCAGGCTAAGAATGCAATCACCCACTCTTCAGTCCTTACCATGTTCCTGTTTAACCCTTCACATTATCTAATTCCCCATATGCTCTTGCCTTTTTACTATTTATAACATTAATATTAAAACTGTATCACAATATAAGTGTCATTTGTCACTTCCTGGTTTCAAAAATAAGCAACATCCTAACCTAATTCCAAATAAAAGTAACCTTATTTCCTCTGCTCAGTCCATTTTCTTTCTGAAGTATGTTAACAAGAATCCAAACATCATATTGTTTCACCCACAAATTTTCTGGCTGATAAGCACTTTTTCTAAACATAACTACAAACTCAACACATCACCTAACAAATATCACCTAAAAGCTAAACAGAATTTAAATCTGCCCAATTTCAACAACTACAAAAACTATTCCTGGATTTAAAAAAAAAAAAAGATAAATAAATAAATAAAAATAAATCAAGTGGTGAATAAAGATAGCACATAAAAACTAAACTGTTTTTATTTTTTCATCATCATAAGCAGTGGTACATGTTAACATGATGGCAATATCCAGAATGAAACATGAATAAAGTCAAAGGAAGCAAATGAGTAGTCAGGTGTATTCTAACACTTGACACTCTCCAATGTTTTGAAAACCAGAATTCTTAGGGTGCAATAAACGAGACAGAAATGTAATACAGCAATGGTTAAGCAAAAGCTATCATCTGAATGAAACCTGAAATTATCAGTGTGAACTCATGAAATATATGTATGTGTGGGTGTGTCCATGTGTGTAAATATAGATACATAAATACATGAAGTTCTCAGCTCAGACAACCAACAAGCTTTAGAAATCATAACCCACAAAGAACTTCATCTTTCATAACCTTCTACTGAACGATTAGCTCAACTCAACCATGAGGGTACGATCACCAAAATTTAACCTGTAATAAAGTAGAAGTCAAATGCTAGGATCTGCAACAGATAAACCATAACAGAAAAAAATGGGTTACAGGGAAATCTGAGGTTTAGGAAATTTACAAGACCCACCTAAACAGACATGCAAACTAAAGTACAGTGCCAGCCTAGGTATGGAAACGTGTGGCAAGCAATATATCCACTAGGCTACCATGCCGGGCTGAAAACACCACAAAGATTCTAACAAAGGTTATATATATTTAGTAAAAATCTAAATAATAATTTTAACAGAGTTTCCTCTGGCAAGGGGTAGTGATGAGATAAAATTATTTGAAATTTCATATATTATTAAAAACCACATACAAAAAAATTAAGTATAAAATTCTGTGAAATGAGGATAAAAGGGCAAAGATATCTCTCACAAAAAAGAAAAGAAAATGCTAACTTGCAAGAATTAAAACCCGGGCACAGTGCCGTGGCCTAGCGGCTAAAGTCCTCACCTTGAACGCCCCGGGATCCCATATGGGTGGAGGTTCTAATCCCGGCAGCTCCACTTCCCATCCAGCTCCCTGCTTGTGGCCTGGGAAAGCAGTCAAGGAAAGCCCAAAGTCTTGGGACCCTGCACCCACGTAGGAAACCTGGAAGAAGTTCCTGGCTCCTGGCTTCAGATCGGCACAGTACCAGCCACTGCGCTCACTTGGGGAGTGATTCATCGGACAGAGATCTTTCTTTCTGTCTCTCCTCCTCTCTGTGTATCTGACTTTCCAATAAAAATAAAATAAATCTTAAAAAAAAAAAATTTAAAACCCTACAGTCCTGGTACACAAACAGGTAGACAGCTATAAAATTAAATGGACAATCCAGAAATAGACTGGCATGTACATAGGATTTATACAGCAGAAGAAATCAACAGAGAAAAGTTGTCATTATTCAGTAAAATCAGAAGGGCTAGCCAACATACCAAAGACCCAAAACTCCATTAAAATTCCTTCTGTTCTTCTCGGGTGCAGCATGAGCAGCAGCCTCTCCTGTGGCTGCTGGATGTACCCACAGGACTGAACTCCTGCCAGTGAAAGTCGCAGGGCAGAAGGCAAGTCTGATCCCTCGCCCTGGACTGTGTCTTTTGCCCTTCCCACTGAGGGGGCCCTGCAATCTAGCTGTGGCCATACAGATAAACACAATGATCATTACGGTAGCAACAGAACAGAAAGAGCCTGATTCCCAAATGACAGGCGTAACAGGTCCTTGCGCAGCTGTGCGTTCACAGCAGGGTCTCTCAAGAGAAGAAAATGCAGACTAACCTCTCTCTGCACTGAACCACGACACAGCTCCAATCCATGGTGACAGAAACTTAGCCTGACCCTAAGCACTGGAGCTCCTAGGAAAAAGTTAATTTGGATTCATACCTAACATTCCAGAAGAATCAAAGACTTAAATTTTAAAGAACCACATGACAACAGAAGACACTAGGAGATAGGTAAAAACCTCCCCAGGACTAGAAAAGTCCTTTTCAATGGTAATAGTCGAAAACTCTGAAGCCAAGAAAGTCTGAATTGATATGGTTTTCTGAAAATCTGTTTATTCATCTCTTACTGACTGTTCAACACCAGAATTCAAGTTTCTTAGAGTAAGAATTGGGGACTATTTGCCTCACTACCTCACAGTCCATGCCCTAAAATCAGCTCCTAACACATTTGGTTGAGTGAATAAATTGGTAAATTCAAGGATTCAAACTTCTGGGTAACCTACAAAACGCAAAATAATTATTTGTATGCAAATATCCATAGTAAAAATTAATAATAAAAAAATCAGCATTTTGAAAAAAATCAATTTTTATTGGGTATTATTTCAATATCTTCAATTTTTATTGTATTTTCATTTTATTTGAAAGGCAAAGACACATGCAGATTTTCCATCCATGAACTCACTTCTCAAAATGTTTCCGAGAGCCAAAGCTGGGCCAAGTCAAACACAGAAACCTGGAAATCGATCTGCATCTCCTAGGTGGGCAGCAGGACCAAAGCATTTGAGCCATTCTCCTTTTATCTACCAGTGCACATATCAGCAGGAAGCTGGATTGAAACTGGAGTAGCCACGACTTGAATGAGGCACTGAAATATGGGATCAATGTCCCAAGCAGCAACATCTCATTCTATTTGAAGGTCAAAGTTATGAGTGGGTGAGGCTATTTGCTATTCACTCCTCTGATGATTGCAACTGCCAGTGCTGGGCCAGGCCAAAGCCAGAAGCCAGGAACTTCATCTGGGTCTCCCAATGGGTGGCAAGGACCCAAGCACTTTTTCACTGCTTTTCCCAGGCCATCAGCAGGGACCTGGATCAGAAGTGAAGCAGCAAGACGCGAACCAGTGCACACATCAGATGCCAGCACAGTAGGCAGCAGCTTTACTTACTGAACCACAATGCTGCCCTGCTGAGGAGAAACTTGAACCACTGCACCAAAAGCCTACCAAGCAGCCAACAACCCAGTAAGAAAACAGACAATAGAGCATAACTACAGAACCAAACTGGAAATACGAATGGCTTTCAATGTACAGAAAAATGGTCAATGTCAATCAAACTAAAAAAAAATGTTTAAATAACATTAAACTATCATTTTTCATTACCAATTTGGTTTTTTTTTTCTTGTTTTCTGGAGAAATTTACTTTCTTTTTCCACACTAATATCATTTTTTCCCCTGTATCTGGGGTCAGGGGAGAAACAAAGGGAAAAGCCCCACCCAGCCTCACACCCCTCCCAGGTCCTGATGTGAGGCATGCTCTGAGTGTCCTGTTCAAGCAGTTTTGATAGTTCAACAGCACTGAACTGCTGCCAACCTCACTGTTCCAATCGCAACGAAACCTATTCGGAATCCACTGGCCAACATGTGCATAAGCTGATTGGGGCAACGGACTGTGTCAGACCCTGTACTGGCAAGCACACACAAGAATCAGGTTTGGGATCATCTCAGATGAAGTTTCTTTGGAGACCCCTCCAACTGAACTGCTGATCTCAGAACCACAACCATGAAGAGACTATGTCAGCCAGTGCATTCTGAATAGGTTTCATCATGATTTGGAACACCAATTTGGTTTAAAAAAAAAAAAAAGAAAAACTGTTTCAGTTTAAAATTGGGTAAGGGAAGGAGGAAGTCGTGTTTTCATCTATTTTTGGTGAAATCTAAACTTTTCAAGTTATATGAATTGACTGACTTTACAACAAACTGCCAACAAAATTAAAATGTGCCCAATACATTTTTCTGAACATTCTACCAGAAATGAATCCAACATATATGCTCACAGGTGTTTGAAATGATACATGCACAAAGCTGTTCTCTATAAGCTTTTTTCTACTAATATGATCTGGAAATGATCTATATCTCTGTCAATAGATTACTGGTTAAACAAGGGCGCATGTCACAGTAGAGTACTCAGAATCCAGTAAAAGTGAGTGTACCACTCATGTGAAAGGACTTTCAAGAAATATTTCTTCCAGTGAAACAAGGTACAATAATCTTGGAAACTGCTATGTATTAAAAAAAAGTCACATTGTACATGCTTGGATATTATCTAAGCCCTGATATTTCTGGAAGAATACACCTCAAACTGGAACTAGTAGATGCTTTTGGAGAGATAACTACAACACTTGGGGGATGGGGAACCAGAGACGGTTTTCTTCCCACACTTTTTTTTACTTCTTCACTGTATATACAGTGATCATAGGATCTTTCTCAAGGTAAACACTACATGAAGTGACAAAAATACCAACATTCATTCACAGCACCAGAGAGCTGACAACTCCTCGGCTGATTTGCACTGTTAGCCACATTAGCAAACAACTGAGGTGAGCAGTTTGAAGCTTGTTTCATCATTAAGGAGCACAGGATTTGCAAGTAACTCCAGCAGTATGTCCTCTTTCCTCAAAGAAACACATGCAAAATATATGCCACCCGTGACATTCACGACATTCTCTTAAAACTAATTCCAACACATACCCCCCTTATGAGGATAAAGTATCTCAACAACAAAGGGCAGTAAGCCAGCCTGTGCTGGTATATGAATACAACCACCAGAAAAAGAAAATTGGACACAACCAATGTCCTAGCAACAGCATGCAGGAGTTTATTATCTGCATTGGAAAATAAAAACTAATACCCATAATAATTAAAAAGTCCAATGGCAATAGCCAAGACCTTGGCTTTGTCCCTTTTCTACCACCCTATTTTAAGTGATAAGCTAACCCCTCAGGTCAATGCTATGTTACAGCCAAATATGGAACACTGAATTAGCATCACCTACATAAAATTAAACTGTTTAACTGGATGTGTTTGTACCTTTGTCCCACAGAATATACAACACTAAGAGGAATACCTAATAGGAAGGATGAGTGTGGGTCCAAAGACCGAGGTGATACAGGTTCAGCAAACAAAATCAATGCAGTGCTCTGGCATGGGATCTTGACAATAGAGGAGGTCATCTGGGAAGAGGTATATGAGAACTTTGTCTACTTTGTGCTCTGTTGTGTTGTGATCTCAAAACTACTCCAAACAATAAAGTCTATGAAAAAAGCAAAAAGTCTAACACGATCTGTGAGGTGAAATCAGTGGCAATAACATTGTGTGCAGTTGGAAAAATTGGAAGAGCAGCAGCATAGATTTCACCTTGGACAAGCCCACCACTGAGGCACTCAGGAACTAAGAACTATTATGCAGGTCTTGATGTCCCCACATTAGAAGCACATAAAACAACCAATCACTTGTGGCTAGGAATTTACCTTGTTGATTTGCTCTATCCCCAAGAGCATGAAAGGAGGCGCACAGCTGGCTGGGGTGTGCAGTTCTGGGAGCTCCCGGGAAGCTGATTCAGCTACCGTAGCGCAGGCTCACGGTCACATCTGGCTCCCGTCCTTGCACAGTGTGTCCTCCCTGAGGGCCGCACTCACTTCCTTCCCTGGCGGACTTGGGACGTGGGAAAGGCGCTCCTGGGATATAAGTTCTCCAGCAGCTCTCCCTGTGGCCATTCGAGGCTTACAAGCACTCACGGCTAAGGAGGAAAGGAAGAAAGAAAACCAGCTAAGCAAAAGTGAAGTCAGCAGTTGTTCATATACTGCCTAAAGGACACACAAGCCTGACAACCCTCCACGTGGAACCACAGATGCACAAGCAAGTGAGTATGGAAAAGTCTGAGACAAGTGACATTCAATGCATCAACGTCATACAGCTATGCTAGTCTTCACGTTTTTCTAAAACAACACAAACTCCAGGAAAATCTATAGCTAGTAAATTTCAAACCCAAGTTCCTTTAAAGCCCATATGCCATGTACTCAAAACCACTACCAAAAAAATCTGAACAAAGCACAATAACTTGGTATATATTCATTATTATAAGCACTTGACTAAACAAAACAATCTTGAGTGGTACAAAATAGAACACCAAAAGTCCTTCCAGCTTTCAGACCTTCAACCCCTCCCAGACATACAATATACTAGAGGGGGCAATTTCTTGCTTATCAACACAGAAATGTCTGGTTTCAGCAACCCTGGTTTTCAAGCAACACTTTTAGGAGTAGATAATCTAGTTCAAAGAGTAAGGAAACAATGGTGGGCAAGAAACACACAGCAGAACGGAAGGGGTGCTCCAGATAAGTAACAAAAAACAAATCCACACAAAGTACCCTTTTCCTTTAGCAGGACCTCAAAAACAACAATACTAGGCAAAGGAAGAGGAAATTTTTATTAGAACTCAACTTTCCCATTCAAATCATACAGTAACACAACACACGGCACAACTTACTCCTTTCAGAAAACAGCACTTTTTTTAACCTCAAGAAAATTCTGCCCAGAACACTTACATGTAAATAAATCCAAGCAAAAAACAAACCCAAAATACAGCATTCTAAAATAGCTATGGGGAAAAGAAAGTTTTCCCAGCCACCTTGGAATTCAAAGGGAAAGGTTTACAAATTCTATGCAACAACTACTTGTTTCAGCTTAAATTGAGGCACACAATCTAGTTGACAAAGAAAACTTTGACATATAAAAAGCCTTCTAAAGATAGAGCACAATAAAATATCCCCTCAGAGAGAGGTCAACAGTAACCCATGATTTTCAGCAACTCATTGGCAAATTACAGTAAAAACACATTCCAATCCAAAAGTGGGCAACCTGCACAACAAAGGCATCAGCTGAGCAGCACCCACAATTCCTGGAGTTCCGAAACAAACTGTTGAAACACTGGTATTTTCTGAGATGCTGGGGGCAGAGTCATGTTAAGACTGCTTCCAGTCTGCCAGAAACCAGCGACATTTACGAAGAAGCCACTGCAAAGCTGTCCTGTTAGGCGCAACCATATTTTTAAGTCATAGGTGCTGGATGCACGGAAGGTTTAGATAAGCAAGAAAATAACACTGTTCCATATTTTTCTCACCGTTTAAAAATCACACATTTATTTTTAAAATGTAAGTACAAAGGTGCTTCTACTTCCTGTGTAACATTCCAGCCCTGTCACCCACACTGCAAGAATGCCTTCCTATATTCAAGCCAGTGTTGAGAGTCTCCTATGTTCAGCCTTCTCTAAAGGTTTTTAGACTTTCTAGTTCTTCCTCATTCTCGTTGTGGAGATCTTTATGTTCAATATGACTCAACGTGACACTTAGTGCTCTGCCATGAGCTCGTTTTGTCACAAAGCCAATCTAGAAACTACGTGAAGATCATTTATCGGTCTTTTTTTCCATCTCTCCTTGGATGTACCTAGCAGGCAGATGGTACTCAAGAGTTTTAAAAGAACCAAACTTCCAAATGAATTATAGTCACACAATTGCTTAAGTGTCACAGGGGTCTCAACCCATGGACTGAAGTCAAATCTGTAATGTACTAACAGAAAGAATAGAGTGGGAAAATAATGGCTAACGGGTTGGATGCATTTTGCAACTCAGTCTGTAGGTGTTCTTAGCAATCCTCACCCACAGTTATCCTCCCCAACACTAAGCAAGCTTAAAGGACCTGAAAGATTAAGGAAACCACTTGTGTGCAAAACCTAAAGAGTGAAAAAACAAATGAAAACAAACCAAAAGGACATATACATTAATTGAAATCAGTGCTATAAAATAAATATCTATATAACAAACCCCTGAAATCTGTTACAAATTTTTCACGGAGCTGAGTTCCATCCAAAAATGCAGCCACCTCACTCACTTGGCTACAGAGTTTTAAGTATAGGCAGCTAATCAAGCTCTATAAAGATCTGATCCATAAAATTCAAAGGCACATTCCTGTGAAGGAGAGTAACTGGAAGAAAAGGGAGAAAGACAAATTTCAAACTAATTTTACAATTCCAATTTTGGGCTTTTAACATCGTAGCACATTTTTCTTTAATCCAGTTTAAAAGAACATGCATAGTTTCGTTAAAGTCAGTTTAACATGATGGGATCTGGGTAACAGACAAGCAGAAAACGTACTTAAAATCTAGTTCTTGGCAGTCAATACAGCAGCTAGGCAACCGGAAAAAAAAAATCAGTACAAGTTTTCTCAACTTTTTAGTTACTACCATATTCTTAGATTCTAGAAGTTACGGCTTCCAAACACTGCAAACCTCCGCTCTTTCAAGAACTGTTCCATATCCTTCCTCTTTGTTGACCTGGCCTCATAATCCAAATAAACCAGGGTATATCTTGCTGTGGAACTGCTGTGAAACAAAATTATACTTTATGAAACAGGTTATAGAAGCACAAGCATACATTCGGGAAACAGCCAAACTAAGTTTTCCAATAAGTGTGACCTTCACAAATCATTTAATTTGTATGAGTCTCACTTTCCTTTGCCATTAAACGGGACTGCACTTCGCATAGTTGACAGTATCTAACAATGCTAGCCATCACTTTAAGACAGTCCTTGGTTCCAGAACCACACTAAATCACTTGCATTGTCAGATTTAGTCCTAGTAACAACAGCAAAAGTGAAAGGAACTAAGTTCTATTTTATACATAAGAAAACCATGTTCAAAGAGGTTAAACAGGAGTGTTCAAGGTCGCATTTTTTAGTAAGCAGTAAACCAGTAATCAACTTACCTTTTTTTCTTATGGAAACCAAATTCCTTTACTATTCTTGAACTAAATGCTCACATAAGATATCTTTGTTTCCTTCCCTATCTTCTGCCCTTTAGGATAACTAGTGTTAAACCGGTGTAGTAGGAAAAGTATAACCTGTGTTGATCCAAACTACTCCAACCATCTGCATGATAATACTTGTGATCTGTTGATTCTGAAGTAACATGGACACAAGCAAACAGGTGTCAAGAATCCTTGAAGGATAATCTAATCTCCACACATGAGCTATGGGAAAGAAGTGATCCATTAGTAATTTTAAAGAAAGGTTAGGGGTCATCACTCAATTCCCAAGATTTCTGATCTCCCAGAGAGGAAAATAAAGTCACCATTTCCTAGCCAGTGAGAACCCTATGGGACAGCACAGAGCAGAGCCAAGCACATGTAGTGGACACTAAATGAACGAATCAGGAAGCAGAGGAAAGCATGGATGACAGACAGCACTTCTTCCTCTCCGGGAGTTTCCAAATTCCTAACAGAAATTTATCTTTGGATTTGGAAATGAGAAATGGGATTTTCCAGAATTTTTTTTTAGAATTCCCAAAAACACCTTAAAATATATCAAAACATTTGTTGCTCATTATTATGGCTATTTAGAAACATGGATAAAGACAAAATATTAAACTATTTGCAAACAATATTAGTACTGTTTACAAATAACTGAAGCCTAGAGCAGGAGATAAATACCTGGAAAATGCTAGCAAATATCATTGGATAGAATTCCAAGAGTGGACAAAATCTAGCCCAGTGTCTATTTTTGAAATGGAACTTTTTTTTGGAAGAGGCACACTTGATCATTTTACATTTAGTTTTTAGCTGCCTTCACAGCCAAATGGCAGAGTTGATCCTTGCAACAGAGTCAGTAAGACTTGCAAAGCCCACAACATTTGCTATTTGGCCCTTTAGAGAGAAGGTTTTCTGATCTCTGCAATAACACACATTCCGATCTATAAGCAAGGTTAACAGTACTATACAGAATACTATATTTCACATGCTGAAACTGCCAATTTAAAGACTTGCTTCTGAAGCTTATTTCTTAGAATATCATGCATAGGATTTGTATACAGCATGTTACGCATATAATTTCATTTTATTTGCAAGGATAATTCACCAGTAGTAGCAGACTGGGCCCCAAACATACATTTATGTAACACAGCAACCTGTGCCTAACAAATCCCTCACCCACCTGCTCCTGTCCTACCCCAGTTCCAAGCCCGATCTTGTCCTTCAACTCCTGTTCTTGCTTTCAAATTAACATCAGTGGATTCTTTGTGATTTTAATTCTTACAGAAAAACTGTAACATTTTTTCCCTCTTATTTCCTAAGTACATTTTCCAAGAAACCCTGATTAAGACTACTGCAACGGAGACCCTATACTCTAGAGGTATATTAAATATTGGGTATGGGTCAAATTCACCATATTTTTAAAAAATCAAGAAATAAAAATGAAGGGGAAGCAGGGCATAAGAAAGAACAAAATCTCCAGGATGCTTTAAGGTAAAGATACAAGTTCTGCTTCACAGTCTAGAGAGAAGGCTACCCAAGTTGACGACATAATGAAGATGGGCCTTTCCCAGTGCTTTGGCCCCAGCCACGGAGTTATAGTCCAAATATTAGAGCACTTTAGTCCTCCAGAATTTAAAATACACTTGGGTTGAGACAAGAAGGGCTCACTGTGGATTACTTAATTACCCTAAGTAATTAAGTACCAGACTACACTTCTGAAGATAACCTGCTTATTCTTTGTAACCTCAAAACCCTCCCCTGAAGTGGTTTGGCTGTCCATCAAAATCCCTTTCATTTGTCCAACCAAAGTCTCATTTATTTGTGCCAAAAATATACAGTAAGAGGATCAAGGATAACACTTGAGAGAACAAAAGCAAGGAAGACAGCTCCCTGCTTGATAGTGAAGAGCACAGAGTGAGGTCACAGCTCTGCCAATCACTAGCCAGGTAATCTTGCGTCAACTACCTAAGAAACAGTTTCCCACCCGTGAAACATGCATCATGACCTCCTTACAGAGTCGCTGTAAGTGACATAAATGGCATACAGTGGGCACCAGCAAAGGCAGCTGTATCAAAAATTAAGTGTTAACGGAATAAGAAGAGAGCACAATAATAGGGTTGAATTACTTACTAGTACAATATGTGAAATGGCTGAGATTTGACCATCTTAACTCATAAAAACAGCAATTTTAAAATAAATATTATAAAGCAAGTAGGCCTAAAAAGAAGGAACAGGAAACACTTAAGAGTTACTTAATCCTTTTTTGTCTGGCAGCAGCTCAGAAGATACCCAGACATTGAATACGGAGCCTACAGACTAAAATAGAGTTGCCCCTTGCTCAAGTCCTCACTAGACACAAGGTGTGACTTCAGAATCCACAAAACAAAGACCAGAGCAGACAGAAAAACACATTCCTTACCCCTACACACCTCCTTTCTTCTTATCCCATTCTTGCTCTCTCCTAGTTCCTTCCCTATTCAATGCCCAGTTGTGCCTTTTGTTTATCAGTTTTGGAAGGAAGTACTCATAGGCACTCCACTGCTGGCAAACAAATACTACTATTCACAATCAGGCTTTTGCATAGGTCTCTAAGAGTAGCCAGTTGCTTCACAAAGAAATTGAATGGACCCATCACACCTTCTTGTTCTCTCCTTTATACCTCAGCTGTTTTTTGTTTGTTTTTATTTTTGTGTGGTTGTTTTTTGTTGTTGTTTGTTTGTTTGTTTTCCAAATCCTGTCTCGCCCAGTCCAGTTAGGAGGTTTGTGCCTGATCCATGCAGCCAGATTTCCTGGGTGAGAAATGAGTTTCAAGATGGCCCACTCAACTAAACCTGCAACGCCACTTCGGTTATACCTACATCTCAAAACAGCGAGGCGTCATTTCTTCCACACAGCTCACCCACCTGTGACTCCCTAGACAGGATCAGACTTTACTGGTAATTAGAGCATCTTTCCCAGGCCATGTGGTTCAGCTTTCATGTGAGCACATCCCCTTCCAGTAGCACCCCAGCATCCCTATTACCATCAGCCATCCATGTTGTAACTGTTGTCTCACAGGCATGGGGTAATCCCTGATGATTACTCTCACACATAATACTATACAGGCTTTCATCAGCTCATGATCTCAAAGCACTTTTACAAGAGTTCACAGGGATGCCACCCACTGGGCCAAGACCAGATTTTCTGGTTTCTTAATGGGATGTCTGGGCATTTTATTTCTCCTAAGCTCTGCTGTGGGGTTCTCTGTATCTATGTACCCCACTAGACAGAAATTTAGTAAAGCTTCAAGGGTTCCTCCTGTAAATAGGGACTCTTGTGTATTCAAGGTCCTGCTGTTTCTCTAATACCTACTCCAATGCCGTGCTCTGGAGTGAGACTCATAATTACTGAAAAAACAGAACCATTAAAAACTTCAAGTTCATGCACTTGCCAAAGAAAACATCTCCATCACTAAAATGACTGTTTCTGTCATGGGCTTAAATTTAAAGTAATAGCAAAAAGTATCAAATATCCTTGTATGTCTTGAAAATATTTATGTCAGTTACTAAGCTTAGATAAAATGCTCAATAGATCAAGCTCCCTAATTAAGGTTCGAAAAGAACAAATGGAAGGAATAAAATGCAATCAATATTTATTTTTCCAAACATTTGCTTTAAATTATCATTTACCAATGGGCACTTTAGCATGTAAGGCTAGTTGGGCAACTCACTGCCCTCTGCGAAAAGAATAAGCAAAAAAAAATCCAGTAAAAAAATAATGGTAAAATGAAATGCAAACATGGTGTGACCCTGTTTTCTTGGGGTGAGGTGCATACTGAATATCCATAATGATGTCAGACAAGGTGTGCATTTTAGAAGCTGTCAGTACTGTAATGAGTCATCTGAAAAACTAGCCTATATCATTTTCAAAGAGCAAAACATCCTCTTATCTTTCAGTTTGATAATGATTGAGGCAGAATACCTTCCACAATCGCTAATCAACAAAAACTTGCTGACCTGTGAACAGTTAATTTAAAATAAGATTAAAGTTAAGAACTTAGATAATTCTGGGGTGACAACTGACTGGGTGCTCTTGGGCACTGGAGTTCTTCCAATTTTGCCCCCTCATATACACTGGCTATGCAAACAGTCATCAAGGTCTGATGGAGAAAGACACCAGGAGCATGAGCTAGACATCTCCCTGGGCCACTGCTGTGTGATAACAGGAGGGCGTGCACCCTCGCTGGTGGCCATTCTTCCTAACTATAAACCAAGGGCAGTTGCTAGCAAGAATCATGCTAACAGGAAAAGATATCCTTTCATGAAACAGTTTTACAATCTACTCCTGTACAGAGATGGCACCCAACCTACTCATTAATGAAAAAGAGCAAAAATAGCGTTTTTCATTTAATTTAGCAGTTTAATTCCTAGAGGTTTTTAAAATTTAATTTGCTTAACAAAAACTTATGTGCCAATTAAAGGATAATTGAATAAGAAAACACACAAAGTCAAATAACAGTGATGATCTATAAAGAACAGTTTCTCAAGAAGCCTAAGAATAATTCTACCTTCCCAAGACTAAAACCAGCATGTACACCTCAACCTGCTGATCTTTATGCCCCCCTACCTTTTGCAACGGAATCATCAATGAACGCTGACAAGTGCTGCGTTGCCTTAGAAACCCTCCACAGCCTTTGCCACAGACATTGACCCCTCTTCGATCAGTACCCCATCTGATTTCGCCATGATCTCCTGCATGCGCTTGCCAACAGTGCAGTCAACCATTCACTGACCTGACCCTCCTCTGCTTAGAGCCACCATGGCTCTCTCATGTGCATAATCGAGGGTTTCATGGTCTAGCTCAACACATCTCCCAACAGGTGTCATCAGCCTATTTGTACTGCAGAGCTCCCTTTGAACACTGTTCTTGTTCCCCTTGTGCCATGGCACTTATCTGCCTGAAATGTCGTTTTCCAATCAGCAAACTCCTGTGCTCCAGACTCACCTCCTGATGCTCCCATGTCCACACTGCCAGGCACATGCTCCTTCATCTGTTATTCCCAAACTTAACTATCTTGACACCTGCAATGTGCATTTCTCTTTTTAAATTTTCCTAGTGATTTGTTAGCATTTCTTCATCTCTGAAACATCAAGCATAGTCTTATAAATAATGGGTCCTTAATAAGTGTTGATGAATCAATGGGTACGCCTGATGATGGATTCAAAGCATGAAAGCTCCTCCAAAACAAATGCAAACAACAACAAAAAAGGCAAATAAATAAACACAGTAACGGCAAAAGAGTTAAACTTACCAGAACACACTTTAAGTGATCTCCTGGATTTTAATTCAAACAGAAAAATTCCTCTAAATCCTAAGATAAAGAGACTATACAGGGCCCGGCGGCGTGGCCTAGTGGCTAAGGTCCTTGCCTTAATCCCATATGGGTGCTGGTTCTAATCCCGGCAGCTCCACTTCCCATCCAGCTCCCTGCTTGTGGCCTGGAAAGCAGTCGAGGACGGCCCAATGCATTGGGATCTGCACCCACGTGGGAGACCCGGAGGAGGTTCCAGGTTCCCGGCTTCGGATCGGCGTGCACCGGCTGTTGCGGCTCACTTGGGGAGTGAATCATCGGAGGGAAGATCTTCCTCTCCGTCTCTCCTCCTCTGTATATCTGACTTTGTAATAAAATAAATGAATCTTTAAAAAAATATATAAGTAGAGTCAGGAACAAGCCATTTATCTGGAATCAGGACAGCCCTCTGGAAGCCCCTTGGAGCTGCCGATGATGCTGTGGGGTGGGTTGCAAGAGTGCAAATTGGACATCTTCCAGAATGATATGCAATTATCCAGACTACACAATCAGGGCAGGCATTTGGAACAGCAGTTAAGACACCTCTTGAAGAAGCACATCCCACACGGACGGCTTGGGCTTAAGTTCCAGCTCTGTTCCTGACTCCAGCTTCCCGCTAACTTGCACCCTGGGAGGCAGCAGATAATGGCCCCAGTCCTTGAGTTTCTGTCACCCACAGAAGACACCTGGAAAGAGTTCCACATTCCTGGCTTCAGAGACCAGTTGTTGCAGGAATTTGGGAACTGGAGCAGCACATGAAGAGCTCAATTCATTCTCGCCCCCTTCCTCTCTCTCAAATACACTGATTAAAACTTTATAAGAAAAAAAAACTCATCAATTTCTATCTCATCCCTATGAAGTCTTTAAAAACATATAAAGCCCCATGCAGTAGTCTAATGGCTGAAGTCCTCACCTTGCACGTGCCAGGATCCCATATGTGTGCCAGTTTGTATTCCTGCTGCTCCATTTCCTTTCCAGTTCCCTGCATGTGTCCTGGGAAAGCATCAGAGGACAAGCCTGTACCCACGTGGGAGACCAGGAAGAAGCTCCTGGATCCTGGCTTCGGATCAGCTCCGCTCCAGCCGTTACGGCCACTTGGGGAGTGAACCAGCAGATGGAAGATCTTTCTCTCTGTCTCTCCTTCTCTCTAAATCTGACTTTCCAATTGTAAAAACAAAAATCTTTTTAAAAAGATAAGGCTACACTGTGATACTTCAGCCTCTGTATTCTCAGTATTCAAGTAATTTTATACAAGTAACCTCGAAGCACAGATATCTGCTGTATGCTAATCACAAGTGTCCTCTCAATGTTGTTTATTGAATTGGAACACAGTTTTACACCCAGATTTAGTTTTATAGATCAAGTCCATAAAATAAAACATGCCTAAACCTGACTGTATTAGCAGCCTTTTCATCACAAGCCTCAAGATTCCACACCTGTGATTAATTCACAACACAACTTGATGCATCAGCTTTCCAATCATTTGTGAATAAGCAACTCTTAAGCAGCAGCTAATCTGACTATTAATATGAACATTCTAAATATATCATCAATAACCCAAATTCACAACTGGGCCAAAAATTCTAATGTGAAGTTAATGTTACATAGCACTATGAAAAAAATTCTATTGAAAATGTCCTATTTACTCAAGCAAAAACTACAGGGAGATAAAAGTAAATACATATGCAAACCCATAATATGCATTTATATACATACACATATACATACGTGTTTTTCAAAAAGTTCATGAAAACTGGAATTAAAAGGTAAGCTTTCTAGTGCAAAAAAAATATTGAAATCCCTGCATACAAAAGGTTTTCAAAAGATATGAAGAATAAATACAATAAAATATTATGCATGGAATGAAAAAATATTATGCAACAAAATAAACTTACATTTTAATTCTTATTTTCCATGAACAGTTCTAAGTTTCTAAGTTTTCCTGTACACATGCATGTAAGGTAATTCATGAAGAGCTAGCCAACTGCCAGGTGGAAGCAACATGATAGCCAGTTAAAATCTCTCACTGAAAGTTCTTCCAGAACCCAAAGGCTAAGAAACTAGCCTTCTTGTACCCTGGAATCCCTGATGCCCAGCATATTCATGGGTTCAGTAGCGTGCCAAGGGTTACCCAACATACCAGGGTAAAAGGACTGACTGACTGAGCCTTGTGATTCTCCCACTTAGCTGAACATCCCTGCACCTGGGGACTGTGTGCTTGGGGATCTAAAGTGGGTCACTCCCCAGATGGTAAGAAACAGCTAATTCCTTCAACCTTATGTCAATTAAAGGACAGTACTTGGGGACCAGTATCATGGCACACAGGGTTAAGCAGCCACCTACAGACATCACTATCCCATACTGGTTCAAGCCCTAGCTGTTCTGCTTTCAATCCAGCTCCCTGCTAATGCTTCTGGGAAAGCAACAGAAGACAGCCCAAATACCTAGGCCTCTGCTGGTGATATACGGGACTCAGAAGAAGTTCAAATATGGACTAGCCCTGGCCTTTGAGGCCATTTGGGAAATGAATCAAACAATAAAAGATCTTTTTCCCTCTGCCTCTCCCCCTATTTTTCTATCACTCTGCCTTTCAAATAGACAAAATAAATCTTTTTAAAAAGACATGAAAGTACAATATGAATATAAAAAGAAAATAAAAACATTAGCAATTGCCTATGTTTACCATCACATTGTCAACAGTTCTGAAAAAAATTCAACTGAGTTTCAAGTCACTTAACTCTAATCCACTTCATAAACATTTGTTTCCCTGATGCTGCTTTTTCACTTTTTTAAATCCCAGAAGGAAATGATAATCTTCTATAAGTTTTAGAATGGCTTATTTTCTTAAATTGCCAGGAAGGAAAAGACTCGCTTCTGTTAGTTTT
Source organism: Ochotona princeps (assembly GCF_030435755.1). Taxonomy (NCBI): domain Eukaryota; kingdom Metazoa; phylum Chordata; class Mammalia; order Lagomorpha; family Ochotonidae; genus Ochotona; species Ochotona princeps. Next base: position 39,477,567 of record NC_080836.1, read on the forward strand.
AATTTTGAATCCATTAAGTATTGGGCAGTGGGGAAGAGGTGGGACAGACTTTTAGATAATTGCCTTTTGAAAAATCACATTGTAGTGTCACATGTACAGCCTTTCTGTTGGTTCTGCCAGGACTGCTGTACAACCAAGTTTATTTTAAGATAACACACACCAGTACAAATTCTACCGAGTCTCTTGGAACTTGCTACCACATTTAGATTGGTTTAGCATAGCTTTGACATGGCCTTCCACTGTTTCTTACTGAACATATAAAGAGCACACAGAAGCTGGTTTATTTTAAATGCAATTTAAAATGAAATTTCCCAGCATGCAAGCACACACACACGTGCACACAGACACCACAGAGATGCTGAAACTGCTACTTTTGAGTCACAGTCAACTCCTAATGCCTGTGATACAGACAAAATCCAATAGGTAAGGAAATTCTTAGGAAAAAATCAGGGGCATAACAGGGTTAGGGAAAGCTTCCCTATATACACGCATTCCTTTCATACAAGAAGATGAGTATATTTTCCTGTACACCAAAGAACAAAAACAGCAAGAGAACTAGGTTTCTCATACATATTTACTGCCATTTGTCAACTGCAGTATGAATTCATGAAGACAGACAGCAAATAGGAGTCTAAAAACATCAATTATAAAAGTACATATATTCAGTACATGCTATGGTCTGAATGTCTGTGACCCCTCCCAAAATGTTAATGGTTAAACATGATGTGATGACATCAGGAGTACGGCAGGCCGCCTCTACAGTGATTAGATCATAAGGGTAGAGCCCCATAAAATTAGTACCCTATCAAAGGAGCTTCAGAAAGCCATGCTGTGCCTTTAGCCATAGCAAGAAAGAGCAGGAAGATGCCACCCAATGAACTGAATAGGCCGCAGTCAACACCAAGGCGGCCAGCACCCTGATCACAGTCTTCCCAGCCTCTACAACTGTGAGCAGCATGTCTGCGGTCTGTAAACTACCCAGTCTCTAGTATTTTGTTACAGCATCCTGCATGGACTAAGACAATCCATATGTATTGAAAAGTGAACTGAAACCTCTTCGTGAGGATCCCAATAGTTTTGCTTTAGGAACTTGTTGGCCCTCTATACTCTGCTCTATCTATCCTCAATCACTAGCCTCAGTCCCACTCTCTGTGGGTGGAACCATGTACTAGGCCACATGGCCTTAGTTAGAATGGCCCTGCCATTGGCTATCTTAAAGACCCTAGCCCCCAACTTAATGTACTTTATCTCCTTCATGCTCAGAATGCAGATAAAACTTAAACCTGTCTGGAGTCACCGTAAGCACTAAATGAGCTAACACAGTATGTGCAAAGCACTGAGAACATAACCTGACGTAGGAGCCATCACTGCTATTGATGCTCTTGGAACTGTAATGAGTTTGTAATACTCATTTCCTTCTATTTCTTAGTCATTTTTACATTTTACCAACTGACCTGTCTTTGAATTCCCTGCTTTTCTCAATCTTAAAAATCTTTATCATAGGATACATGGGAGAATATGGTGCTGAATCAGTCCCAAGATGTGTCAAAACTTCGTTACCTCAATAATGATTAAGAAGGGCCCGGCGGCGTGGCCTAGCGGCTAAAGTCCTCAACTTGAAAGCCCCGGGATCCCATATGGGCGCCGGTTCTAATCCCAATGGCCCCGCTTCCCATCCAGCTCCCTGCTTGTGGCCTGGGAAAGCAGCTGAGGACGGCCCAAAGCCTTGGGATCTGCACCCGCGTGGGAGACCCGGAAGAGGTTCCAGGTTCCTGGCTTTGGATCGGCGCGCACCGGCCCGTTGCAGCTCACTTGGGGAGTGAATCATCGGAGGGAAGATCTTCCTCTCCGTCTCTCCTCCTCTCTGTATATCTGACTTTGTAATAAAATAAATAAATCTTTAAAAAATAATAATGAATAATAAAAGCCTTGGCAAAAATATGGACCACAATCGAGCTCTTCTCCAGGGCAGCACTGGATCCTGTAACCAATGGAGTCCATGATAAAACGAAGAAAAACCTTCAGACTGATAAGCAGTAAGCAGAGTTCACTGCCTCAATACCATCGACTAGCCCAAAGAAGATTCAGAGTATGTGGCCGCCAATCATGTCACACCTTACTTCAACATATGCCACTATCTGGACTCAGCACTGTACCCTAGTGGTTAAAGTCTTTATACTGCACGGGCAGCGACCACACATGGCTGTTGGTTCTAATCCTGGCTGCTCCACTTCCCATGCAGCTTCCTGCTTGTAGCCTGGGAAAGCCATCAAAGACAGCCAAAGCCTTGGGGTCCTGCACCCACATGGGAGACCTAGAAGAGGCTCCTGGCTCCTGGTTTCAGATTTGTACCAGCTCAGCTCCAGCTGTTGCAGCCACTTTGGGAGTGAACCAGCAGATAGAAGATCTTTCACTCCTTATGTCCTTATCTCTGACCTTCCACTAAAAATAAATAGTATACATATGCCAATATTTGCTGTGAATATGGATGCATACTCTCCTCTACGAAAAACATGATGGAGCCATTTAAACCACTATAAAATGTAAAAATGAAAACCAAAGTGTCATACCTGGATTTCATCCAAGTCCTTTAAATCTATGAAATTAATACCATGACGTCTTGACATTTACAAAAGGACCAAGCTGGCACAAGCAAAACCATGACATGTTAAAGGCCATTTAATATATAATATTAATCACTGAAGAGCCATATTCCCTCAGCTTACCATCAAATAAGAACCACACCAAGAAAAGCCAGATACCTTTTTAAAACTGTCTAATATACAGGCTCCATTTGAAAGGACACACCTTTTCTTGGAACTTATTTTTGCTGCCTTCTGTCACAAGACAGAAAAAAAGTCACACTTGACATATTGTGGCCAATGGTCACTTGGTACAACCAGCGAGAAAGAGGTGAACAGCTAGGAACCTTGAAGCAGTTCACAATTTACATGTAGTTTCCAAAAGCAAAACACAAGCTGTACCCAAAAGTATTACTTGCCACTCGCTGCTCCACATTTTATCCAAATCTTCGCGCTCAAAATCCTTCCTTTCATGAGGATAACATGGACAAGCCACACTCCCAGGCCTACTCATCCCCAAACACTTCCCCACTCCTGAGCTCCCACCCCCTGGCACTGCCCACCAGAAAGCGGTCACCATTCTCTGACAATAGAAGCCCTTTGCCTCCCCTTGCTCTGAGTCCCCAGCCCCTAGCAGGGTGCCTGACACAAGGTGTGCACTCAAAGTGTGCCGAAGAAAAACCAATGAAAGGCTTGGTTTTGGGCTTCCAGGATATAAAAGCAGCCTGAGCCCCTACCCCATGCCACCAGCTTTCTGAAGGGCCTCGATAAAGAGCACCCCAACCCCCTCTTCCTGACATCCACTGCAATTAAATGTAATGAGTGCCAGGCTGCCGGCTCATAGCAGGTGCTTCATCCCAGCTGCACTCCCAAGCAGAAGGAAGAGACTCCATCGCCATAAGTTAGTTCATTCCTCAAGGTTTATGCTTCTTTCACCTGTAAAATGAGGACACCAACTTCCTAATATATGTTAGGTCTGTAGCACAGGATACGGCACAAAAATAGACACTCAGACGTCTGTTCCCCTTTCCTTGTATACTATGAATAAAAGTCAAAGGAACTTCGATTTTGTGTGTACAAAAAGCTAGGTAACTGAATCACCTCTTTCTCTGTATTTGTATTTTCTACACCACTTTTGTCCTTTGTGTCTTTGGAGGTCTAAGAGTTACCTAATTGTAAGATTGACAAGGTCCCAAAGTAAAACCTTCCCTGTACACGGCCACACCCATCCAGCAGAGGAGCCAAGAACAGCATTACCCTGAGAAAGGGGTTCAGCAAATACACACCTCACAAACATTGACAGACTCAACCTGCTCACATTCACAAGCATCACATTCTGAAGTGAGATGGTTTAAAAATATTTTTCCCTACTCACACTGAAATTCAAAGTTATTAAGTGGGAGGATACAGCATGGCCTCTATGGTAAATAATTGCTGTACAAAATTTTAAGGACTACACCCCTTGGACACAGTTTACATAAAGTGACAATTCCAATGTTACAAATTTGAACTAACTCCACCAAAAAGGCTTAGAAACTACCAGCTTCCCTCCACTCTATGAGTAACCATTACATTCTAATCACATGAGGTTTAGTTTCTGGAACAACTAGCAGCAAGAAAGGTTCATCAAGAAAAATGGGCAAAGGGAGTTGGAAGAAAGAAAGAACAGAAGCAAGCCTATCCACTCCCCCACCAAGACAATCACTTAACGCGGACTCTTGACTCAGAGTACTTCTGCCCCTCTTTGCAGCTGTTGTCTCCTGCAGTTGGCACAAGGCGCTACCAGTCTGGGACCGGTTTCCAGAGTGGACAGCATTGTTTTATTGGCTACTTAGGCAGAGCACAGAACATTAATGGAGTTTTTATCTCTCCATTTTCCTGTCAGTGCAGAACCAGCCAGTCTGACTCTGTTATTATCATTAAGAAAGCACTTTTTTTTTCCCTTCCCCACACATGCTCTTTAATCCAAACAACATCTGGGAACTTCAGCCTCTAGCATGTGAAAGGGAAGCAGATTCGGAGGGAAGGGATGGGGGAGCTACACTGAACCACCATGAAATTCCAACAGGCTGCCTTCTCTCAAGGCACCCCATACTTCTGAAATGTTGGCCACACTGTTTTTTGACCGGGCATGTAAAATGGCACGTACGCTCAGGGTGCCACTTGATGTCTCAATGCATGTGTATTTTACGTAATGCTAAAATCAGGGTCTACTCCAACATAATTTCTTTAAGGTGAAAAGTTTTTACATCCTTTCTTCTAGCATTCTGAAACAGCCTGTACATCTTACTCTCTATACCCACCCTACTCTGTCATAGAATACCAGAACTTATTTCTCCCATCCAAGTGGTACTTAGTATCCACTGACTTATCCAAACGTCAAAACGATATTCCCTGGGAAAGCAAAGTATATCCCACATTGCTTTAAACTTCTAGTAGATCCTTGCGCTATATCGGGAAGGAGGGGAAAATCAGCTTTTTTGACATGTAACTCTTTGAAAAAAAGAATTTTAGTAGCATTTTCCTAAATAGGAAATCCAGTTAAGAAATAAGTCAACAATAATATTAGACATGACTAGTGGGTACATGTCTACTGTGCAACCTAATAGGAAAAACCTGGCGCCATGAAACCCAGAAAATATGTCCTGCTGTAACAGACAGCTGTCTCCTCTGTAGCTGGAGTGCGTGTTTTGCTTAGATCATGCTCCGTGAGTCATGGAATCAACACAGGACACAGCCAGCCACGCTGCAGGCTCGCACAGAAGAGCAGCTTCAAGCACGCGGCTCCTCTGATAGAAATGCACAGGCTGTTTCTCCTTCACCAGTCCGCCTGCCTCACGCGTTCCCCAGGCTGCTCCTTTCCACGGTGTTTCAAGGGTGAGGAGAGCCTAAAAATTACGGACTCTTAGAACATGGAGCCATCTATGTCATGCCCCCTCTGCACTCCTCTCTTAAGTGATTTTTTGTTTGCTTGTTTGCTTGTTTTTTTTATTTTTTTTAATGATGCACTACCAACAACCACATTTTGGCTACCAGAGATTTTCATTGGCAGAAATGCTCACTGCCCGGTAGAGGACACAATAGGAACTGAACATCAGAGTGTCAGCAAAGGTTAATCGTTTATTCTTAATTTTTTTTTTGTTCCACTCAGCAAAATCAGGGAAAATCACTAGCTGTCTGAGCCACAGGCTCCTGCCCGCTGGAAGCCATGCCTCAGAGCCCCTTGCAGTCGGCAGTTAATGACAGTCTCAGTAACCTGATCCTCTCACAGTGGGAGACTGGAGTAGGCACTGGCCTCTCTAGTCTCGCCTTTCTATTGTCCCACCCTGCAGGGTCAGCTGTTTCTGACAGCCAAATTGCTGCGTGCTAAGCAATGAATGCTGTCAGAGAAGGAATTTTCATTTCTATAATGCATTGGCCTCTATGGACAAATTATACAGCTTATGGTGCTAGCTGCAGGATGCTGCTCCAAGCTGGAAGTGCTGCCAAAACACAGCCTGTCCTCGCCTTTCCCCAGCCCTGAGCTGACAAGACACTCACCCAAAATGAATCTGAATGGCCAGAGAGAAACGAATACGTTTGCCGAGACAAACAAAACATATGTCAAAAATAGTCATCCAGCTACACTCCCTGACATAATGGCAGACAGTGAAAACTAATTGAGCTAATGTCACAGAGCTCCGTAGCATGGCATCCATTAAGACCCACCGTAATTTGATACCCTGCAGTGCACATCCCAAGGGTATTAGCAAGATCACTGGCTCCCAGCTTCTAGGGGATGCCAGACTTAACCAGAAAACACACCAAGAACTTCCCCATGTCTTGATAACCAAGCAACAATTTAGAACATACTGTATGAAAAAATCCGTTTGCAGAAGCCATTCGCCTGCCCAGCTTCTCTGCATCACGTGTCCTGAACTTAGTCTGGGAAAGAGGCCTTCCTAAGAGTGAGTCCATACTGACACGAGGATAGAGACACTGCACTCAGTGTAGGATAGGAGGCGACCTAGCTGAGCTTTTCAGAGTAACTGCAGGGGTTTTACAGGTATGGGAGAAGTTGTCTCAGTCCTTTGTTGACCAGGAAGGCGGAACACAACTGAGAGGAAAGCCAACAAAAGAAGAAAGGTTAAACGGGAAAACATGCGAGCAGGTGGGGGAACGACTGCTAAATGGCTATGGACTGCCTTCTTCGGACTGTAGTGGTGCCGTATGACCAGGTCAATACATACTAAAGACCAGAGTACACTTCAAATAAGTGAATTTTATCAAATGTAAATTACATCTCAACAAAGCTGTCTTTCAAAGTAAGGTGGGGTGAAGTGTCTCAGGAGCACTCCTTGAGCCCTGGGTCACTGAAACCTGTCTTGCCCTGGCCTGGACACCTCAGAGAGCTGCCAGTGGACACTTGTTGGAAGGGCATTGTGAATCTTTGCCAGTATGGAGCCAGAGCTCTCAGTAGTAGTTAATATGGAAATGAATAGACAGGAAATTCCCTAGTCCTTGGGTCTAGATGATAGATCAAAGAGAGGTGCCTCCTCTCCCAGGCAGGGAAGCAGCAATACAGGCTGAGTAAAGGAACCTGCTGGTCCAACAAATTGTGTATTGGGGAACAGTTTCTTGCTGTTGAAATGTTGACTCCTCAAACCCGCCCCCCCATGCAAACGTGAGAACCTCTCTTTAAGTCCGATGCTGGTAATAAACTTCAGCTATCCACCATCAGTCGGTAGTCCACGTGGGTATGATTGTCAGCTCTGTGCACCAAGTCCATCGCCGCAGGATGGTGAACAGACACTCCGGTTCCTGAAGCCAATCTGGGTTGAGTTTTCTGTCACTTGCAAACGTAAACTAACAAGCAAACCATCCTACCACCCTATACATTCTATACATGACCACAAAAACAAGAAAAAAACACTGTATTAGGGGCTATTTCCTGTAAGAAGACACCTTTTCTTTCCTTTATATTTCTTACACCTCAGTGTGAGCTGAAATGTGCAAAGTATCACCTCTGCCCCCTTTTGCAAGGCAAATCTAGATCTGAATTCAAGCTGAGATCAGGAAGCTGAATTTATGATCTGCATATTTTTAAACTCCAAGGTGTGTGCAGCACTTGGAAAGTGGACACTGATTTAGCAAGTCTGCTCCATGTCAATGAAGCCAACTGGGGGAACAGCCAGGAAACCACTGCAAGCCCCACCAGAGCCAGGAGGGGCACACCTGCTCTCCTGGACGGTCAGGTCAGCCAAAGAACAAGCACCTGCGGGCTGGGAGCCACCAAGGCCATCACGGGTTGAATCCCGCGGCTGTCCACTTTATCATTAACTACTGCCTGGCCAGCAAGGGCAGGGTCCAGTTCAAGTACACTGGGAACTTTCACGCAGTAAGCATATCCAAAATTATGGTGGGATTACAGCCACTCACTACAGACTATAAATATCCTCCTGGCTGCAGTCCTGGCAGCAGCCACAATTCCAGTTCCCCTGGTGGTAACAGAACTGCAAGACTTTGCCTCCAAGGAATTCAGCACAACCCAACCAGATAGGGCAAAAGTATAAAACGCGCCTCCAGGCTGACTCAGCGTCCTGGCAAACCTGGCTTCTCACCCTACTATTGCCCCACTTGGCCTCTGATCACAAAGAATAACAACAGGGGTGGGGGAGAGGAAGGTTATAAAGTTGTAGCTCAAAGTGACAAAATAAAATCTTGGGTGATGAGGAACAAACTACAGAACACACAGGCCTGAAACTATGACAGGGAGGGAAGGTAGGAAAAAGAATGCTCGCAGGAATTTCAAACCGTTATATTCATTCTTTATCTGAAGTCTTAAAAAGATGAGATTGGTGTGCGGGACAGAGAGGGGGATGCGTCCTGCCTCCTACAGACTGGTGTGCGGGGCAGAGAGGGGGACAGGTCCTGATTCCTAGCCTGAGAGTCCCAACTCCTAACAGGAGAAGCCAAAGGGAGCACTAGGAATGAGAAGGCTCAGAAAGGGAAATATTGTGCAGTAGCTGCTCCCTTGGTGCATCCCGCTTCCAAAATCTGTTACTCACAGTCAGGAATTAGTATTGCTTGTCTTGATTCTTTCCAGAAAAAAAAGCAAAAAGGCATTCACATAACTTTTGTCACACTGTATTGTTATCATTGTTCTATTTTATTAGACGTTACTGTCAATACCTTACTGTACCCAATTTACAAGTTAAACTTTATCATATGAATGTATGTAAAGAGAAAAATACACAATACTTGCATCATGGTTTGGTACTATCCCCAGCTTCAGGCAGCCACTGTGGGTCTTGAAAAGGTGTCCCCCATGGCTAAGGGAGACTATGGTAATTAAGTGATTACCGTTACCTATCTGCTTCTCAGAAACTACAATATGAACATACGTCCTCAAGACTGACTTAGGTTTAGTGGTTGAAAAACCACTCAATCCCCTGAACCAGCATCATCCTGCTTGTTTCTGGGAGTCATTATAGGAGGGAGAAGAAGAGAAGCCTATTTAACACAGCACTAAAGATGACACTAAACATCTTTAGCATCCTGTCACCACTAGCACCTGGCATACACTTGGTGTTTCACCACGTAGATGTATCTCTTTCCCAGGCAATTGCTTGACCCTTAGCAACGGCCAAGTCAGAAATAAGCTGTACCAAGTACACAGCACAGTGGGTGTTCCGCACACAACCAAGCCCCTGGCCTTTTCTCCCTACATTCATTCATGCCCTTGACTAGATACACTAAGCGTCAATACCAAGCCAGGCAGTTTTAGATTTCACAGGTATAAAAGCAAATGCAGGCAGGCCTATGGCCTCAGAGTTCACCACCAGGCACTACATTCCACAAAATGTTCTTTCATGAAGCCGGCCATGACAGATGGGGGATCGCTCTAAGACCCACAGTGGGAAAGATTCTCTCCCCATAAGAGCCCACACCCTTGCACAAAGAGCTCCTCAAGGCATGAGCCAATGACTTCTGGCACAAAGTCAACACTCAAGGTTTGAATGACACAACTAACTCTCTTCCTCTCACGGTGTTCTCCTATCCTTTCCCCACAACCTGAAAATCCCAGAGACAATGTGATACACAGAAGAGCACAAGGAAAGTAATTTTAATCCAAAATCTTGGGCAGGGGATTGTTCTAAGGTTCATTTACTATGATTTGTTTTTCTTTGACTTGAAACTGGAGAACAAAATGTATTCAAGATTTCCTAGTACAACAAACAAGGCATTTAATCAGTCTCTATAGAACAGCCATGTGATGGAGAAACTACCGCAGGCTTCAGTAGTCACAAATGGTCCCCCTAAAACATGAATTTCATGGCAATTAAACTGTTCTCTGAATTCTACCCTCCCACTGAGTCCAGAGGTAGAAGCCATGAACAAGGAGAAAACTCTAAAAAGAAGGCTTCACAGAGCTATCGAAACACTTCAGATCAGTAAGAAACTGCTTAGTATGCTGTCATTCATGCCATTTGTCTGTCTAACCAAATAAATTCTATATAACCAAACTATAATGACTGATATATTCGACACTGCTTTGCCCAACAAACTATATGCTGTTTCCCATATCCTGCAGGTTAGTCGTACTCTATGGGACCTAAAAACAGTCCCTAACTATTGCTAGTGTCTCATTTTTCCCTGAAAAATAAATACAAACAGTACCCCCAACTTTTTATACTTCCCAGATATAAGACACTGCCATGCTAGAGATTTGCACGCATGTTATTGCAAACACCAAGAAATAATCCGAACTATCTCTGTGGTGCAGATGAGGAATGTGTTAAGTTCCCTCATGTCAAGAAGCTGGGAAGTGGAGAAAGCCATTCAAACCCACATCTGACTGACACTATAGGCCACTCTTACCCATGATGCTACGGTCTCTCCATGTCACACCCCTAAGGTCCAACATTGCTATGGAAGGATGTCACCATAAGTCATCATCACATTTCAGAATTGAGCAGTTTTACTGGGATTCACAGATACAGGAAAACTTAGATGAAGGTAGTAATTGCACGCCAGCCTAAAGTTACCAGAATGCTGAAAACCACTCACCTCCAAATGTTTAGCACAGAAAATACCAGAATATTACTTGAATTCTATTGCGGTTAAACCACCAACATACAAAGTCACTGAGATGGAAGACAAAGAAAAAAAAAAAAAAGACATCAGCAGATAACCTTTAAAGCTAAGTAACTAAAAGAACATAATTGGGAAAACAAGACCTGTACTCCTTGGTCAGCTTTAGCAGCTGCGCTTGAAAGGGCAGACAAAAGAGGGCCTGTTGGCCAGATGACATTCTGCAAAGGCAATTCTTATTGAAAGCAGGGCTGGGCACTGCCCTGGCATGGCAAGCCCTCCATTGCACTGATGGAGCTAAAGTGTAGGTGCCTACAAGAAGTGACTCTGGAACTCGCAAAATCCAGTAGAACGATTCCATTGGCAATAAAAGCTGAGGCTCAGTAACAGTGACAGATCTGCCAACAGGTGTCTAAATGTTATGTGGCAGATGTGCAAACCTGGGGTCCCCGCTAGGATGGGGTTCACTAAGGCTCCAGGGAAATGAAAACCAACTAGTTACTGCTCCCCAAAAAGTAGGAGACCAGAATGTATCAGGAATTTGTAGGGAAAAGTCAACTACTATATTTCATTATGCAATTTTTCATTTTACCCAGGAATTCTTTACAGATGTCAATCATCTAAGAAACCATTTTTAAATCACATGGCTAAGAACTCAGGATCGCATAACAAAACAAAATGTCTTGACGTCAAGGGGGTAAGCTTCACCATACGGGCAAGAATTATAGAAAAATAAGAGGATGGGGATAGAAGAGTTCAAATCAGTCATATAGGTATGGCAGTGGATAAACAAGAAAAAGAACTAAACCATGGTTCTCAATGGCACAGTGATTTTTCCGTACCTTCCTGATTTGGGTAGATTGTATTTATATTTTCATGAATATAAACACACTTCTTTGGAACCAATGCCTTGATGTAGCACATTAAACCTCCAGCTGCAGCGTCAGCATCCCACATGGGTGCTTATCCAAGTACCAGTCAAGTTCCCAGGTAATGTGCCCAGAAAAGCAGTGGAAGATGGCCCAAGTGTTTGGGCCTCTGTACCTGCATAGGAGACCCAGAAGAAGCTCCTGGCTCCTGGTTTTGACCTGGCCCAACCTTGGCCATTGCAGCCATTTTGGGAGTGAACTATCACACAAAAGATATTTCTCTCCCCTCACTCGGTATCTCTATATTTCAAATAAATTAAAAATTTTATATAAGAACAGTTTCTATATTGTTTGGGGAATAATGACAAGAAAAAAAACTATCTGCACATGTTCAGTAGAAGCACATTTTTTCCTAGTGTTTCTGATCAACAATAGGCTGAACTCACAGATCTAAGAACTGTTCACAGAGGGCCGAATATACTATTCTTTCCTACAGAGAAAATCTATTTTATGAATTAATTAAAGTCTAAAATTCGTATTAATGGGGGCGAAAGTCATGGCGCAGCTGGTGAAGCTTTTGCCCACAATGTTGGTATCCCACAATGGCGCCAGTTAACTCTCCAGCCATTGCACTTCCAATCCGGCTCCCTACTGTTAGCCTGGGAAAAGCAGCGGCAGATGGCTCAAGTGTCTGGGGTCCTGCTGCCAGCTGGGGAGACGCACATGAAGCATCAGGCTTTGGCCTGGTCCAGCTGTAGCCATGTCAGCCACCTAGGGAGTGAACCAGTGCGTGGACGATTTCTCTCTCTCCGATTTCCCCATAAATAAATAAATCTTTTTAAAAAGATGAGCAAAAATAAAACAGAATAATCACAACAATATAGTATGATAAACACTGGTGCTTTGAGGCGATTCTTAAGCAAAATAATGGCTACTTAAATACAAGCACTACACCATCGTGACAGTCAATGTGATAATGGAGATGGCTACTGAGTGACTAATGGGTGGTTAGAACACGCAGCATGGAAATGCCGGACAGAGACGATGATTCACATCCCAAGTGGGACAAGAGGGAATGGGTAAGATCTCATCATGTTACTCAGAATGACAATTCAAAATGTATGAATTATTTATTTCTGAAATTGTTCTCTTAATATCTCTGGAACACAGCTGACTATAGATACATGAAACTGTAGATAAGGATGGGACTACCCTATCTCTATATGCCATCTAAGCAAGTAAAAGTGAATATACTGCACACCATCTTGTACCAGAAAGGTTTAAGCATTAGCTGTCCAAGGGCCTGGCACAGTAGTCTAGTGGTTAAATCCTCGCCTTGCAAACACTGGAATCCCGGTGTTTGGGAGCCGGTTCTTTTCTCAGGTGCTCTACTTCCATCCATCTCTCCCTCCTTGTGGCCTGGAAAAGCAGTAGAGGATGGGCCACAACTTTGGGACCCTGTATCCACATGAGAGACGTGGAAGAGGCTCCTGACTCTAGCCTCAGCTCCAGCCACTGAGGCCACTTGGGAACTGAACTGATAGATGATGGATCTTTCTCTGTCTCTCCTTCTCTATGTACATCTGTCTTTCAAGTGAAAACAAATAAATCTTTAAAAAAAAAGAAGGCCCAAGTATTTGGGTCTCTGCCACCCATGTGGAAGAACTGCCTAAAATTTGAGGCTCCTGGCTTTAGTCTGGCCTTGCCTTAGGTGTTGTACCCATTTGGGGAGTGAACAAGGAAATGGAAAAATCCCTTCCTCTCTGTCTCTGTCTCTCCCTCTCTCTTTGAAACGCTTTCAAATAAAAAAAACATTCTTAAATAAAACATTTTCTGCATTTTAATTCATATGCATACATTGATTAAAACACCAGTGCTGAGGTATAGTAGGTTAAGTCTCTTCCTATGTTGCCAGCATCCCACATGAGTAACACTTTAAGTCTCGGCTGCTCCACTTCCAATCTGGCTCCATACTGATGAGTCTAGGAAAGCAGCGAAGGATGGTCCAAGTCCTTGGACCCCTACAGTTATGTGGGAGAGCCAGAAGAAGCTCCAGGCTCCTGGTTTTAGACCTGCCTGGCTGTGGCAGCCAGTTGAAGAAGAGTGGACCACAAAACAGAAGATCTCCCTGCTTCTGTTTCTCCTTCTCTCTCTGTAAACCTGCCTTTCAAATAAAAATCTTTAAAATTTTGATAAAATAATTATCATTGTAATATGACTTCATGCAAAAATTCTATTTCATTTAATTCTATCTCATTTATAATTTTGGGTGTGACTTGGAATATTTATTAAATAATGGAATTAAACCAACAGTTTGCAAAAATACAGGCAAGAGTGTCAGGGATTAACTCAGGCAGGAAGAAGTTAATAACATCATAAGGGCCATTTCCCTCTAATTTTGTGGCTATGGAGAGAAAAAAAAAATTTTTTAATAGAACTTTTTTTTTCAAGATTTATTTATTTTTATTGGAAAGTCAGACTTACAAAGTGAAGGAGAGACAGCAAGATCTTCTATCCGCTGCTTCACTCCCCAAGTGGCTGCAAAGGCCAGAGCTTCCCGTGCAGGTGGAGGGTCTCAAGGCATTGGGCTGTCCTCAACTGCTTTCCCAGGCCACAAGCAGGGAGCTGGATGGGAAGTGGGGCTACCAGGATTAGAACCAGTGCCCATATGGGATCAGGGCGCATACAAGGCGAGGACGCCAGCCACTAAGCTACTGCACCAGGCGCAATAGAGAGGAAAAGTTTTAGATCGTACTTCATAACAGTTAACAAAGAAAAAATTGTAACAGAACATAATAATCTGTATTGAAAGCAAATTTTGTGGGGTAGCCATATAGCAGAGCAATTAGGACACCACTTGTGCTGCTCATATCCTGTGTCAACTGAAGTCCAGGTTCTGCCTCCAATTCTAGCTTCCTACTCATGAGCACCCTGGGAGGCAACAGGTTCCAAATACTTGAATCCTGACCACAAGAGAGATCCAGATTGATTTGCAGGATCCTGGCTTCAGCTCGGCTCAGCCCTGTCATGGGGAGTAAACTAGCAGATGTAAGCCTCTACTCAGTCCTTCCTTCTCTCAACTAATTCAGAAGTATTAAATTTTCTCATTACAATTTTTCTATTTAACCACTGCTAAGTCCTAAACCGTCTGGATCCCAGACTTATAATACTGAATAATCAGGTCACAGAACCTATCTAGTATGTGATATACAAATGTTAAAGACACAATCCTGGGGCCAGCATGAGGGTGTCATAGGCTACTCCTCTGCCCCGTGGCGCCAGCATCCTATAAGGGCTCCAGCTCACATCCCAGCTGCTCTGCTTGCAATCCAGCTCCCTATTTATGGCTCAGGAAAGCCACAAAGATGCTCCAAGTTGATTTTTTTTTTAAGATGCATTTATTTTTATTGGAAAGGAGACTCGGAAGAGGCTCCTGGCCCTCAATTTCAGAGCAGCTCAACGCTAGTCATTGCAGACATTTGGGGAATGAACCAGTGGATGGAAACGCTCTCTCTCTCTCCCTCCTTCTTACTGTAAAATCTGCCTTCCAAATAAAAACAAATAATCTACAAAAAGAAAACAAGACACAATCTTCATCTTCAAAGATTGTATTAATCTACCAAGGAAAGGGGAAACAGTTTAAAATCAACCACAAAATAATTACATAGAGTAACAAATAAAGCTATGAAAGCTACGAAAACACGAAAGAGAGAAACTGATTTTAGCCATAAGATTAAGACAGACAAAGGTTGCCTGGAGGCAGATACAACATACATGCCTAGGAGCAGCTGACAGCCACAAGGATTCCAAGAAAACAGAATCCAGCAAATACAGGCTGTGAGCATTTTAAAATACAGTCCCTTAAGTCTTTGGCTAACTTCCCATCAACAAGTGGGTTCTGAATTCCCTGCTCTGGAATCCAGGTTCTGTGACCACTTCACCAACAGAACATGGGAGCAGTGACCCTATCACAGTGTCTAGGGCCAGGTTTCCAGACACTGGCAGCCTCCACTTCCCTTCTCTCAATAACCTTACTCTTGGAACTCAGCCGCCATGCTCTGAGGAAGCTCAAAATAGCCCAGGCGGAGAGACCACGTGTAGGTGTTTTCAGCTGACAGCCCCAGCGGAGATCCCAGCCAACAGCCAACACCAACCAGATATGTGAGTGTATGAGCCTGCGCATGGTTCCAGCTCCCAAACCTTCAAGGACTCCCAGCTAAAGCCCCAGACACTGCAGACAAACACAAGCTGCCCTTGTTACACATGCCCCTAATCCCTGGCTCACCAAACCAGGAACCTAATACGACGGTGACTGTTCTCCACACTACCTTTAGGGTTGTTTCTAATGGGCTGCATGAGATACCGGGTAGTCTGTGTGGGCTACTGTCAACAGCATTAACAGGAAGGGACCGGCACAAAGCCCAGTGGTTAAATCCTCGCCTTACAGGTGCTAGGATCCCATAGAGCACCAGTTCAGGTGCAGGCTGCTCCAGTTCCCATCCAGCTTTCTCTTTATGGCCTGGGAAAGCAGCAGAGGATGGCCAAAGCTTTGGGTCCACGTGGAGGGCCTGGAAGAAGCTCCAGCCTCCAAGTTTCGGATAGGCTCAGTTCCATCCATTGTGGCCACTTGCGGAGTGGACCAGCAGACAAAAGATCTTCCTCTCTGACTCTCCTTCTCTTCTGTAAAAATCTGCCTTTCAAATAAAAATAATTCTTGAAAAGGGGGGGGGCATAGCAGGAAATGACAGAAGATACCTATAGAGGGTGGGTGTTTGGCACAGTAATTAAGATGTCCCTTGACATCTTCACATCTCATATTGGCACATGCCTCAGTTCAGCTCTAGTCCAGATTTTAGTCTCCTGCTACTGCACATCCTGGGAGGCAGCTCAGTTTGGGGACACTGCTATCCTTCTGGGAGATCCATATGGAAATCAAGGCTTCTGCACATTTAGGAAGTGAACCAGCAGGTGAGAAGTCTTTATTTCTATCTTTCTCATTCTTTCTCTCTCCCCTCTTCCTCCCACCTGCCCCTGTCCCTCAAATACATTATTCATTTTTGTATTGGAAAGGCAGATATACAGAGACAAGGAGAAACAGAGAGAAAGATCCTCCATCCACTGGTTCATTCCCAAGTGACCATAATGGCTGAAGCTGAGCCAATCCAAAGCCAGGAGCCAGGAACTTCTTCTGGGTCTCCCACGCAGCTGCAGGGTCCTCCACTGCTTTCTCAGGCCACAGGCAGGGAGCTGGATGAGAAGTGGAGCAGCCAGGACATGAACTGGCACCCAAATGGAATCCCAGTATGGCAAAGGTGAGGATTTAGCCACTAGGCTATCACTCCAGACCCTACGTTATTACTTTCATAATGTAAATTTCATAAATACTTTAATAACAGATAAGCATGGAAGAGTTTTAAAGATGTAGCTGGCCTTAGGGCTGAAATGGTTAAGTAGTTGCCTGCAGTGCAAGCATCCCAGGAGCACACCAGACCAAACAGCATCTGCTCCACTTTCGACTCAGTTCTCACTAATTATACCTAGGAAGGCAGCAGAAGGTGGCCCAAGTACTCGGGACCCTGCACCTACACGTGTGGCAAGGAATGAATTTCAGGTTTCTGACTTTGGCCTTCCCAACCACGAGCATTACAGTCATTCGGGAAGTGAATCAGCATATGGAAGATCTCTATAAGTCCACCCTTCAAATAAGTAAGTCTTTTTTTATAAAAAGAATCAGACTTTCACTAAAAATGAATAAATATATAAATAAGAAGCCACAAATATTAAATGGGAGCCCAAGCAATTTATAAGTTCTTCTGTTGTATCAATGACAAGCAGTTGATGAGCTGAACATCCCAGAATTCCATGATCAGATTAAACTGTATTAACAGTAATGCACAGTGGGGATTTTGAAGGAAGTATGTTCAACGTACTGACTACAACATAACTACCCATTTCACAAAAAAGGCATTTGAGAAGATAAACCAGTGATGAATGATACTATTAAATCCAGCAGCAAACACCACTGTCCCTACCTTTCAAATAGGTCCTGATCCTCGGCAGCCTTTTCTCACACCTGTGAGTCTCATGCTAGCAATTTCTCCCTCTCTAGCTCTCAAACACATGCAAGCCATTCAAATTTTCCCACATAGTTTAAATATCCCCTCCTTCATGGAACAGTACTTCTTCAGAAGTTCCCTGTTCCGTGGGTTGAGTGCAATGATCAGATGTTCGGTCAGGGCAACGCCAAATCGCCGTAACAGTCTCTATACACATAATGCAATATCTAAGTCTATCCACATTAGAGATGAGGGATGAACAGAGCTCAGGGCAAGCACTAAGAAATGTTGCTTTGTCTACAGACATACATTTAGGATCTGGGTTCCTGGAAATTCTTGGAATCGAACCTTGTCGTTGAAATGCCTCCAACAGTCTTTACTCAGTAATAACTACTAAATTCACTTCACTCAGTAAAGACTATTTGAACACCTCTTTCAAACCATTTAACAGTAGAACATTTTAAAGCTAACAGTATCTACAAAAACTGTAGCTTATAGAAAACAATCACTGAGGGCTGCCTGCAAACATCGCTGTGCAGTGTAGTAAAACCTAGCAGGGTCAGGAGCACTTCACAGAAACTCACATCAAACCCATCAAACCTGCCAGTTTGGGGACTGACTGGTTCCTATCTCTTAGAACATTACTCACAGGATTTTTTTTTAATAAAAAAACACTCTCCATGTAAGTTTATTAATATTCACTTTATTTACAATAATGACTGGCTCATTGTTAGCAGCAGACAGGGCCAGGAACCCACAAACACGTGTAAGCTGGCAAGGGCAACAAGGAAATCTAACTGGTTAAAGTGTGACCACTTCTCTCCTTCATACTCCTCTTTCGATTCCCGGAATAGTCGACCTTAACCTTCCACTCCATGTGTCAGCGTTTCCTGCTCTGGCTTTCAACTTGAAGTCAGTAGATTTCTGCAAGCCAGTAACATCTCTATGCTGACTGCTGTTACTGGCTGCTTTATCAGACAATGCAAATATGGAGAATCCTGGGATATGGACATTGAATTCTTTTCAATCTCAAAATGCCAATCTCAAAAAATGCCAGACTTCGAGGGGAAAGGAAGTCAGTAAAGAACCAAGTTAGAATCAAGTGATCAATAGGTGCTTCAGAAAAACCTAAATGAGGAGAAAAATTCCACTAAGCTAAAAAGACACCAACAAGCAGCAGCCAAGCCAAGATTTAGGAAACAGTTTAAACTCCTAAAAAGTGATCATCTCTGGGAATAGTAAAAAAAAAAAGCCATGCAGGATTATGTTTCCTTTTCCAGTAAGATTGAAATTGACAGTTCAGGGGAATACACACATTTACACTGTACCAAGCATTTGACAAGAATCTTTTATGAGATAAGTATTTGTACTCATGATAACACAAAGTCAGACATATGTATCTGTTGACACACTCAAATGGAGCTTTTTGGGAAGAACTCTTATCTTGCCTAAAATAATAAAATCAGAATGCAATCAATGGATAATCTGCTGAGTTGCTCAGAACCTGACAAACTGAAAACTAATCAAGGCCAACAAAAGGTTTGATTCGTAGTAAAGGAAACGAAAAGCATGGGCACAGTAGATAAGTAAGGGTGAGGGAGACAGGATGTGCCAGAATCATCTATGCAAACACCAGGAGAGTTCAGCTGGCAGCTCAGTAAGGAGGACGACGACTCTCTGAGTACAGGTAGAAGCAAAAATTAAACAATAGCCACTCTGGAATATGGAAATCAGCTGCAGATACTGACTTTTGAAGACTTCGAATCAATGAATAACGGTAACAACGCAAGCAGGGTGGTGATGACCACTAATAAGCCCTGAAGGTATTTTGCTTAGAAGAAATAGTAGCGGCCAGTGCAGTGGCTCAACAAGCTAATCCTCCCCCTGCAAGCACAGCATTCCATAAGGCATCCTGTTCACATCACAGATGCTCCACCTGTAATCCAGCTCCCTGACTGTGACCTGGCAAAGCAGTAAAGGATGGCCCAAATCCTTGGGCCCCTGAACCTCCTTGTGAGAAACTTTGAAGAAATTTCTGCCTCTTAGCTTTGGATTAGCTCAGCTCTGGCTGTTGTGGCCATTCGGGGATTGAGCTAGTGCATGAAAGATCTTTCTCTGTCTCTCCTTATCTGTAAATTTGCCTTTCCAATAAAAATAATTTAAAAAAACAGTAAAGGTGAACATGACAATTCTAATCATGTATGAATAGGATTCTACACTATGATGCATGGGTGAGAAAAGAATGACAATCTAAGAGTAAACAGGAATTATTACACACACACCCCCTTCTACCTTCCAACTGTCCAAGGGGTACAAAGGCAGAACAGGTTGTTAGTGGATCCTGCATCCCCTAACTCAGTGTGCAATGCAGAGCTGCCATGGTTCCTATCACAGGGACCACTCAATAAGTCACAAACACCCAAGATACACACATGCAGTGGGTCCCCACTTGGCACTTGGTAGTTACTTTAGGAACATGGAATAAATGGGAACAACTTCAGAAGAATACTGGAGGAGAGAGAGAGAGAATGTCACATTTTGAAGAAGCTAGCAGCTGAAAAGGCAATAGCAGTGACTGCAGACTGGGGTTGCGGGGGTTTTGTTTTTTGTTTTTTGGTTTTTGGTTTTTGGTTTGTTTGTTTGTTGGTTGGTTTGGGGATTTGTTTTGTTTTGTTTTGTTTTAAGCTCTTCCATGGGAAGTGTGTTATGAATGCCACAGATTCAAAACATTTCACAGGAGGAATTTTAGCTCTATTTTCTAAGGTAAGGGGGAAAGCCAGTATAGAGAACAAACTGGAGGGAATCAGAAGAAAGGGTCAGAGTTTAAGAAAATAAAAGGGAAAACATTAGAAAAGGAAAAAGAAAATGACTTAATAGCAAAATATCAGGCACAGAGTTAGTGCTGGAAGACATTTAAGACATGCCTCTACTAAAATCTTCTCTTTTAAGTAGTTAAACACAGAGACAGATACCAATATTATCACAGATAACATAGCCTACCACAGTTCCATAATCCTCTAAATGACATTAATTCCCAAAAAATATCAGTGGTGTGAAATTCCTAAAACCATACATATACAGATGATTCCTTTAAAACATATCAAGGTCATACTTTCCAAATTACACAGGGGTGATGGGTAGTGGACTACCAGATGCGAGCCTTAGGTGTCAGGTACTGGATACTGATAACTAGTCCAGACCAGCCTGAAGATGTTTGTAGAAAAAAACTCTCCCATAAAACTTGCTGTAGCTAGTGATAGTCTAATAACTACATCTCAAAACTGAATCATTTAGAGTCAAAATGACTAGTTTCATGTTCAAATATTTTTTAAAACCAGAGTACCCAAATTACTCCCTTTCTACGTGAATAATGGAATATCCTTCCTATTCATGTTTTTACCGTTATCAACATGATAACATGGTTCTGCTTGGGCAGCCATAACTAAATGATACAGACTAGACAGATTTCACTGAAATTTACTTCCCTCGGTTATGGAGTCTGGAAATGCCAGATGAGGGCATTAGCATGGCCCACCTGGCTTTTCACTCTGCGGTCACATGGCAGAGGTCTTGGTATCTCCTCTTAGAAGGGCACTAATCCCTTCATGAAGGTCCCATCCTCAGGACTTCATCTAAACCTCTGTGCCTTCCAACAGCCCCATCTTCAGATACCATTGCACTGGGCTCAGGGTGTCAACAGACGAATAAGGAGAGTGGGACACAACCCAGTGCACAGATGGAGAAGCATAATCTCAAAGGATCATCCTTCACACTGCTGCCAGGATTATTCCAAAGTTCAAATCCAAATGGATCCCTTTCCTGGCTACATTCCACAATACTTAGAGAATAAGCCGTGAATTATTTCGGCACACAGTAAGAAGTCTTCATGATGCGGCTTCTGCACCTCTCCGGTCTTACAGGGATTCCCGCGATTACACTAAGCAACAGTTCAACCAAACCACCTGTGCCTCCCAGCATCCAACACGCTCTTCTTACGTCTGTACCTGTGAACTTAGTGTTCCCTTACACTTAATCTTTTAAGATATTTATTTATTTACCTATCTATTTGTTTATTTATTTATGTACTTGAAACACAGAGCAACTGACAGTCTTCTATCCGCTGGTGCCTTCCCCAAATGACTACAACAGCTGGAGCCTGTCCTGGCTGAACCCAGTCCTCCTGGATACATATGAACTTCAGGATTGCCTTCCTCCCTGTAACATGGAATAATTCAACGTCCTTCCTTATCTCCTGCACAGGCTCACCTAGACAGAGTGTTGCTTTGGTGAAACACGAAGCCCTCCGCAAACTTCACCTACACAGGAACAAAGGCTGAACACTTCAACATTTCCTCCAAACACTTCATCGGCATATACAAACACCTAAACTCAGAAATTGGGATGGCAGTAAAAGAGAATAACAAGGAAGCGTTGAGGGAAGGGGAAGCAAAAAGTAAATAGTTATGATTAAAAGAAAAAGCAATTTTATGGAGCCCTAGCAAGAGCTCTAGCAATTTCTCTCTGTGGATCCTATTATCCCTTGTCATCGTTATTCCTTGTTGAAATAACTTCCATGACTAACCAGAGGACGACTACCTCCCAAACAAACTTTGATTTATTTTCCAATGTCCCCTACCACCGCAAGATTTTTCCTCCAGTTAAAACTTCCTTGGAAAAGCCACTTGCTCTGAGCATGTCTTTCCTGTGAAGCCACTACAATCTGTGGTTTCCTAGACAACATTACTAGTGATGATCCTAGTCAACAAGAACCGCCCTCTTCAACCCTTACCCTGCCTGGTTCATGGCAGTGCCTGGGAAGGCTTCCCTAATCCCTCCCATCGTCTTCTCTCAAGATCCTGCTCCAGGTATCATCCACCAGAGGCAGAGGGCACATCCTCCTTCTCCATGTCCCCTCCAACTAAGCGGCACTGCCCCTGGACCAGAAGAGGTCTCCTCTGTCTTGAACCCAGCCCCTTCCTCTCAGCTAATTCCATTTGCTTTTGACTAATGACCAGATGACTCCACCTGCCCTCCTCCTGCCTCTCAAACCCACTTGTCAAAAATGGAATTTAAAATGTTTATTTTAGTGCAAACCAGTTTGGAAATCCATGCCCAGTTTTTCCATTTTATACAGTTTCCACTTTTCCAGTCACTTTTTGAAGAACCCTCACATTACACATCTTAGCCAAAAGGTCGAGAAGTGACAGAACCCTCACATTAAAATAAGTTATTTTAAATATATAAATAAGTTATTTTAATGTGCATTTATTAATGGCACATCAAGGTAGTATTTCACCAGGCACAACTGCATTAAAAATTTTCAGGTATAGCAGGCTAACATGAGAATCTTCCAAAAATTCGACCCCATTCATAGGCTATGCCCTATATTACTTAAATCCAAACCTCAAGGGGCAGGCAGAGATATCAGGTTTGGATGCTCCCAAGGTACAACCAAGACAAGCCTGGGAACCACAGCAAGAGAATGACCCTGAAAATAGCATTTAAGGGAAAGGCTGAGCCCAACTAACGAAGATGAAGTCATTGGGACAAACAGGAACCCCAGGACGCCTAGGGCTCCAAACAGTGAAAGTGTGGCAATCCCAGGATAGACCTCAGGGCCAGGTAAAAGTCAACACTTGATTGCGCTACTAACCTCAGGCAAAATGTCTGGAGTTTGGAAAGCAGTGCTAGTATTTCCAAATGTGCCACTCTTGTGATGTTCACAGCTGAGGGGCTACAAAGGGTTCCAAGGACCCCATCTTAAATATAATTATGATTTATAAAAACATTCTGGATCAGTGTTGCCCTAGGAATACTTTCAGGAAATTTTTAGAAAATTTAAAACTGGTATTATTTCTCCATTATCAACCCTATACTTAAAAAAAAAAAAACACTTGCAACTCCTTAGCAGGTGGTCTAATTCCCAGCTACTTCACTGTAGCCTCCCCTCTGCTTTGGTACAATGCTCCCCAAACACTGAAAAACACTGACAGCCCCAGGGACACCATTGCAAAGCTGGTTCCGATTCAGTGAGTAGAGTTGAGACTCGCCAATTCTATTGATGCCATCCATCCCCACGAAGCCAAGTACCACAGGCTGAATACCAGATTCTGGTCACACTCACTTCCAAAGGAGATTGTCTTTCTCTTAAATTTCCGTCTCTGGTCCATTTCCTCACTAACTTCCTATTCAGCCGTCAAGAACACTTAGGAACATTAATTCCAAGGGAAGGTGACCTCTAACACTTTTTTAAAAAACTTTACAGGCCAGTGTATTATGGCTCAATAGGCTAATCCTATGCCTGTAAAGATCTAGAACTAAAGCGACTCATTCAAGTATGGGATGGTGGTGTCACAGATGGAGCCTTAACCCACTGCACAACATCAGACCTGCCAATATTACCAGAATTGTACACCCTAGTCTTATTTTACGGTCAGAGTTCCATTCTGACGATTCAATTTGTATTGTAATGGCTGTTTGGTTTCTGCTAAAGCAAGCTTTGTGGAAGCCACTGTGTCTATATGTTAATTGCCTGGAACATTGCAGCTACTCAATAAGATGCCATAGAATGATAGGACTGCATAGAAGCATGGAGTGGCCACAAAAGAGATAACACATGAGCATTTTCTCAGGAGACCTTTAAAAGATAAGGCTATTACACAACACCAGCTCTGTAATTTGGAGCTAAGTGGTTCAAGTTCTTCAGCAGAAGAAATACGGAGAATCTATACAAGCACTGCAGCGTCAAATCACTGAAGGAATGACACCACGCTTGATCTTTGTTTTTCACTTGCTAAACTGTTGGGGATTTCTCTGCTCACTTGCCTAAGACTTTCCTATTCTTCAATTATTAATAAATGGCTTGTAAGAGCTATAAAACTGTTTTGATTACCCTAAAATGCATGAAGATCTGTAAAATATTGCTTGAATAGTATAAACTGTTAAGTTTAAAAAAAAAAAGAAATTAAAAAAAAAACTCTACCTAAAAAGTAAAATTTCCATGTTTCTTGAAGTGAAAACTAAATCAGATAATCTTCTTAGTAACATTTAGCACACATGGGGCTGGTGCTGCGGCTCAACAGACTAATCCTCCACCTGTCATGCCAGCACCCTATGTGAGCGCTAGTTCTAGTCCCAGCTCTCCATTTCTGATCCAGCTCCCAGACTGTGGATTGAGAAAGCAGCGGAGGATGACCTGATTCCCTGAGTGCCTGAGACATGTGGGAGACAAAGAAGAGGCTCTAGGTTCTTGGCTGCAGATAGCCCAATTGTGGCCATTGTGGCCCTCTGGGGAGAGAACTGGCAGGTAGAAGATACCTCTGTCTTTCTGCAGTCTGTAAAATCTACCCTTCAAATATACATATAAATCTTAAAAAAAAAAAGTTGGCACAAAAAATCAACAGGTTCATTGGGACAGGAACCATCATTTCACTCATACTTACGCACATCCGCTTTACAGAGAATCTTTCTCAAAGTTTAAACAAGTCTTTATGGGAAATTCTACCCCAGCAGGTTCAGTGCAGTCACAGCTGTCAAAATCACGCGCTATGCATCACACTTCAACAAGCATTTGAAAATGTCAATAATTATAATTAGACACATGTGCCAGATCTAATAGTCTTTCACTACCTTTCAACTTCAACTGATGAGAAATTAAAACCAGCTTCTGAAAAGTCCAACTCCCAGATCATAACTTAGCCATAAAGTAGCTATAAAGCCTGTCAGACTCCAGAGATATGGAGCATTCTGCTCACAGGACGAAACGGCCACGCTGTTGTGCTAAATCATCACCACAGGAAAGGTGACCACCTTTAATGCTTAAAGGGCAAAATATATTATCAAGGTGACATAATCTTCCAATATTTACCTCGCTCACTTGTACTTAACAGATTGTTTCTTCAAAATCGTGCATGGCTCACAGCACAGAGATACCTGTTAACAATTCCCACTAGGTCTTTTCTTCCTCTACATCCATGACCGCGTGTACACATGATCAATTACAAATCTGGAACTAGACTATGTTCCATGTCTGTACTTATGGAATTATTTACAATTTTTGTGAATAGAACAATACCATGCTTTTGTTATCCTGCTTTTTCAACTTAATAGTATTCTGTGGATTCTCCATGGTCACTCAGGTATCCCCTGAAATTTCTGCGTGCTTACCGTGCTATAGTATCAAGGCAGTACACCACCACAGGATCACATACACACACACACACACATTGCACTGTCCAAGCTACTTAGCTCACACATACACTGGTAATACACACAGGACAGAAAACGTGTACGATAAGTACTTTCAAAAATTAAGGTTCCAACTAGACGGAATAGCCAACAAAACCAACTTTTAAAATGAGATCTGTCCCTGAAAATTCGTCTAAAATAGTATTTTTAGTGATTACATAAGATTCCATTTTGTGAACATATATATAAACCTAACCTCTATTGTAAAACATTTGCTTCCAATTTTTCCACTACTCTACAGCTAGCTGAATAAATTTGTATACTTAAAGAGATTTAGTGAATGATTTTTTTAAATGAGTAACCAAGAGCTCAAAATTTTTCCAGAAAAAAATTACATGTATATTAACAGTCCAAAATCTTTCAAGTGAAAAATCCAAATATATTGCTTAGCTTTGGAAAGCCAATTTTAAAGAAAAAATGCAGCCCAGGGAATAAAATCCAGAGTGGATTTTATATTAAATTGTGTTGACTTTGGTTTGAATTTTTAAATACACCCAATTTGGTAACCCCAGGAAATTCAAACATCTTATTAAAAAATAGTGCGTAAATAACTCAAAATTTCAAATAATCTCCACTTTTTCTTCATAACACAATGCATCCAAGGATCAATGGACAGAGGCTGGCCTTGCCTACAGAGGGTAAGACACTGCCTGAACACCTGGTACTGCATCCTAGAGTCTCCAGGCCCAAGACCCAGCTCTGCTTCCAACCCAGCTTCTAATCCACATTTTTTGGAGCCAGCAAGTGATGGCTCAATTATTTGAGTCCCTGCCATAAACGTGGGAGACCTGGATGAAGTTTACAGCTGCATGCCTCAGCCTGACCCAATCCTGGCTGTTGCGAATCAAAAGATGAAGTGAATCCAAAGAGATTTGCAGTCTCTCCTTCTTTAATTCTTTTTCACTCTCTCTCTCTCTCTCTCTCTCTCCCTTCCCCCTCCCAACCACCTCCAGTTTCCCTCTCCTCTCTTACCCTCCTTGCCTTTCAAATAAAAATCTGGAAATTTTTAAAACTTGTTTTTAAAAGATCAAAAGCTATCTTCCGTGGTGTGTTGCAAACTCAAAACCACAATTTTGTCTCTTAAAAGACTGTCTATCATAGGCCTATTTAGTTTTTTTTATAATCTATTATAAAAATAAAGCTTTTTTCCTAAGTCTGAAAATCCATGGCTTCTATTCTTGATCAATAAGAAAAAGCTGAGTGTAGGAGTTTCTTGGTCACTAAGTACCTACTTACCACTCACTGCATTAAAAAAAAAAAAAAAAAAAAAAAAAAAAAAAGACAGCCACAGCAGCTCGGCTTTTAGCATAAAGAACAAACCAGACGTGGCACTTCAAGACAGAGTAAGCTGTGGCTGAGCAAGGCTTCCAAAGCCCCAGGTTGTTCACACACTTAACTAACGTGGTGTGGGGGTGGGGGCAGAAATCAATCAATCTCTACTGGAAGGGAGAAAATGAAAGAGAGTCAACAAACGAACTTCAGCAATAATGGGGGCTATGTCCTTCTTGACAGATGAAGAAAGGAAAGCATCACAAAATGGTGAAGAGAATGACTTTCCAGGCCACTGCTTTCAATGCCAGCATCCCATCCACTTTCTCACCAGTGCACCTGGGAAGGCAGTCAAAGATGGCATTTGGGTCTCTGCTATCCACTCAGAATAGTTCCTGGATCCTTTCATCAACTTGGCCCAGCTCCTCGGCTATTGTAGGCATTTGGGGAGTGAACCAGCAGACAGAAGCTCAATATCTATCTATCCATCCATCTCTCTCTCTCTCTCTCTCTCTCTCTTGCTTGCAAATAAATGTATAAATCTAACAAAAAAAAAAAAAAAAAGAAGAAGAAGAAAAATTACTTCCTTGAGCCACAGTAGTGCTTGGGTCTGGCCAGCTGCTGTCATTCTCAGTGCTACAATGTTTCACTACTACAAGTGAAAAACTCAACTTCATGGCACAACCTAGATTATTTAAAACAGAAATATGCTTTGATTCAGTGATTGCCAATCCTTGATATGTATCCCAGACACACAGGGACACATATATAGGCAGCCCACAGGCACGCAGCAGTACAGCAGCCTTCCTTGCCTACTGGAGGATTCATTCCAAGAGCTACAGATACCAAAAACTGCAAACATCTTAGATCCTACATGTTGTGTGTTCATTCCTTTGGGCAAATACATGACAAATTAGATACAGTAAGACTGACCATAAATAATATAATGGAAGAAATATATCATGCAATAAGTTATTTTAAAGTGATCCTTTTTTCTGGAATTTTCAGTTAACATTTGGAGACATTTGGTCAGCGAGGGTTGACTCCTGGAAACTTCGAGAAAATACATCAGGCATGAGGGGGAGGAGGTTGCTATGCAAAATCTAGTCCCTGCAACACTGTAATACATGTTCCCTGAAGGAATAAATCATTGGCTAAATATATTATGGTACACAATGGAATACCTTACAGAAGAATGAGTGAATTCTGTTCACGTTGACAGCAGAAATTTCAAGACGAATTAAGTAAGAAACACTAAATGCAGAAGGAAATTTATACAATGGGGCACTACAGTTAGGGAAAACTGTATTAGTCTATGCTTGTAAAGGGTAATACTACCACCAGGAGACACAATTCATCACAATGATGGGTTTCTGTCAGGAAGGGAAATTTGAGGCAGGAGGACAGAAGTTACTTTTGACTGCATGCCCTTCATTTTACTACCAATTTTGTATTGTATTGTGTATTCCTTTCACTGCAAACAGCATAAAAAACTTGAGCTATCTTGAAAATTACTTGATTTCTAAGAGAAAAAAACTTCTACAAGAAACCATATTAATGGGCTCACTCAGGGAAATACAGTTATCTGTGAATTAAAAAAAAATCATCAAAGAGTATTCTCCCCCCAAAAAAGACAAAAGCCTCTGTAAACAAAACAAAAATCTTGCATGAAGAGCTCCATCCACAATGCTATCTGACAAAGATTTCCCGCTACCTTGCTGAGAATGCGCTAAAACAGTAAGACCGTTAGGGATCTGAACAGTAGCAGGCGGCAGAAGGCAGAGGAGTTAAGGTAGATCTGGTCATGAAGAAACACATGTTGGAGGGAATCCTAAGCAAACAGTGCGAGCCCGGCACCTCTAGGACTCGTCTGATTTTGAAAAGGGCATTCCATTAGGTCTGGTGCAGTGGCATAGCGGCTAAAGTCCTCACCTTGAACAGGCTGGGATCCCATATGGGTGCTGGTTCTAATCCCGGTGGCCCCGCTTCCCATCCAGCTCCCTGCTTGTGGCCTGGGAAAGCAGTTGAGGATGGCCCAAAGCCTTGGGACCCTGCACCCATGTAGGAGATTGTAGGAGACCTGGAGGAAGCTCCTGGCTCCTGACTTCAGATCGGCGCAGCACCAGCCTTTGCAGTTACTTGGGGAGTGAATCATTGGATGGAAGATCTTCCTCTCTGTCTCTCCTCCTCTCTGTATATCTGAGTTGGCAATAAAAATAAAATAAATCTTAAAAAGAAAGAAAGTAGGAAAGGAAGGAAGGAAGGAAGGAAGGAGGCACTCCATTCCAAACTAGCGAAAGCAAGAACATATCCCAAGCAGAGTCTCCTCTGACATTTTACCCCATCTCAAGGCTCCAGCCTCTCTTTTTCTACCATCTGTAACACCAAAAAAAGAAAAGAGAAGCCATTGTTTGAATCAGTTCTACCTCAAAACGGCTCAGCATAACAAGCAAACATAAATTACAGGTGTTACCCTTCAAAAGCCTATCAATCTTTGATTCTATGAGCAGATGTTGAACAACTCCCATGTTCAAAAGCTGAAGATTGTTATTTTACTCCTTCATTAGGATAAACACGTGATTTAGTTGCAAGATAAGATACCTTGCTTCCCTCCTTCCTCTCCACCCCCCAAAAAATTAATAAAAGAGTTTGAACTGTTTGCCACTGTGGCTCTTTTTATCACACAGACCTCAGCCAAGGACCCAAGTTCTTATCTATGGGGTTCCAGAACCCTATTCCCAAATAAATTCTTGATATGATGGTAAGGAGCCCCCCTGTTCCTCTCTGCCCCATAAAAGGCTCAATCCCATACCACACTCTAGCCCAAATTAGCCCCTCATGCCAAATTTCCATTTTCTAAGATCAACACTATTCTCTCTGAATCCCAGTTCCAAGTCAAGTGTCTGCCCACCCACCTCCCCTCTCTCTCAACTTCCTCATCACAAAGTGATTTACTTGTGCACAAGCCGTGTGGTTGCTCTGGCCCTGAGCTAAAACCTTACTTCCAACTTTTCCCATCTCCTCCCAGCTTCTAGGCATCCCACCCATAGCAGAGATCATCGACCATCAACAGAAGACTCCAAGACAGCATTCTCCACCTCATGCACCTCTAGGAGCAATGCAGTCGGCAGTCAGCATACAAGGAGGAAAGAGGGAGAGAGACAGGCTAGGAGATTAAAGAAAAAAAGTAAGCCAAGAATAGACAACAGTCACTATTATGGGGCCTCAGTGTTTGGGTGAAAATAGGATGCTCTGATTCTCCTGCAGGATGAGCAGACAGAGCTGGGGCTGCTCCGCACTGTATACACCCATCAGATGCAATCACAAGGCACCCAGGCAGGTTCCATGCAGGAAGAGTGTGCTGGAGCTGTCAGAGCTGGCAGTAACACCGGGCAAATGTAAATTTGAACTTTTATACAGAAATTTCATCTTTAAATAAAGGTCCCTAAAAGTATTTTAAGTATTTATTTAAAGGGTAAAATGACAGAGAAGGAAGAAAAAAAATCTTCCATCCACTGATTAACTTCCAACTTGGCCACAACAACTAGAAATGAGCCAGTTAGAAGTGGGTAGCCAGCAGCTTCTTGCAGGTGTCCCACGTGAGTACAGGAATCCAAGGACTTGAGCCATCCTCCACTACCTTGCCAGGCCAGTAGTAGGGAGCTAGATCAAAAGAGGAGCAATGGGGACTTGAACACACATGGGATCTGACACCACAGGTAGGGGAAATCAGCCTGCTACACCATGGCTGGCCCCTCCATGAATTAGCGTAACTTAGAGCCAGGCATTGCAAGAAAACCATCACACAGCTTCAAATCTGCCTTCGTAGGTTTTTTCCTATGGTACTCACATGCATGCACCACAAAGCATTGTGAACTGATCCTCCTCCTAGCTCTCCAGCCTTGCATGAATCCTTTCTCAGCTGCATCTCAGGACACTGACTACAGCAACTAAAAGTGCCTGCAACTGGGGTGGGCTTCATTCAGGGGCCAGCACATAGACTAGGACCATCCCAAATCACAGTGCCTGAGCTCAGGGGCCAATACATCAGCTAGGGCCATCACAAACCACAGTGCTGGAGCTCAGTCTTTGATCCTGGCTCCTGACTCCAATTCCCTACTAATGTAGACCCTGAGAGGTAGTAGTAATGGTTCAAATTACTGGGTCTCTGCCACTCACTTGGGGAGATTTGGACTTAGTTTCTGGGTCTCAGCTTCACTATCCCAAGTGATGGTAGGCATCAGAAAAGTTAAGCATTTTACAGGAACTCTCTCTCTTTCCCTCTCTTTTTCTCAAATTAAGTAACACTGAATGTCAAATACAGCTTAAATATACGTAGTGTATATATATATATATATGTGCACTCACGTGTGTGTATACAATGATTTGTACAACATGGCTACTAAACCAAATCCATCTGTCGGGTGCTTCCTTGACCCATTCCCTCTTTTGGAAATGCCACCTGTATGTAGAGCTCTCAAACTGAGAATATCAAAATGCTACTTACTTACAAAGGCCAGCCAAATGGCTGCAACTCTCCAAGAGTGTGTGGTTAATTCTTAAGCATCTTTATCTTGTGATCCAGATACTCGGCACTCTGCCATTTACTGTGACATGTCATTCTTGACTCTAGTGCACCTTAAGATCAACTTGGTTTTGCTGAGCTTCCCCTGTCCAGCTCTAAGGAAAGGAAAACTTGACAAACATTTAAGAAATGAAAGATGGAGAAGAAATGATGGAGAAGCAGGAAGGCAGGGGAATCTAAGCATGTAAATGATGACAGCAGTGATGTGTGCTAACCCCCAAGGAAGCTCTCATGTCTCTGAAAGTAGACAGCTGTCCCTAGTAACTTCACATATTTTCATTTCTGAACAATACATAGAATCCCCATCCTTCGTTCCTTCCCTTCTTCCCATCTTTTTGGTACCTGTGACCTCAACAAGCAATCCAATTTTCCTCTTAATACTGAGAGTCACCATCATTCTCAGACATAGTCCAGAGATGTGCATTGCAGTACAGTGGATCGAGCTAACACACTCACATCTCTGAGACACTGGCATCCTGCATGACAGTACCAGTTTGGAGCCCTGGTTACCCTGCTTGCGATTAAAGTTTTCCTGCCCATACACCTGGGAAGCAGCAGCTGATGGCTCAAATGCTTGGTCCCTGTTCCTCAGGTGGGATACTTGGATACAGTTCAGGTTCTCCGGGATTCTGCCTCATCCAGTCCTAGTCATTCAGCCCATTTAGGGAATAAAACCGGAGGCTGAAAATCAGTATGTATCTCTGTGTGTCTGTGTCTGTGCATGTATGTTAGTATCGCTCTTTCAAGTTAAAAGAAAAAAAAATAAGGGCCCAGTACAACAGCCTAGCGGCTAAAGTCCTTGCCTTGCACACACCGGGATCCCATATGGGCGCGCTGGTTCTAATCCTGGCATCCCCACTTCCCATCCAGCTCCCTGCTTGTGGCCTAAGAAGGCAGTCGGGAATGGCAAAAATCCTTGGGATACTGCACCCATGTGGGAGATACGCAAGAGGCCCTGGGCTCCTGGCTTCAGATTGGCTTAGCTCTGGCCATTGCAGCCAATTGGGGAGTGAAACTCTTCTGTCTTTCCTCCTCTCTGTATATTTACCTTTCCAATAAAAATAAAATCTTTTTTAAAAAAGTAAAATAAAATAAACACTAATATATATATATGTATGTGTGTATATGTATATATATATATAATATGTAAGCAAATGCAGATAAGTGGCTACAGTCCCCAGTTCAAGTTAATCAGTTGCACTTTTGATGCCGACTGGTATCATAATACATTCTTGTAGCTGGCCCATAGTTCTGTTTCTTAAGAAAAGCAGAGACCCTGACACAGTGTTAGTAAAGCTGGGGTAATGAGGACAGGGCATGGACATCCTACAGAAATCCATACAAGAGGAGAAAGAAAATACTCAGACAGATTAGCAACTAGTCAATGAACAAATTAAGGCTAATTTCTACAAAACCCAGGACAATTTTTTTTAACTCCTGATTAAGACCCACTATCAATTTAGGAGATAGAGATAAGAATTTCTTCATGAAAACTGAATAGAAATTAGAAAGCATTAGCACACTATTTGGTAAACTTAAAATCCAGCTTTGTTGGTAATACACTTATATGAATGTATGTACTAGGCTGGGATGTATAGTGTTTCTGAGAGCCAAGAATGTTTTGAAATGGAACATTTATATTGATATAAAAGCAAGCTCTGGGGACCGAGATTTCTGTTTTTTCTAGGCCATGCTCCTGAAGAGATGTGTTCCTGCCACCTGCCACTCAACAGCTCAGGTTCTTCCAGGTCAACAAGGCAAATGAAAAGGTCACCTGGCACACCAAGTTTCCTCACTCATGAAAAGGAAGTTGGAGGTCATTCTGGAGAACCACTTTACCTTTCCTTCCCACTGACTGTTGTTATATCTCTTCCTGTCTTGCGTAGAGCAAGAGACCCAAGTCCAAAAGCTTCCTTGGCAATGCTGGCTGGGGAGCACCATCCTGCCGCGTCAGGAGAGGGGCAAGTATACAGGAGTACCTAAAGCGAGATACCACTCACCCAGAGCTACAGGAGTGGAAGACTAAGATCTTGGCTTAAAACCTCACCTCAGGGCCCGGCGGCATGGCCTAGCGGCTAAAGTCCTCGCCTTGAACGCGCCCTGATCTCATATGGGCACTGGTTCTAATCACGGAAGCTCCACTTCCCATCCAGCTCCCTGCTTGTGGCCTGGGAAAGCAGCTGAGGACGGCCCAATGCATTGGGACCCTGCACCCGCGTGGGAGACCTGGAAGAGGTTCCAGGTTCCCGGCATTGGATCGGCGCGCACTGGCCCGTTGCAGCTCACTTGGGGAGTGAATCATCGGATGGAAGATCTTCCTCTCTGTCTCTCCTCTCTGTATATCTGACTTTGTAATAAAATGAATAAATCTTTAAAAAAAAAAAAAAAAACCTCACTTCAAACCATTTCCTCTATTCCAGAATTCTTCTTCTCAAGTTCTGCAGTGCACATTGTCTGCGGTACCCATACTCCAAATACCAAGTTTCACATACTTCTAGAATCCACCTTTGAAATCACTCCTTACCTCCCCTATTCTCTTCTATACATTTCTCATCAAACTCAGTTATTTTTTAAAGGTATGATCAATAATTATTTCATAACTGGCTAAAAACTAAACTTACCTTTGTTTTCCCCCAATGGAGTCCATATTGTATAGTGACAATTAACAGCCTATCTTGGCTTAAGCCACAAAAGAAAAAAAAAATCAAGTAACTAGAAAACTCCACATGGTACACCTATCCAAATCAGCCCTGAAAAACTTTTCAAAACAGGCACTTACTTTAGATGTCTTCCATTTTCCAAAGAGGTTACCTACACTCTTCCACTGTTCCCAAAGCACCACCAAAAGCACTCTATGCACTGCACCCCAAAGCACTGCACACCCAAAGCACTCTATGGTCTCCTCCTAATCCTTTGGGAATATCTACAACACTTTGGTAAAGTCAGGGTAAAAGGAGTTGACTGGCCAAGCACTTGGGGGTTAGCCACTCATCGGCTAACACAGCATTTCCAGATCTGCGGAATATGAAAAATGTCTTGGAATACTCCTTTCAAAAATAGAGGCATCACTCTTAAATATAAAAGCAAACAAGGAAGCACATACTGAAAAGAATATGTTGGCTGAATTCACAAAGTACAATTTACAATCAAGCATACAAAAGCAGTACCAAAATATATTCCTTTTACACAGAGTGTTTGTCACCCTAACTTCTCAGACTGATACTTAAGGACCACAGTCACTTGTAGCATCTTCTCTGAAATCTCCCCGCTCCCCTAAAGGATAGAGTCCCCTGGCTCCCCCATCATACAATCACCCATTCTTCCTCTTGGCAATTAAAAAACAATCTATTGACTGTGTGGTCTGAGTCACACCTCACTTTAGAGGCAAAAGACACACAAAAGATGAATAAGACACAGGCCCTGCCCTCAAGAGGCCCAGCAAAAGAATATGAAAGGTCTTATATTGGAGAAGGGAAATGAGTTGTATGGAAAGAATGAATGAATGAATGAATAACTTGAAGGCCTTGCCCTCAAAGAAATCAATCAAGTTCTAGAAAGAGGCAAAATTGATAAAAGGTTAGGGGATCATCAAAAGGTAACATCCAAGAAGCATTCTTGAACTCTTTGAGCCCTGCAGGATTTGGCTTTTCCAGAAAGATGGGAACAGGGCAACACAGAGGGCCAGCAGAGCCAAGGCTGGACACTGGCACGAACCTCTCAAAAACCCATCATCACACCGTGCTATGGACAGCCCCTTCCCCTCACCCTAGTCACTTCCCCTTACTACGAAACTCTCACAACCTTTGGAAAGACACTAAGTTACGTTCCCAGACACAGAAATAAAAGCCAAACGGCCAGAGCAAACAATGAAGCCACTCTAATGGGCAAAGTGGAATGTTGGTCAGGAACTGAAACCCCAAAGTCAAACAACCAAGTGGCAGTGGCTCAGGAAAACAAAGCCCCTGTGGGCCACCTAAGAGCCTGCAGACAGAAGCAAGTTCAAATTTCCAGAACTGCCTAAACGAACACAGGAATATTATTCTGTACTGGCAGCTGGAAAACAGAAGGCAGGGAACGTATTTGTTTTGCCTCAGAAAAGCAAGTTACACGGCCTCTTTTTACTTGGTTTTGAGAATGCAGGTTTAAGCAAAACTTGTAACTAAAGACCACAATGCGCCAACCACACTAACTCAACTTTTTCAGAAAGTCATTCAGTTCAACATCCTTGGCAACATTCAAATCCTGGAGTTTGGAGCCTCTGACTCAAACTAGCATGGCAAGCAAGGGTATTCCACAGCCAAAGGCTCAACAAGAGGTAAATCTTCCATTCGCTTCTTCAGAGAGCTGGAGTTGGCCAGAGTTGGTCACAGAAAGAAGCACAGCTTTCACTCCAAAAGATCAAAGAAAGGCATTTTATACCAAGAAACCCAATTCCAAATCCTCATTTCCAGGAATAAAGTGACAGTGCCCAGTACTTGCTTGGGAAACTTAAAACAGGGAATTCTGTAGATTCCAGTTAAAACCTCCAACGCCTTGATTTTCCAGCCTTGCAAGTTTAATATTGTTAACGTTTTACCCAGGCACTGCTTTTAGTTAGCCACCACTCCCATCCCTGAATGTCACAGATGATATCCCCCACCATTGAGCCCCAGTACAAAGGAAAGTGGTTTCACACTTTAGGACAGGCTTCTCTGCCCCATCCTTAGTACTAGATATACAAGACAAGGTGACATTGAAAACTGCCAGCCACAGCCTAGCTTGTACCGCCCTTAGCTGGAGTCAGGGGAAACCCCACTGCAGCCAGACGATTATTTCAGTCATAATACTGGAAAATGAGAGTAGAAGGCAGACAAACTCGAGGAGACATTCCTCAACCTTACTCAAGTATGACCAACGATCAATCTGCCTTCCAGTCATAACCTGGGGTCTTGTCAAACAGCCAAGGGTTCTTGTGTGACTGCTTCATACAAGGTGCCAAGTCGACAATGGCACCGAGCTTAGTGCAGTGAAACATTCCCCGTGTGATCACTGAGTTAAGAGCTGTGTGCCCAGTTTCCGTTACCATTTTATAAAAGAACTATGCATTATAGACATAGGTTTTAAAGTCAAATAAAATCAGCACCCAAAAATTCATGACCTGCTCTGAAAATTCAGATCATCATCAACACCCTATCACCCACCTCCTCCATTTGTATCTCTGATCCTGAAACATATACACATATTATCCTGAATTTCAGGCTCCAGCAAAAGTATGAATACAACCTAACAAGCAAGTGGGTCTTCCAAAGGTGGCCGCAACACATTGTTCCTCTTAAAAGATGAAATGATGCTTTTGAAATTTTTTGAAGAAAAGGTGGATCACAATTTTTTAAGAGAAAATCAGCAGATCAAGTGAGCCAGTGATGGTTACTTCATAAAACAGTAAATGAGTGAATGGAGTTTGACAAACACTGCCAAAGTGGCCAAGAACGTGGTCTACAGAGTCCCAGATTCCTAGTTCAAATCCCCACTCCACCACTTAAATTTTGTAAGCTTCAATTTCTTAGTGTTTAGAAAGGAAAAATAATCATCCAAGTGGTGATTATACAAATGTAATGGAGAAGGGGACGTAAGGAGCCGAGTACACTCCCTGGCACACAGCCAGCATCCCCAAATCACGCTGCCATTAAATTCACCCAAACACAGCAAAGCTTCTGCTGCCACTCATCTCACTCTCCAGAATCTGAGCAAGTTGATCACCAGATCTCTTCACACAAAAATAAACCAAGAAGCAAGATCCAACAGTCAGACAAGCCACGAACGACAACTCCCGGTCCCAATATCGGTCTCATCTTCACCTCACGACCTTGCAGGGTGGGATCACTTTTCAAACCCATTTCTGTCCTCTGCCTCCCTGCCCCACAAAGCCAGACTGCTCACGCCAAGCCTCCGGACAATCTGGAGGCCCAGCATGGTCTTCACAGGACGCGTCTGCCCAGTCTGTCCTGGTCAGGAGCTGGGCATGACCTGTACCTGCTGCATTCCCTGTCCACACTTTTGGTAGCCACATAAAGAAAACTCAGCAAGAGACGACTCTGAAAACAATTTCCATGCTGTTAAACTCCTCGTTTCTGAAATTCACTGCATTCCTGAATACGGCATCCTGATTCTGCATTCCTAATACTCCTTTAAGTTACTCAGAGTTAATAAGAAACAGACTCAGATTGAAATAGTTGCTCTCTTCCAAGGCAGGAAAGTTGTATGACTACTAAAGCAAGTTTTGCCTAAAAACACTTTCTTCAGGTATATGTAAAAAAAAAAAAAAAATCACCAAGATAGTTGGGAAAGAAGCACATGAACCAATCCATTCCCATCCCCAACGTCAACCATCCCCCCGGAAGTTACTGACACATCACTCACCACCACTGAGTACGTATGTGTGTGTCGACAGCAGCAACACTACTAACCAGCACACAGTCCCATCTACTGGAGACACACAGTCCAGCTTCACAAGAATTTTCATTTTATTTATTGATTTTTGTAAGCCCGTGACAAGAGAACAAAAGCAATCGAATCACACAGATCATGCTTTGGTCGTGAGAAGACCCAGGTCCCACGAAGGGAGGCTCGAGAAAACTTCTGGCTTCGGTGCCCCACATCAGTGACAGGCATGAGGCCCGTATTTCCTACAGAAGCAGAGTGCACCCTGTAAGGCTGCATGGCAAAGCCAGCGTCTGAGGTCAGCACGAGTCTCGTGTCTGCTGGCTGCCGGAGCCTGGGCTCCTGTCCAGCAACCCACCTCCAGAGACAAGTGCCAGGACATACTATAGTGTTTCCATTTAAGGTTCGCCACTAGGCTCATCCCATCTCTGAAACTTCAGAACACAACCTTGCCAGGCAGAACGGTTCTGGGGGAAGAGGGGACGTGGTGTCTGCTTTCTGCCACAGCTTTCCTCTGGGCTGTCCCAGCAGTCGGGCATCTCTGGAACTAACAATCTTTAACAACACAGAATCGTGTCTGATTTCAAGGTCCTACTCTCCAGAAATAAGAGAGGAAAAAGACAGATAGGGTCGGAGCCTTCCTCCATTATCTAATCCCTGCCACACAGGGGGTCAAAGTATTTCCCAATGCAGAGAGAAAAGTTCAGTAAAACTGACAAACCCACGGTACTACCTTCCAGCCTTCTCCAAAAGCCAATTCAACAACTTCTCAATCGGGACTTGTCCTTCTGCTACTGGGTAGCTTACTCCAAGCTCCTGTTCCAAGTATGGTGCATTCAAAACCCCAGGAGAGGGTCGGTGAGGAGGGGGATACCAATCCGGCACAAACTGGACAGAGAGGAGCCAGCCTAGAACCCGACGGAAGTGACCAAGCGCAGCGAGCCCCAAAGGCCCAAGACTCTCCCAAAGTGCACCCAAGGCTCTAGCCTCGGTGTTTTGGTTACAGTGTTGAAGGAAGGGTTTTAAACTTGGCAGAGTACTGTGCAACATCTGTAACCACATTTGCCTTCTGGGGATCGGAAGATGAATCCCACATTCCTGGCTTTGAAGCTTTTTGAAAGTGCACTAAGAAGAACGGAGGGAGGGAGGGAGTTGAGCAGAGTTTATTGGCTGCCTCTCCAGCAGAAAATTCCTCTTGGAAGGGATGGATATTTTGAGGGTGGGGGTGACTCGCTCATCTCTCCACTCTCTCCCAAGCCCAGCCAGGAAAGGGAGCCCCGTAGCCGGACGGCCAGATCAATGTACAAGTCAAAGACACACACCCTGGAGGAGTTCACTACACACACACACCACCACCAGCAGCAGCACCACCACCATCACACCACACACGCACAGCACAGCGCAAACCCGAGACCCCAGCTCCATGCCTTTGCCCTCCCCCACATCCCGAGAAGCAGCTCAGGCCCAAAGCAAGACACTTTCGGTCCCTGGCCACCCCTGCCGAGAGGGGCTCCAGCGACGGGGAGAAAGGAATGAAAGCCCAGGGGGGAGGCGCCCGCAGACAGACGCCCACCCTCCCACCCCCGATGCCTGCCGCTCCTCCGCCCAGGCTCCCTCTTCCCGCGGTCCTCCCGGCCCCGACAGGCGCGGCCGGCGACCTCCCCTCACCTCTGGTCCCGCGGCGGCCGGGGGCAGAGCCGGGGGAGGCGGAGTGCGAGCAGCCGGGCGCTGCAGGTCGGCGCGGGGCGGCGCGGGGCGGGGCGGGGCGGTGCAGCCGGCGAGCGAGCCCGGAACTCTGCGGGGCCGAGGGCCGGTGGCCCGCTCCGGGCGGCGGCGGCGGCGACGGCGGCTGCAGCGGAGCGCAATGCGGGGTCAGGGGCTTCCGGGCGCTGGGCGGCGTGGCTGGCCGAGGAGCAGGCTGGCAGCGGCGGCAGCCACCCCGGGGAAAGAGCCGGGGGAGGGTGGGGAGGCGGGGTGGAGAGGAGGAGGAGGAGGAGGAAGGGGAGGAGGGAGGGCGGGCGGACAAACTTCCCGAGGCGCGGAGGCGCAGGCGGGGAGAACGGCCGCGGGCGTGCGGGCAGGGGCCTTTGCCCCGGGGGGCGGCGGGGGAGTCGGTCACAGAGAGTGGAAAAGTTCCCCCCAGCGCCGAGGGGGAGGCTGCGGCGGCGGCTGCAAAGAGCAGGAGCCCGGAGCGGGAGGAGCGGGAGGAGGAGGAGGAGGAGGAAGTGGCTGCGGCGCGCTCGGCCAATGAGTGTCTGGAGCTGTGATTAACCAGGCAGCAACACCTCATTTCCTCCCGGCGCGGATCCAGGGAGCCGGGAGGGAGAGGGAAGGCGGCGGGGCGGGGCCGTCCCCGCGTCCCCTGCAGGCGCCGGGCCGGGGGCGAGCCCGCCGAGCCCCGCCGAGCCTGGCCGCGCCGTCTCCGCCGACCCCCCACCCCACTCCCGGCGCGCCGGCCACTGTCTGGCCCGGGCCAGCGGCCGGAGCAGGGAGGAGGCAGGGAGCCGGCCGCCAGCGGGCCAGGCCCGAGCCGGGCTCCCGCGGCCGGGGTGGGAGGAGGAGAGGCCGCGCGGCGCGGGTGAGTGCCCAGGTAGGCGCGGGCGGGGCCGTCTGGACAGCTCCCGGGGGCGCGCGGGGCTGGCGGGGCGCGCGGGGCGGGCGGACAGACTGCTGCGTCCCGGCCCCGGGACTGCGGGGCCGCAGACAGCGTGAGTGCTGCTCGTCAGACAGGCTGGGTTCTCACACGGGGAAGCCTCTGCATTCCCGTGTGGGCCGTGGCTGCTCGGCCCTCAAATCCCCCTTCCACTTTGCTCATTTCCTCGCAAGGTCTGGGGTTATGCAAGAGCTTGCCATTTTCACAGTCGGCTTCCTTAGTAATAAAAATAAGCGGGGGGCGGAAGGGGGGGCTGGAGGGGGCAGGGGAGTCTCTGCGGTAATCTGGCCCTGACCTAGGCGCTGTGGGAGCTTACAGTGGGAAGCAAGGAACACTCCCCTGCCGCCCAAAGGCTGACAACCCCCGCTCCTTAGCTACACAAAAGCACCCCCAGTGTGCTAATATTATCCAGACCATCAAAAAGGCATGCAAGGATCGAATTTTGCATAGTTCCTGCTGAGTGGAAGGAAAACACCGAGCCATTTTCTGTGCCCTCTGCAAGCTTATGATACACAGTCCTATCACAAAGCAAAAATAAAAGCATGAAACCAATAAATGGGCATGCCGTCGTTTTTATCTCTACAGGTTCGTTCATGCAGAGGGCATTTCTTGTGTGACTGCAGTACTGCAAACGGCTGCAGAGGAAATGAAAGAGCTGGTCCCTGCAGGTCAGCAGTCTGCGGTGTAATTGGGAACACACGGCACAATGTACATACATAAAAGAACTAGAGAAGGATCCCCACTTGTCAAATAGGAAGAAGATGGAAATGGGAGGGGGCGTTTTTTGTCTTTAAGGAGAAGGGCTTTGTATTCGTGTGATTGAGCAGCAAGAGACAAAATCCAAGCCTGGAATAAGACCCGGGTACCTTTAAGTAACCGTGCTGCATAGAACAATGCTGTAAATGGGACTGGAGTATCAGCCCTGTACTGGCAGATGGTCTTGACCTTGGACATGGTTTTGACCCAAGGAATAAAGGCTGTCTCCTGAGGTGGTTGCATGGCTTGGAGGAGATGAAACACGTAGGAAAGCATTCCCAGCTGCTGTGTGAGTGATCAGCGTCCTTGTCCATACAGACTCCTCTTACACGCTGGCCTCCTGGAGGTCGCCTCCCTAACCTGTGCTTGGGGTTTAAGGAGTGTTTCCAGGCCTCACAGAGTGGTACCAGGTGGCTGAGCTTTCCTGAGAAGAGAGTGAATGAACTAATGACGTGTGCTACACTCCGAGTTGCTCCTTTTATCCGTTCCTTGAGTAGTTCCTTTGCTAGTGCTCCGGGTGTGGCTGGCGCAATGCAAATTCCCCTGACACCTGTCTTATGGTTACTCTGTGTTCCAGAAGACTGGGAGGATTCTGCTTGCTACTGGTGACCTTGTAATACAGACTGGGAGGTGTGGGTATGTGGGTGTGGTGGTAGTGGTGGTGGTAATAGTAGTGGAAGAGGAGATAGAAAGCCAGAGATACACTAGGGTACAGCCCTCCCTGCAAGGGCTGCACATACTACACCCTGGCAAGGACACCTGAGTCTGGGGCTTTTCAACTTGGACACTATCAACAATTTTGACTGGAGAGGTCGCTCACTACTTGGGGTGCTGTCCTGTACATAAGAAAATGCTGGCATCATCTTTGGGGTCCACCTAGTAGACGACAGAGACTTATGACAACTGAAAATATCTTCCAACATTGCCAAGGTTTCCTGGCGGGGAGGGGGCAAAATTGCCCACTTCTGAGAACGACAGCTTTAATCCAAGATCAGATCCGTTGATTTAATTTTCCACCCAGTTGGGAAATCACACCAATAAAGTAACTTGCAGGAAATACATCTTCTGTTGCTCTAAGATTCTTCAGATCTTCTCCATCATATGTTCAAGGAGCAGGACTCTTCTTAATTAATTGCCTGCTGCATTGTGAATTGGCATCTCTTCTGTTTTTCGCATCTCCTCCTCCTTTACGCCTAGATCAACATGTTCATTTCTAAAAGTCAACAGCTTTCAAAAACTATTAGGAAACAGTCTTGAGCAACCAAAAAGTCCTCTAAAGTATTTTATTTTAAAACTGGGGAAATGTATTCCAGAAAGTGTTTGCAGATTGTTTCACTGTTATATTCTCAAATGCCTAGCACATCTGAGGTTGAGCCAGTCTGACCCAGGAACCTGGAACTCTGTGCAGTGTCACACCCATGGCAAAGGTCCAGGTACTTGGGCTGTTTTCTGTAGCCTCCCCGGGAGCAACAGCGGGAATCTGGATTAAAAGCAGAGCAGCTTGGCGACCTAAGTGGCAGCCAAATCCACACCTCTGCTTATTGGTGGAATCTTCGAGAGTTGATATTACTAATGCGAATGCAGATTCAGTGGTGTGCTGTGTAGTTCAGTTTCTCTAAAGTGTTCTCAAAGGAAAATAAAGAGTAGTGGTTCACGGAATGAACAAATTTTTATGAGTCTGTTCACTTGAAAATGGTTTTGTCAAATGGGGAGAATAATAGCATATTTGTGTCATTGGCATTTTCAGTTAAACAGTATCATCTGTCCATGAAGAAAGGTTATTTGAA
Source organism: Ochotona princeps (assembly GCF_030435755.1). NCBI lineage: Eukaryota > Metazoa > Chordata > Mammalia > Lagomorpha > Ochotonidae > Ochotona > Ochotona princeps. The sequence continues at coordinate 39,520,864 of NC_080836.1, forward strand.
GCACTAGTTTTATGATCTTGTTCATAGTTTTGTTACATTGATGTATAATGATGATAAGCATATGCAGATTATATCTACACTAGTGGTTGTTCACATTTGAGTGTTAAGATTGGCTAGCCATCCAAATGGTCTAGAAAAAAAGGCAAAGTCGGAGAGTTGGATGCAGTGCAGAGTAAACTGATTCTCCAATTTCCATTTTGTCAGACTCCAACTGCAATATATATATTCATAAGTGCTCTCCAAGTTGTCCATGAGTCTATAAAATCTTGCCTCAGTTACGGTGTAAAGAATATAATATTAAGGAAATTAACATGCATGTTCTGGATTGCACATGTACCATACAACCATCAACCCGCTGTTTCTTTTGCTATGTACCTGTATGGACATTCAATTTATTTAAATGTTTTTTTTTTTAATTAAAAGAATTCAAGGTGTCACCAAAGGTCAAAGGGATTTTTTTTTCCTTTTAAAGCAGGCTAGTATGAGAAATACTGACGCATCTGCATCATACTGTTCTTAGAGAATGATGAGTTAAGAGACCCTAGAGTCTAAAATTTAGTCCTAATCCTGAGACCCCCAAGTACATCAACTGGTAAGATCCTGTTTGAAGATGGCTTTTTCATCTCAGGAACATTGTTTCTTTGTTGGTCCTTCTGAACATTGGCTTCATAATACATTTTCAGCGATAAGAAATCAAACTAATTTTCTGAGTTCTAATGTGGTCCCATTCTGCTAATATCTAAAAGATTCTTTTGTATTAACTCACTTCTGTTCAGTGGGACTCTGTGGAATGTGCAGGTTAATTGTATATCATGGAGATGTGGCAGACTGACCTCGAATGAGGGCCTCAGATTCTGGTTTCTCAGGTGGAGAGTAAGAGGTGGGTGTTAACTCAGAGGTCTCTCAGTTTTTAAATTCCTCAACTTCACTTAGGATTCCCAAGAAGCTAATTATCAAAAGTTGTTGATGCTATGTTTGACCATTCTAGGGACAAGGAGATTAAGATTTCTAGAAACTTGGGCTCGGCAGCGTGGCCTACTGGCTAAGGTCCTCGCCTTGATCCCATATGGCCGCTGGTTCTAATCCCGGCAGCTCCACTTCCTCTCTATCTCTCCTCCTCTCAGTATATCTGACTTTGTAATAAAAATTAAAAAATAAAAAAAAATTTAAAAAAAGATTTCTAGAAACTTAGAGAAAGCCAATGGGACCCCAAAAAGGTGAGCATTTGTGGTGATGGCAAAGAGAGAGAACAAAAGAGACCAAATCATGCAGGCAAAGGAAGTGATTAAAAGGATTTAAGTGATGAATGACTCGTTTTCTATATGTTGTTTATCACTACACCTGTATTCAAGGTTTTTCTTAGTAAATATTTTGTCTTTAAAATGATATAAAATAAACAGAGGATATTGTATAGTGAAAAGTAACTTCCAAAACCGTCATTGTTTCCCAGCCACCTAGTTGCCTCTCATTAATGTCTGTATTCATGTATCCTTACCGCAATATTCTAGACACAGCATGGTGACATGCTATATATACTGTTCTATCCTTGTTTTATTAACAATGATATGTCTTGAAGATTACCATTCCTGGTTCAAAAAGTCTTTGCTATTACAGATAAATCGTTAACACCTGAATTTGTAATATTTTTTATTGTGTTACCTCCTTGGAGAAGCACAGAAATCTGTACTTGGAAAAGAATAAAATTCTCATCTAGTCCAAGACCTGTTTTATGCCATAGAAAATATTTGTCCCTGAAAAGCCATGTGACTCTTCAAGGTCACAGATGCTTAAACAAAACTGGAACTAGAACTTAGTTCACTTAGCTACTGTTGTTTCTAATTAAGAAGTTCTTTTAATTAAGCTTTTTAATTAAGAAGTTCTACACTTTTAATTCCAAATGCTATATAAATTATATGATCCCATTTTTGTTCTTTAACATAAATGATGTTCGGACAGGAGTAAGTTAATACATCACAAGGCCCACAGTAGAGTAATCTTGGAATGACAATGCAGATAATATTTATACTTTATTTGATTTCTTTTTATACTAGCTTTTATGTATTGTTATTGAAAAGGCAGATCAGATTTAGGTAGAGAAGGAGAGACCGAGAGATAGAGCCTTTATCCACTGGTTCACTCCCCCCAAATCAGCCAGAGCTGAGCCAATCCAAAGTCAGGAGCCAGGAGCTTCCTCCAGGTCTCCCACATGGGTGCAGTGTCCCAAGGCTTCAGGCCATCCTCTACTGCTTTCCCAGGCCACATTCAGGGAACTCGTTGGAAGTGGAGCAGTCAAGAAACGAATCAGTGTCCACCTGGGATCTTGATGCTTGCAAGGCAAGGATTCAGCCACTGAGCCATCATACCAGATGCTTTAAAGTAACTTTATTAAGATATGATTCACATACCACACAGTCCAACTTAATTTAAGTGGACAACTCATGGGTTTTGGTATATTCAGAGACTCCTACAATCATCATAAAATTTGAACTCTTTCCCTGATTTGTTCATTGCACTACAGTCTTTGTTGTCTCTTTGCCATCATATCCTGTGTTATACTTATTAATTTGAAAATTTTAAATTATCTGTTTTGGAGATAGAATTGTAGTTCAGTGGGTTGTTCCTGGAAGTTCTACTTCCTATTCAGTTCGCTGCTAGTGTGCCAAGGACACCAAGAAAGGATAGTTTTGCTGCCACTCACATAGGAGACTCAAATGGAGTTCTAGTCTCATGGCTGTGGCCCAGCCTGGCCATTGTGGCCATTTGGGACTGAACCAGCAAATTGAAGATCAATTTCTCTGTCTCTCTGTCTCTGTCTCTGTCTTTGTCTCTCTCTCTCTCACCTTCTCTCTCTGTCTCGTGTGTGTATGTAAAACTGTATTCCAAATAAATATTTAAAAAAGCACAAAGTCTGTTTTGATTTGCATTTATTTGACCACTAATGAGATTGTACCTTGCTCATAAACATATTATTTTGTATTTTTCTAATTTTTCTCTCCAGTTACTGCTTTTTTCCCATAATTCGATTGTAATTCAGCTTTCAAGGGTGAACTTGATTTCCATTTACTATTTTCCTCATTGTTGGAATGGGTCTGCATGGCTTTGCTTTGATAACTCTTTAGAAATCTATTGTACAGAAGAAATCACTTCGAATGAGGGAAGAGAAATCCTCAGTGTTCTTTATACTTTTATGAGGTGGGCTATTTACCATTTTCACTTTAATTCTTTCCAAATAATATGATATAAAGTTACAACAAATACTATTTTCCTCAGTAGTCATATAAGTTACACTAACTCAAATTCATCCATCACTGTAAAGGTTAACATCAATCCTGGGTCACAGGTTAGAGTATAAAATGTACCAAATCTTACTTCACTTTTCTCTTTGACAAACATGGATTTGTAAACGAATGAATAGTCTTTAGTTTGAGTATGACTCAGTTCCTCCTAGTGCTCTACAAAAGAGTACAAAAGGTTACCAAATCCTCCAGCTTCTCACACTGAGATCCAATTTGGAATGAAGGAAATAAGACGTCCCACTCTTTAACTGCTAAAGATGTTACGGATCCAATATAAGAAATTGGAGCTTCAGACACAAAATGTGAAGACATTTGAATATTTTCATAATGCAAAGAATCTTGAAATGGAAAACAAATATAAATACATGAAGGAAAAAAATATCGTTGGTGACAGTGATTAGTCCTAGCTAGAAAATGGCCAGACAACATATTTGGATGAAAAGAAATGGGGAAAAGCATGTTTTGTTGCTGTTGCAGATCCTTCCCTAATGGCCCAGATGAGCTTTCCTTGGAAAACTTCTTGGATGACTGCTAAAGGTTGGGGCTGCCCTGTTGACAGCTCAAGAATCCATCAGAGGGCTTTCCACAAGGATTGTCTGCATCTACTTGATTCCCAGTTACATATTAGGCACCAGTGAAACTTAATAATCAGGACACACACATAATTAGATACTCTTTGATTTTGAAAATAAAACAAAAAGAACTATCAATCAGCATGATTATGCCTTTGAAAGAGAATCATGAACTTTTCCAATTTAAAGGAAACAAAACAAATCTCATAGAGCTTCAGTTTTTTTAAGGATTAAATGAAAAGTCTCAACCCCCCCAAAAAAAACAAAAGCTCTGATGATGAACCCCATACGTAAGTAGTTTTGAAAATATTCATGGGAAATGTATATTATAAAGAGACTGTGTAGATTTCAAAATAATTTTTCATGAATTTTGTTTTTCTCTAAACTTTTTAAAGATCTCTCTTTCTATCAAGTCATTTAGTGGATCAAGACCAGGACAGAATTTATCTATTTCCCTTCTCTCTTTTTTTTAAAGGTATTTTCTTCTTATTCCACATCTACATATTCCAATAAACAGCTCTGCAACACATGGGTATTTTCTTTTTTTTTTCAGTGTATAGCTTTGTTTAACTATTTCTTTTTTTATTTTACTTTTTATTATTATCATCTTATACAGTATTATACATTTTATACAGTATCATTTATACAGTATTATATATTTTATACAGTATCATTTATACAGGATTATATATTTTATACAGTTCCACAGATCGTGGGATTTCCCTTATCCCCTCCCCTATTCCCTCCCTCCTCACTGAGTTCTCCTATAACATTACTATAGTATAGTTCTTCATACACAGTCATATGTCCATCATTGCAGGCATGGGCAATGGCAGAGAGTCCAGCATCCTATTAAGATATAGTAAACAGCTTCATTGGGAGTCCATCTTTGTCTGGAAGTAGAGATGCATACTGCATTGTATCCTTACATCTGGCTGGATATGATAGTCTCCATTACACAGTTACTAAATATCCCCTTAAATGAAAAGCCACAATACAAAATGAACAACAGGAAGAAAAATAGAAATTTACAATGAAGTTAAATAACATGCTACTAGATATGATAGTCTCTATTACACAGTTACTGTACATTCCCTTAAATGAAAAACCACAAATCGTAATCAACAACAGGAAGAAAAAAAAGAAATTAACAACACCATGAAGTTAAATAACATGCTACTGAATGACTAAAGTGTCACTGAAGAAATGAAAAACAAAGTCAAGAACCTTCTTGAAGAAAATTATGCTTCTGTATGATCTATGAGTCATTGAATCATTTAATCAGAAGAGTTTTGAAGAGATGAAACTAACAAAAAAATCAGAAGTCATGATATATAGTTTCTGCTGATCTTTGTTGGTGAGCTATGTCTCCTGCAGGCAACAAATAGATGGGTTTTGTTTTTTAATGCAATCTACTAATCTATGACGTTTGATTGATTAGTTTAAGCCGTTTACATTCAGGGTTAATACAAATAGGTGATAATTTGGTTCTGTCATTTTAGCAATGGGTTGTTAATTGATTTAGTCTTCTGTTATTTTACTGGGATGTTCTTCACATTTGCCTTTGGTTTTGGTAGGTGCTATTCCTTTTCTCTGTCAAGAGATCATCTTTGAGTATCATTTATTTGTAGGGCAGGTTTGGAAGAGGCATATTCTTTTAACTTTTTTTGACTGTGGAAGAATTTTATTTCATTTTCAAAGATAAAGGAAAGTTACCCTGGGCAGACAACTTTTTGCTTTTAGAATCTGAAATATGTCACTCCGTTCTCTTCTTGCCTATAGAGTTTTCTGTGAGAGGTCTCCTGTAAGTGTAATTGTCATTCCTTTATATGTCAGTTGATGTTTTTCATGTGCACATTTAAGGATCTTTTCCTTACGTTCAGCTGAAGAGAGCTTGATTATCCTGTGTTTTGGTGAAGACACATTGGTAAAGAAACAAAAGACTTGGAGATTTTGTGTGAATTCCCCTAGAAGAGGTACTTTCAGGTAGAATTCAGATTTTCCTTCTGTTGTTTAATAATTTTATTTCCAAGGAGCTTGAGGATTTTTTTTAAAGATTCTTTATTCATGTATCCGAATGGTACAAAGACAAGCAGAGATCTTCCATCCCCACTTGACTCCTCAGATGCCCCTAACAACCAGGGATTGGCCAGGCCTGAACACAATCAGGGTCTCCCATAAGGATGGGAGAGACGCAAGCACTTGAGCCTCCCAGGATCACATTAGCAGGAAGCCGGAACTAGAAGCAGATTTTCTCCTCAGACCTAGACATTCCCACATGAGATGTAAAATTCTAGGGCAGCACGTTAACCAGTGTGCCAAATGCCGGCCCCAGAATGTGGGTTTTCTAATCCCATTTACTCATGCACTTTTCTTTACAACATGTTGCCAAACTAGATTTACATTACAAATGATTTCAATGTTCTGGTGGTTCAGAAAAGACAAAACAGCTTAAACTCTCCCTGTTTCTTTACATTTTAGCTTTCTGGTATTCACCATAAATTAGTTAGGATTTGGATTTCTGGACTTGGTTTTCCCTGATGCCGGACCATTTCAAGAGTGAACGAGTAGATTGAAGATCTCTCTCTCTCTCTCTCTCTCTCTCTCTCTCTCTCTCTGTATGTGTGTTTTTCTCCTTCTGTCTCCAGTTCTCTGTCTGCTCCTGTCTCTGGAACTCTGCTTTTCAAATAAATAAATCTTTTTTTTAATGTACAAGTTTTTTTAATGAGTTAATTTCTATTTTTATCACAAAGATATACAGAGAGGAGGAGAGACATAGAGGAAGATCTTACATCCGATGATTCACTCCTCAAGTGACTGCAATGACCAGAGCTGAACTGATCCAAAGCCAAAAGTCAGGAGCTTCCTCCAGGTCTCCCACGCGGGTGCAGGGTCCCAAGGCTTGTCGTCTATGGAGTCTGTATGGAAGCTGCTGAATCTTTAAAAAAAAAAAAAAGAAGAAGAAGAAGAAGAAGAGGAAGAAGAAGTAAACAACCATATTGCTTTGAAAAACATGTTTTAAAAATAATTTTATAGATTGCGCATTTTCTAAATGATCGTTAATTGATGGGAGGGGGTTCCCAACCTTATTCATGTCCCCTTGGTATTAGGCTTTTGTTCAGCAGCGTTGAATATGTCATTTTCTCCCGCAGACTGCATTTCTAGGGGTGTAATTGCTGTCTCCATGTAAAAGACAACTCATGTGCATAAATTTCCACTCCCTGAACGGAGACTCTGCCTCCCCTCATTTTAATGCAGATGTGATTGGGGGTAGAGTTACACTTACTTCCCCAAGCAAATGAAACAGATTACACATTAAATATTGTGTTTGGAACCAGGTGCACAGAAACAACCAATTACCTAGACAGCTCATCAAGTCCTGAAATGTTTACCACATAGGTTTTTTTTTTGTTTTGTTTTCTCTTTAAACATTTGGCAAATCATTCTAAGGCTTTGATTTCTCCATAACGCACAGAATATACTTATTAATAAAGGCCCCTTTTGTGTGTGATTCATCAACAGTTGACTCACCACAGTCTTGAAAGCAACGTCTGAAACTTTCTGAAATGAACTTCAGTTGCTGTGAAAACAAAGCCTTGTGACAATGGAGAGGAGGACATGGCTTCTGGTTCTCCCCGGCTCACGACTGGTATCTACAATGACGTCACGGTGGAAAGGGGGCTTGAGTTTGTGACAAAGAGAGCAAGAGAATGAGCTACTTCTGTTCTTCCCTTTTGGTATTGCTGTATTGTTCACACAGGACAGTGCCCATATCTATCTATGACGTTTTGGTCACTGCTTTGTATCATCTTGAATTTTTGTGTATATCATTGTTTCTTTAGGCTTAGAATGGGGGAGGAGGGCAGGTTCATTATCCTGAAAGGCAGATGTGCCCATGTGTTCTCTAAAGACTTGTTTCTGTTATTTCAGGAGACTTTTACCACTTCCTGAGGAGAGACAGTTTTAGATTTCCAAGAGGTCATTAACCTTCCAAAGAATGTGAAGAATAAATAGTGCCGGGGCCCTGGAAATGTAATTGTTGCTGTCTATTAGGAAAACGGGAAGGTCTTGCAGTGTCGATGCCTGGAAGTTAGTGGGAGGGAAGACTGGGAATAAGGCGCCGAAAAATGTTATTGGAAACTCTGTAGACAGGCTTAGTGGTAAATGACTTGGAGATCAACCATCTGTTGGGTGGAATAATTGAGGAAGACGGACACGCTGAGAGCATCCCAAATGCTTAAACCATTTATCATGTCAACTTGCTTTGGAAGTTAGGGGGAGCTCTAAGCAAATGCACAATAGAAAAAATTCTGTGCATATGGAAGGAGGGACAGAAACTGTAAACATTTGGCGGGGGTGGGGAAGAGTTAATACAGTGACTTGAAGCATTACAGAGAAGATGAGACATTTAGATGTGAGAGAATAAGAATTTACAAATCCAAGCCAGTACTGTTGCATGGCAGAAGACTAAAAACTGCCAACAGCACTGATCCCATAGAAGTATCGAAATCCTGTATACTCTACTTCCAACCAATATAATGTGCTTGGAAAATTACCAGAGAATGGCCCAAGTGCTTGGGCCCATGCATCCACATGGGAGGCAGAAGAAGCTCCTGACTTCTTGGCTTAAGAACAGCCTTGATCTGGCTATTGTAGCCATGTGGGGAGTAAACAGATGCAATATCTCTTTCTCTCCGTCTTTCTCTGTGTAACTTTGCCTTTCAAATAAAGTAAATAAATCTTAAATAAAGAACTTACGAGTTGCTCCCATATATTGTGGTCAAAATGGAAACTGGTACAAGGTCTGTGGAAGGCAAGTTAACTCTCTTGCAAAATTACAAAAACATATACTTCACCTCACAATCCCATTCTAGAGATATATTCTGCACATATCCCCCACCCAATTGCAAAATGACAATGTAGGTAAAAGGCTTTCATTGTAACACTGTCATTGTAACACTATATACATATATAAAAGCCAAAGAATTAGAACAACCTAACTGCCTATCAGTAAGATCCTGAATTAGTAAAATTATGATGATCCTCACAACAGAACACTATGATTGATTTCTAAATAATAATAAAGAAGTTGTTCTAAAAGCAGGCAGGCAGACAGACAGAGATACCCCATTTGCTGGTTACTTCTAATAGTTAAGGGTAAAATGATCTGAAGTCATGAGGCTGCAACTCTATCTGGGCCTCTTATAGGATGCAGGTTTTCAACTCCTTGAAATCACCTCCTGCCTCCCAGATTCTGCATCAGCAGCAAGCTGGAATCACTAGAAGCGAAACATGAAAACCCAGGCACTCCAGCGGTGGATGCAGGCATCCATGCTTTAAGCACTGCCAAATACCCACTGCAAGGTAGCTCCCAATGTATTGAGGTACTGACCTCCTTAATATACCTTGCATGGTTATAAGTGAAAAACAATGATTATACAATATTCAGGAAAATAGATCATTTATTATCACTTAAGGATTTTTTAAAATGAATAACCTGCCTTTCATGGATAGTATAATTACAAATAAATTCTAGATGAGATTGTGGCTTGGAAACTATAAGGTAAGGCAAGAGGTTTCAGTATCTTGAACAAAGCAAAGGAACATGTGAACAAATTACTTATTCAAAATATAAGAGGGGAGCCAGTAGTGTGGCTCACAGATTAAACCATCACTTATAATCTTAGCCTACCATATCACAGGCATTTCAAATCCCAGCCGCTCTGCCTTTAATCCAGCTTCCTGCAAATGTCCTTGGGAAAGCAGCACAATATCAACCAAGTACTTAGATCCCTACCAACCACATGGGAGAGCAGGTTGGAATTCTTGGCCACTGAGTTCAGTTTGGCCTAACCCTGACTGTTATGGCCATTTGGGGAATTAACTAGCAGATAGAAGATACCTCTTTCACATGCATGCTCTCACTCTGTCTTTCAAATAAACAAAATAATTTGTTTCATTTTGCTTTGTTTTTAATTAACAAAGGAAAAAGTTGATGGGTCTGGAATGAGGCAGTGCTGGTTCTGTGTACTTGTTTCAGCATCTTCTTACTTAGTAACTCAGTAATTCTACCCGCCTCATGAGGAAGCCAACTATATTAAGTTAGGGAATGTGTGTAACTTACAGTGGAGATGGAAAAGTGCCTGGATATGCTTAATAGATGCAAGTGGCTCCCATTATTGATGTTTGGTATCATCACCCTACTTATAAATAATTGGATCTTTGGGGGAGACGGGCAGAGACTGATACTGAAGATTATGGAAATGATTGCTTAAAAAAAAGTCGCTCCAAAGGGCTCTGCTGAAAGAATCAATATTGTAAGAGCATTTGTAGCAATCCTGTCTGAACCTGGCACTCTACAGAACTGACAGGGATTGTGTGCTGACGTCACATCATATACCTCTATTTTCGAATTCTGATGTAGAGAGAGAAGAGATGCTGATGCCTGTCTCTGGACCACTTAGCAACAATCAGCTGAGAAATGTGGACTCTCACAGATGCCACATCATTAGAAAGGAGAAGATCAGAGTCCAAGGGTCAGGGCTTTAGCCTGGTGCTTAAGACTCCTGTATCTCACACTGGAGTCCAATGGATCAATTCTCAGCTCAGACCCCTGATTCCAACTGCCTACCAATACAGACCCTGGGAAACAACAATGATGGCTCGGGTAGTTGAGTTTCTCCACCATGTGAGAGACCTGCATTGAGTTCCTGACACCCAGCTTCAGCTTCTTTGTAAGTGAACCACAGATGGGAGCTCTTTTGCTGTCTCTTTCTCTGCCTTTGCAATAAATACTTTTAAAGCATTAACAATAGCAGTAACAAAATCAAAACTGGGTTTGAGAGATAAGAAGATAACAGATCTTTTCTTATTTGGTGCCATTTTCTCTTCTTTATATAAAGGGAACACATTTTGTGTACTCATCTATATATATTTAATAGCATAATACTACTTCCTACTCTATCCTGCTTTACTCGCTTTAATTTTTACATGATATGCTTCAGTTTACTTTAAAAACTACAAGCTTGACTCTCCAATAAATAATTCAACAAATATTAAGTAGAGAAACTACTGTTTTTCAAGAGTATAAATAAGCACAAAAAGCAATAATTAAATCTCAAAATATTAATTCCATTCATCGATACTGCTTTATTTGGGGCTCTGTATATATGTGACTATACATGTTTCCAGTGAAGTCCATAACTTTCATCATATTCCCTAAGAGTATGACTATCCTTCAAGGGTTACATGTTCCTGCTACACCAACCATGATATATAAACATGTGGTCAAAGATTACAATTAATCCAGTACTGTGAACTTGAAGCCCATGCAATAAGGCTTTTCAAAAAAGAAATGAAGAACCACTACTCTGCTATAGTTATTTCCTTAGCTGCCATCCATTAAAAATTATGTATTCATTTAATTGAAAGGTAGAGTGACAGAGTGAAAGAAGAAGAGAGAGATGGATGCCCCATCTCATAGCTCACTCCCCAACTGGCTATAGCAGCCAGGCTGCACCAGGCTGAAACCAGGAGCCAGGAGCTCCATTCTTGTCTATTATTCAGGTGTCAGTGAATCAGGTACCTCAGTTACCATCTGCTGCCTTGCCAGGTGCATTTTCTGAGAACTGAATCAAAAGTGGAACAGCTGGGGCTTGAACTGATGCCTGATGTGGGACTGCTTGTGTCTCAAATGGCAGTTTTTACCCACTGTACCATAATGCCCCTAAGCAGTCATTCTTGTACTTCTGTTTGTGTTTTGCCTTACTCGTCCTTATTATTTATTGACTATTCTTTTTAAAATGTGTTCTCTCCTTAAACTTAAATACCTACCTTGGCTTCACTCTAAGCAAAAAAAAACATCTACGAAGAGAGATTGTATTATTGGCAGGTTATAACTCATCTATATGTTAGAAGAAATTTATTACTGTAAATTGTAAAGATGTTTGTATCATTCCAAAATTGTTCAGTACACACACAGAACTAGACTGATGGCACATTGGAAAACACTGTTTCTGAATATTTTGCCATTCACATCAGGCATTTCTTTAACAGAGAAAGCACGAGACCATTAGTGCAGCTTATTAGAGATTCCAAGCAAATGTGGCAAAACTTTAAGTGAAGTCCTGGGCAACACTGAATCTGCTAACGGCTCAGCCATGCTCTCTGACTTATTACTATATAGACAGTTTGAAGAAACTTGTAAATGTTCTCACATTTCCCCTGTGCTGCATAAAGAGAACCAAGTAGAATCAAAACTTGATCGATGTAATACTCTGGTAATAATCCCAGCTACTCAGGAAGGGGTGGGGGGAGCCAGTGAGTTTCTTTCTCTCAAATTCCATCTCCTTTTTATTTTCTCTTAATGCTTTTTTTTTTTAATCCCAAGTTCCAAAACCTGTCCCCTATTATGCAGTGCAAACGAGAACAGATGGGGAAAAGTTATGTTGGAAAGGGCTTTGGAGGGCCACAGAGAAGAGAAATATGACTACTCAATGTGTCACACACCAACTTGCAGCTGCCACCAGCCCTACCACACACGAGCTGTGTATGGAATCAGCCCATAGTGCTCTGGGGGAGTAGGCACACTGTAGGAAGGGAGCACAGTTAGGGAACATTCCTTTTACTTGTGTTTCCTTGAAAATATAAAGAAAGAACATTGCAGCAGCACAGCCAGCAGAAGATAAACAAATCCAAAGGCTAGCCTGGAAAGTGCCTGTTGGCACCCAGAAGTGTCTCTAATCTTAACCAATCATTGGCTTAAGAAAGCCTGTTCATATTCAAGACATGCCTTGCATAACTCAAAGTCTCCAGGCAGGTCTTATCTCTATCTAGGAACTAATAACCTACAAAGATCATAGGAGCATACACACAGGAAGTAGCCATCCAACAAATATATTTTTTTAATATTCACAGGGTTTTTTTTGAGTTTTATGGTATTTCTTTTCTTCTGAAAGAGTTGATCATTAGGTCTTGAAGCCAATTAAGTGGCTCAACTGTCTAATCCTGAACCTCCAAGCATGGCATCTCATATGGGTGCTGGTTTATGTCCTGGCTACTCCACTTCCGATCCAACTAATTGCTTATGGCCTGGAAAGCAATGGGAATGGCCCAAAAGGTTGGGACCCTGCACCCATGTGGGAAACCAGGAATACACACACACACACACACGCACACACACACACACACACACACACACAGAATCTTCAAATGTTTCACTCACCAAATGATGGTGACAGGGACACAAGTAACTTGAGCCATCATCTGCTGATCTTTAGCGTCTATAGAGGCAGGAAGATAAAAGCAGAAGTATAACTGGGAGTTGAGTCCAGGTGCTCCAACATGGGATGCAGGCATACTTGACTACTGTGCCAAATGCATCTCTTCAGGCCACTGAATATTTCAAGGGTGAGGCAGATAACCTGTTCCAAATCATAGATCTGTCCATTGCTAAGTTGCCTTAGGCAAGTCAACTAACCTCTATGAGCTGGGATCCATCTTGTGAAAGACAGTGTGCTCACAGCAACCTTTATTGATGTTTGTATTTGAGGTGATGTACTTAAAAGCTGAATACAAGTGCTCTGCTTCTGATGCACACACTAGGGACCCTGCCACCTGTGTAGGAAATCAGATGGTAGTTCCTGGTTTCTGGCTTCAATATGGTGAACTCAGGCTATTGTGGCTATTTGATTATTTTTTTTCTTTCTTTTTTATTTTTTTTCTTTCTTTTTTTTATTGTGGCTATTTGAGTAGTAAACCAAAGGACAGAAGATAAATTCCTTCTCTCTTTTCTCTCTCTCCCTCCTCTGTCTCTCTGTTTCCCTAACACTGTTACTCCGCATTTCAAATAAATAAGTAATGAATAACTTTTTTAAAAAGATACTAAGAATATGTATACACATAATAGTTATGTATATATATGTGTGTATATATATGTGTGTATATATATGAAATTCCTTGTCTAAAGGAAATTGGCATGGTTATCGCCCACCTAAGAAGGTAGCCATGCATCACAGCAGAGTTATGAATAACTGCTTTTCCATCTCAGTGTTACCCAATTTGTCATTCAAATTATATCATTATTTATACCTAAAGGAAATGTTCTTTATGTGTAGGTCATAAATGAGGAATGACAACAGCAGAACTGTCATATTATTCATTGCTATAGGGAAGACTTGCCTACATACTACATGCCACTGGTATATGTATGTATATGTTCCTGAGAATATATGCTGAAATTAGTTATAATGTTAACATGGTTTAAATAATTGGATTCAAATATTGATTTGAACCATATGAATGGTATCTCCATAAAGAAATCATAATGCTGTAAGCAATTGTGTTACTGAGTTCTGCAGGGACTTCCTCTGAAATTGCATCTGTCCTTACAGAATGAACATACAAAGGCTTTCTATCATATAAGACTGATTTTTCTCCCCAGCTGGTTTATCAATAATATAGATTAAAACCTTTACGGGGACATGTTAAATTGTTTACCAAGTGTACCTTGAGTTATATTTTCAGCATCTTTAAGGTACAGAGATCAGGAAACTTCATTTTGATCAAAATAACTGAGGATTTTTGAGCACAGAGAATTCTGAGCCTCACTTTCTTAAGTAATGGTGATAGTGATAACTGATAACTAATTATGACTACTTTTAGCTACCTTTCTCATTTGCTGCAGTTTCCCATCCCCACATACAAAGCAACGTAGCAAGAGAAAGAGGTTGGAGTCTTATAGAGTGAGCTCCTCTTCTCCACACTCTGTTCTCTCATTTTTCATTGTTTCTGGGTAAATCTGGACTATTCATACCTTCCTTGTCTATAGGAAATCAACATGGTTATCACTGATCTAAGAAGGTGATCATACATCCCAGCAGAATCATTAATAACAGCACTTTCAATCTCAAAGTGACCCAGTTTAGGTAATAAATTATATCATTATTTACACCTAGAGGAAATTGTATTTACATGTAGGACATGAATGAGGACAGACAACGAGCAAAATTGTTAGATTATTCATGGGTGTAGGAAAGCTATACCTACACACCACTGACAACAATGAGAAGATGTTTCATATTGGAATGTCATAGGAATAAGAAGAGAAAATTATAATCTTTCAAGCTAATCCACACATGGGCATCAAAAAAGGCAGGGCATGGAAAAACTTGGAAATTTAGCCTAGTTCATATCTCTTCTCTCATATGAGTATAAAGCATGGATGCGGATGTCACACATTTTCCTTCATTCTACTCGTTGCAATGATCTTGGGCAAGTAACCCAATGTCAATCTCATATGACTCTTGTATGTAAAGATAGTGATATTTAACTTTAGTTGTGTGGAGTTAGTGTAATGTATATACAAAGCACCTGGCCACTGATCCCTTCAGTTCCACCAAAGTTGTAAGCCTTTTAAAGTTAGAAGTCCTTATGACAGAAATCATGAGAATGCTCTGAAAATGGGAACAGATTCTTGGGTTGAAAGTGTCTCCTCTCTCCAAATACCATCATGAACTCTTGAGAATGTGAAAGAAAACGAGGGACCAAGAGACAAGTTACAAGTGGAAAGTGATCTGGAGAGGATTAAATAAGAATCATCGGGGTGGAGCAATCCACTGTGGGAGGGGGAGGGTTTGGGGAGGGGCGGGGGGAATTCCAGTAAAAAAAAAAAAAAAATGTGTGTCACATAATGCAATGAAATTAATAATAATAATAATAAAAAAAGTGTGTCACATAAAAAAAAATAAAAATAAAAATAGAAAGTATGGAAATAAAAAAAAAAAAAAAAAAAAAAAAAGAATCATCAATGAGACAAAAGAAAAGTCACAAGAAGGAAGAGAGGGGAACAGAAGAAGGAAGGAAAGATAGAATGAAGCCGGTGGCGGGGCGTCACCTGTGTTTTCTGGTCAACAAAACATAAGTAGGATGTGGTCTGAGGGATGGATTGGGTGAGAGCAGTCCATTCTTTGGAAAGGATACTACTGAATAGCTTATTGCTGCCACTCAGCCATCCAGGCTGCTGTTTGGGTGGGCGGGTGGAGAAATACTATTCTGTTAAAATGAAGAGCTTTGAAGTGGAGACAAACACAATCTGGTAGTATTACAGGGGCATGATTCACCCTGATGACTCACTCCCTGGCTCCCACACAGCAGAGGCAAGAAGTAACATTAATGACCTTGAAGATGCTAGCCAAGTATAAACCCAACCTTAAGGCTTGATTTGTCAAATGATTCTGTGTGTGTCTTAGTGTATCTGTGAGAGAGAGGGAGAGAAAGAAGAGAGGCAGAATGAGCAAAGAAATGCATATTAAAGAGCATGAATGCACAATGAATAATTCTAAAAAGTCAGTATAACACTATTCATGTTTTAATAGCCAACTCAACTAAATAACAAATATTTACAAGGTAATAACCATTGAGTGAATAGGTCTCAAGTCAAAGCATTGATACTGTAGTTCTGTGAAGATATTCAAAATCATTATTGTTATCTAAGAGGTAGATATGAAATCCAGTCCCAAATACTGTACTCTACTTTGTCTCATCATTTCCATTCATGGCTCTTCCTGAATCCAATTTGCTGAGAGTAATGCTTTCCTATGTGCCAAGTCATATACTGCTCTGTTTGCACAGCCCTGACAAAACAGTTGAAACAGATACCTTTAATAAGCATGCATTGGAAAGCAGATCATCACAAATGTTAAGAACTTACAGATGTGCAGACAGATGCACAAATGCTAAATAGAGTCAGACCAGATAGCCCCTGTGATCTAGTATAAAATGATTATCATGTAATCTAGCCACAGTTTCAGACTGATAGAAACATCTAAGTCTTGAAATTGTATATTGAAACTGTAATGATCAATAAAAGCAGAACTATGAAGTCATTTCAACCTGATTAGAAAAAGTTTTTAGAGCATTTCAGGCACTATGTGTTGAACAACTAGAAGAGAAAGGATTTTCAGTTATTGGGTTTATCATTAAAAAAAAGAAAGGAGATGCCAGTGGAATACAATATTGGAAATGCTGAATAATTTCATTGGCTACCAGGTTTGTATGGAGAAAGAAAGAAGATTGGTCTGGAAAGGTGACAAAGAATGGCTGAAATGGGAAACCATGGGGGAATTGGAGTGCCTTCGGAGGCCGAGAACTCTGAGGTCATCCACTCCCATTTGGATCTACCACATGGGATGGAAGAAGCCCAAGTCCTTCCTCGCAGGATCCAAGATCATTAGAGCAACAGCCAGGAGCCCTGAGCGTTACGCAGAAACAGAAGAACAGTAAACTTCCTTTGGGACTTGGGAGAGGAGATTTCTTTGATCCTTACTTAGCTTCAACTTTGGAACCGCACCCTCTCCTGCAAGGACCATCAGGGTCGCTCCAGAGGCCACCCCCCAGAAAAACAAATAAATAAAAATAAATAAATAAATAAATAAAATTTTTAAAAATTAGAATAGATAGAGAACAACAAGGAAAGCTTGGAACCAGACAGGAAACAATCAGCGTGGACTCACATACCTTACTAGGTAGGACACAAAGATTAGTTACTCCTATCAAATGACAGGACAGAACAAGTCTATCGACCACCTCAGCTATATATTGACAATGAAAAAATGGCCAAACTGGAGACCATATGATGGACTATATCAATCAGTGGATTCTCCAATGACCGCATCGTGCCTGGAGTGGTGAGACTGGCAGCAATACAGTTCTGTGAAAACTATCAAAACTACTTTGCCGGCTCTACCTTTGGACCAGAGATGGCCTCCCCAAGAAACTGAAGAGCTTCTCTAGACAATAAGATGCGGCACTTCTTGCCTGGTAGATGCACGCAATGAAAGAATCTCAACTGAATTTGATCTGTGGTGATGCAACAAGGTGGAGGAATACACTATGGTGGGGGGCGGAGAATCACAGGGCCTATAAAACCATGACACATAATGCAATGTAATAAAAAAAACACAAAAATGTAATACAGCAACGGGGTGGAGCAATCCACCATGGGAGGAGGGTACAGGGAGGGGTCGGGCATCCCCAGAGCCTATGAAACTGACACATAATGAAATGTAATTAATAAAATTTATATTAAAAAAAAAAGATTAGTTACTCCTCACTAAGGTATTGGAGATTTCTCTGCACACCCCTCCTGAAACTGTTTTCTGCACCTCAACTGTTGATACGTGCCTTGTTAGAGTTATAAGCCAGTTTGGACTACCCTAAAATCTGCCAAGTTCAGTAAAAATTATGCTTCAAAACTATAAACTGCTAAATACTAAAATGAAAATAGACACGAGACAGCTGAATAGTTCCCTATAGCCATTTTTAGGTGTATAGAAGCTGGTTGTTTATACACTAAAATTGAAATGTCAGTGAGGTAGTCATAGGATGTGGTTAAGAACCTGCATTTTTTAACATATTGGTTACTCAATACCATGTCAATGAACTCCATAATGTTGTAAATTGTTGTTGATGTTATGTTGGGGCTTTTAATTGGCTGAGATGATATTCTGCCAGCTCAGCCTTCAGACCAGAGATAGTCTCCCCAAGAAACTGTTGAAGGTATCTGGACAATAAGATGCTGGACTCTGTGCTTGGTATATGCTTGTAATGAAAGAATCTTGACTGGATTTGAACTGTAATGTTGCAAGAAGGTGGAGGAATCTACCATGGGAGGAGGGTACGGGGAGGGGTTCGGGGAATCCCAGAGCCTATGAAACTGTGTCACAAAATGAAATGTAATAAAAAAATGCTAAAATACATGAATACAACTTTTCAATACATGCATACATGAAATATAACTTTAAAAAAAATGGCTTTAAAGGGAGACTTGATGTAATCAGACTTACAACTTTACTGAAAGCTTCCAAAGGTTTTTATGGTAATGTTTTGGGTAAAATTTGCCCCTAGTGTTTATACTCCTTTTTTAAAAAAGGATTTATTTACTTTCACTGAAAGACAGATTTACAGAGAGAAGGAGAGACAGAGAGAAAGATCTTTCATTCACTGGTTCATTCCCTGACTGGCCACAACAACCAGAGATGAGCTGATCTGAAGTCAGGAGTAAGGAGCCTCCTCCAGGTCTCCCACATGGTTGTAGGGTCCCAAGGCTTTTGGCCATCCTCAACTGCCTTCCCAGGTCATAAGCAGGAAGCTGGATGTGAAGTGGAGCAGCTGGAACAAAAAAACAGCACCTATATGTGATCAATCTTGTTGCATGCAAGGCAAAGATTTAGCCACTGGTCTGTCACGCCAGGTCCTAGTGTTCATACTTGAAGGTGTTTACTTTTTGTGGGTGCATATGAATACAGTTATAGGAAGTAACGTGAGGTTTATTCAGAATTCACAGCTATGATTAAAACAAACACGCACACACACAAACCTGTTAGGATCTTTTTTCTCCACAATTAACAGAAGCCCAACTCAAACCCACATAAGGATAAAGATTTTATTATCTGAAAATTTGCATTTTTCCTACACTCCCAAGAACTGGAATGTTGCTGGGTTTCAAAAAGAACTGAAATAGGGGCCGGCATGATGGCTTACTGACTAATCCACTGCCTGTAGTACTGGCATCCCATATTGATGCTGGTTCAAGTCCCAGCTGTTCCACTTCCCATCCAGCTCACTGCCTATGCCTTGGGAAAGCAACAGAGGATGGTCCAAGTCCTTGAGTCCCTACACCACATGGGAAACCTGGATGAGGCATCTGTCTCCTGGTCTTAGATCAACTCAGCTCTGGCAGTTGCAGCCATTTGGGGACTGAAGCAGTGGAAGCAAGATTCTTTCTGTCTTTAACTTCTCTGTAAATCTGCCTCTTCATTAAAAATAAATAAAATTTAAAACAAATAAACCAAAAAGTGGAACAGCACTCATGTACCATGGGCATTCTCTGTCTTTGTTTCTATGACTTGGTTTTACTGTCTTGCTGGTGGTATTCATGAGAATACACAGTTAACACTGCCACCAGGCTGTGTGTTGATGTTTCCTCTATGTCAAACAATAGCTTATATTCTATGGCTGGTTTATTTAGCTACTCAACAACATTAACAAGTTCTCAGTGTCTTTTGTTTTCAACTCAGCCAACCCTAACATGCCAGCCACAATGATCTCTGACAAGCAGAATTCAACCTGAGATACGTAGAGTTCTGATAACTTACTTAAGGTCATACACATATTCCACAGAGGGATTCTGAATCCAGGCTGTCGGCCACTGTGCCACACAGCTTTTTGCTCTGATGCTGGGGAGCACAGCACCTTTCAGGGATGGTGAGCCAGGCATAGGTGGGGTGGCTTCTATAGAACTATCTAGGGAATTATCATGGCTCCTACTGCTTGCCACACTGTCATGTTCTGGGTCAAATTCATCTCCAGATCTTGGGATTGACTGAGTCAGTTCAAACCACTTTATTTACCACTGAGGTCCTGGTTAAGAAATCAGGGAGGGGAGGTCAGAGGTCAGAGGTAGCTGTATCAGAAGTAAGTTGCCTGTAAATGGAGAGTTGTACTTGCAAAGGTGATTCCCAGCACAGAAAAGGTACAGTGGATGGCTATGTCAATAGAAGACAGTTTTTCCAAACTCCAGAAGAGGCAGCATGCTATAACAGGACACATTTGAGGGCTGGAATTGAGATTCAATCTCTATAACAGAACAGCAAGAAACTCTTTAGAGATGTTATGGTATCCTTTTGGCAAAGGATGAGGAAAATTCTCTTCATTGGACATTAACCAGGAAAGATATTTTTCAATGTCAAGCTCCCAATCTTACTATCTGTGACTACTTCTCAGTAGTGGAAACTAGGGAGTTCTGGGAATCAAAGACATACACAGAAACAGAATTTAGATAAATGTCAATACTGTAGAAAGGAGAAAATGAGGAGTTATCATGGATAACTCTTTCCATGAAATACAAAGTAGAAATATAAGGTTTTCTGTGAAGAGTGCAATATAATGAATCTTTGCATTAAGAGGAAGATATCGTCAAGAATGCTGGGAAATACAAAGAGGACTTTGATTATATTCACAATGTTTTATTTCCTCTACTACATGATGAGCACATTGTATGCTATATTATTCTCTGTGCCTTTTCCTCCTGGAGCAATTCATTAAATGAAAAAGCGTGGTTTCACTTTGATATTTGGGACTTTGTCATTTATAATTCAATGAATTGTCATTAGTGAATAATGGGATTAAGAGGATATGCGTTTTTGAAGTTTTCTCCCTTCCAGAAGGAAAGACTAGGTCTCAGGTCCCCAAACCTAGATGATCAGCAGTATTTCTCATATCATGATGCTATATACCCCCACCTCCTTTGCCATCCCTACCCTGTTGGAATTGTTTCCTTTTACATGTCGGTACTCAGTTGCATCCTACAATTTGCCATCGCCCCAGTTACACCAAGGAGTGGGTGTAGTAGAAATTCAATATCCACTGGTATGTGTCATTGTTCCTGAGTCAACTTTGCTTTTCAAAAACACAATATGTTATTAAACAAAAATCTCTCCTCTGTTCTGAGCAACAGGATAGCAGTTGGGCTGTTTTAATATATATTTAAGAAAATGGTTACACACTTAGTCCACTCAAAGGCTAATCACCTGCCAAGGTCTATGGGGAGTTGCTAGGGTGGGTCCCCCGTACCAATTCTGGAGTCACATAATGGCAACATTTTGCTATAAAATGCTAACTTCTCTTCTGTTGTACTTCTGCTGTTATTCAGAAACAGCCAAATGGATGTTATTGAAATCCGGTCCCAAAAAAAGGTTGAAATTGCTCCCCAGCTGGGCCAGAGACCCTGTGTGCCAAATTTCAGCCTAAAGAGAATTCTTATATTTGAGTCTCTGTGAGCAGCTGAAAATATGAGGTTTGGGGTGGAAATGCTAACAGACTCTTAACTATCATTTTGCAAACCATGTGATTATAACACAATGCAAACCTCCTCTGGAGCAACTCTCTGGCAAAGGCAACAGAAGCAAGACGTCTGGGCCCTGAAGCTCTGTCTTTACAAGCTTCTGCAGGGCTAGCAGCAGGCAGGGGAGGCCTGGCGATGACATTGTCAACATGGCTGTTCTGGCTGGCGTTAAAAGATGGGCCCCACTGGTGAATTTCTAATAAATAACAGGAAAGTGTGCAATTCATTCCTTTACAGGCTCCTTGGAACACAGCTTTATGGTCAGCATTGCTTGTTCTGGAAGCATTATCGCCAACACAGTGCTTGATTCCAACCAGACATGAATTGTTTGCCACCTCGAATCCCATTGGCTCAGTCACACTTGCTTGCATTCCAACTTGGCAAAAATGCCCGCATTGCTTGGCCACTTGCTTCTGTCATCTGGCATTTAAATGTGGGCTGCATCTCTCCTTAGTAACACTCAGGGCCACAAAGATGCTTTGGTTCCCGGCTTCAAACACATGTTCCAGGCAGTGAGTACCCAACTGTAGGTAGAGTTCCCACAGGCAGTTCATTCATGCAGTTCTCACTTGATGGCGATGCGGCAGAGCTGCTGGAGGGTGGCACATCAGTGTATCATTTGCAGAAGAACTCCTCACTGGGCCTCCCACTATGTTGCTCCTCTTCGAGGACTGCAAAGGAAAGCACACTGCTCCCAAAGCCCAGTCAGACTGGGACAAATCTGTTTCTTTCAGTTACCAGTTGGTCTTCTCTGGGCAACAAGTAACCAGTGTCCTGATCTCTAAAATGGGAACAGCACAAAAGCTGTGTTTCATCTACTTACAATGATGATAGAGTGCAAAGCTTTTTAGAAAAAAAAATTATTTATTTGTTTTTAAAGAGAGATAGAAGGATGGGAAGGGAGAGAGAAAAAGTTCTTCCACCTGCTAATTCATTTCCATAATGCCCTGACAGCTGGTGCTGGACCAGCCAGGAGTTCTTTGATGTTTTAATATGTTTTTTTCCTCCCTCCATCTCTCCCTTTCTTCCTCTCTTGCTCCTTCACTTCCTCCCTCACTCCCTCCATTCTTTCCTTCCTTTCTCCCATCCTTCCTTCTTTCCTTCTTAAAGATTTATTCATTTGTTGAAAGTCAGAGTTACAGACAGGGAGAGACACAGAGAGATTTCATCCATTGGTTCACTTCCACAGGACACCAATTGCTGAGGCTGGATCAGGCCAAAGCCAGGAGCCAGGAGCGCGGAGCCAGGAACCAGGAGCTTCATCTTGGTCTTCCATATGGATGCAGGGCCCAAGGACCTCAATCATCTTCTGTTTTCCTAGGCATATTAGCAGCAGGCTTTATGCTGCCCTTTCAGACAGTGGCTTAATCAGTTGTGCTACAATACTATTCCCTGTAGCCAGGAATTCTATCTGGGTCTCCCATGTGGAGAACAGAAACTGAGGCACTTGAGTTAGAATTTGCTGCCTCCCAGGGGCATTGGCAGGAGGCTGTACCAGAAGCAGACAAGATAGGATTCAATTCCAGGCACTCATATAAGAAATGTTGGCATTCCAAGAAAGAGCTTAAGCCTCTGAACCACAAAGTCTATCCCTAAAAAAGAATTTTCTAACTTGCAGTGTATTAGCATTTTGGAACATGCTATAATCCCTAGAATCTTCTCATAACTTCAAAAATATTATCGGTTAAAAATATAGTTGAAGTAGGTCCCAGTGCGATATCACAGTGGCTAAAGTCCATGCCTTGCATGTGGGCAGGATCCCATATGGGCACTGGTTCTAATTCCGGCCACCCTGCTTCCCATCCAGCTCCCTGTATGTGGCCTGGGTAAGCAGTTGAGTTCAAGTCCTTGGAATCCTGCACCTGAGTGGGAGACCCAGAAGCTCTTGACTCCTGACTTAGGATTGGCTTAGCTCTGGCCGTTGCACCACTTGGGGAGTAAAACAACAGCGAGCTGATCTTCCTGTCTGTCTCTCCACCTCTCTATATATCTGACTTGCCAACAAAAATAAATAAGTCTTTAAATATATATATATGCATTTGAAGCCAACAAAAATGTAAAGATCAGTTCCCATTAGAAGTAGCGGGAATATAGGTCCCAAGAAAGAGTGGCTACTGATACTCAGTTCCCTGTAAAGGACTCTCATAAGTGAAGACATAACCCCTAAGTTTAAGAAGAATGTAATTTAGGGCAAAATCCAAGATAACTGGTAATGCAGCAAGAGATGGTATGGATAGATAGTTCAGAAGAGAGATCTGTAGGTCAGAGAAATAGGGGTATCTACTCCTAGCTCATGTATGTGGTAGATTCTTTTTCTGAGTCCATCCAGGATCCCCTCCTTAGGGGCATCCTAGTTTGTTCAAAATACCTTATACTAAGTACATTATAACCAATAGAAAATTATTTTCTTTAGTTTAGAGACTGAAAAGTATGAAATCAAGACACCTACAGATTTGGTGGCTGGATAATGCTTACTCTGTGCTTCATAGACAGTGTCTTTGTGTGCTGGATGTAGTCATTTCCCTTGGCCTTGACTGTCTTACTATCCTACCCAGCTGGCAAGAATGATTGAACAAGGGAACTGCCCTTTTCCCAAATCAGAACAAGGAGAATTCTCCCACAAGGTGTTAGAATTGGATTGTAGACGAGAGAAACCATGTCTTGTGAGAAAAGGGGTTGCTCTAAGGCGGGAGATTTCTATGGCCCTGTGCTAGTCCCTCTAATGCACAGGATGGAGAAAAATCAATCTCATACAGGAAACTGATGACTGGATATGAGAAGAGGGATTTAGTGGTATTATTTGTATCCATGGCATCCCTAGGGCAAGCTTCTCTGTTTTTTTTTGTTTTTGTTTTTGTTTTGTTTTGTTTTGTTTTTATGGAACCAAATTCCCCCCTCCTTTTTTTTTTTCTTTAGAAGTTTTATTTGGACTTTCTTTAATTTCAACCAAAAGGAGTCCTAACTCTTTGGAAATAGAATTTGAGTCATATATTTAAGAAAAAACTGGATAGGATTTTGATGTTCTCAGAGAGGAAGCAGTGTAGCCTAGGCAAGGTGAACTGCTTTAGTGAAGATTCAGAAGTCAGACTGAGCATTGTATGTATGGGGAATCTGAGAAAATCAGCCTGAAAGAAGCAACTCCAAAAGGGACAAGTTAGGAATAAGTAAGTTAGATGGATTATCAAGGGAGAGGCCAATGTGCGAGCATGTTTAGCCTGGATGAGAATTGCAGCCTGACTAGGAAGAAACAAAGAGTTTCTAAAAATAAAAGAAAATTGCACTTGTGTCAAGGCAAAATTTTAAAAGTTCCGTTGTTTCATTCTGCTATTTTGTTTGAGCCACAGACTGGGTGGCTTCAACAAGGTACATTGATTTTCTCACAGATGGAAGCTGGAAGACCGATATCAAGGTGACAGCAAATTTGTTTTCCAGTAAGAGCTTTCTTCCTGCCTTATCCATGGCCAACTTTTCAAGAAATTATCACATATGAAGAGGGTAAGTTCAGGTGTCTCTGTCTCTTGTTATAAGGAAGCGCCACATTTATTACGACATTTAACCTTGATCACCTTCATAAAAACCCTATTCCAAATTTCAGTCACACTAGATGTTAAACCCAGTATGAGAATGGAGTTGGAGACACATCTGTCAAAACTAAGAGTAGGATGGGACAGGTGTTTGGCACAGCAGCTGAGTCCCAGCAGAGGACATCCACATCCCATACTCTAGTTCCTGGTTTGAGTCCCAGGCTCATCTGCTACTAATCCAGGTTCCTGTTACTGTACATCCTGGGTAGCAGCAGGAAATGGCTTAGTTACTTGGGTTCTGGCCACCCACATGACAGACTTGGATGGAATTTCTTGTTCCTCACTTCAGCCTGATCTAGCCCCAACTACTGAGAGATCTGGGGAAGTGAATGGGTAGATGGAAGATCTCTCTGTCTCTCAGACATTCAAAAATTTTAAAAGTAATAATAAATATAAAGCAGCAGACTTTACTATGGAATTCATTAGAGACATCTGTTTGGTATGATAAAGGCTACATTCAGGATAGGATGACTTCTTGAGAGGAAGAAATGGAAGGTGGTTATGGAGAGATACATAAGAGTTTCCATTCAATTTCAATCATTTTTATTTCTTAAGCTAAAGACCAGGTGCCTGAGTACTCGCTGCCGTACACTCTATCCTTCTATCTTTCTGAAATGTTTAGTAAAGCAGTGCAATACAGAGACCAGTTCTCGTAAGAGTCCAAGGTTACATGGGGAGGCATGGGGAGGTGCAAAGACGTGGTCCCTCCTGTGCCTCATGCTAGCTTCATAGTGACAGGAGGGAACTGTGACTCTCAAACAGGACACAGAAGGTGAATTTGCAGTATATTTGGGGCTGCACCCAGGTGCTACCTTTGGTTCTCAGGCTTGCCAAAAAGAGGGACTGAATGCTAATATGATGAACAGCTGAAGCAATTAAAGGGAACCGCTCAGGTCTTACATGACCTGTCAGGATGACCCATCAGCTCTAACATCTGGACTGCCCTCTGGCATCAATGGAGGACTGCTTCCAGGACCCATAACTGACACCAAAATTCAAAGATTGTCAAGTCCCTTGTATAAAATACTCAAATAACATTTGGGTAACCAATGTACATCCTTCAATATACTTAAAAATTTAGAAAATGGTTTATTTTATTTATTTGAGAGACAGAGATAGGGAGAGAGGAAAAGAGTGCCTGAGAGCAAGAGAGGTAGAGAAGAGACTATCTCCTATATCTCCATCTGTGGTTCTTTCTCCCAAACATTTGCAATAGCAAGGACTGGGCCAGGTCAAGTCCAGCAGCTGGAAACCCTGATGTGGGTGCCATGGGCCCAAGTACTTGAATCAATACCTGCTACCTCCAAGGGTGTGCATTAGCAGGAATTTGAAATAGGGAGTGGTGCTGGGACTCCAACCAGACACCGCAATATGGAAATTGGGTATATCAGTGTCTTAATTGCGATACCAGATGCTTACCATATTCTGTATATTTTAAATTATATCTAGACAACTTATAATACCAAAAACAATGTTAATAGTTATTATATTCTATTCAGGTAATGTTCAGAAAAAATGATCTGTACCTGTTTGATAAAGACACACAGACACAGAGGGCCAGCTGTGCTTGGTGAGAGGCACCAAACAAAACACAAATTGCATAGGTGCCTATTTCTAGACAACTTGAGTCATAAAAGTAAATGAGGTTCTTCCAGAAAAAAGCATGAGTAGCAAATGTTGAGGGCTGATTTAGAGCTTACCAAGGTCAGGGAATACTAGAAAGAACTAATTTTAAATCTTCCATATCTTTTGGGGTTTCTGCCAATGGGAAGTAACCTAAAATTCCCAGTATTCGTTTATTCCTCATGCTCTTGAAAACAAGTTTAAAAAGCATTCATGGGCTTGATCTCCCACCTCCCTTTCGCATTCCGCCATACTTCCAGTTTGTAAAATGTACCATACTGCTTCTGCTCGTGCCGTTCTCTGCTGAAATGCACCACCCTACCCACTGCCCTTTATTTTCTTAAGCAACTCTCTAGACACATCCCTCTCATCCCTCCATGCAAGCAGAGTTTCTCTGTCTCCTCTGTGCAAGCCCCTTCTTTCTGGAGCATGTGCTCATCATTCCTCTATATACAAAGAATGAGCGTTACTGATCATGTGTCCAGAGATGGTTCCAGGGACAAGGATCCTAGTATTTAGCTTT